>NC_133617.1:736076464-736683964 GCF_048593235.1 Sminthopsis crassicaudata | reverse complement strand
CATGGCATGTCAATTCCACCATGACATGGAGTCGGCAGTCTTGCCCACAGGATCAGAGCCTCCTCTTTCATCTCTGCGTTATAACTGGGTGTCCCTTTCTCCTTCATTCCCCATTCTCCTTTTCTTTCCCTCCTTTACTAGGCCTGTCATCAAGGGCTCAGATCAAGAGACTCTGCAGCTGGTCGATTCTGAATTAGTAAGCTTGACAAATGTTTTCATTTGAGCAGGCAAACGGCCTCATTTTGCCTTGTTTAACATGGACCACGCCTGAATGACAGTGCTTGTGCCAGCTTTTTTATCAACACTTGGGGCTCCACATTGGGCTACGTAATTGTTCTGTTTATACTCTGACAGGTTAAAATGTATTCGAGAGTGAGGGCGGCTCTGCTGTAGAGGAAAGGGGGCCTGAGAGGGTTAGGAGCTCCTACCAGCAGTGACAAGCCATGTAAGCTAGATGTATGGATAAATTACTCCTGCTCCAGAGGTTATTCCTATTAGTAGGAGGTAGAGAAAAAAGCCCTAACAAGGTCTTAATACCACACAGGCAGTGGGAGAAGCTTATCTGGTCTGTCTCGGCTAGGCCAAGGGGTCCTGCCAGCATTTTGATAATAATCCTTATTCACAGATGTCCTTTATAATAGGAAATGGATCATGGAATCAGCAGGTAATAGATTAAGAACTTAAAGTTATCTTAGAGGTTACTGAGCCTGAACCCCTCTATTTACAGATGAGAAAACGGTGGCCCATATGGGTTAATTGAATTGCTCAAGGTTACTGTGAGTAGCAGGAGTAAGATTCACACCCAGAACAACAGACTTTCCACAGTACCAAGCCGCCGTGTTTCAGAGGAAGCAAGCTGAGCAGCACCAAAAATTCAATGACAAATTTAAGAGAATAGAAAGTCATTTCAAAGAGACTTCAGTAAGCAGATGCTCCTAACCTGTCATTTTCATGGACTGACCCCTTTGGCTGTTTAGCAGAGTTTATGGATTGCTTTCTTGAATTGGTTCTAAATGCATAAAGTAAAATACATAAGATTACAAAGCAAAACAATTTTATTGAAAGACAATTGTGAAAATAAATTTTTGGTGAAGTTCATGTTTCTCTATGTTAAAAACCAATCCGTGTTATGTAGTGATTAGGAATAAGATTACAAAGCAAAACAATTTTATTGAAAGAAAATTATGAAAATAATTTTTTGTGAAGTTCATGTTTCTCTATGTTAAAAACCCATCCATGTTATGTAGTGATTAAGAATAAGATTACAAAGCAAAACAATTTTATTGCAAGACAATTATGAAAATAATTTTTGGTGAAGCTCATATTTCTCTATGTTAAAAACCCATCCACATTAGGTAGTGATTGGGAATTCTCTTTCCGATATTAGCGAGAAATCATTAGCCATTTTTGAGATTCTAGGTTCCAGGATCCTATCCTGCTGTGACATTTTATAAGTTTGTGATTCATCGACTGACTAAGAAAAAATTTCCAGGAAGAACTGATGGCCCATTCTTTCACAAACTGCTTTCAGAAGGCTTTGTACCATCAGAAAATTTTAGGTCTATGAGAATCAAATCAAACTCCAAGTTGTCATTTTCACAGCTTTCTCAGCTACTCTGCTCCTTCCTTTATTTTGCTTGTGAGTTATTTTATTCCCCAATGGACTCTTTTTGCTCTAGCCAAGCACACCCTGTACTATTGTCCTTCATTCTTTTTTCTCCTTCACCTCATACCAATTACCACTTCCTCGATACTTCCCCAGATTCATGATTTCATTGTCATGAGCCCTCTCTCTATGTGTCCCAATTACTCCGTGGTTCTGCTGACAGGTCCATGAGTGGCAGTGGCTACTACAGTAATCTCCAGTGGCCAAACCTCAGCCAATGAGCTCCTCTGAATGGAGACTTGTGTCTTTTATGAAAAAATGGTTGCTTATAAGACCCAGATACTCTGACTATAATTCTGGACTCTGCCATCTACACAAGGCTATTCCTTTCTCTGTGATTCAATTTCCTCACCATCAAAGTGAAAGAGGTTTTATTATATGGCCTTTAAAGTCACTTCTAATTTTAAATATTCATGACTTAAGGTTTAAAAACACTGGAATTAAAATTTGTGACCTGTGTTCGAATCTTACAGTTTCTAACCTATGTGATTTTTGACAACTCATATCTTTTTCTCACTCAATTTCTTTATCTGTAAAGGGAATAGGGATGTACAAAAGGGCTTTTCAGTTTACTTCTAAGTCTAACCCTATGGCCCAATGCTAAAGAATTCTAATTTCATGACTTAAATTTGGATCTTGACCCTATCACTTGTTATCCTTGCAATCTTAGGTACTTGCCACTTAACTTCCTAAGGCCTCAGTTTCCTCTTCTGTAACATAAGAGGGTTGAATTAGATAACTTGTGAAGTTCCTTTCAGCTAAGATCAAAAGTCGGCAAACATTTAATAAGTGCCTACTATTTGCCAGGCACTGCAGGTTGCAATGGTACTAAAAGTAGGGCTATTGCCACCTCTATTTTCACATTATTGTTACCAGCATTTTATTATTACTCCCATTTTATAGATGAAGAAACTGCTGGGGGATATGATTATGACAAAAGAAAGATAATCTCTCCCTCAAGGAGTTTACAATGGAATTGGGGAAGACAAAAGGCAAAAGGAAGCTGAAAAGGGGGATGAGTATGGAAAAGGCATCAGCCATGGTGGAAAAATCTGTCAGAGAAGTGCCAAGATAGCTTCCTTTTTCTGAAGAAAAAAAGAAAAGTATCTCTGGGGTTGAAGGCAAGTGAGGTTCCTTCTTCACTATTAGAACCACACAGAGAAGGTGGTAAAGAAGATATCAGTTTGGAGTTCATGATCCCACCCTTCAATCACAGAACTAGAAGGTATTGGTGAGGTGGAGTCTCTAGAGTGATAAAGCTATTGCAATAACAAGCTTCCTGGAAGAAGTGAGAGACTTCCCCAAATCGTTCAGTCAGGTGGAAAAAGGTCTCTCTTTACAATACAACTCTGGGGAAAGTACCAGGATTTTAGCAAAACAAGGAAAATAGCAAATTCTGGAAACTGCTTATGATTTTATAATGACAGACCCATTGCCAATCACATGCCCTTTCTAGCTTGGCAGGATCCGTTGAATTTCCCCTGGATCTTCACCTTCAAGAGCCCCGGGTCATGCTAACATACCAATGAGACATCCAAAGAGGACTTTCCCAGATCTCTCCTGGTCGATCCAGCAATGACTGTCTTGTGGATCACCTGCCTTGTCTTCTCTACCAAGCTTTTCTGAGAATGAGACATTATAGAAGTCTCTTCTTTAAATTGCTTCTCAGTACTCCCTCTTTCTGCGCCCCCTTTCCCAGTTCCCCAGAGAGACCATGAAAATGAACTAAATTTAGAGGTGCAAGACCTTCAGACTTAGATTTCATTGCACTCCCCAAAGAATACTCTATGTACTTGTTTGATTCAATATGATTCAATCTGATTATGGGACCCAGAGGTACTATAACTAACCAGCACAGTTTCAAGTTCTCTGTGGGATTCAGTAAATATAAAGGATAAAAGATAGCACTAATAAAGTGGACCTGGTTGAGTTATAGTGCATGTGCTAAGTAGTTTAAGACTAGCTTCCTTTTTCTGATGAAAAAAAGAAAAGTGTCCCTGGGGTTGAAGGCAAGTGAGGTTCCTTCTTCACTATTAGAACCACACAGAGAAGATCATGGATCCCTGGTGGTCTTAGAGAAAGATCCCAGAACAGTTAACCCTGAAGCATCAATGGAAAGTAAATGCAACAGCTGAAGCAACAATAACAATAAGTAGCATTAAGAGAGGGACTTAAGATTTGCAAAGCACTTTACATGTGTTGTATCATTTGGCCCTTACAACAACCCTGGGAGAAAAGTACTGTTATTTTCCTCCTTTTAAATGAGAAAGTTGAATCTGATAAAAGTTAAATGATTTTTCTAGGGCTAGTTAATTTCTGAGCCACCTAGCTCCCAGGGGATCTCAGTCTAAGTTTCCCAGAGACAAGGAAAAAAAATCTGATTAGCACAGTGCTAGTAGGAACATTATGGATTTGTTGTCTTCTCACTCTTTGGGGACTCACCTGTGTTTGGGTTCAGGATGTTAGCAGGAGTCACTTAGTAGATGTTTTTCATACATGGTGGGTATTATATCTACAGGTATTGATGGGTAGACCAATGACAAACAAACAAACAAACAAACAAACAAAAACAGGCAAAGCAAAAGTTATGGGAAGAAATATGGACTAAATATAGTGGAGACTGAATTTGAAAAAAAATATCTATTGGACAGATGTGTGAAGAAGCAGGCCAGAGACTACTGGACATGAGGGGCCTCTTCTTGACAAAGTCTACCACAGGGGAGAAAGGACTGGAATTGGAGTCAGGGACATTTGGTTACAAGTCTCAGCTCTGATCATTAATAGATCACCTCACCTCAACTTTTCTGAACCTCAGTTATAAAATGGGCATGTTAATGCCTATAATGGGGCATTTAGGGTTCATATAATCATATGATTAGAGCGATATGGGACCTTAGTAGTGAAGAAAGCCATTGTCCTTATTTTACAAATGAGAAATTTGAGGTCAAGAAGTATCACTCAGGGTCACTCAGTAAATGCCTGAGAGATGCGAATCTGGGTCTTCTAGACTTCAGGGACAGTGTTTTGTTTCCCATGCCATGCTGCCTTCTAAAGAAGATCAACAAAGACATGCATATGGCTTATATGGCTTGCCACTGATGGTAGGAAATCCTAACCCTCTCAGCCCATTCAGGCTACAGCAGAAATACTCTCACTCGTATAAATGTATAAATAGGACAATTGCATAGCCTAATGCTGAGCCTCGAGTGTTGGTAAAGAAAGCTTTATGAATCTTAAAGTCCCAAATGAAAAAATCTCAAAGAAAGACTAACATGAGCATAGATGGAGGAGTGATGGTCAAAATGGCAAAGGAGAAGGAATCTAGAAGGGAGCTGAGCGGTCTTTTAGTTCAGTGATCTCATTTTATAGCCAAGGACATAGCCCCAGAAAAATTTATCTACAGTCACCCAGGAAGGGAATGGAATTGGTATTTGAATCTTCCCCTTCCCTCTCACTTTTAAAACTGCCCCCATTTAAAACGGCACCAAGCATCTCCTTGAAAAAGTCAGTTAATGGGACCAAGGGGCCCTGATTTAATATCCATTTGTCTTTTCAAAGGTCAAATAATTTGAATGTTACAATGGGAAAACATGAAACAATCCTGAAAAGTAGAAGGATTGGGTTAAGAGTTAGAAGCCCTGTGTTCTAGGCCCACCTCTGACCCTAATGTGCTGTATAATTTTGAATAAATCATATTCTCTTTGTTCCAGGTTCTTAATCCATAAAATATAGGGATTGGATGGGATGCTCTCCAAGCTCCCTTTTGATGTTATGACTCATTGTGAGGCTACTCTGCCAGTCCTACTCTGCCGGGCCTTCTTTCCTTCACTGTGTTAGTCACTTCTCCCCAACCTGAGTAATCTCATAGAGCTATGTTGGAGGCATTTAAGAAATCTGAAGTTGGGGCAGCTAGATGGTGCAGTGGCTAGAGCACCAGTCTGGCAGTTAGGAGGATCTGAGTTCAAATCTGGTCTCAGACACTTAATACTTCCTAGCTGTGTGATCCTGGGCAAGTCACTTAACCCCAATTCCTAAGCAAAAAAAAAAAAAAATCTGAAGTTTGATGTCAATGCTGTCTCATGTTTTAACAGTGGGGCATATTTCAGAGTCTTGGCTGATTCCAACCATTCTTGACGATTACTCAAAACTTTTTTTTGTCTTTCAATGTCTGCCCTCAAGGCAATACCAGAGGGAACATACACATACAGAAAGGTCTACTTATGCTTCACAACACATTCAATGATGCAAAAGAGAAAGAAACATTTGGCTCATGGCTATCACCTCCAAAAATACCGAAGGATGCTTAGAAATGAATTAAAAGGTGTTCTAAATAATTGGAAGAGAACTTTCCTATTGCTCTTTAAATTAACTACCTTAGTAACATGTTTCTCTTGCAAATCACACAGGTGATTATATGATTATTTGGAATCCTCTTGAATGGTCTGGCTTTAATAGGAGTGGAGTTGATATCAAAAGGGTAAGAAGAGAGTGAGGGTAGAGACAGAAACTGGAGCAGGAGCCCGAATTTCTACAGGAAACAATGGATAAGTAAGTAAATATCAGTTGCTGGCTATTTCCACTGGTTTATCTTCTCTCTCTATCTTTGTCTCTGTCTTTGTTTCTGTGTCTCTGTCTCTCAGTATCTCTATCTCTTTCTGAAAATGACTGATAAAGAAAAGAAGGAAGTGAATGAGATGGAGCTCTTTAACAAGAAATTCAAATCTGGACTGCTGCTGCCCTAAGATTTGATGTTCTAGTTTGTGGGCTACTGTGCTCCCATCTATTGGGTTCTCAACAAACAGACTGAGGTAGATAGAAAGTTTTAATAGAATAATTAAATATTTAATCAGGACAGAAAATCCAGGTAAATAATAGGAAAAAACAGATAATAGAATCATTTTTCAGCTCTTCCATTAACAAATGGATATGATTTCTCACAGAAGCCTATCCCAAGCTAGTCTTCCTCATAACTAATGCTATTCTTCTGAGATGCTTTTTAGTTTATCCTGTCTATATCTTGCATATACATACAGGTTCTCATTTTCCTCTCCCCATTAGAAGAGGAGTTCCTTGAAAACAGGGGATGTTTTTGCCTTTCTTTATATCCCTAACACTTGACACCGTGTCTGGTGCATAGGAAGCTCTCAAATACAAACATATTCGTGTACTTTTGGTGAGGGGAACAGATTCCTAGAAGACTCATGTTAGAGACTTGAAATCCCTCTATTTCTAGGACTCTTTCCCTATGCTTTCAAAGGCTCTGGGGACTTCCCTGCTCTCCAGATTTGCTTCATATCTGCTTCTAGTAAAGTGTTGAACCCCAGCTTTCTGCCATATTACTGCCATGATTGTCATCTGCTGAAGTTCCCCTGTCTACTGCTGTTCCTCCCCACTCTTTGGGCTTCTAGGCTGTTGCCATTATTTTCTTGGGGAAAAGTGAATATTCTTCTACATGGAACAATTTAAGCACCTCTATTTCTTCTCCCTCATTTTACAAATGAGGAAACAACCATTTGTTTCTTGTCACACAGATATTAACAGACAGAAGTAATGTCTCTATCTCTTAGATTCTTTCTATCATTTCAATGGACAAAGGAAATTGGGCCTAGAGAACGTCTGACCTACTTTTTATAGTTGTTTCTCTGATCCAATTATGTACTGCTGGGTATCTCCATCATGATACTTCCCTCTAGTGTAACTATGCTCAGCTCCCTATTGAGTAGTTAGAAGACTACCAATTATTTACTGTGTTTCTTGTGGCTCTGTGAGATGTCTGGGAGGAAAGCTCTGTGCAGTTTATTTTGCAAAGTAGCGAGACTTGGACCTGAGCTCCATGAACAGCTGAGTTCTAACCACCATGCAGAATTGTCTCAGATGAATGGATATTCTCCCTCATTTTCATTCTAATCTGACACCCTGATGATAAAAGAGATGCTGAAAGTTAGAGATACCAGAGAACTAAGTCATTAGGAGTTAGGAATCTGAGATCCAGCTCCAACATCTCTATTTCTAGGAGTATAACTTTGGAAAAGAAGCTCCTCCCTGAGCTGTAGTCATATCACAGCTTGGGGCCATAGAAAGAGCTAGATTGCACTTAAATTATCTCTGTGATCATGGATAAGTCAATTGTTCTTTCTGAATTATAGCTTCCTCCACTAGAAGAATGCATGAAGCACCAGATCCAGGCTTAAAAAGACAGCTTTATTGCATCTCTGACTATGTGGTCTTGGACAAGTCACTTGATGTCTCAATGGCCCAGGCAGGTTTCAAAAATTATACATTTCAGAACAGGTATCGATCTGCACTGAAGCAAGGAGATCTCCCTCTAGAAGTTCCCCAACCCAGAGAGTCACAGATCTAGTCCCCGTTCCCCTGAAATCATGACATTTTAAGATCTAACATGCCCAATGAGGGATTTACTGGTGGCAAAGATGTTGCCTACTTCCTAACAGAAAGTTTACAGTCTCAGGATACAGAATAAGACATACCCAGATACATACATGTATATATGCACACGTATGTATGTATATATATATATGTATATGTATATATAGAGGTGTATATATATACGTGTATATATGTATATATATATATATATGCATATACATATATATATATATATATATACCTCTATATATACATCTCTATATATCTATCTGTCTGTCTATCTACCTACCCACTGACTTATCTATATATTTATGGACATGGCTAATGCAGGATTTTGATTTGCTCGATTAAGCAGCCAAATAAGTGTTGTTTCTTTTTCTTTTCTTTTTCTTCTTTTTTCCTCGGTGGGGAAAATGAGAGGGAAAAAGATATACTTGCTTATGGAAAAATACAAATTAAATTTCAAAAATAAAATATTTGCAATAAATTATCTTTATGGTCCCCTTGGATCCAAAATCCTTTTTCTAACATCCTTACAAAATGCTAAGGGATTTTTTTTCAAATAATATCTTTACAGAAATCTGGAGCTTTTCTCTCAAAACCTCAGAAGCTAAAGTCAGGTAGAGACTTTTGGAGCACGTTAAAACAAGCCAGGTCTTCCCATGGATGTATAGCAAATGAAGACACAGCCAGAACAGGTCAGTCACAATGAGAGTTTCTCTGCAAGCCACAAATTGTTAGCTTTGTGTTTGTCCATGTGGAAGCCCACATCACTGGAAGCATACAATATAAATATTTAAAATCTGGGAAATGAAAGTGTCATTGGAACAATGCCCACATGTGCGTGTGAGGGAGAAATAAGAGAGGGGAACTATTTTCTGGGAGAGATCACAGTAGAATTAAGACTTTGGGGGTGAATAGTTTCTCTAAATATTTCTGACAGGAGAATTATGTAACAGCAGGAAGAGGCAAGGCAATTGAGGGGTACATGGCACCATTTACAAAGGGTAAGAAATCATCCTGTCAAACAAGATAGAGGGATTGAAATTAAACAGGTATCAAAATTACACACTCCCTGCAAAAGTGGCTTACCCTGGAAAATTGACTAACAGGTCCCCCACCTGGGTAAACTGCTGCCTGGGTAATTTCATCCTGTCACTGGGTAACTACCACTGCCGTCACCAGGCAATAGGAACAACAATGCCTTTCTCTCTGTATACCAGTGGGGATGAGATGACAAGCCAACTGGATTTTTGGGGAAAAGAAATGCTGACTAAACTGGGTCAGAGAAAGGAATAACCTGAAAATGAAGTGCAGTGGGATTTGGGCGGGAACGGGTTTAACCCAGAATCTCTGAATTTCTCTGGTAGACTTGAATTAATTAAAGCCATACTCCCCTCCATCAGCTGGGCCAGAATTAGAAGGAACCAGTGGAAATGGAAAGAGGCAAATTTAGATTCAATATAAAAAAAATATTCCCTTTATAGTACAATATCCTCATCACCCATGAAGAAGATTCCTTCACCCATTGTCTAGGGACTAATGAAGATCCTAATTTCCTTCTTCCCATAATCCAAAAAATGGCACTGATAACCCAGAGTGTCTAGAATATAGGCTATGAACTGTGATCTTCTATGCTTCCTGATTCCCGGTTTCTCAAAAGGAGAATAATACCTGACATTTATGAAGTATTTTATATTTTTCAAAGACCTTTCCATGTTTGAAATCATAATAATAGCTTCAGAAGGTTGTTGTGAGGACCCAATGATATAAGTAAAATGTTTTGCAGAGCTTACAGTACAATATGCAGGTCATTATCACCCCATTTTACAGATGAAGAAACTTGGGTGGTGAACCAAATAGTGCTTGATTTAAAGTAAGGAAGAGCTGAATTTAAATATTGCTTTAATCACAATGGTTTTGTGACCTTTCTGTAAATAATTTAATCTCCTTTCCTCTTCTCTCCTCTTCTCTTTTCATCTCCTCTTTTCTCCTCTTTGTCTCTGTCTCTCTCTGTCCCTCCCCTCTCTCTCTGCCTCTGTCTCTCTATCTCTGTTTCTCTGTCTCGTTTTTTCTCTGTTTCTGTCTCTGTCTTTCTGGGCTACTTATCTATCCCTCCCAAATCAATATTCAACTCTGTTCATTAAATACTATATGCTGAGTAAAAATACAAATGTATTACCCCCTCACTCAAGAATCTTCATTGGTTCCCTATTGTTTGTATGTAAATAAAAAAAAAATGTCAGCCTGTCCTTAAAGTCCTTCACAGTTGGGCTAAAGGCTTTATTTCTAGATTTATTTGATGCATCTCCTCATCACTCCTCTGTGGAGCCAGACAATTCTACCTACTGTTCCTAAATTTCATCTCCCATCCATTCAGGGCCTCTGCACAGACCTATAATGTAATGTACACCTCCTCATTTCCTTAGTTTCCTTTGATTCTCAGTTTAGATACAATTTCATACAGCCAGAAATTCCTGATTACTTCAAATTATAATGTTCTTTTCAAAGTCAGGCTATCCATACATGAGTTAATGTTCTCTCTCTGCCCTTTGCTCTTTATGAAGAATGTAATACCCTTGTGAACAGGAGTGATTTTGATTTATTATTACATATATTTTGTAAAGCAAATGAACTCAAACTGAATTTAAAAGCAATATGTCCTGAAACTCTGAACTTAATCCCCCAAAAGGAGAAACATGTACATTCGCCAAAAAGAAACATTGGAGGAATCTCTCCTGTATAAATCCTTAGATGCTGATTGCTGGACTGATCAATAGATTCCTATAAAACCCATAATCCAAAAGTAGGATATTATTTAACTTTCAAATATTTTAAACACAAAGTATAGGAAATATATGTATAATTATCAAGAAATTTTAAGGTAATGAAATCAATTCTCTTATGTTTAATAATAATAATGATAATAGCTAATATTTATATGGTATTTTAGAGTTTTCTAAATACTTTACAAATATTTCCTTATCTCAAACTCATAATAACCTTGGGAAGTAGGAGCTGTTATTATTTCTATTTTGTAGAAAGGGACATTGAGTAAGGTAATCAGTAAGTGATTTATTAAATATTACATAACTAGTGTCTAGCATTGGACTCAAATTAGGCTTTTTGTAGTCTAGGATCAGTTCTCTGTCCCTTGCCCCACTTAGTTACCTCAAGTGTGTGTGTGTGTGTGTGTGTGTGTGTGTGTGTGTGTGTGTGCATATTACCATAGAATGGGTTAGAGAATGTCTGACTGATGGGTCATATAAGGTCTTCAAAATCATTTGTTCTGTCCCTGCAGATAATGTTGAGCTAAAAATTAAGTACAACAAATACTGCTTGAGTTCTGTAAGTTGATAATTTTGTATGTCCCATGAATGGTGTTATATTGGCAAAAAAAAAAGATCTAAATGGTCCCATCTCTGCTATAGAGTAATATATGCCCAAAAGGGGATCATCGAAGGACAAGCACCAAAGGTTCCAAAGATTTAAGGACAACTTGAAAGAGCTGAGAAGCCAGTGATAGATATGTTAAAACAATCTTCCATATAAAAAAGTGGAAGGATGAAAAATGATCAATTCCATTATGATTCTGTTCTTATAGAAAGAAATTGGCTTCTATAGTGGAAATGATGTTGGTACAGAGGAAAATGCAAATATCTACCATCTTCAAATTTGTAATAGAGCTGAAAAGGAAACTCAAGATCAGTCTAACATTTACTCTACCTTTTAAAATAGAAGGTTTAAATAGGATAAAAGATTTAAATAATTTAATAAATAAGACAGAAGATTTGAATAAGCTTGGGAGATAGAATGATCGGCATCCTATGTTCACCTTCTAAAGAAGCAATTATACACGCAGTGATGGGAAGCTTTCAGAATTGAAATGGTAAAGGTACAAAGAGAAGTAATTTTGATAAGTTGGGTAAAGGGAAATTTGTGAATACACATGGCACTCACTGAGCAGCTTAGATTTTAAAAAAGACAAAGATCTAAACAAGGACAGATAATAGAATGAACACAAGCATGAAACAGTACTATACATAAGGTTAGTATTAAGGGTACTAAAATTCAGCATGAAATTGCAGCAGACATACAAGAAATGTTAAAGATAACAAATGGGTTGGAGTTTTTGAGCTTTTAAAATTTCGTAGTATGGAGAAAAATCAAATCTTAACCTACTCACTCACATTACATGAAATAACTATTGACAGATCAAAAGCAGAAGTACTAATGCTTATAGATATTTTATCTGCCAAAGAAAACCATCTTTAAGCTTGAAAAAAATGAAATAAACATGATCAATAACAAGATTATAATCAAGGTGATTGAAAGAATAGTAAGAGAGTACTTATTTAAGTCTGGTTATTTGATCCAAATAACCTATATTCTTAAATAATTTGTGCTAATATGATTGCATGGAGCCTAGAAATAGTATATGCAACCTCAAGAATGTAAACATTTATCATAAATCTCATAAAAGGAAAAATGATTGCATATACTAATTTTGAGCATTAAAATTCCTAGAAAAATTTGGATTATTATTAAAGTGACAATTCGTTAACAGACGGAAAAGGTGCAGTTTCATAAGCATATCATCTTGGTCTAAAGCTGTTCCCTATTTTATTATAGCCACTAAATTGGTAGACTATGGTTAATGTGTGAAATGTATTTATTCAGCACTTAGTATAATATTCAACAGTCTCTCAAATAATTCTTGCGAGGAAAAATAAGTGTTTGATGTCATCTTGGAAAATCTCCATTGGACTTTTGCATTTGGACTTTTGATCCTGAGCTATTTAACATTGTTTTTCAATAGCTTGGCTAAAGACAGAGATGAGATGCTTATAAAATTTGCACAAACTACCAAGCTAGTTTTTCTGGTTAACATGGAGAGGGAGTGGAGACTTAGAAATAGGACAATCTAGAATATTGGACTGAAACAAAAATGTTTTAATTTAATATTAATGCATACCTAATCTGGGCAGTTAGGTGACATGGTGGATAGAGTATTGGACCTGGAATCAGGAAGACTCATCTTTATAAGTTCAATCTGTTCTCAGACACTTACTAGCTGTGACCTGGGCCAATCACACAACCCATTTGCCTAGGTTCCTCATTTGTAAAATGATTTGTAAAATGATTGGAGAAGGAAATAGCAAAGCCAAGAAAACTTTTTTGCCAAGAAAACTCCAAAATGGATCATGAAGAGTCAGACACAACTGAAAACAAATGACCAAACAACAACATATATCTAATTTTCTACTTGGGTTCAGAGAAACTGTTTCAAAAGTGCAAGATGAGAGAGGGGAGGTTAGATTGGGTGAAATGTGGCTAGTCGGTAGTTTAGTTGAAAAATATCTAGAGATTTCAGTGCATTATAAGTTCAATATATATAATAGGAAGATAGAAAGTAATATTGATAATATTAGCTAGTATTTTGTAGTATTTAATGCTATGAAAAGTGTTTTATAAATGGTATCTCATTTGATCCTCACAACTCTGAGAGGCAGGTGCTATTCTTATCCCTGTAAGACAGAGGTTGACTTTTCAGGATTGTAAAGTTAGTGTTTGATGTTTTGTATGAACTCATTTCTTTCTGACTCCATCTACCTGCTGTGCCACCAAGAGGCACATAAGCAAATATAATCTCACATTGCATTGAGTGCCATCATTTTCCAGAAATGAAGAGATGATAGTTTTCCTGTGTTCTTCCTTGGTAAGACCACATCTGGAATGTTGATTTCAGTTTTCATTGTCATATGTTAAAAAGCACATCAATTAACTTTAGGGAGAGCCAGGAATATGGGGCTAGATGGCATGATGTCCTCAAGTTCATACTAGGTGAGGATTAGTTGAAAGAAACCAAGAATGTTTGACCTTAAAAAAGATTTAGAAATGGCATGATAGCTGTCTTAAAGCATTGAAAGGGTTGTCATGGTTAGGAAGGGTTAGACCAATTCTGCTTTATCCCAAAAGGAAGATCCCAGAGCAACTGATGGATGTTCCATTGAGGCAGATTTAGGAAAGATCAAATGAGTGAAAAATGTCTATTTCCCCAATATGTTATCCTTTATGTCAGGAAAAAAAGACCTAAAAAGCCCTACTTTTTCTGACTGGAGCCATCCTGTTGTGAAATGGACTACTTTAAGAGATTGTGAGTTTTTCCTCATTGGAAAACTTTAAGAAATGGTTGCCTGATGATTTGTTGGATAGATGAGAGGGTAATGGTGGTAGAAGGCTTTTGTTGGTTTGTAGGATTTGTATAGCTTTTGATAGATATTCTAATTCTGAGATTCTGTGATCCTGTGTTGCCTCTACAATTTTGTGTTTTTTATAAATTCTATTAAGTTTTCAGCCTGTACTAAACATTGCATAGGAGGCTCATAAAGGTCATATATAAAGACATACCAACCACAACTACTTTTTTTTAGAAGTCTTTAGTTGGCTTTTCTAGATCCTAATAAGATATGTTGGTTTTTATTTACTACTTCAATGGAAGAGATCCAACACAGGTCTAGATTAAGATGGATTCATTGTGGGTGGTGAGGTACTCCACATATTCATGTGGGAGAAAGAGATTGTACTGATTCCATCAAGCCTGGAGACATTATAGAGACTCCTGGTATAGCAATGTTATCATTTAAAGGAGTTTGACTTCTTCATCTACACTGGAAAAACCACATAGATGAAGAGTGCCTATTGTCCAGTTTTCAACATGATTATGAATGTACATACTATAAACCTTCTCCAACAGTACGTATATATGGCACATATAATTCAGATCATTAATGAACATGGCCCAAAGCTGAAAAGGGGGATCAGTATGGACTTCTTTTGGAAAAATCCACATTTATTGCCTCTAAGTGGAATTTCCATAAAAGCAAAGGTTTATCTTTTCAATACAAACATTTACTAATGTTGTTATACAGCAGGGAAATCTGAATAACTTCTAAGAACTAAAGATGAGTATTTCATAGTGAATTATGGAAAAGCCACACTGTAAGTGAGTATAGGCTTCAACATATAACCCATAAAGAACTTTGAAAAAGAATAAGATAATATTACTCTGTCATTCAAGGATTATATGACATTAAGAATAGATAGGATGTTTTTAAAGTGAAAGATGATAGTTAATGCCCAAAGTGATTCACTGGTATCCTCTAGATAATGGGAGAATGTGAGGAATTTTTAAAGAATATTTGGTGGAGTACTTGTAGTAAATTTATATGAAATTATGGATAAGAGCTATGCAATATGGGCAGTCATGGAAAAGTTGCCATTTTCATTATTGGAATGACTTTTAAATTGATAGGATCCTAACTACATCTGAGTTGAGGATAGTGGTTATGAATGGCTTCTATTGATTGTCAAGTGGAAAATATCAATCATGGGGAAAGGAAAAGGCAATCTTTAGAATAAATTATAATTTACTCTTTACTTTTAATAGCAATTTAAAAAAGAAAAGGCAATGATAACTCTTAGAAGGCATGGATATTTTTTCCAAGCACAGTGACTACATGATGAGGAACCTTGTGGAAGATGGTACTATGCTACATATAATAGATACAAAGACAAAAATCAAGCACCCCTTCCTTCAAGGCCTTTAGATAAGATGTTGGATTTGAAGCCAAGAAGAATTGGATTCAAAATCTACACTTGCTGGCTAGCTGATTGAGATAAAATAAATCAACCTCTTTGAGTCTTAGGTTCCTAATTTGTAAAATGGAGATTGAAAATATCTGTATATATAGATTTCAGCATGATTATGATATTCAAATATAGTAAAGCTTATAAGACACTAAAACTTTAAGGTATCTGCCAAGGCAAAGTCAGGAAATATATGAAAAATATATAGTTGTAATTTATTACAAAACACTTTCCACACAAATAAAATCAGATCTAATCAACTGGAAAAAATACCAAGTGTTCATGGACAGGCTGAGCTAATATAATAAAAATGATAATATTACCTAAATTAATCTGATTATCCAGTGCCATACCAATTAAACTACCAAGAAATTATTTTACAGAGGTAGAAAAAATAACAAAGTTAATCAGATAGAACAAAAGCTCAAGAATTTCAAGGAAATTAATGGACAAAAGCAAATGAAGGTGGTGTAGCTGTACTAGACCTAAAACTATAATATAAAGCAGCACTCATCAAAACCCTGGATATTGGCTAAGAAATAAAGTAGTTGATCAGTAGAATAGGTTAGGTTCACAAGTCACAATAGTAAACGAATATAGTAATCTAGTGTTTGATAAGCCCCAAGACCCCAGTTTCTTGGATAAGAACTCACTATTTGACAAAAACTGCTGGGAAAATAGAAAATTAGTATGGCAGAAATTAAGCACTGATCCACACCTAATACCCTATACCAAGATAAGGTCAAAACAGGTTCATGATTTACACATAAAGAGCAATACTATGAGCAAATTAGAAGAACAAAGAATACTCTACTCCTCAGATCTGTGGAGAAGAAAGTAATTTGTGACCAAAGAGGAACTAGAGTACATTATGAAATGTAAAATAGATAATTTTGATTATATTTAGTTAAAAAGATTTTGTACAAACAAAACCAATTCAGACAAGGGAAACAATAAACTGGAGAAAAATTTTACACCCAAGGGTTCTGATAAAGGCCTCATTTCTAAAATATATAAAAAAATTGATAAATGGTTAAAGGACGTGAACAGACAATTTTCAGATGAAGAAAGTAAAACTTTCTAGTCATATGAAAAAATTCTCTAAATCACTATTGATCAGAGAAATGCAAATTAAGACAACTCTGAGATTCCACTATGCACCTCTCAGATTAGCTAAGATGATAGGGAAAGATAATGATGGCTGTTGGAAGGGATGTGGGAAAACTGGAACACTGAGACATTATTGACGGAGTTGTGAACTGATCCAATCATTCTGGAGAGTAATTTGGAACTATTTCCAAAGGCCTATCAAACTGTGCATACCCTTTGACTCAGCAGCATCTCTACTAGGTCTGTACCCCAAAGAGATCATAAAAAATGGAAAAGGACCCATATATGCCACATTGTTTATAGCAGCCCTTTTTGTAGTGTCAAGGAATTGGGAACTATGGTGAATGCACATCAATTGGAGAATGGTTGAATAAGTTATGGTATATAAGTGTTATGGAGTATTATTGTATAAGAAATGATCAGCAGGATGATTTCAAAGAGGCCTGGAGAGACTTAAATGATCTGATGGAAACAAGATTATACAATGGTCAATTCTGTGGGACATGGCTCTTTTCAACAATGAAAAGATTCAAGGCAGTTTCAATGGTCTTGTGATAAAGAAAGCCTTCTTAACAAATTGGGAAAATATTTTTAAAAGCAAAGGTTCTGACAAAGGTCTCATTTCCAAAATATATAGAGAACTGACCCTAAGTTATAAGAAACCGAACCATTCTCCAATTGATAAATGGTCAAAGGATATGAACAGACAATTCTCAAATGAAGAAATTGAAACTATTTCCACTCACATGAGTGTTCCAAATCACTACTGATTAGAGAAATGCAAATTAAGACAACTCTGAGATACCACTACACACCTGTCAGATTGGCTAAGATGACAGGAACAAATAATGATGAATGTTGGAGAGGATGTGGGAAAACTGGGACACTGATACATTGCTGGTGGAGTTGTGAAAGAATCCAGCCATTCTGGAGAGCAATTTGGAACTATGCCCAAAAAGTTATCAAACTGTGCATACCCTTTGACCCAGCAGTGCTACTACTGGGCTTATATCCCAAAGAAATACTAAAGAGCGGAAAGAGACCTATATGTGCCAAAATGTTTGTGGCAGCTCTTTTTGTTGTAGCTAGAAACTGGAAGATGAATGGATGTCCATCAGTTGGAGAATGGTTGGGTAAATTATGGTATATGAAGGTTATGGAATATTATTGCTCTGTAAGAAATGACCAGCAGGAGGAATACAGAGAGGCTTGGAGAGACTTGCATGAACTGATGCTGAGTGAAATGAGCAGAACCAGAAGATCACTGTACACTTCAACAACAATACTGTATGAGGATGTATTCTGATGGAAGTGGAAATCTTCAACATAAAGAAGAGCCAACTCTCTTCCAGTTGATTAATGATGGACAGAGGTAGCTACACCCAGAGAAGAAACACTGAGAATGAATGTAAATTGTTAGCGCTACTGTCTATCTACCCAGGTTACATGTACCTTCGGAATCTAATGCTTATTGTGCAACAAGAAAATGGTATTTACACACATGTATTGTATCTAGGTTATATTGTAACACAAGTAAAATGTATGGGATTGCCTGTCATCGGGGGGAGGGAGTAAAGGGAGGGGGGGATAATTTGGAAAAAGGAATACAAGGGATAATATTATAAAAATATATATAATAAAAAATTATTAAAAAAAAAAAAAGAAAAAAAAAGAAAGCCTTCTGCACTCAGAGAATGGACCGTGGGGTCTGAGTGTGGATCACAACATAGTATTTTCATTCTTTTTGTTGTTGTTTGCTTGCATTTTGTTTTCTTTCTCATTTTTTCCTTTTTTTAATCTGATTTTTTTTTTTTTGTGTGTGTGTGTGTAGCATGATAATTGTGGAAATATGTATAGAAGAAATGCACATTTAACATGTATTGAATTACTTTCTGTCTAGGGGAGGGAATGGGGAAGGGAGGGAAAATTTTGGAACATAAGGTTTTGTAAGGGTAATAATAATAAATAATAAATAACTAAGATATATAAATATCAGATATTACACATACTTTTAATTCACAGATGATTCATTTGGTTAGAATTTAGAAAAAAAGTCATTCCATATTTCAATCTTTATAAACAGATATTTCTTATTCAAGAAGAATTTGAATTTATTTTCTTAGAGTAGAGATATTAAAAGAGTTCTGGAAGCAGGTTGGTTGTGTCACCTCCCCTTTTCCTTAAGAGAGTATATGAAGAAAGATGCAGGTAGGAAATGACTGATGCATATCCACAAACACCATCCTTTAAAGAATCTTGAATAACTTTACTTGACATTCCCAACTGATCAAGGTTTCCAACTGGTATATTCAAAGAGCTCATTCTGCCTACTTCTGTATAAAACCACACAATATGTCCTAATATGGGCAGACCTATTTGTAGTTTGTCATCTGGACTAAGCTGGTTCCTCAAGTTTGGTCTACAAATGTGCAGTTTCTCTTCCCAGAAACAGAACAAAGAGAGGATCTAGTATAAAGTTTGCTCATCTTGTAGTATCCTTATTACATTGTGTGTCTCTTTAGTTGATTTATCTATTGATGAGGATAGAAGTATTAGACTGACTACCAAACTGAAGATCTAGAGAGCTCTTGTGCTTACTTCATTTTTTTATACCTGTACAACCTAGACAGTACACAAGGAAACATGGTTGCTTCCTTTTGAGTGGTCTTAGGAAGATTCTGAAGATCACCTGGCAGGATAAGATATCAGACACTAAGTCTTTTCTCAAATTAAACTGCCAAGCACTTAAACTCTCCTGTAGAAAGTACAATTGTTCGGTTGGCCAGATTGTTCGAATGTCAAGTGTGCACTTGCCCAAAAAATTATTTTATGGTGAAATCACACAGGGCAAACACTCACAAGGTGGTCAGAAAAATCAATACAAGGACACTTTCTTAAGAACTTTAGAATTGATTGTACAATGTGGGAGACACTGGTACAGGACCGCCCAGCATGGTGTGCCTTCATGAGAGAAATGCTGAGTTCCATGAGCAAAAAGCAGAACTGAATCAGCCCAAAAGAAATGTGAGAGGCTCAAAGTTAGAGAATCCACCCCATATGTTCAAATGTTTTGTATCCAATCTGTGGCAGCGCATTCTGAGCTTGTATTGGTCTGATTTGCCACCTGTTTCTAACATAGTGATGATATTTTGATCATCTTCGAGAGTGAACGACAACAACCAACCAATCAATTGAATCCTGGGATCAGCTTTAGGTGGGTGTGCTTATATTTCTGTTCCTGAAATCCCAAATGTGACTGACACATGACTGGATCTCTTAATTATATTTGTTTGCTTACAAAGCCTTATTTTTTACAACTAGACGTAACGAAAGATGTTTAATAATATATAATATATATTAATATTATATATATATATAATATGTTAATATATAATAATATATTATAATAATAAATATCCAGGATTGTTTTAGATCCCCCTTCAAACTGTAATCATCATGGTCAAAGAGAGATGAGGGAAAGGAATGAGTGAACCTTTAAAAGACTTCAGATCTGTGAGTCAAGGAAATATGTTAGTTGTTTACTGAATCCAATATAAAGGATGGGTAAGAAAAATTAGTAAGACTTAAAAAATCTCAGAGATTTGGAAAGTTGTTGAGTTACAGCCAACTGTACTGCTCTCTGTAGTCCAAGAATATTATGAAAACTTCAAATGCCATCCTTTCCTCTGAAAAAATATTATATAGTTGCTTTAGCTCTGTGTTGGAACCATAAAGTATGCTGGGTTGCTACATACCACGTCTCCAAGAGCTTCCTATTTTTCCTTCATGTCTATATTTTCCTTTCACCTGTAATTCTTCTGGCTTTATCTCGACCTTTGATAATGCTCTTCTTTGTATTCTTCCTACACTGTAATCATTTCTTCATCATAATTCTCTCTTGTTGCTATGTGGTGCTGCTTTGAATGCCTGTATTTTCCTTTGTTTTATCTTTGTGTAGCCTTTTAACTCTTCCCTTTCTGGCAGTTCAGGAAGTGGAAGACTGCCTTCTTTCCATCACTTTCTTCTTTGAAATAAATATATACAATTAAAACTATTGGGCTTAAAACACAATTCTGTGCTCCTCATTTTGATATTTCATATTTGACTCGACCTTTTTCTATCAGCTTGTGTTTTTCTTTTATTTGTACTATCTTTGAATTTTTATCTTTTTTTAGAATTCAAGTTTTTGTGTTTCATTTGAATTTTTTTTTCCTTTCTCTATTTACAAGAACAATAGTAGTTCCTATTTTTATAATGCCTTCTGGTTATCCAAAAAATTCTTCCTTATAAACTTATGAGATAATTAATGTAAATATTATCATATTTATTTTAGAAATGAAGATACTGATGCTTGGATAAATAAAAGGGATTTGCTAAGGATCAAAATGTTGGGTAAGTGCCAGAGCCAAGTTAGAAATACACAGATCTTGGCTCTAAGACCAGTGCTCTTTTCTCTACTCTAGGTTACTTCCTTAAGAAATCTGTGGAGGTGATAGCATCATAGATTTAGAAATGGACCAAAGGCTTATATCTGGAAATGATCTTAGAAGCCACAAAGTCCAAACTCCCTTATCTTTCAAATGAGGAAACAGATCAAGATATTAAATGTATTGACATGTCACACAAAGTCAGAGATATGATTTTAATCTAGATATTCTGTGATTCCAGGTCAAGCAAAATCAGTACGAATAAAATAGCACCCATAAATATCATACAGCAGATTACAGAAATAGCATAGAAAACCAGTGTTGTAGGGACCCTGGAGATTACCAAATATATTCCTTTTATATGTGGGGAAACTGAGACCCTGGGGAGCAAAAAAACAAGTTCTTATAATTAAATGCTGGGAGAGTAAGACTAGAACTCAAGTTTCCTGACTCTCCATCTTTTATATTGCATTTTTGACATGCTATTATATAAGAAGAAAGATTCATTTGATTTGAGTGACAGGAGCATATGAAGTATTATCTGTGCCACTGAATGGGAGATGTTCTGTCTAAGCTCTTATTGATGGGGAAAAGCAGTACACTTTCTATAGTTTTACATTATTGCTAAATGCTGCCATTTGTTTTTTGTTCTTTTTTCCCCTCCAAGGAGATGAATTGGCAAATACACACACACACACACACACACACACACACACACACACACAGATATTATTGAGTTCACTCTTCAGAAAATCACATTTTGAGAATTGGAAGGGGTCAGCTAATCCACACTAGAGGTCATTTAATCCAAGCTTCTTATTTTACATATAAATACCTGAAACCTAGAGCAGGGAAGAGATTAGCTCAAAGTCAGTCCTGTAGCTAGTAAATTAAACTCAGAATTTGAACTCCCACCTTCTGTGAATAGGTATTATCTCAGAATCATTACTTAAGAGTTTGGATATGCTTAAAAGCCATTGTCTTTCCTTTTTTTCCCTGAGGAAGCTGGGAGTTAAGTAATTCATGTACAATCACAGAGTTTGAAAGTATTTGAGATGGGATTTGAATGCTATTCTTCCTGATCACAAGTGCAGAACTTTGTCACTTCACATTAGCTTTACACTACTCTTCTGAAATAAATATATTTCAGGTAAACTGGACTATTCTATATTGTTTGAAATTGACCTTTCATCTCCAAACTCAGGTATTTTCAAGAGTTATTCATCATGTCTGCAATATACTTTCTCTTCATCTCTGTATTCCAGAATTTTTATTTGCTCTTATTTTCCAGCTCTGGTGCTAACTCAGTTGTGAAACCTTTCCTCAATTTCTCTATTTATTAAAGTTGTCTCTCCTTTCCTGTGACCTTGAATTGATTTGCCTATGCATAAGGCCTCTTCTTACCCCTTCTCCATCCTCCCAGTAAGAAGTTCCCAAGGCCATAGAAGTGGTGGATGAAAAAGTCAGGATTTTAATACAGAAATCTGACTTCAAAGCCAATCCCTTGGATACATTGATGCAATTAAGTTAGAATGAGTTAGGAAGCCACTGACCTTAAGATTTATTTTATTTTGCCGAAACCAGAAGGAAAGATCATTTTTTTTTTTTGTTAAAAGTTGCAAAGGCACTTAAGTTAAAGGCAATTTATGATTAATAATTAAGTTGAATTCGACATCTCCTTGTCCACCAGCTGACCCCAGAGCATCAGACTCAATGATGTCTCCATGGAGCTCTCCATTTTCCCTCCAACCTTTCCTTGTAACAAAGTGGAAGAAATCCACTAGATGAAACGACCAACACCTTGACTACAATAGGTCATTATGTAGGCAACATTCCACACTCTGGGCATCCAGATATCTCTCTAGTTAGGTACATTTGTTTTATAACCCATCCGGCCATCCCGCCTGTCATTTTATTCTCTACAAGTTGGGCCTCTGAACCATTCCTCCCTGTCCAGAAAAGAAGTATCCAGAGTTGATAACTAGAAACCATATTTACAAATCCATCTCAAGTTCAACTCTCAGATCTGGAAGCCCTCCTTTAAGGATTAATGTCTTTAGACATGGGCACATTAGTAAGTACAAACTCACCTAACCCATTCCATCTGGCCAAGCTGTAGGTCAGTCCATGACTTTTGAACAAAACAATACAATGCCATTGCTTCTAGAGAGGGAAGTGTAAATCAACTAACATATGGCTTGATTCTACAACCTAGATACTTCTGAGAACAAAAGTCCCTTTTCTATCTGCCGCTCCCCTAAATAGTTATCTTTTCCTCTTAGAATGTAAAAGTCTTAAGGTCAAGGATTACCTTATTTTGGTATTTTTATTCTCGAGGTTTAGCACAATTCCTGGAATATAGTAAGCATTTAATAGATGATTTTGCATAATCCATGCTTTCAATTATTCATTCATGTATTTATTCATTCATGAGACTTTTAGTTTTTGATGTCACAGTCATTTCTAAATATACCCTTGACCACTAGGTGGTCAGTGGATCGAACTAGTGAATAGAATCACTGAACTAGGAATCAGATCTATATTTAATCCAAGGATAGATACCAAATAGCTATGTGACCCTTAGCATGAACATTAACTTCTCTCAACGTCTCTCAGTTTGCTTATCTGTAAAATAAGATGGTCAGACTCAAAGATGTCTCCATGGGAGCTCTCCATTTTCTCTCCAACCTTTTCTTGTAACAAAGTGGGGGAAATCCATTAAATGAAACCACCAACACCTTGACTACACTAGTTCATTACATAGGCAACATTCCACACTCTGGGCATCCATCTCTCTAGTTAGGTACATTTCTTCATCTTTTATTCATGACCATTATTGCTTCAGAGGATGACTATTTAGATTTTTAGTGATATCTGCTAAAGCTAGATATCCCCTGAAAGTTTATCTGTTTACCATGGAATGTTATTCTCTCTATCCTAGTTTCTTTTCTTCTTTTTTATGTATTTTTTTTTATCTCCTTTCCCTCTTTCATTTCCTGTCCCTCTCTCCCCTTTCCCCGTTCTCTGTTGTTTTTAGGAGAGAACCAAGTATACTTGTAATTTGGGATTTTACTTGTTGAAAGTAACAAATGGCTTGATGAATAGAGAACTTAGAATCCTGAAAGACTGGGTTCAAATGTTGCCTTTTTACATATATTTGGCTAGATGATTCCAGGCCTATCACTTAACCTTGTAGAATTTCAGGTAACTCTTTAAGCCTATAAATTATAGATTGAGATTGATCAAGGACTAACACAATTGCTGGAACTTTGTATTATTGTATAAGTATCTCCATTCTTAAAGAAAAAATCTAGATTATGACGATTTATATTTCTCTTGAAAAACAGTGAATTGAACCTTTTTAAAAATTTTGTGAATTGGTGAATATAACATTAATACCCTTTTGTCCCTCCTTCCAACACATTCACTTTCTTTGGGTAATAAAATACTTACAATGATGATAATGATCAGAGCTCACATTAGGCTATACTTTATGGTTTACAAAATACTCTACATATATTATTTCATTTGATCCTCCTAACAACCTTGTGAGATAGGTGTTATTGATACCACTATTTTACATAAGGCAACTAAATCAAAGAGGTTAAAAAATTTGCTTAGAGTCACAAGGTTAATAAGTTTCTGAAATATGATTTGAACTTAGGTCTTTCTTATTTCTCACCTAACCATTTCTCCTCTATATCAAGTTTCCTTTCCATTAGTAGAAGAAAATGAATCATTTCTGGAGGAGCTCTAATCCAGATTTAAAGGGATTGTTTTAGATAAATTTCCCATACGCTCTTTAAGTTCTATAATTCAATGAGATTTTCTTTTGAAGATGATTCAAACCAGTTTCAATTGTTCAGTATTGAAGAGTCATCTATACCCAGAAAGAGAACTGTGGGAAATGAATATGAACCACAACAGAGCATTTTCATTTTTTTGTGATTGTTTGCTTGTATTTTTGTCTTCCTTCTTAGGTTTTTTCTTTCTTTCTAGATCTGGTTTTTCTTGTGCAGCAAGATAATTGTATAAATTTGTACACATAATGGGAATTAACATATATTTTAACATATATTAGACTACCTGCCATGTAGGGGAGGGATTGGGGGAAAGGAGGGGAAAATTTGGAATTGAAGGTTTTTCAAGGGTCAATGTTGAAAAATTAGCCATGCATATGTTTTATAAATAAAAAGCTATAATAATTAAAAAGAGAGAGAGAGATTTTCTTTTGATGATTTCCAGATATTTTTCTTGTGAATTTTTTTATTTGGACCAATGTATGACATCATAGAAATCATGTTAGATCATATACTTGCCATCTAGGGAAGGGGATGGGGGAAAGGGAAGGAAAAAATCTGGAAAACAAGGTTTTCAACAACAAGAAGGAAGGAAGGAAGGAAGGAAGGAAGGAAGGAAGGAAGGAAGGAAGGAAGGAAGGAAGGAAGGAAGGAAGGAAATCATATTAGATTTGGATTCCATAACACTGAGTTCAAATCCTTTCTCTACATTTTTTTTAATTATAAGTGTAATTCTAGACATATTGCTTTGCCCTTCTGTTTCTCAGTTTCCTCATCAAGAAAATGAAAGATTTGAATGGATGGACCCCCTAAGGTGTTATCTGGCTTTAAATCTATGATATGAAAGCTGATACCTCCCCTTCCCACAGTTAAACTCATTACATTTATGAAAAATGAACCCTCAGCATCTTAATCATTGCTTTATTACCTTATGCAGAGCACAAAGTCTTGTAAATTTATGGACATAAATGAATATCTCCACAATAGGTGGTTCCATCTGTGCTGCATAAAGAATCCCCCCAGACCTTTGCAGAATTTAGCAGGTTTGCAAGAAATTCCCCTTCAGGCATATTTCAAACCTACTAAGTAGCTTTAAATTCTGCACCTATACCAGGAAGTTAAATAAAAGATAGAATAGACCAAGAAAATGGCTCCCTGTAACTCCCAACCATCCAAAAGTATACTGGTATGACAGGGTTTCAAGAATATTCCAGACATGCATAGCTAATAAAAATTCTATAGATGGAGTGGAACTTGAAATCAGATAATGAAGGTCACCCTTTAGGGTAGTGGGAGCCGAAGAGCAAGGAGAGGAAGACTGAGTTCTTGAACAGAATTCTGGAAAAATTCAGTGGGAGGCAACTATTATTGTTGATAGAGAGTTAGCCATGGAATCATGGGCACCTTTCCTCAAGTCACATCTCCTATTTATACTTATCTTGTTGCCATGGGTAAGTTATTCAGTTTCCAAGTGTTTCTAAGTTATGAACAAGATGCTGATCTCCTTGAGCAGAAGGAAATTAAACTCTGGAACTTCCCCTTGCTAATTAAAACACAGTTTGGGACAATAATAATATATGCTTTTATTGTTGTTTGTCCTTCATCCTTGAAATGACATCAGGAAGGTGATATCAAGAAATGTAATTCAATTAAATTTAAGTGAGGGAGAGCTGTTCCAAATACCAGCCTCATTTTCTCCTCCATAGCCATCTGAGTCCAATGGCAAGATATAGATCAAAATAACTGGAGATTACTCCAGTTGCAGAAGAAGACCTTGGCTTTTGTAAGCTAAGGTCTATAACAGGTCTCAGTTTGACTAAAGCAACACTCATTGAGCAATTAAGGCTAGGTAAACAAATAATGTAGGAGAGGAAGTCCTTCAGGATTTCTGGCCAAAAGAAGAAAAAAGAGAAAAGGAAGGAAGGAAGAAGGAAAAGGATTGGGAGAAGGGAATAAAAGAAGGAACCTGGATTAATTGATTAATGTAATCATGCAATGAAATTTAGTTTTTTACTAGGTACTTAGAAAATAATCAAGATGGCTATCTGCATGGAAGTAGACCACTCAATTCCAACTTAGCAAAAAACCCCTAAAGTTCACATCAGACCTAGCAATGATTCAGAAATCACTGGAAAATTAATGTGATGTCTTCTACCCCAGAACTGCAGGAGAAGTCAGCTACAGACTCAAGGACAATAGGAAAACAATACAGAATCCAGTCCCATAGCAAGGTACCCTCCCAACATCACCCAATATCATCCAGAGACATAGCAGCCTTCAAGGCTCTATGTCTGGAAGCAGAAAGACTGGAGAAAGACCAAATGTTGAAAAGAAGAGGAAAGTCGTTCCAAGAAAGATCTAGTTTTGTCTTAAAGCCCTATGGTGGGGATGTAAGAAACATGGATGGGAGTACAAATAGTCAGTGATCAGCAAAGTATGGCATAACTCAGACCAGAACAACAGAATCTTAGGAACCCCAAGGTCATTAATACTTTGTCCCAAAATGCCAGAAAAGAAACCTAAAGATCTTTAAACCTCAAAGATTCAAGAGGGTCTACACATAGAAGCTGGAGTTTGGTTAAGAAACCAGATGATCCAAATTTATAACAAGCAGGTTAGATTACTACACCCAAAGGCATAACACAGTTTGGAGAATGGACCTAACACAAAACCCTAATATAGGAAATAAAGTGGGAGTGAATAAGTAAGTTTAAAAAATTAAAATTATTTTAGATCTAAAGACCCCCTAAAAGAAGATATAACTGTATAATCTAAAGACTCAAAGAAAAAAAATAAGTTTTCCACATGGATTAAAATACATGAATCCCTTGAATCAGAAAGGAAAAAATGAACTTAATTAAAAAGAGGAATAAATAACATAGAAGAAAAAGTGGTTAAACTTAAGAAATGGTCTCTGAAATCTAAACTAAACAGAAATTAATGACTTATTGAAAGAGCAATGCTTATTAAAGCAAAATTGAAGATGTTAAATATAGGAGAACATGTAAATGTCTGACATTTCAAAATCTTTGTGTTCCCTTGAAAACATGATAAATAGCCTGGATACTAAATTTCACTAAATCATACATCAAAACTGCATAGATCTATTCCAATCAGAGGACAAAATAAGGATAGAAAGAATCTACTGGTCATCTCCTGAAAGAAACCCCCAAAGGAGAAGTCCAAGGAATGTCACAGACAAAATTTCCATTTCCCTTATCAAAAAGAAAAAAAAAAAAAAAAAGCCAGCATCCAGAAAAAGAGATGCAGAATGAAATGGAGATTCTTAGTTTCATAGAGTCCTCTTTTTGTGCGTTCTGCTATTTGTGGAATAGCTCCTTTCCTTTTGTTTTTTAAGTTCAAAATTTAAAACACCTACACAACTATACACTAGGAATTCATAATGTATAATAAACTAACAGTCAACAAATCCAAAAATCATGAACAGAAACCTTACAAGGTCTTTGAGAATGCAGTAGATAAAGTGGCCTGAAAATGGAGCATAGTTATAATCAGACCTGTTGCCCCAAATCACTATAAAAAAATAAGAATAATTTATTTTACTGTTGCAATATCCAATGCTTTCCATCTCAAAAGTCTTCAAAATAAAGACCTTGCCAAAAAAAATTGAACAAAAACATGTGGGAACAAGAGGAGATAGTTATCAATCATGTTGTCCTATTTGCTTCTGTGTTTGTCTGAAAGGAGTTTGCAGTGAGCTTTTAGAAGATAAGCTTTTATCACAATACTTTCATTCAATAATGAAGGCCAATTAGTTCATCTATCCATCCTTGCAACTGTCTGCAGTATATTAAATTAGGAGCAAGAAGAGGAGGAAGAGAAGAATGATAATAACAACAGCAGCAGGAGCAATAACAACAACATGATGACATTTATATACTGTATAAGTATATATACATATATGTATATATATATAAATACACATACATATACACACATACATATACTTATGTAGTTACTATATGCCAGCCAGGCACTGTGTTCAGTGGCAATTTTTAATGCTTTTATTTTTACCAATATTATCTCATTTGATTCTCACAGAAATCCTGTGAAATAAGTTCTATTATTATCATCCCTATGTTATAATTGAGCACATCAAGGCAAAAAAAAAAAGTTAAATAATTTGCTTTGGGATTATAGAAATAATAAATGTCAGAGACAAGATCTAAACTCAGGTTTCCTCCTGATTCCAGGTCAAGTATTCTATGTATATACTACTATTTGCTAAAATATAATAATTACTACTGCTGCTGCTGCTGCTATTATAATTACTACTACTACTACTACTACTACTACTACTACTACTACTACTACTACTACTACTACTACTACTACTACTACTATTGTCACTATCACTACCACTACCACAATAATAACTGAACAAAATATAGGGAAGAGCTTCAAGTGAGGGTAGTCTTTAAATATTCAGCCCATAATGAACCAAACTAGTCAGGGATAAATGTAGGATGAGGTTTGTAGAGAAGCTCTAACAGAATAGATTTCAGAGTTTCCATCTCCTTGCAAATACAGCTTTACCTGGCAGATTACAAATTATACCTTCCCAGCTCCCCTCTATCATTTATAATTAGTTATTTTAAATAAGAGTAAAGGCTGAGAAGCTTCTCTAAGTCATTATTCAGTTCATTTTAGACAAACTACTCCTGCTAAGTACTTTGTTAGGAATATTCTAAAAAAAATCAAATAAATCTGGCCATCAATTTTCTATATCACAGCACCTCGCATCATGGGGGCATGATGATGGTGCAGTGGAGAGTGTGGACCTGGAGTCAGGAAGACTTGGCCTTAGATACTTACTAGCTATGTGACCCTGGGCAAGTCACTTAATTAGGGTTATTTCAGTTTCTTCATCTGTAATATGATCTGGAGAAGGAAATGGCAAACCACTCCGATATCTTTGCCAAGAAAACCCCAAATGGGAGCACAAGGAATCATGATTGAATATGACTAAACAACTATCTCATACTACATATTTCATTATGATGTGCCATTTTCCTTCTGCTGTCTTCAAGTTCCTCAATTTCAATCACTCAATCAACCAACAAGTAGATATTAATTTACTTACTGTATACAAAGTACTCTGCTAGGTTTCAGGTCTACAAAGACCAAAAAAAAAAAAAAAAAAAAAGAAAAAAGAAAAAGAGAAAGAGTCCTTGTCCTCAAAGAGCTTACTTTCTGTCAGAGAAAACAAATGTGTTTATAAAGATTAGTGGGATAAATACAAGATAATTTTATTTTTGTTTGTTTTTAAGGATGGGGAAAAGAGGAAACATTTCTTGGAGAATGTGATATTTCAGTTTAGTCTTTGCAGGACTCTTTGGATATCATATTCCTCCGGCTAGTCACGATCAGCCATGATCCTCCCTTGGTAAAGTTTTGCTTTGTTCCTGTTGGGGCTGAACAAGTAAGTGGTTATGATTCTTGAATAACAACTCAGATGTCAGCTTGTCTTGAAGCTTTCAGAGGAAAGGATCAATCCAGCATAGAAAAGCAGGCACAGATAAATTGCTAAAGAGTCTAGTACAATGACGGCATACATCTCTGAAATGAGCATCATGGAAATCAATGAGAATTGAAATTGAAAAAGGAAGAATTGGACTTGCCAAGATGCAGACTGTCAATAGGATATTCAAGCAGGGCTCTGTTGGGGTTTCTTTGATTCAGGGAGTGATTTTCTCTTAAGAAACACCAACTCCAGGATGACCTTTTGAATGACTCTCTTTAAAAATTCGGTTATTATAGGGGAATTGGACTCTTGTCCCTAATCTTAAATGTTCCTACATAAAATTTCATTGTTAATATAAAGGGGAAAAGATTTCCTTTGGTAAATCAAGCCCATGAGTAAAGATTAAACACTTATTAAGTACCAAGCTCTGCATTAATAGAGCAAAAACAAAGGCAAGTAAAGCTTTGCAAATTTGTATATCAAAATTTCAATATTAAAGTTTCGATTCATCTCAGCTCTAGTAAGATTAGTTGTACACAAAAAGGAAGGAGTTACTGGTGTGAAAATGCCACAGGTATGACTGATGTGGATCTTTAAGGAGACTGGGGAGCTTGGGACTTTTCCAGATCACTAAAATTTAAAGAGAACAAAAATTGTCATTTTAATGCATGCCATCTTTCTGTAGCATTGCAGTACAGTTGCCTTTATAGTCTTATAGTATGTGTATAACATACATACAAAAAATCTGTTGTCAAAGCATTTTTTTGTCATTCATGATGAAAAATATAAGAAGTAGCTACATTCTGAAGATCAGGAGGGAAATTAGTTACCATAGAACTATAGTGTGTAGGTACTTTCTTGTGTGTGTATGTGTATAGACAGTCATGAAGTGTTTGATATGACTCAAACAATTCAACAACAGCAATCTCTCTGTGTATATGTATACATATACATGCACATGTACATATACTTATTATAATTCTAGATTGTATACATACACACATATGGACATATGTGTGTACATGGATGTATATAGTTGATACCATAGGATATATACTATACCTTTGTATATACATGTATATATGTATGCGTATACATGCACATATATGTATATACATGCATATGCAATTACTATAGTGTTGTATATATACATAAAAACATATCAAGATGTTTTTATGCTCACACACTAATATTATGGTAGCTTAATTTCTTTCCTATTATTAGAATGCATCAACTTCTCAAATGCTTTTCTCATCATGACAACAATGAATGGTTTGACAACAGATTTTTGCTGCTTGCTCCAAAATCTAAAATTGCTAGTTATGTCTCTGCCTGAGGCAATTGTAAGCTTGAGAAACATCTTAAATAAAGATACAAAGGTGGTAGCTAAAAGAGAGAGAAGACCCAGTTGGTTTCAGTGTAAAACATGTGAAGGGGAATCGTGTGAAATAAGACTTGACAGGCAGATGGAAGTCTCCTGAAACAATGGTTCGCCTTGAAGTGGCCACACTTTCATTGATGATACCCTATGATGCTGCCATCATAAAGCTATGTGGGTATGCTGAATAAATCCAGAATAATAATATTTGTTTATGTCACATAGCTTCAAAAACCACCCTGCAGGTAAATACTACAGATTAGTTTATCCTCACCTCAGAGATGAAGAAACAGGTACAGAGAGGCTGAGTCATTTGCCCAGAGCCACCCAGCTGATGTAATGATTAAGGTTTGAACATGGATATTCCTTATGCAAAGCCTGTCATTTGCACCATGCAGCTTGAATTCTAGAAGAAATATCTGAATCTTAGCTCTACATCAACAAGATACTATGGCAGGAGGTATCCTTTTATTAATAGGCAGAGAATTTAATGTAATCACCACTATTTTCTATGTGGACTATTAATGGAAAACTGGTTTTGCAGATGGAAACTAGGATTTCCAAGAAGGAAGACAAGGGAGATAGATGCTATATATATATATATATATATATATATATATATATATATACATATATATATATATATATACATATATGTATATATACACATATATATACATACATATACATACATATATATATGTATGTATATATATGTATGTATATATATATATATATATATATATATATATATATAGTGGCCTTGCATAGGCACTCTGGATCCAAATGCCCTCTCAGTTATTTGTCATTAAATATCATTTATATGATATTTTGAAATGTTCCATTAGTATGATAATTAATTTTTCAGCCTAAAATATAAAAATAAAAACAAGAGGAAATAGTTGAATGTAATAAGCTACTGGAGAATAGTTTTTCTGAGAGTATGTCTCACAGATACTACCTTAGCTTCTCTTATTGTCTATTCCCCAACTCTCATTTGAATTGGGAAGTTGAGTCCCCTTTGACTTCTTTCTTCAGAGCTCAGAGGTTTAAACCAGAAGGGATAAGAATGTCTAGTACTTGTACTCATAAGCTCCCACTGGTATACTTCTAATTGACTAATGGATGGACTTCATTAACTCTTATAAAAGGTATTTTCTAATATGATTTAGTAATCATACAAAAGAATCCCTTCCCCCCAAAAAAATTAAAGAAGAAAAATGAGACAGCAGTTCAGTAATAATAAGCAATCTATAACTTGTCTGATAATATATATAATGTTTTAGAACCATACCTCTTCCAAAGAAGGAGGGAGATATATATTTCCCAACTTTTCTTTAGAAACTGGCTGGGTCATTATCATTACATAGAATTCAATTTTGGTTTTGTTTCTGTGTTTTTTTCTGAGGGAAGGATATTTTGAAGTAATGAGATGTAAATGTTTCTATCAACCAGTAGGTTTCAGCAGTTAAATAATTTAACTACAGAAGTAGATATTTACTTGTAACCAAATCAAGATCATATCTGTAAACATCAGGGGGCACAGAAGCTTAAATGATGATAATAATAGACAATAATATTATAGGAAACTTTGAGGTTTGTAAAATACTTTGCAATGACCCTGTGATATAGTTAGTACTAAAATTATTATTACCAGTTTAAAAATGAATAATTTTTTGTTGTAGTCAATGGCTTGCTGGTAGGAGAGAGGAGAGGTATTTGAAAATAATAGTGATATAAAAACTAAATTATATTAATGAAAATTTAATATATATATATCCTTCCCTTGTAACAGTAAATTTAGTACTGATTAACATAATCTCCTCTTCCCTTCTTTCCCTTTCTCTGCTCTCTTTTTTTCCCCTTTTGTCTTTCTTCCTCTCTCCAATCTCTTTATTTCACTTATCTTCCTCCCCACCATATACTTTGTCTCCATTATGAGGGAAAATAACTGAATATGTTGTCTTGATGACAAAATTAGGCCGCAAATGGTATTTTGAAATGCTACATTAGTATGATAATGAATTTTTCAGCCTAAAATATAAAAATAAAAATAAGAGGAAATTGTTGAATGTAATAAGCTACTGGAGAATAGTTTTTCTGATAGCATGTCTCATAGATACTACCTATACCTTTACTCTAACCTCTTTTTTTTTTAAATTGATGACATACTGAGAGAACAAACATAAAACTTAAGGATCCAATATGATACACAAGTCATAAAACTATTGTCAAACGTATAGTGTTCATTAAAAAAAATACAGATTAACCAAAGTGAATATAGATGTGAATCTGATATTTATTTAAAGGGTCTGAGTGAAAGGCAAGTCTGGAAGAACCAATGGAAAAAATCTGTCCAATAACATTATTGAGTAAAATACAGATGAAGACAACTGGACACATGCATTAGATGGAGGAGGTTTTCCATTTTCTTGAAGTTATCGGTTCGTGATTGAACCTCCTTCCGGGGCCTCTGTGCTTTTGAGGGAAGATGGTAGGATGGAACTAAGTTAAATGGAAATATCCCAATCAATACAAAGCACTCTAAATTCCATTTGCTCCTTGCCCTTTAAGGACATACTTTATAAGAGCACTAGAAGTTTGTAGCTTGATTCCCCTGCTGGGTGGGAAAGGGTCTGCAGGCATTGATTTCTGGTACATGATAACATTTGTGACAGCACTCAGCTTGCAGACTTTTAGACTGAAGGGTTATTTTATAATAAGAAGAGGGAAATAAAGTAGAGAGCTTTTTAAGTCTTCTGTCAGCTCTTCCTCCTTCCCTCCCAAATCATACTGGTGCTCTTTGTCTTTGCTGCCATTCATATTATTCTCCTAATTTTGTCCTCTTTAGTATTTTACAAAAAAATACAAAAACAAGCCCCAAATACTCTGGAGAGTTATCCTTACTTTGAGTAAATATGTCATATAGAGTGACAGAATTGTTGTTTACTTATTTTTTTAGATTCCCTAGAAAAGACAGCTCATTTAGAATCATTTTCTTTTCTTTTTTTTTTTTTTTTTTTTTTTTGGTATGAAAATCGGCAACATGTTATAGTGGGTCTAAGTACTGGTCTTGGAATCTGAGAAGCATAGATTTGAATCCTGTCTCAGACAACAATTAGGTGTGTGGCCCAATGTAACTAACCCATCATCTTTGCCTTTCTGTTTCTTTATCTCCTAAATATTAATCATATTACCACCTACCTCACAGAGTTATTATTTTGATTGATAGTCAAAAATTCCTTTGAAGTTTCCCCTTACAATTTGCTGCCAGTTAAGGTTTCCCCACATTATCCAGAAGTTCTACTTTAATGAAACTTCCAAAAAGTTTGGTTGACCTGTGGAGAAAAGATTCATTTGAATATCCACCATGCTCCCAGTCACCTCCAAGGCAAAAGTAGAAAGGAATTAGTTTCTTTATGCTTCTTCCCCTCACCCTACCAACGATCAAATTCTTGTAATGTGGCTCTATTCTTAGCATATACCCATGATAGAGAGTATTTTCTTATATACTTCAGTAGATATGATTTCTCATTGATGGGACATATCCCATAATCCTTCAAGCCTTCAAATCCTAAGCAATTCATGTTCATGTTGCATACATCTTCCAATAAGGAACCATTTAATAGACACTAAGCCTTCCTCTAGGTTTCATGTCTTTTTGACATTATGAGAGTTTCAGGGTACTAACAGTCAGTTTGAGTGATAAGACCAATTTAACTGCATTCTCATCCCATGTGATATCCTATGTCTCTTTCTATTCAGTGTGCCCTTAATAATATTCCCTATGTCAAGATGCCAACAGGCAGTACTTTGGAATCAGGAATACCTAAATATATGCCTTGTCTGTTGCCCAGACTGCCTATATAACCATAGGCTCTGAATGCCACAGGAAATAAAGAGTTACAGACAAGCTGCTCGACTGCATCACCGAGATATCCCTCCATCAATGGAATCAAAAGTCCAGACTTAAACACCTTTGGAGTATTTCCCATGCAGAGGGCATTATTAACAATATGTTAAAAAGGGAATAAAAATGCTATTTAACTCATCTTCTGCAATCAGTTCAGGATTCAATTTTCTTCTCACTTTGAAAATTTAAGGAAAGTAGACTATGAAGCAGATTTCTATAACTTCTCCTCCATAATCTCTGTCCTTTTCCACCATTTGAGGTGTATTTTGATATTGGAAAATAATTCCCAATTTTGAAAAATCTCATAATACACTAAGATAAAACATGTATATATGAGTATGTGTGTGTATGTGTGTGTGGTTTCTCCTAAAGGAAATTCTGGCATAATTTGTGGAGACCCGGACTGACAACAAATTTTAAGAGAAAATTTAAAAGGAATTTTTGACTATTACTGAAAATGAGAAATTAGACTAAGAGAAACTGAGCAGTATAGAGGAGTTGAAATTAGGAAAAGAAAAAAAAAAAGAACAGATTTAAAGCCCTGGAGCTAGGTAGATGGGTGTGCTGGTTTGGGGTAAAAATCACAAAAGAGCAGATTGTTTTTCCTGGGGCTATGATCTAAAAGAGCTGTTATTCCCCTCCTTCTATGGAAGAAGTTTCAAAGCAACAAGAAACTAGTATATGTTAGCAGAGTATAAATCCACAGACATCACCAGAGAAACTCAGTAGTTGTAATACATTGTTGGTGGAGTTATGAAAGAATCCGGCCATTTTGGAGAGCAATCTGGAACTATGCCCAAAAAGTTAGCAAACTGTGCATACCCTTTGATCCAGCAGTGCTACTACTGGGCTTATATCCCAAAGAAATACTAAAGAAGGGAAAGGGACCTGTATGTGCCAAAATGTGTGTAGCAGCTCTTTTCATAGTGGCTAGAAACTGGAAGATGAATGGATGTCCATCAATTGGAGAATGGTTGGGTAAATTATGGTATATGAAGTTTATGGAATATTATTGTTCTGTAAGAAATAGCCAGCAGGAGGATTTCAGAAAGGTTTGGAGAAATTTACAAGAACTGATGATGAGTGAAATGAGCAGAACCAGAAGATCCCTGTACACTTTGATGCTGTATGAAGATATATTCTGATGGAAGTGGAAATCTTCAACATAAAGAAGATCCAACTCACTTCCAGCTGATCAATGATGGACAGAAACAACTACACCCAGAGAAGGAACACTGGGAAGTGAATGTAAATTGTTAGCACTACTGTCTATCTACCCAGGTTGCTTATACCTTCGGAATCCAATACTTAACGGGCAACAAGAAAATTGGATTGACACACATATATTATATCTAGGTTATACTGTAACACATGTAAAATGTATGAGATTGCCTGTCATCTAGGGAAGGGAGGGGAAAATCTGGAAAAATGAATACAAGGGATAATGTTATAAAAATAATTACTCATGCTTATATGTGGTCAAAAAATATATAATTATAAAATTAATAAGAGAAAAAAAAGAAAAAAAAAAAAAAGAAACTCAGTAGCTCAGTAGTTGTGCAGAGTAGATAGCAATAGTAGAGACAAAGAAGAATTGCCATAGTGAGGACACCTGACTATTCATGTTCTCCTAACTACCATATCCCAGGCATATGCTTTTTCTCTCCATGGTGACTAGGGTAGTGTGGGATAGTAGCTGTGGATTTAACTGTATGCCAACATACCAAATGCTTTAAATCTGGTGTGATTTTTGGGCGTGTCAAGAGATTGTATATATAACAAAAGCTTTGGAGATGTGAGCATTTTCTTTCAAGAAATAGTTAAGTAAACCCCAAGGATTGCTTGTTGGGCCCAGAGTCAGAAAGACATATCTTCTTGAGTTCAAATCTAGCTTTAGATATTTGCTAGCTATGTGACCCTAAACAAGTCATTTAACCCTGTTTGCCTCAGTTTCTTCAACTGTGAAATGAGCTGAAGAAGGAAATGGCAAACCATTCCAGTGTCTTTGTTGAGACACTGAAAAACAATTGAATAATATTAAAGGTTAATGGGAGGTAAGTGTTCAATCAGACATGACTATTTCCTCTTAGATTAATACCTACAGTACTTTTTGCTTTTCATCAAGTCAGAACATGTCTTTCCTTCAGGTATTTTAAAGAAACAATTCAGTCGTACTTTTTATTCTAGGATAAGGAAACTGAATTTCAAGGAATTTAAATGATTTATCTAGGAGTCACATGGTTTCTTTTCCTTCTTAGTGGGGTCAGACTGTTGAGATTCATAAGGAGATTCCAAAAGGGTGGAGTTGCAGACTGGTGTTTTGAGATGTCTCAAAAGAATTTTGCACTCTTGAATCCATTTTGAACCCATTAAGGGACAAAATTTATTGTAATTATAATGCCAATTGAAGTGACTAAGTTCCAAAAGAATTTAGCAAAGCACTAGGAACAAGAAGACAAATTTAAAGGAAAAGACAGAAATCTGGTTCTTCAAGTCCATATGCTAATTTTATGGGCCAGAGATAGAACTGAGGAGTGGTCTCCTATGCACCTCATTATTTGTCTCAGAAACCCTGTTATCACTGACCCACAGATTGTAATCTGACAGTCACCAAAGTTTCTAGGACAATACTATAGCAAGAAGACTTTAGAATCATTGACAAACAGATTGTTAGAACAATAGCACTGCTGAGGTCTGAAGGCCTCAGGATTACTGCTGTAATTCTCCTAGAAGCTGCACCGCCATCAAGACAATAATTCAGTTATATCTATCCCTCTTATTACTTAACTAGTGGAAGAACCTAGAGGAGAGACTTGGCCCTTTATCCCCTTTTGCTCACCCACTGACAAACTTCACAAATTCAACAGTATTTATTGAATCCTAAGCTGTTTGAATCTAGTAAAAAAAAAAGTTATGTGACTGTAGCATCCCTTTCCTTGGGTGTCATGATCAACAAAGGAAACATTATTGATCACTTTGAATAATTCACCTAGATATATTTTTGGGAGAACAAAACACTCTTATTTTGTTGTACTTTCCAGTAGATTCTTCTGCCTTTGGTAATTGTCTTTAATTCATTTTAATTCCATCAATTCAGCAAGTCTTCACTAAATACCTATAGCACGCCAGGGCCTGTGCCCAACATTGATAATACAAAGACAAAGATGAAGTTCTTGATACCCTTAAGGAGCTTATACTTTAACTTATTCAGATAAGTACATACAAAGGAACAAAACCATTTTCCTGAGAGATTCCTGAAAGAGAGCCACCTGAACTGCCTGAAAGTGAGGCTGAGATGAGGGGAAAGCACTTGGGAAACATGGAGATTTTGTTGAAAATTACCTGAGTCGAAACATAGCCAGCAAGTTAGTTTGATTAGAAAAGAAGTACAGGAAAGAATAATAGGAAATAACACTAGAAAGGTCATTAGGGATTCAGATTGTGCTGGTGCTTAAATTACAGGCTAAGAGCCTTTTTATTTTTTCATTTTATCCCAGGGGTAATAAGAAATCATTGATTATTTTTGAATAGGGGAATTACTAGTCATGATCTGTGTTTCAGTAATCACTTTTTCAGCCTTGTGGAGAATTGATGAGTGAGAGGAGACAGGGGATACAGAGAGACCAATCATGAAGCTATTGCAGTTGTTCAGGCATAAGGTCATGAGGTCTGACCAAAGGTAGTGGTTCTGAGTGGAGAAAAAAAAAACAACAATGTAGAGATGATATGGAGGTAGAATTGATAAGATTTGTCATCTGATTGAACATGGAAGGATGAGGAAGATGAACAAATTAAGAATGATGGGAAGGGTCGGCAATTTCTATCACATTCATATTATTCAACCAGATTCTGCCATGCTTTAAGTTAATTGTGCCCATGATTTAGCTCCCTCGTCCAATCAAAGGTCTGTGTGGATGGGATTTTAGCTTTATATATTTTTTCTCCCTCTTAGTACCTAGGACAGCACCTTACCCCTAGTTGGCCATAGAGCAAATATTTGTTGAATTCAATATCCAGGAGTGTTCCAGTAATGGACAAACCTATAAAAGAAGGTGCAAATTCTATGGACAATGCACAAGAAATCTCATTTCCCAGCAATTCTCCCACATTGGGTGGGGATACATGCAACAGCAAACTCTTCCAAATATTTTGGTGTGCAACCTTTCTTCTGTTCCTTTCTGTTGTCAGACAACATGCCAGCTGTCAGATGGAAAAAAGTAAGAAGCACCAGCATCACTATTCATAGCACCTTCACTTTAGAGCCCCTAAAAATAGCTTAATAAGATGAAAACAAAGCTGAGACAGAGAGCAGCAGGTGGCCTTCAGTGAATGTAGGCAGTGCTCAAGGTGTAAATGAATTTCAATGTCTCTGTGATCCCAAACAACAATGAGATTAGGGAGAATAAAGCTTTTGTTACCTGGGATTCCAATATTTGAAATAAGTAATAGGGATATAATAATACTTTTTTTCATTAGCACACCTTTTCCTTTGGGAGAGAGGTATCAAAAAGAGAAGAGAAAAATCTGTTTTGGGAAGAACCTGAGATTTCTCTCCTCCCCCAACATCATTCTCTGACTAACAAAAAGGAGATACTCAGACTGATCTGAGCCAAATGGAGAACAAAGGAAAGACTCTATATTTGAAGCTCAATTGTGCTTAATTGACAAAAGTTTTTGCCCAGTATTTTCTTCTTAATTATCCCCAGAATTTTGATGCTCTGCTTCTGGCCCCCACTTTATCTCATTAAATCTTGCCTAGCCTGGAAACTTTGGAACATGGACAGCGTGATGAATTGGGAATCAGAAGACCAGTTGTGCTACAAATTGTGTGACCTTGGGCAAGTAACCTTTTTTTTTTTTTTTTTTTTTTTTTTAATATCATGATGAGATTGGACAGGATGACCTTTAAGAAACTCTTCAGCTTTAAAGCTTATTAATTTAATGCCTAACACAGTGTCTAGCAAATAGTAGGTACTTAATAAATGTTTATTAATAGTTGAATCAAATAACTTCAGGCCCAGCTTCTATATACTTTCTCAAGTGCCCCAGTTTAAGCACATTTAACCTGGCTTCCTACCAAATTGAATGCTGATACTTTTCCCAGAGTTTGCTATTCTACTAGGAACAATAGCAAATTGATCTATCTTTGTGATGGTGATATGATTGATACAATGAATGATGTGCTTATGGTAGATAGCAAATGTTGGGATTGGGTTCACAATGGCCAAGAGAAATGATGAGATCTTGGGTGCAGTTGGCAGAGAAAGAATGAAATATTGATGGAATTGCTCCCTTGAGCAAGGCACTAATCAGAATCAGTTTAGCCTTGTGATCAGCCTTCTGATTAGATATAGTAACTGTAAGGTCATGATAATTTTGTCAATGCAAGGAATTAACAAGGAATTCAACAAGGGTCTACTATAACAAAAGGTCCACTTAAGGACAAGTTAATCTTGTCATTCCTCTCCTGTTTGCCTCTGGAGTAGCTTGGCCTTCCTAATATATACAATAATTCAGGTCTTCTCCTGTTAATGTTCCTCCCTATGGCTCTCCAAGCTATCAAAGATCTGGGATCTTATTCACCCCATCACTTAATCCTTGAATGTAATTTTATTATATCCCAGAACAATTCTAACTTTTCAAGTACAAGGATTATGTATTATACTTCCATTTACCTTTCTTGAATCAAACCAGAAATATCCATGCTCAATAACTAAACAATTCAACTCAGTAACATTTATGAAATTCACTATGATCAGTATGAACAGTTATAATTGATTAACACTGTGATAAAGATTTTGAACAATGAAAGATAATTTATGAAGAGTATGGTATGTGCAAGGCCTGATCCATGGGTGCTGGGAATACAAAAACAAGAATGACCCTATCCCAGCCTTCAAGGACATTATTATTCTAAATCCTGTGGAATCAAATTTGAAAAAGAAAATGGATCCCTGCCCTCAAGGAGCTTTCAGTCTTGTTTGCTTTAGAAGGGAAGGCTATGGGAAGCGAAGACAGAAAATCAACAAAAAGACTATGTTTGACAGTCTTTGTGAATTCCTTTGTGAACCTAATTTATGAATTCCTTAGGTCTTCATATTGTCTATGTGGTCTAGCATATGTTAGGACCTTAGTAGTTATATTTGTCTGTATTACCTGTTGCATGTCATTTCTCTTGCTTCAATTTAATTCATCTAGATTAGGGCCTATTATAAATCTAAGTTCTAGGTTCTGGAGACTCCAAAGATAATTTTACATATGAATGTTTATCAACTAACCATACATATTTTATGGCCTCCATTTTGTTAAAACTGACCAATGAAGACTCATCCTGTGTAAAAGGTTCATCATGAATTTATAAGGGGAATTATAAGGTCACAGAGGAGAGGTAAAAAGTCAACCTATTCTCTAGAGGACTCCCTTTTTTGCACAAAAGGAAACTGAGGCTGACAGAAATTAAGTGATTTGTCCAGGGAATTGTCTAAGAAGGATTGATATGTGGGTCTTTCTGATTCCAAGCTCAGTGTAGCATCCCCTGTGCAATCTAAATGCTTTTAAATCATCTCATGATAATATCAGAAGCAGAGATTGAGAAGGAGCAAGTGATTTGCTGAATCATCCAAGTATTAAGTAGAAGATCCAAGATTCAAATTGTGGAACTGTACTGTCCAAACCAAGAGTGTTTCTGATATGGTGGTTTATGGAGCTCAAATGATGTGATATAGGAGAGTGATTCCTGGTCATCGAGTGATGAGATTATAGGTACCAGATGTTGGGGTCCAGTCATGTGAAGAATTCACAATGGCTATTCTCTTTGGCAAAAGGCAGGTTTTTTTAAGAGAAGAAGTTACAGACAAAATGAAGAGATACAATAAATACCAGATATTGTAAATATGAAATAGGGTTGGGCAAGCTTATAGTTAGCAAGGAAAGGGGTTTTTAACAATTAATGATAGAAAAGACAATTTGCCTAGTGGAACTCACAATTTACCAGAATAAATGGAACAACCCTTAGCTGGCAGACTAAACAGCAAACTAAATTTGGCACCCTAAGAAGTTAGCACCCTAAAAGAGTTAGCTATAAGGAGAAAGACGCCATAAGGCATGGTGGAGGGTTGACAGGAAAAACACCATGTGGCAAGGGAAATGGATAAGGAGAAAGACACTATGAGGCAGAGTGCCATGGTGGACTATGACCCCAAGAGTGATTCAGCAATGATGGTGTGAGCCACAGACAAATATATAGCGGAAATTTAACCCCGAGGTTTCACATAACTTGGATTTCTGATCAGACATAGCAAGGAGGGATTACCCCAAAAGGAGCACCAACACAGAAAGTGGGAACATGAGGCTGAATTGATCGCTATTAATTTCCCTCCCTGCCTGCCTCAAGGAGAATTTCAACTGTACCCAGTTATTAAGGACCTCATCATTTCCACAGCCTCATACTGGATTCATCCAATTCCCCCAGTTGAGGGTCTCCCAAAAGGGGAAAAATGCACAATTGATAAAGAAAACAACAACCATCTCCTCCTTGGTGCAACCATCCCATTTGGAACCTCTAGTTTCCAGCAAGTCTCAGCCAAGTGCCATGTCATCATCTGAGTGACCTTTCCCTCCTTTTCTCTCCAGTGGAAGCTGCCCATAGCTATGAATTACTTTGTACTGGATGTAATTTGTATTGGCCTTTCTACATACATGCAATTTACTGCTGCTAGGAGAATAGAACATTTTTGAAGTAAGAGTACCTTCACTATAGTCTTGGTAGCCCCAGGACCTAGCACCAAGGCCAAGAACCCACATTTAATCTTATAAAATTTCAATTTGGGGGCCTAGAGCTAGGTGGCACAGTGGATAGAGCACCAGCCTAGAATTCAGGAGGACCTGAGTTCAAATCTGGTCTCAGACACTTACTACTAGCTGTGTGACCCTGGGCAAGTCACTTAACCCCAGCCTCAGAAAGAAAGAAAAAGAAAAAATAAAAAAATTAAAAAAAAAAAAATTTCAAATTAAGCACTTAATTCCCACACTCTTGAGAGACTAGGGCACTTCTTTCATACCTTGTGTTTATACTCTGTGCCTTTTATGACTATTATCCAAGATGAGGAGGAAAAATATCCCTCTTATACTTGGTATTGATCAATCAATGAATAAGCATTTATTAGGAACCTATTATATGCTAGATGTTATGTTAGGTGCTAGAGATGCAAAGACAAACATGGAACCATGTAATTCAAAAATCAAATTGCCTAATACCAACCCAAGTGAACCTGACTAGAGCATATGACTACAAAATAACTGAGATGTCCCCATCTCTCCTCTTCCCTCTCCCCAGAAAGAAAGGGAAAAAAAAAGCTCTGGGCAGTTGCCAAGCTCTGATTTTCCTGGAAGCAATAATCCCCATCTGAACCCCGGGTCATTTACCCTGTTCTCCTCAGGGATGCTTTTGGGGCCATGCCCAGCGATAACTAAGGCCCTGAGTTTTAAAATTCCTTAGACCAAAGACAAATGGAGCAATTCTTGCCCAGGATACACACATAAAATACCTGCCAACATTTATATACATATACAGATGCAGATGTAGGAACGGCTGTGTGGTGCAGTAAAAAGGGAACTGACCTTGAAGCCAGGAAATTCATATTTGGATTCATACCCTACTTGTGAGGCACTCTAGTTCTATGACCATTCGCTAGTGACTTAACCTCTCCATGCTCTAGGTAACTCATTATAACTAAAAATGGAAGAGAAGATGTTTCCAGGACAAATTTAAGGTGTTTATGCCCAATTTTAGAGTTTTCTGCAGCTCAGTACCCTATATCATGGTAGCAGCTTGTATGCATATTCTCTCTCTCTCTCTCTCTCTCTCTCTCTCTCTCTCTCTCTCTCTCTCTCTCTCTCTGTCTCTTTCTCTCTCTCTCTCTCTGTTTCTGTCTGTCTCTGTCTCTGTCTCTCTCTGTCTCTCTCTCTCTCTCTCTCTCTCACACACACACACACACACACACACACACACACACACACACAATTTAGGGAGAGTGGGATGTGTTTTGCTTATGTCTCTGTGAGCAAGAGCAAGGAGACCCTAAACATGAATACAGAAGCTTAACCAATGAATTGAACTTAGCTTTCTGCACGTAAGAGTCTCTGAAGTGCCCTTGTACTAATAGCAATCTTTGCATTTTCACAAGCATTCTTTGGGGCCAAAGCTCATTCAGCAGGAGGACAACACCTAATTAGCAGCTATTCCATCTCCATACAGATAATTTACAAATCTTTTCTCCAGAATGTGAAAGTGGCTAATGAGAGGGGAATATAGGGCTTGAGGGGTGGGAGAGAAAGTCTTCCTCCTCTCCCATGACCATCATGCCCATGGTGGATTTGTCTGGAGGCTCCCACTGCCATTCTCAAGAAGCCAAAGTTATCTTGACCTTCTGTTGCTGAAGACTGATTGCCAGCTTAGTGGGCCCCTTTTGCCCATTTGAGAAGGTAATGTGAAAAATCAGAAGTGACAGCACATTTAAATCGAACCCTTACCAGAAATTGGGTATCTGGACATTTCTTTGGAACAATTTCAATCCCCAGGCAAAAACGGGAGGGGGACTATGGGGATTGTTTGAGGAGATGTGCTGCGGACAGATATTTTCATGGATGAGAACCCAATGTTTGTAAGAGTGATTTGCTTGAGAAAGAAGAAAGCATTCTATCACTGCAGAAAAAAAGAAAAGATACAGAAATAATTCCCCCCAAAAAGCAGAGAAAAAAAACACACAAGTGACCTAATTTTCAATTTCCATAAATGCATATATGCATGAAAAGAATATCATAATTTTGAGCCCTAAATAACTATTTCAGGGCAAGCCTCTTCTTTCTTTGTCTAACCTTTGATATATTGCTCCTTGTAATGAACTTAATCCTCAAGTGTGACAGTGACTGTCTAGAGGCCAGGTATTTTCAATTTCACCCACAATTCTCCATAGTTCTACAAAACCCTTGGAGAGATTGGGATGTCCATCTCTTCCCCCACCTATTGTTTCCCCAATTTTAGAATTTTCTGCAGCTCAGTTCCATTTCACCACTTAATAGTCAGATTAGCCTTTGAAAATGATAATCATTATAATTATATACATAATTATAATCATAATAATCAATAAACACAATATTTAAGTATATAGCAAGAATAGATACAAATATCCACCTTTCTCTCCCCCCCCCAAAAAAAATCCAGAAGCATAAATTTCTCATAAAGGAAGGCGCATTTAGCCAGAGAGACACTGGGCCAGTCTGGTGATTTTAAAGATTTAAAGCCCATTCTGGTTATGCAGCCAATGGGAAGCAGCTATTGCTACCCTATTGTGATAGGAAATGCAGGATGTCTTCTTCCAGAAGCACAAACCTCCTATCTCCCACATGGATGCCTCTATATTATATTAGGAAGTATACTTAGAAGGTATACTTCTTCTGAGTATACACCAAAGCCTAGGTGTATAGCTTTTCATCTCTTGTCTCTCTCTGTCACTATTAGCCAGATTACCCAGTCTCTCACTTCCATTGTTACTAAGAATTTCCATCGCTCTTCTTTTACTGCACTCTGCTACTTCCATCTACTTGCTGGGGCCACCCTCACAATTGCCATCCACTTTCCATTGCTGCTTCAGCTGCCATTTTTAGTTCCTTGGCTTAATGTGCAGGTTTGAATTTTTATTTTCCGTATTTTTATATCTAGGGGTATTTTTATTTTCTGGGTAGTCAACACATTTCTTTATCTTTTGTTAATTAGATTTGCAGCATAATCCAGATAATGTAAAAAAGGGCCATTCAAATCTCAAGACCTCCTTTCTTAACCAAAACTAATTGTTGTTCAGTAGTTTAATTGTTTATGACTTTTTGTGACCCCATTTTGGGGTTTTCTTGGTAAAAATATTTAAATGATTTGACATTTCTTTCTCCAAACCAGAAATTCCTAAACCATGAATTCCATTCACTTCTATCTTGCCTTTCCTCTTCTTTTGTTCTGGATCTCTTTTACTCTCCTTTTCCTTGGTTTGTTCCTTTTTCTTTTTCTTTTTTTTTCCTTCATCCTTTGTTCCCTTTGATTTCTTTTGATTCCCTTTTTTTTCTCTTCCATTTTCTCCCCTCTATATCTTCTCTCTTTCCTTTTATGTGTTTTCTTCCTCCTGCCCTTCCTCCCTCCCTCCCTTCTTTCTTTCTTATCTCTCTCCCTCCCTCCCTTCCTTCCTTCCTTCCTTCCATCCTTCCTTCCTTCCTTTCTTTCTTTCCTCCCTCCTTCCCTCCCTATTTCTTTCCCTCCCTCCCTCTCTTCCTTCCTTTCTTTCTTCTTTCTTTCCTCCTTTCTTTTTCTTTTCTTTCTTTTCTTATTCTTCTTCCTTCCTTCCTTCCTTCCTTCCTTCCTTCCTTCCTTCCTTCCTTTCTTTCTTTCCTCCCTCCTTCCCTCCCTATTTCTTTCCCTCCCTCCCTCTCTTCCTTTCTTTCTTCCTTCTTTCTTTCCTCCTTTCTTTTTCTTCTCTTTCTTTTCTTATTCTTTTTCCTTCCTTCCTTCCTTCCTTCCTTCCTTCCTTCCTTCCTTCCTTCCTTCCTTCCTTCCTTCCTTCCTTCCTTCCTTCCTTCCTTCCTTCCTTCCTTCCTTCCTTCCTTTCTTCCTTCCTTCCTTCCTCCCTCCCTCCCTTCCTCCATTTTTTCTTTTCTTTTCTTCTCTTTCCCATTCTGTAACCTTAGGCTGTATTTGTAAACACTTGGTGTTTAGAAAAAAGAAGTTGTGCTCATTCCTGATTAGTCCAAATTAGTCTTGATTAGTTAAAACATTTCATTCAGCTCTGGATGGCATGATTTTAAAAGGCAGATCCAAAAAGGAGTTCAAAGATGGTGAGGAGACTCTGTCACATAATGATCATTTGAATGAAATTGGAAAATGTAACCTGGAAAAAAAACCCTTAATAGGATCATGCTAGCTGTCTGCAAATATCAGAAGCACTCTCATATGGAACTTGACTTTTGGGATTTGACCCTGGAGAGTCAAATTAGGGAGCAATAGATGGAAGTCAGAGATAAGGAAATTTTGGCTTTTCTGTACATATATATCTGTAATTTCACTCATGGGGGTATTCCTTCTACTGTAAAAATCATTATTCTTGCATGTCTTTTCATATAATAAAAACAACAATAACAATAACCAAACAAAAACAATGATGAAGATGGAGATAACTAATATTTTTATAACACTCACTATGGTTCACACACTGTGCTAAATACTTTACAAACATTATCCTATTTGATTCTAGCAACAACACTGGGAAGTAGGTGCTATTATTATTCCCATTTAAGAGATGAGGAATTGAAGCTAACAGAATTCAACTGACTTGCCCAGGGTCACACAGCTAGTAAGTATCTGGGGCAGGATTTCAACTTAGGGCTTCTTGATTCCAGACCTAACACAATCTCTCCCTAACTTCCCCATAGATTTTCTCAATGTTATCACTTGCAACAGACTTCTTTTCTTTATTATCATGATCCGTTCACTTATGTTTGCCAACCCTACAGTGTAGCTTGGTCAAGTAGCTGATTAAAAGATGTTGTTTGCCTTTGAACTTCAGATAAAATCAGATACAATTCTGTCATGCCATTCTTAAGAAGATTCTATTACCTGAATTTCCATGTATCTCATTTTAATTTGCTTAATTTTAATCCTCCAAAAATAATAACAGACTTTAAATTTTTTATTTTAATATTTAATATTTTCCAGTTACCTGTAAAACAATTTTACATTTAAAAAAAAAAATGTTTAAATCCTAGATTCTCTCCCTTCATGCCTACTCCCATACCACTTTAAGAAGTTAATACATACATCCAAATTTCTGATGAGTTAATTTCTAAAATATATAGAGAATCAACTCAAATTTATAAGAATTCAAGCCATTCTCCAATTGATAAAGGATCAAAGGATATGAATAAACAATTTCAGATTAAGAAATTAAAACCACTAAACCACTAGAAATTAGAGAAATGCAAAGTAAGACAACTCTGAGATACTACTTCACACTTCTCAGATTGACTAAAATGACAAGAAATGATACTGATGAATGTTGAAGGGGATGTGGGAAAACTGGGACACTAATGCATTGTTGGTGGAGTTGTGAAGTGATCCAACTAATCTGGAGAGCAATTTGGAACTATGCACAAAAAGCTATCAAACTGTGCATACCTTTTGATCCAACAGTATCTCTACTTGGTCTATATCCCAAATAGATCATAAAAAAAGGGAATAGAACCCACATGTGCAAAAATGTTTGTAGCAGCCCTTTTTGTAACATCAAGGAATTGGAAACTGAGTAGACATTTATCAGCTGGAGAATGGCTGATTAAGTTATTGTATATGAATGTAGTAGATTATTATTGTTCTATAAGAAAAAGCAGGCTGATTCCAGAAAGACCTAGAGAGACTTACATGAAGTGATGCTAAGCAAAGTGAGTGGAACCAAAAGAACCTGGTACACAGCAACAAGATTATATGGTGATCAATTCTGATAGACATGACTTCAACAATGAGGTGATTCAGGTCAATTCCAATAAACTTGTGATGGAGAGAGCCATCTCCATCCAAAAATAAGACCATGGGGACTGAATGTGGATTACAATTTTTGCCTTTTTATTATTGTTATTTCTTGATGATTTTCTCTTTCTCATTTTTTTCTCTTTTTGATCTGATTATTTTTGGTTTGGCATGATGAATGTGGAAATAGCTTTAGAAAAATTACACATTTAGTCTATATGGATTATTTGCTAAGGGAGGCTGGAGGTGAGAAGGGAGGGGAAAAAATTTGGAACACAAGGTTTTGCAAAAGTGAATGCTGAAAACTGTATGTATTTTGAAAAATAAAAAGCTATTATTATAAAAAGAGGGGAGAAAGAAGATACATGTGAAGTTATGAAAAATATTCCATAAAAATCATGTTGCATAAAAAGCATAGATTCTCTCTCTCTCTCCCCAAAAAACTTCGAGAAAAATAAAGTAAAAAGAAAAAAATATCCTTCAATCTGTATTCAAATACAATCCGTTCTTTCTCTGGATATGGATCACATTTTTCATAAATTCTGCAGAGTGGTTATGGATTACTGTATTGCTGAGAATAGCAATCCTACCAGATCGTTATTACTTTGTACACAGCACATTTCAATTTGGTAGAGTTCATGGAGAGCTTTTTAGATTTTTCTGAGAGCATCCTGCTCATCATTTCCTATAGAACAATATTCCATCACAATCATGTGCCACCATTTATTCAGCCATTGCCCAGCTGATGGGCTTCTCCCAGTTTCCAATTCTTTGCCCTGAAAAGAGCTGCTTTAAATATTTTTGTACATATAGATCTTTTGCCTTTTAGATTCAGGATTTATGCCTATTAGTAGTATTGTTAGGTCAAAGAATATTTATGATTTTATATGTAGTCCTTTGAACATAGTTAATATTTTTAATTGTTTTTATCAATTGGGGAATGACTCACATTTTTTAAAATAAAATTGACTCAGTTTTCTATACATTTGAAATATGGATTCTTCATCAGAGAAACTTGCTTCAAAATTCTTTTTTCTAATTATGATTGCTAACTACACCCTGACCTTCCTCAAAAATGTTTTGCTACCGATCACTTTCTCCCTCAATATACCCTCTTTCCTATTATCCTCCCTCCTTCCTATATCCCTTCTTCTGCTACTTCTTGCAGTGTAAGATAAGAATTTTATACCCATACTGAGTGTGCATGTTATTTTCTCTTTGAGCCAATTCTGATGAAAATAAGGTTCACTCACTCCTCCTCTACTGTAGCTCTTTTCCTCAACAGTAAAAGCTTTTTCTTGCCTCTTTTGTGGCAGATAATTTACATCAAGGTGCCTCTCCTTTTCCTATTCTCTCAGTACATTCCTCTCTTACTTCTTAATTTCATTTTTTAGATATTATCCTTTTATATTCAACTCACACCTCTTCCCTCTGTCTATATATACTCCTTTTAACTGCCATAATAATGAAAAAATTCTTTTTTTTAGTATATCAACTTTTATTTTCTTTTTATTATTTTTTTATTAATTTTATAATTATAACATTTTTGACAGTACATATGCATAGGTAATTTTTTTTACAACATTATCCCTTGTACTCCCTTCTGTTCCAAGTTTTTCCCCTCCTTCCCTCCATTCCTTGCCCTAGATGACAGGCATTCCCATACATATTAAATATCTTATAGTATATCCTAGATACAATATATATGTGCAGAACTGAATTTTGTTGTTGTTGTTGCAAAGGAAGAATTGTATTCGGAAGGTAAAAATAATCTGGGAAGAAAAACAAACAAACAAAAAATGCTCACAGTTTACACTCATTTCCCAGTGTTCCTTCTCTGGGTGTAGCTGATTCTGTCCATCATTGATCAATTGGAATTGGATTAGCTCTTCTCTATATTGAAGATATCCACTTCCATCAGAATACATCCTCATACAGTATCATTGTTGAAGTGTATAATGATCTCCTAGTTCTGCTCGTTTCACTCAGCATCAGTTGATGCAAGTCTCTCCAAGCCTCTCTGTATTCCTCCTGTTGGTCATTTCTTACAGAACAATAATATTCCATAACATTCCTATACCATAATTTACCCAACCATTCTCCAATTGATGGACATCCATTCATTTTCCAGTTTCTAGCCACTACAAAAAAAGGCTGCCACAAACATTTTGGCACATACAGGTCCCTTTCCCTTCTTTAATATTCCCTTGGGATATAAGCCCGTAGTAGCACTGCTGGGTCAAAGGGTATGCACATTTTGATAACTTTTTTGGGCATAATTTCAGATTGCTCTCCAGAATGGTTGGATTCTTTCACAACTCCATCAACAATGCATCAGTGTCCCTGGTTTCCCACAGCCCCTCCAACATTCATCATTATTTGTTCCTGTCATCTTAGCCAATCTGACAGGTGTGTAGTGGTATCTCAGAGTTGTCTTAATTTGCATTTCTCTGATCAATAATGATTTGGAACACTCTTTCATATGAGCGGAAATAGTTTTAATTTCATCATCTGAAAATTGTCTGTTCATATCCTTTGACCATTTATCAATTGAAGAATGGCTTGATTTCTTATAAATTAAAGTCAATTCTCTTTATATTTTGCAGATGAGGCCTTTATCAGAACTTTTAACTGTAAAAATGTTTTCCCAATTTGTTACTTCCCTTCTAATCTTATTTGCATTAGTTTTGTTTGTGCAAAAACTTTTTAATTTGATATAATAAAATTTTTCTATATTGTGATCAATAATGATCTCTAATTCTCCTTTGGACACAAATTCCTTCCTCCTCCACAAGTCTGAGAGGTAAACTATACTATGTTTCTCTAATTTATTTATGATCTTATTCTTTATGCTTAAATCTTGGTCCCATTTTGATCTTATCTTAGTATGTGGTGTTAAATGTGGGTACATGCCTAGTTTCTGCCATACTGATTTTCAGTTTTCCAAAAAATTCTAATGAATTACAAGTATCATCTTCTCATGTGGGAATATAAACAGATAAACCTTATTAAGTCTTTTATGATAACCCTTTCCTGACTACCTCCTTATGCTTCTCCTGAGTCCTGTACATGAAAATTAAATGTTCTATTCAGCTCTGGTCTTTTCATTGTGAATATTTGAAAGTCCTTCATTTCATTAAATATCCACCTTTTCTTCCCAAGGATTATACTCAGTTTTGCTGAAGAGGCAGTTCTTGGTTGTAATCCTAGCTCCTATGCTCCCTGGAATATCATATTCCAAGACCCCTGATACTTTAATGTAGAAGCTGCTAAATTTTGTGTTTTCCAAATTGTTTCTGTCTGGATACTTTCAGTATTTTCTCCTTTAGCCTAGAAGTTCTGAAATTTGGCTATAATATTCATAGGAGTTTTATTTTGGGATATCTTTCAGCAGGAGATCAGTAGCTCTTTTCAATTTTACCCTCTGGCTCTAGAATATCAAGATAGTTTTTGTTGATAATTTCTTGAAAGATGATGTCCAGGCTCTTTTTTGGATCCTGGTTTTCAGTTAGACCAAAAATTTTAAAATTACTTCTCCTGGATCTATTTTCCAGGTTGTTTTTTTCTAATGATACATTCTGCATTGTTTTATTTTTGCATTCTTTTGATATTGTTTTATTGTTTCTTGTTTTCTTGAAAAGTCATTAGCTTCCATTTGCTCAATTTTCAAGGAATTATTTTCCCTAGTGGGTTTTATGCCTCCTTTCCCATTGGGCCACTTTTGCTTTTTAAGGCATTCTTCTCTTCATTATTTTTGTGTTCCTTTTGCACATTCTCCATTCTTTCTCCAATTTTTCCTCTCTCTCTTACTTGATCAGTACTGATTCAGAGATCCGACATCTGTTCCTGCTTTGCTGGTGCAAGACTCAGGGCTAGGGCCAGGGCTAGGTGCTGGACTTCCATCCTAGTGCCACAGGCTTTTGCTGCTAACCTTCTAAGTTGTCTTTCCTGGAAAATGTGTTCTGAAGCTCTAAAATTTATTTAGAGTCATTAATATAAGGGAATTTGCAATGGTTTAGGAGGGAATTCAGCAAATCCCTGCTTTTACTTTGCTATCTTGACTCTGCTTCATACTTTTAAGTTATGTTGAAAAAATTTTAACAAACAAAATGTCCATGGAAACTTATCAGTTACTTCCTAAATATTTTCTTTACTTGCATTTTGTCCAATTTGCCCAATTATTACTGGATACATTTTTTCTTTATTTTTGTTTTTATAGAGTCATAGACTGAGCACTCTGCTTATTTAACTCTGCTTTATATAATTTCCTACAGATTCCCTAGAATTATTTATGTTTTCTTATTTATCCCCCATATTATTATGGTAACTCCCACATTGAAGATATACCATAATTTATTTAATCATTCTCTAAATTGTAAGTTATCTTAGTAATGTCAGTTTCTCAAATTATACATGTTTATGGATTATATATAAATGTGTGTGCACATGTGTGTGATTTAGGTGGCACAGTGGATAGAGTGCTGAGCCTGGAGTCAGAAAAACCTAAATTCAAATCTAGCCTCAAACCTCTATGTGACCCTGGGCAAGTCATATAACCATGGTTGCTTTAGTTTCCTCATCTGTAAAATGAGATAAAGAAGGAAATGACAAAATACTCCAGTAGCTTTGTCAAGAAAACCCCAAATGGAGTTTGGAGTTTGAATAGTGGGATATGATTGAAATGATGAAACAACTAAATGTTTATGCATTTTCTAAATTGTTAGACTTTGTAGTTATTTACGTTTCTCATAGTATGTCATGTTTGCAAATTATATAAAAACAAACACACATATACTACCCTAAAATAACCATGTAGCTTTGCAAAAGGTATTTCTATAATAATAGAAATATCAAAACAAATGGCATATCTATAATTTGTAACTTTTATAGCAAAGTATGGTTATACCCATTTTCTCTATAGCCTTGCTATTGAGCATTTGAAATTATTTTTGTTGTACAGATGGCTGTATTGTGGTGTCATAAAGCCTTTTTTATTTACATTATTTGTTTCTTAGAGAACTTGAACAAATTTGCAAATCTTTATTTTTTTTTCATTTATTTTCATAGATATCCTTTGACTGATTACTCAAAATGGGATTTTATCCAAATTTTTATCTGTTTAAAATTTTTAGATATTATAGTAGATAAAAAAGTTAAACAGAAATTTAAACATTTGTCTCATATATTTGTCATAAGTGATTTTCCTCAGACTTTTTAATCTTCATTACATTGTTTTATTGTATAGAATTTAAAAATTTTTAATCTTATCTTTTATCGTCAGTTGTTTGCTTTGCTTACTAACAAAATCTCCCTTGAAGTGTCTTCTTAGTACAATTTAGGAAAAAATTTTATTTTCATCCACTTCATAATTCTTTTCATGTTTGTCTATGTCACATGAAATTTAATGTTGTATGACTCTAAGGTTATTTTTTGTCATATTGCTAACAAAATTTCCAAACTATGTTTATAAAACAATGTGTTATTCCCCAGTTTGCATTTCCTACAAGCTCATCAAATACAGATATTTCCTACATACTTTGAAGTCTAAGCTAGGTATTCTTTTCTATTTTTCCTTTATTCTTCCCTAGCATTGGATGAAATTGAATAACCTCTTTGTGATGTGTTTTATAGTCTAGAAGTGCAATTCTACTTTCATCACAGGATCACGGGATTAGAGGGGGATGGGGACTTTTGGAGTCAATGCATTTTTAACAATGATGCTAAAGTAGTGTATAGTATATCTCTCATTCTGAATGTTTCCACTGATTTTTCTTTACATATGGAACATTCTATGTATCCCTGACTTCCCTGAAGACTCACCTCAATTCCTACCTTCTGCAAGAAGGCTTTCCTAGTCCTCCTTAATTTCTGCACCTTCCTTCTGAGACTAACACCAATTTATCCTGTGTACATCTTGTCTGTATATAGTATCCATATTGTCTCCCTCAAAAGACTTTAAGTGTCTTGAGAATTAGAATTGTATTTTTCCCCCTTCTTTGTATTTTTAGTACTTAGGACAGTGCCTGGGTCATAGTAGGTGCCTAATAAATGCTCATTGGCAGAATGGCAATTAATGTTCAATTTTCTTCTTCACCTTGTGAGTATATTTTTAATTATAAATTTTCCTGATAAATTTCTTCAAGTTAACTTGGGTTTTTAAATATATATTCTGTTGCCTGCAAGAAACAAATGTTCATTGAATAGTTGCTAAATTAATAGGCTGGAATTTGCAGGATATTTAATTTGGGTCTGTGCTTCCAGATGGAAGCTAGGTGGCTCAATAAAGAAGGTAATAGAGAGACTGATTCAGGGAGAACTTCTTGACTCAAGAGATTTTCCAGTCTTCCTGAGCTTCCGTTATTCTATCTAAAAAAAAGAGTGCTTGCAACTGTATGATTTTTAATGTCCCTTGCAAAATTAAATCCAGAATCTTGAGTTCTTTAAGAAAAAGATATATGTGTGTGTGAGTATGTGTGTGTGTGTGAGAGAGAGAGAGAGAGAGAGAGAGAGAGAGAGTGTGTGTGTGTGTGTGTGTGTGTGTGTGTGTGTGTGTGTTTCTTTTGCTGAGCAAAATTATGTGTGTTTTAATGAGATGATTCAGGGCAGTTTCAATGGCCTTGTGATGAAGAGAGCCCCAAGAGAGGTACTGTGAGAAGTGAGAAATTGAGAATCGAGAAAGAGCTATCAATCTGTCAATCCTTTCCGTGTCCGGGCCGGGTGAGGTTTCCCGTGTTGAGAAGTACCCCAAGAGAGGACTGTGGGAATTGTGTGAACATAGCATTTTTATTCTTTTTGTTGTTGTTTGCTTTCATTTTGTTTTCTTTCTCATTATTCCTTTATGATCTAATTTTTCTTGTGAAGCAAGATAATTGTACAAATGTGTACATATATTGGATTTAACATGTATTTTAACATGTTTAACAAATAATGGATCACTTGCCATCTAGAGGAGGGAGTGGGAGAAAGGGGGATTTGGAACACAAGGTTTTGCAAGGGTCAATGTTGAAAAATTACTCATGCATATGTTCTGAAAATTAAAAGCTTTAATTTTAATTTAAGGTATTTTTGATAGTTTTTTTCAATTTGAAATATCTTTTCATTATCATTAATAATTATGAGATTTAACATATTTATTAGAATATTAACTAGATATTATTAACTAATATTTTAGTTAACTAATAACTAATATTAACTAGAACATATTAATATTAATATATTAACATATATTAAACATATATATTCTAGAATATTTTTATTTAGGATTATAAAATTCTAGTGTCCTTTCCCCTTGTATAATATGTCCTGTCTTTAGCCACCACAAGTGTTCTTTAATGTGTTCCTCAGTATATATTGTGCAATACATGATACATATGTGTACATATATTTTCACAAGTTGTGCATGTACATGTGTGTATATTTTTTGTGACATTACCTGGAAGTCAATATGCCTTCTTTGTTGAAGATTGTTGCAAAGATACAGAGGGACATCACATTCACCTCAGTGTTCTATCTTTATCATGGGTATATATACATAAATATATATATATATATATATATATGTGTGTGTGTATTTACACACATATACATATGTGTATAAATTCAGACATATATATATATACACACATATATAGTTTATATTCATAAGTATGTGTATAGGTGTATCTATATGTACTTGTATATATGATATTTATATTGTACATATTGTATATGTATTTTCTTGGAGAAATAAAAGAGGATGTCCTAACAATCAGACTAAGGTGGATGAAGGCATGGGATTGAGGATTATAGAAGCTAAAACTGCCAGGTCATATATGGGGGGGGAAGATGGAAACTATCCTTTCCTAGCTGGAATTTTAGGATCAACATGAAAGTGAAACATGGGGTCCAGGGAAATGTTTCATGTTTTAGCTTAAATTGTATATTGAAGGAATCAAATACTCTGGTTGTATCTACCTTGTTAACCCTCTAAACACATGAAGCTAAAGGCACAAGTTTACTATTATGCCTTTGGGCAGGATTTATGAGAAGATTTGTGACCTCCCTAACAGGAATCATTTAATGATGATCAAAACTGTCCCAAATTAGAACATATTGCCTTGTTTGGTCATGTAGTTCACATCACCGGAGATATGATGACTATTGGAGGCTAGATGATGATTGTCAGGATTTTTTGTGGATTTTGTGTGTGGATTTTTGTGTTGTTTTGTTTTGTTTTGCTTATGGCAGAAGGAATTCCTGTAAAGTTATGGTCTGGCTACCCAGTGATCTCTTAAATCACTTGCATTTCTAAGATTCTATCATATATGATTCCTCCTTCCACCCTCCCTCCCCTCTCCTGCCTCCCTCTCTTCCTTCCTCCCTTCCTTCCTTCCTTCCTTCCTTCCTTCCTTCCTTCCTTCCTTCCTTCCTTCCTTCCTTCCTTCCTTCCTTCCTTCCTTTCTTCCTTTTTTCCTTCCTCCCTCCCTCCCTCCCTCCCTCCCTTCCTTCCTTCCTTCCTTCCTTCCTTCCTTCCTTCCTTCCTTCCTTCCTTCCTTCCTTCCTTCCTTCCTTCCTTCCTTCCTTCCTTCCTTCCTTCCTTCCTTCCTTCCTTCCTTCCTTCCTTCCTTCTTTCCTTCCTTCCTTCCTTCCTCCCACCCTCCCTCCCTTCCTTCTCCCCTTTACCTTTCTACTTTATTACTCTTCTCCTTGCTTTATCCTTTTCTCCTTTTATTCTTTTCTTCTTACTTTCCCATCTTCCTCTTTCATTCTTTTATGTGCAGCAGCAGGAGTTGTATTTACTCCTAAGAATTCTTTTTACCTTTAATGTAGCAAAGGAAACACCATGGTGATATAGCAAAAACTAATTCTCTTCACTTGAGTTGTACAAAGAGCTGGTCAGATGTCCAATTTTGGATAATCTTTTTTCACTAGAAAGAGGTCAAAAGAACCTTAGCTTCATGTCAAATCTTTGAATATCACAGAAGACTGAGTGACCAGGGTTGGCCCTTTGAGCCAGTGATTAGGGGAGCCTCTTCCTCCCCAATTGACCCTGGGATTCTATTCTTTGCTGTTGTCTGCTTCCTATCAGAGAGATTTACAAAGCTGTTTAAATTCAGTTATCACTCTGAAGCTATTATTAGCAAGAGTTATAGGCTCCTCTCCTGTTCCCATTTCCAATCAGCTTTCAGCATCAGAGGCCAATAGAGTGAGTGATCCCATTAAAATGGTCACTGACCTGTTTCTTTCTCTTCATTTCTCTAGACTTTCTTCTAATGTGTTCTTTTAGTTCAATGCATCCCCCAGTGGATCTCTTATATTTGTCTGTTTCAAAGGTGACATATTATAGGTAAAGAACACATGGGATTTATAACTGGGGAAGGTGGTGGTGGTGGTGGTGGTGATAGTAGTAGTAGTATAGTAATAGTAGTAGTAGTAGTAGTAGTAGTAGTAGTAGTAGTAGTAGTAGTAGTAGTAGTAGTAGTTGTTGTTGTTGTTGTTGTTGCTGTTGTTGCTGCAGTAATAGGAGGAGGAGAAGCAACTCCAGCAGTAGTAATAGGAGTAATAATAGTAATAGGAGGAGTAATTGAGGTAATATTTCTATTACTGCTTCTACCATTACTACTAATAATAGCAACATTGTGTTTAGTGCTTTGAGGTTTTCAAATTGCTTTACATATGGGATTTCATTTATTCTTATAACAATCCGGGGAAATAGGTGCTATTATTATTCCCATTTTACAGATGAATAAATAGGCTGAGAGAGATTAAGTGATTTGCATATGATCACACTGCTAGTGTCTGAGATGGAATTCAACATAGCTTTTCCTAATGACAAATCCCACTCTTTATCCTGTGTCTCTCCTCTGTATCAGTGATCTAATACAATCCCTTCATTTTACAGAGGAGGAAACTGAGTTGGATGAGTTGTGACTTGACAGAACAGTATTAGCAATAGGATATGAAATCGAATCTTTGTCTCATAAAACCAATATCTTCTCAACTATTCCATGTTGTTTCTATAAATAATGAGAGGGGTAGAACCTAACATAATTCCTAAAATATAGTAGGTGTTTATTAATGCTGATACTCTTGATTTTGTTGATATATTGGGCATTTTTAAGGCTAAGATCCAAACTAAAACAATACAAACACCAGTTAGGTACACAGTTTAATTAACTCCCAGCATCTGCCCTGAATTACTAATCACAAGGACAGAGGGGAAGGGACATGTTTCCTTTAGGAGTAGGATTGGTAGATCAGGCTGCTGGAAGAGTAGTGATAATTATTATGAGATTGGAGGAAGTAATGGGGAATAAGATACTGCCTTTGACTTAACTTGGAATGTGCCCTTTTGTTCCATAAGGGAAAGTATTTTAAAAAAAAATTAGTTGCATGAGTGCCGTGGGCATTTCATCAATCCACCATCTAGGTTTGTTAATTAATCAAAAGGTCAGAACATCTCAGATCCCCCTTGCACCAGGAAAACTCATGTGCTGGTGTGCAGTTTGTCTCCTGTTTTGCCCAGAGATAGTATGTTAAGAATCTTCCCACTGAGCTCTATTGTATATCAAAGACAAAGTTATTATCACAATTATTACTCATGCTCTTTGTCATGCAAAAAAGTGTAAGTAATGTTTTTAATAATGCAAGCCATTAAAAAGTTGTCGGGATGAATTTATTGAGTCTGCTGCAAACTACTTTGGGGAAGGATTTTTCTATTCACAAATATGTAACCCATTGGTGTCTGGATAGTTGAATTTTCCTGACTTGTTTCACAGCATGCACACACACACACACACACACACACACACACACACACGTGTGTGTGTGTGTGTCCTCAGAGTTTATCAGATTACATGTATATTTACATACATATATGCAAACATAAATGAATTAGTGCATGAATGAAGGCATAGATATTTATTTGGGAACCATATTCAAAGTTACAAGTCACAGTCACCAAATTTTTATAAGTTTAGGGGAAGTTTAGAGGGCATCTATTTTTTTTTTTTTTTTTTTTTTTTGAGGCTGGGGTTAAGTGACTTGCTCAGGGTCACACAGCTAGGACCTGTTAAGTGTCTGAGACCAGATTTGAACTCGGGTCCTCCTCCTGAATTCAAGACTGGTGCTCTATCCACTGCGCCACCTAGCTGCCCCCTAGGGGCATCTATTTTGCATAGGTTGAACTAGTTTCTCTTTAAAGGTGCAAGGGTACTAATTTCAGCCCCATACTGATTTTGGGGTTAGTATTTGAACTATTGGGATGGCCCTCTGACTGCCTGAGACAGAGAAAGCTCAGCCTGAGAGAAATTAGGGCTCCTCAGTTCAATGGTATTACCAGTACCTGGCAGGTTCACATGCCTTTCTTATTAAATAGATGTGGGGGTCATATTTACCTTAGTGTTGAATCCTCATGGATCTTTTATATGGTTGAATAAATGTCTCTTTCTTAAATATTTTATTCTCCCTCGGTATCTCTGCACCACATTACAATCCTGAGCCCAAAGTCCTGTTCTCATCTGAGAAAGGCTTGGCTCAGTGCATGTATCAAATCTGATAGGAGTAGCATAGGTGGGGGGAAATGAATACACAATGCAACAAAATACAATAAACCATAAGAAAAAAAAATCTCCAATGTGCATTGCTATTGCACATGCTAAATAATGTGAACAATTGTGGAATTTTCTTCTATGGACAAATTTAAAATAGTTCAGACATATATTTGTCTAGAATGATATATGATAATGTTTTAGCAACAGAGTTTTCCAAGGATTGGGTGAGCTAAGTAAAGGGCAGTTTATCAGTGGAAAAATGACCACCTGGATGGTAAATTTGTTGGCCCATGGGACCCGTGACATGAAGAAAAAATAAAAATGGCTTTCTCTACTTCTGCAGTGATAGTATCAGTGTCGGAGAGCTGTGCTGATTTATTAACCAGCTGCATCCCCCATTGGATTGTAAATTCTTTGAGAAAAGTGCCCAATAGGCACTAACCCTAACCCTAACCCTAACCCTAACCCTAACTCTTGTTGCTTGTTGCTTAATTATTGTAATTTAAATAGCTTTAAGGCTATGAACACACTTTAACTTATTTATTTTATCAATTATCAGTCATATATCAATTTATTTTCTAACCATGAGATCATTGGCCAATGGCCAACAGATTACTGTTGGCAGAATGTTAATCATTAATACATGGCTTCATGCAAATTTGTTATCTCATATTATGATCATTATGATATGTATTTGCAGAAAGTATGTCATGAAAATAAAAACAGTTTAAGTGGTACCAGCACTTGTGGAGTATAAAGTCATAGAGAAATTCAGTAAGAGCTCCTAATTAAGTCAAGATGTCCTACAACACAGTATATGAACAAATGGAAATATGTGAGGACAGAGAGGAATATACTGGAAAATATCAATCAAAAATAAGGAAGGAAACCCAAAGATTTGTATGTTATGTAGAAGCTTCATGCTTATAAAATAAAAAGACTTTACAGAAAAAAAGAAACCAAGACACATTGGATCACAAAAACACCAAAAGAGCCATTAAGGAAAATAAAAGTTAGAAAAAACTGGTTGGATTTGACAAAGTAAAATGATTTGGAGAAGGAGATGCCAAACCACTTTAATATCTTTGCCATGAAAACTCAAACTGGGGTTTTGAGGAATCATATAAGACTGAAAATTACTCTGTGACAGAGATGACATAGTTGAGAGGGTGTTGATCCACATACTATATAATGGACAGAAAAGTCACCAAAATGTGGGAAAATTCTCAGTCCTTGTGCAGAAAAATAACAACAAAAAGGTGACTTAGAGAACATCATCGAATATTAATATACATGCGTTTTTCCACTTGTTTAATATGTTTGAGAATACCCATACACAAACACAATGAAAGTATTTTGTAGGGGAATACCAGGCTAGAATTTTGGCAACAATATTCCAGGCCAGTCCACATCAAAAAAATTTTATCAGGACATAACTGACAGAAAGATTCAGAGAATATGAACCCACACAGTGTTTACTCTTTGTTCACTATAAAGAGTTTTTGATTTGATATTACAAAATGCCTTAAAGCTTCTCTCTTATAATGAGTCTCTCATGTATTCATCAAAAGTATCCAATGTTACTTGAAATGTACACTAGAGGTTACTTTTTTTTTCCTTTTTGGAAATCTTTCTGATAATTAATATTAGTTAAGACATGTAATAATAATGATAATAAGAGTAATAACTGGAATTTATGTAGTAATTTGAGATTTGCAAAGCTTTTTACATAAGTTATTACATTTGGTCCTCTGTATGGAAGGATAAACCTTGAGAGAAAGATGCTCTTACTAACCCATTTTATAGGAAGAAGAACAGGTTGAGATTTGTCTAAGGACATACAATTTAAAGAGAGTCTGAGTAGGATATAACGTCAGGTATTTAATGATTCTCCTGGCTAGTCAGGACCTCTGCTTATAAATAGAGAGATGTAGACTTCCCAAAGGTACCTGCCATTGACATGAAAAAGATCCCCTATAGAGGACAAGATGAAGAGGTCTTCTGTAAAGAGAGTATGATCCTCCAGATGCTTCTCTTTTGGATAACTTCCTGGTTGAATTGACCCCATTAAATAGTGATCTTTCTTTTTACATAGTATAAATCAAGTGCCTGAAGAGTGGCCTATTATTCAGATGATAGCTTCAGTATGATAGACAACTTAAGAATATATCTTGAATGACTCTGAGGTACTACTACACACTTCTCAGATTGGCCAGAATGACAGAAAAGGATAATGATGAATGTTGGAAGGGATGTGGAAAAACTGGGACACTAATACATTGTTGGTGGAGTTGTGAACTGATCCAGCCATTCTGGAGAGCAATTTGTAACTATGCCCAAAGGGCAATCAAACTCTGCATAACCTTTGATCCAGCAGTGTCTCTACTGGGTCTGTATCCCAAAGAGATCATAAAGGAGGGAAAAGGACCTATATGTGCAAAAATGTAGCCACTCTTTTGTAGTAGCAAGGAATGGAACTTGGGAGGATGCTCATCAGTTGGAGAATGGCTGAATAAGTTTGGGCATATGAATGTTATGGAATATTATTGTTTTGTAAGAAACGACCAGCAGGATTATTTAAGAGAGGCCTGAGGAGACTTGAATGAACTGAAGCTGAGTGAAGTGAACAGAATCAACACGGCAACAAGATTATTTGATGTTCAACAATGAGGTAATTCAGGCCATTCCCAATGCTCTTGTGATGGAAAGAGCCATCTGCACCCAGAGAGAGGATTATGGAGTCTAAGTGTGGATCACAACATAATATTTTCAGTTTTAATTGTTGCTTGCTTGCATTTTGTTTTCTTTCTCATTTTTTTCCCTTTCTAATCTAAATTTTCTTGTGCAACATGAAAAATGTGGACATATGTATAGAAGAAATGCACATGTTTAACATATATTGGGTTTCTTGTCATTTAGGGGAGTGGGTAAGGAGAAGGGAGGGGGAAAATTTGGAAGACAAAGCTTTGCAAGGGTGAATGTTGAAAACTATCTATGCATATGTTTTGAAAATAAAAAACCTTTAATATTAAAAAGTGATTATGTCTTGAAAAGATTCTTCAAATGTAGTATAAGGTCTAGAATTTGTTCAAAACAAGTTTATATCAATATTTTTGTCTCCAGATGGCATAGATTGTCCTCTATCATTTCCCTCCCTTTCCTTACCAGAGAGCCATCCCTTATAACATATTTTAAAGGTGATAAAATATGTGAAATTCATCATTGCAGAAGATATCCACATCAATGAGATGACATTTAGATATTTGAGAGATTAGGGGCAAGGTGTGGACCAGATGATTTGTCAAGTCTCTTTTCAACTCTGAGATTCCATTATCTGAAGCCTTCTGACTGGGAAATCAAATGAAAAACAGATATAGCATAGTGAAAAGGGGGGTTGGTATAAAAAGAAAGAAGGTTTTAGTTTTGATTTTGGATCTCCTATACCCGACACAGTGAGTTCACATAGAAGGTTCTCAGCAAGTACCTTCTGGTTGAATTGAATTGTGGCCTAATGGATCCATTAATAGATTATCTGTTCCCCTAAAATCAATCCAGACAGCTGCACAAGGCTGGCCAGTAAGTGATGACATTTTGGATATCACTTTTAAAATCCTAAGAGTGCCTATTGAATAAGGGAATTCCTGTTAGTAGGAAGAGGAATCATGCTGATGAAATCATGTGTCCTTAAAATATTGAGGTTTTGAAGTTGTGGCACAAACTCAGGCAGAATATCCCAAGGCGCAGCTCCTGCAACACCTTCCCCAGTTTCAAAAAACCCCAAAGTTCTGGTTATTCTATAATCACTCAGTTTAGTCCCTATTCATCCCCAATTTTGGTGAAGGGATGTGATTTTCATTTGAAAGTTTGATCAATCTTCGGTGTACACTTCAATGTTGTATGAAGATGTATTCTGATGGAAGTGGATATCTTCAACATAAAGAAGATCCAACTCACTTTCAGTTGATCAATGATGGACAGAAACAGCTACACCCAGAGAAGGAACACTGGGAAGTGAATGTAAATTGTTAGCACTACTGTCTATCTACCCAGGTTACTTATACCTTCGGAATCTAATACTTAATGTGAAACAAGAAAATTGGATTTACACACATATATTGTATCTAGGTTATATTGTAACATATGTAAAATGTATGGGATTGCCTGTCATCAAGGGGAGGGAGTAGAGGGAGAGAGGGGAAAATTTGGAAAAATGAATACAAGGGATAATATTATAAAAAAATTACTCATACATATATACTGTGAAAAAAATTATAAAAAAAAAGAATAAATGAATGGAAAAAGGAACAAAAAAAAAAAAGTTTGATCAATCCAGAGAATAAAGGCAATGTCTGGTATACAAGTAAGAATTATTATCCAAAGATCTATTTTAAAAGTTATATACATGCATTCATTTTTAATTTATTTATGTATTTCCATATGAGTCTCATTAGGAGAGAAAAATCAGAGCAAAATGGAAAAACCAGGAGAAAAAAAAACAGAAAAAAATAATGAAAATAGTATGCTTCAATAGTATGCATTTAATCTCCATAATTCTTTCTCTGGGTATGGATGGGATTTTCCATCCCAAGTCTATTAAAATTGCCTTGGGTCATTGCATTGTTGAGAAGAGTGATGGTCATCATACAATCTTACTGTGTACAATGTTTTCCTGGTTCTGCTCACTTCATTCAGCATCAGTTCATATCAGTTTTTCCAAGTTTTTTTTTTTTTTTTCTGAAATCAGTCTACTAATACCTTTTTAAAAATTGACAAATTTTCATTTATGTTCCTATGACCACCAAGAATTTAGAGGTTTCTTTATCTCCTTAGGTCTCAGTTTTCTCATCTGTAAGACACATTGGAGTAAATGACTTCTAAGATTCCTTTATACTCTGAATCTATGATTCTATCCCTCCTCAAAGGGAGATGATTTCACCTTTGATAACCCCCTTTAAAACTTCATAAGAAACCCACTCCCTCAGTCTGATAGTCCCAGAACCTGCTTCTGAAGGTTTTCAGTAGCTCTCTTCCTTTTCTATATCATAGTCTTTGCTTCAAAAGGAATATCTTTCCACAAATAAGACTTGGGATAAAGAAAGAAGACTGCCTGCTTAGCATTAGTCCCTGGAAACTAGAGGACAGAAGGATTCCATCCATGCACAATTTCCCCAGTGTTTTTAGTGCTAGTATTTAGAACAGGCTGCTTTAAAAACAAAAATCTTCTTTTCAAAAACTTTGAAAAAAATCTCAGCAAAAAAAAGGCTTTAGTTGGAACATCAGATGGGTCTCAGAAAGTAGGAGTTGGTCTTTATTCTGAAAAGCCAGACCCTCTGACTAGTCCTGCATTCCCAGAACTGTTTAAATTCCTTTGCCTTCTAGGGCAGCTTATTTATTAAGGCTCTGCTGGCTCATAGCTCTAGGGAGCTCAAATTCCTTTTGAACCAGCTCCATTAGCATTTAATTTGCCTGTGGCCATTAGATTAACAAAAGGAAAAAATTAACTTTCCCTAGGCTGAAAATTAACACTAAAGATTAATTTAAAAACAAAGGTAATCAAGGCCTTTATATTTTTCTCTCAAACTTTCTTTTCTAGAAGATCTTGAGTATTTCTGAGAATTCTCAGTTGAAGGACAGGGAAAGCATCATTCCCTGAACCTGTGCCTTATTAAGACTAGGTTATGTTAGGAAGTCAAATTTATATAGCATCATACACACAAAAACTCATTTAATCCTCAAAACAACCTTGTGAGATACCCTTCTGCCTGACAAGTGTTATCATTGCCATTTTACTGAAGAATAAACTGAAAATCAGAGAAGTTATTTCACACACAACTAACAAGTGGCAAATCTGTAGTTGAGGAGTGGGAAGGGGGTGACTGCTGGTAGGCATGGTGCAGAGGGAAGATAGAGAGATACATAGAAACATAAATAGATGATACATACATAGATACATATATAGATAGATACATAGGTATGTGGATAGATACATGGTTAGATTAAATAAACAGAAAGATTTGATGGAGATAGATGATAGATAAATAGATGATAGAATGATAGATGGTAGACAGATAAATAGGTACCCATCTGATGATAAATGTATGCATACATATATACATACATATATAGGGATGGATGGATAGATAGATAGATAGATAGATAGATAGATAGATAGATAGATAGATAGAGATGGATGGGTAGATAAATGATAGAAAGATTAGCAGCTACATAAATATATGATAGATAGGTAGACATAGTAGACTGTAGATGGTAGATAGATAAATAGATGTGGGTAGAGAGATTGTTAGATAGGTAGCTAGCTAAATGGTAGATAGATAAATAGATTGGGCGTAAATAGATTGTTAGATAAATAGGGATAGATGTATATATAGATTGGTAAATAAATACAGATAAGAATGGATAAATAAATGATAGAAAGATCAGTAGATAGATGAATAGATGATAGATTGTAGATAGACAGATATAGATGGATGGATAGCTAGCTCGATGATGGCATAAATATTTAAATGAAATCCCAGTTTTGGCCCCCACCTCCTTCCCCCAAATTACAAAACACTGTTCAAGGTGCTGGGCATTCAAGTCCCCAAATTAAAGAGCTCCTTGCCACGAGGGGCTTCCCTTTGGAAGGGATATATATCAGATTCAGAGATAAATAAATGGGCAAATGGGCAAATGGGCAATGTGCTTTTCTTGTCTAATAGATGCTGGCACCATGAGAAAAGTAGGGAATACAAAGAAAGGCAAAGTCCAGCTTGCCGTCCCCCCTCCAGAAATAGTCCCAATGACTCCAAGTTATTTCAGGAGGGACAAGGAACTAAGGATTAGATTGGGGGGGGGGGGAGTTGGGTGATACCTTCTTTAGCAAACGACCTTCTAGCTGTGCTTTGAAGACACTTTGAGACTGAAGAGGGAATTCAGGCATGGGAGATCCACACAACAGCAGGACTAAATCGCCCCATAAAGATTTGCTCCGGCATCTCTCTGTGGCATGGAGGAGTACAAGCTTTTGGAAAGCTCCATCAGCAGAACAAAAGCTGAAATTGGTTCTCTCCTGATGGAGCAGTCCCTAAAATGGGATGGACATTGAATTGTCTGTTAAGGAGACAGCTAAATTCAGAGGGTTCCTCAATGTCAGAGAGGTTCATCAATGCCAGAGGCTCACTGGAGTCATCTACATCACAGGGGTAGGGTGGCACAATGCTGAGTTTTAGAATCATGGTTTGAATTAAAATCCCCCCCCAGAAGCAAATAGAAAAAGGGGATTTTATCAGATGGCCTCTAAAGTATCTTCTTCCTTTAGCTCTATAAGCTTATCAATCAATGTATTTTACCAAGCAATACTACTAAACACCTACTGTGTGCTAGGCACTATGGGTTCAAATACAATCATTGAAACAATCTTTATTCTTAATGAACCTGTAGTAATAACAATGAGTGTCTTCTTACATAATAGTAAATAATATTTATATAGTCCTATAAGAGTTTGAAAAGCACTGTTAGTTTTATCCTCTCCATACCCCTGGGAGGGAGGTGCTATCATTAGTAATCTCATTTACAGATGGGGAAACTAAGGCAGATGAAGGCTATATGACTTTTCTAGGATTATACACCTAGTAAGTGTTTCAGGTCAGATTTGAATTCACATTTTCCCCACTCTAGGTTCAAGGCTAGCTGGCTATAAGTCTTAAGTTTTGTTAAAACTCCCTTTTTAACTACTAAATTACTAAATATGTGACAGACAATAGCTTCTTTCTCAGAATCACGTTTTACTGCAGGGGATCCCATTCAAACTCCCGATACCCACTGATGCATCGGGCACATGAATGGCAAACGTGTTCTGTCCTATATTTTCAGAAGTCAGCCTGAGTTTCGAGTTTTGCCAGGTGATTTGCATCTTCCTGAAGGCCAATCAACTCTATTGAGATTCTCCTCCTTGAAACACTCTCATTAAACTCCCCATGATCCATCACTTGGAAATTGATTATCCAGGGGTTGTCTTTTACCATTATCAATCTTTGGAGATTGATGTAGCTCGGTCCTTCTGATTGACTCACATGATTTCTGTGATTAATCTTTATCTCAGTGAAATTATTTAGTGTTTTAGCTTGGAAGGTCTGGCTGCCTTTGGGACTGCATTTTAATAGCTTTGATGCCCAACAATGTTTTTTTCTTTTTAAATCAGTTACAGTGAAACGCAACCCCCACCGAGCCCCAAGGATTTCTGGATAATGTTGGTTCTGTTTCTCAAAACAGCTCTTTCTTATTCTGTCCACCCCATAGGACTGAAAGAAATGGCTTTTTTTAGAATCAGACTTCTAAAATCCCATGCATATAGGACCTCACTCAGCCCATCAGTCTTCACTCTTACGTGCTTTTTCATCTCAAGCAACTGTGGTCCACGTCTTTTCATAAATCCTCTGCAACAGGTCTACTCAACATTCTAGGGACAAGGAAAGTCTTCCACTGCACACTGTATAGATGTATACCAGTGAAGCACATTGAGGGCAGCTAGATGGTGCAGTAGATAGAACAATGAATCTGAAGGCAGGAGATTATGAGTTCAAGTCCAGCCTCAGACACTTACTAGACAATTTATTACTTAAGAGACTTTAGGCATTGCCTCAATTTCCTCATCTGTAAAATAAGCTGAAGAAGGAAATTGCAAACAACTGCAGAATTTTTACCAAAATAACACTTCAAAAGTTGAAGAGTTGGAGAGGCCAGTGAAGAATACAAACTGCCTGTTATTTGTCTCTCCCTCAAGCTATATCATTGGCCCATTTCCCTTTCTGCTTATGCATCTCTTTGATGATCTCTTTTATACAACTTCTCTATTATAATTTGGTTTTGGTAATAGAATGTGGTTGATTCGTGCCTACAAGTGCCTCTTCATTTTATTCTTTGAATGATCTCCTTTAATTATTTTCTAGTAGTATATGACTGTTGACATAGAAATTTAAAAAAAATGTGCATACACAGAGAAGCTGTGTTTTCATCCATCCACTGATGCAGATCACAAGTCATTGATCACCTGCATGACCTACATTTATGACCTACTACTCTTTTTTTTTCTTTTTTTTTTTAAATTCATTTTATAATTATAACTTTTTTTGACAATACATATGCACAGGTAAATTTTTTTTTACAACATTATCCCTTGTACTCCCTTCTGTTCTGAATTTTTCCCTCCTTCCCTCCATCCCCTCCCCTAGATGGCAGGCATTCCCATACATATTAAATATCTTATAGTATATCCAAGGTACAATATATATGTGCAGAACCAAATTTTGTTGTTGTTGTTGTTGCAAAGGAAGAATTGTATTCAGAAGATAAAAATAATCTGAGAAGAAAAACAAAAAAATGCTCACAGTTTACACTCATTTCCCAGTGTTCCTTTTCTGGATGTAGCTGATTCTGTCCATCATTGATCAATTGGAATTGGATTAGCTCTTCCCTATGTTGAAGATATCCACTTCCATCAGAATACATCCTCATACAGAATCATTGTTGAAGTGTATAATGATCTCCTAGTTCTGCTCGTTTTACTCAGCATCAGTTCATGTAAGTCTGTCCAGGCCTCTCTGTATTCCTCCTGTTAGTCATTTCTTATAGAACAATAATATTCCATAACATTCCTATACCATAATTTACCCAACCATTCTCCAATTGATGGACATCCATTCATTTTCCAGTTTCTAGCCACTACAAAAAAGGCTGCCACAAACATTTTGGCACATACAGGTCCCTTTCCCTTCTTTAATATATAAGCCAAGTAGTAGCACTGCTGGGTCAAAGGGTATGTGCAGTTTGATAACTTTTTGGGCATAATTCCAGATTGCTCTCCAGAATTGTTGGATTCTTTCACAACTCCACCAACAATGCATCAGTGTCCCAGTTTTCCCACATCTCCTCCAACATTCATCATTATTTGTTCCTGTCATCTTAGCCAATCTGACAGGTGTATAGTGGTATCTCAGAGTTGTCTTAATTTGCATTTCTCTGATCAATAATGATTTGGAACACTCTTTCATATGAGCGGAAATAGTTTTAATTTCATCATCTGAAAATTGTCTGTTCATATCCTTTGACCATTTATCCATTGGAGAATGGCTTGATTTCTTCTAAATTAAAGTCAATTCTCTGTATATTTTGCAGATGAGGCCTTTATCAGAACCTTTAACTGTAAAAATGTTTTCCCAATTTGTTACTTCCCTTCTAATCTTGTTTGCATTAGTTTTGTTTGTGCAACAACTTTTTAATTTGATGTAATCAAAATTTTCTATTTTGTGATCAATAATGATCTCTAGTTCTCCTTTGGACACAAATTCCTTCCTCTTCCACAAGTCTGAGAGGTAAACTATCCTATGTTCCTCCAATTTATTTGTGATCTCGTACTTTATGCCTAAATCTTGGACCCATTTTGATCTTATCTTAGTATGTGGTGTTAAATGTGGGTCCATGCCTAGTTTCTGCCATACTAATTTCCAGTTTTCCCCACAGTTTTTGTCAAATAATTAATTTTTATCCCAAAAGTTGGGATCTTTGGGTTTGTCAAACACTAGATTGCTATTTTTATTCACTATCTTGTCCTGTGAACCTAACCTATTCCACTGATCAACTAGTATTACCTACTACTCTTATATGAGTAGAGATTACACTGAGAGCCACACACTAACAAGTGTCTCTAATACTTCTTAATCCCAAACCCATCATTATCCATTATAACCAACTGTATATATACTGAAAAAAATTTGGTATTGAAAAATAGGGGTTTGTTTCAGGGAAAATCTTTGGGTTATTAAAAGCATTGTAATATTTCCCAAGCAAGTCTCCCCCACTTTATCTTTTGTACTGGATTTTTTTTCTGAGGCAATTAGGGTTAAGTGACTTTTCCAGGATCATACAGCTAGGATGTATTAAGTGTGTGAGGCTGGATTTGAACTCAGGTCTCTTGACTTCAGGGCTAGTGCTCATTCTACTTTGCCATCTAGCTGCCCCTTCTATTGGATTTTGAGACCATTTCATTGTTCCACCAAAGTTTCTCTCTAATTTCAGTGGATATGTCCTAAGTGTTGTCCATCTAATTGTATGTCTAGGTAGTAGCAAACACTTGACTATTTGTGTGAATGATCTGGTCAAACTCTTTTAGGTGATTATTGATCTCTATCAATTTTAGGATTTTAGAGGCTTGGCAGTGTTCCAGGACTAAGATCAATTAATATAATGTCACCTGTCCACATCTTGATTCTAAATTAATATTCTCCATGACAGTGGCAAAAAAAAAACCTATATTTAGAAGGGGAAAAATATCTTAAAAGCCATCTTGTTCAACTCTTCCTACTTTATTTTACAACTCATCAGATCAAATAGAAATGTTACTTTTATACCAATATGATAAACATTCCCTAATTGGATCTAATCCATCATTAAATAATGCCCCTTCCCCCATCCTAACCACTTTTGTCCAGAGAGGGCCCTGGCTACAAGGCTGCTAATAAAAATTAATCTCTACAGGACAAAAAGGAAAAAAAAAAAACTAAGAAGAAAACCATATCAGAAACAATAAGAGCTCTGAACCAGTCAAATTAATAATGCAAAAAGACCTAAATAGCTTTTCTATATGGTGTGTGAGGCACTTGTTATTCCAGAGACTTCCTAGAATGAACCTTGGTTAATTAACTTAATTAAGATTCAATATATTCATGAAATATATTCGCATATCTCTTAGTCAGAGTTCAAAGGTGTGGGGGGGAAACATGATAAATATAATAGAGTGGGGAATTTATAATTATGAATTTATCATGCAGAAAATCTTCTTACAGTCTTGTTTTCATGATTTAGTATCTTGAAAGGAGTTGTGTTCTTTTTTCAGTAGAAGATGCAAGCTAGAAGCAGGTTTGTGGGAGTCTAGGGTAGATAAGAATATAAATCAAGGGGCAAGGGAGACACATGTTCTTTGGTAGGTAGCAACTGCTTTGGGGAAATAAACTAGCCTGGTATTGGCTTCTATCTTGAAATAAAAGAAAAACAGAAAGATAAACACAAAAAGATAGACTGAAAGAAATAATGACAAATGAAAAGAAGAAAAGAAAGAAGGAATAAAGGAAAGGAGTAAAAATGGGAGAAGCAAAGGAGAGCAGGAAGAAAAGATGGAAGGAAAATGGCAGGGAGGAAATGTGGGGGGTAGGAACCAAGGAAGAGCAAAAGAAAAATTTGGAGATAATTCAAAGCCTTTTATTTAAGTTTAATTTCTGTCCCTGAGAAATTATAGCTTTAATAAAAGTGACTAGACTATGCAAATGGTACAATTGTACATGTTCAATGTTTGTTTTGCTATGAAACAAACAAGACACTATTCCAGCCATTTGAAGTGCTAAAAATTAGAGGAAAAGAAAGAAGACATCCTTTCTGATAACTAGAATTCAAGTGGAATCACAATTTGGTACAGTGGAGAACTCACCACAGTGAGTGTTGGGAAACCTTAGTTACATGTGATCCAGGTCATAGTCCTAATTAGATGCATATATTTAGGCAAGTCACTTTCCTTTTCTTTCATTTAATTTTTCTTATATGCCATATGAAAGACACACTTTTGCTTTATATCCCCAGAGCTTATTACAGAGACTGGCATATAATGAATAATTATTAAATGTAGATTGAGAGATTTATTGATCAAAAGAGGGGAAAGGATTTGAACTTAAGATTCATAAAAGACCTAGAGCTTAGAGCTCCATTTAGTCCAACTTCCTCATTTTACAGATGACAAAACTGAGGATTCAGGAAGTTAAGAGAGCCAAAGGACCCATGGAGAAGAAACATCAGAACTGAGAATTGAAATCACATAATCTGCCTTTAATTCTAGGATCACTTCAATTGTGCCTCCTGCCAAGTAATATCTGTTTCCATCTCGCAAGGCAGTTGTGAAAAGGAAATGTTATAATGTAGGTGCTTTTCAAATCTTAAAGCTCTCTAAAAATGTCAATGCTGTTTACTATTCACTAACATCCCCATCTCTTTGTTGCAAAAGCCTGAGTGGTCACTGAATTCCTTATCCAAACATTTGCAATTATGGGTGTGCCACAAGAAATAAAAACAGATAATGGACCTGCATACTTTTGTGCACAGTATAAGATTTTACACATCACTGGCATACCCTTTAATCCTCAAGGTCAGGCAATAGTAGAGAAAAGAAACTCCTCCAAAACAAAAGAAAGGGGGAGCCATGGGTAACCTTAGAGAACTTTTAAATTTAGTTCTCTATACCATTAATTTTTAAATTTTTGACAAAGATGCACTGGCTCCAACAGAGGTTAATATTTTCTATTCTCTCTCTCTCTCTCTCTCTCTCTCTCTCTCTCTCTCTCTTTGTGTGTGTGTGTGTGTGTGTGTGTGTGTGTGTGTGTGTGTGTGTGTGTGTGTGTGTATTTTTCCTTTTTCTTTTTCTGAGGCTGTGGTTAAGTGATTTGCCCAGGGTCACACAGCTAAGAAGTGTTAAGTGTCTGAGACCAGATTTGAACTCAGGTCCTCCTGAATTCAGGACTGGTGCTCTATCCACTTTTCCACCTAGCTGCCCCCAACATTTTCTACTCTCTATGTGTCTTCCATATATACCTATTCATGTATGTTTCTCCTCCATGGGAATACAACTCCTAAAGACAGGGACTATCGTTCTTTTTTCTTCTATCCAAAATGCTTTGCACAATACCTGGCAAATTAATTAATTTGATTAATACTTGTTGATAGAATTTCATGATCACTAATATTCCTTCCAGATTTAAAACTCTTATCAATATTTCTTTTCTTATTTTTCATTCTTTTGGAACTCTGAAAAACTTCTCCATTTTGATGAGTTAGATGATGAGTGTTTATCCTATCTAGATAGCATGACTTTAGTCCAAAAGAGCTCTTTGCCTCTTAAAATAATTCCCTTCAGGGCCCAGTTTAGGTGCTCTTTTCTCCATGACTTGTTCAGTATCACACAGTTAATTAGTAATAAAATTTGGTTCCCTGAGTAGGGGAGTGAGTAGAAGTAATATCTCCTTCCTGGAATCTCCTAGTTGAATTTCTCCTATGTATTAATTACATTCAGATTTATATACATTTATAAGCTTTCCTTCCTCCTCCATTACAAATTCCATGACAAGAGAGGTAACCACTCCAAACATGCAGAATCACATTTTGCTTGCTATTTCTTATGTTTACTCCCCATCTTGAAATGGGTTTTTATTATAACCAGTCTTCAGCTACTCGGGTATTTTCATGGTCCCTTAATATCCTGTCTTAGTAGTGATTGGGAAGCCTTTTCCCTGCACAAAAGGGCGAGAGTTATTTGATTCTCTCAGCCAGTGGATATAAATCTCTTCCCCTATGTTAACCTATTTATTGTAGATATCAGATTTCCAAATATCTGATATTCAGGAGATATCAGATAACCTGATTCCAGGTTAATATTATTATTATTTTTTTGAACTTTTTAAATTAATGTTTATAATTATAACATTTTCTTTGACAGTACATATGTATAGGTAGTTTTTTTTTTTTACAACATTATCCCTTGTACTCCCTTCTGTTCTGAGTTTTTCCCCTCCTTCCCTCCACCCCCTTCCCTAGATGGCAGGCATTCCCATACATATTAAATATCTTATAGTATATCTTATGTACAATATATATGTGCAGAGCCGAATTTTGTTGTTGTTGTTGCAAAGGAATCCAGGTTAATATTATTAACATTAGCATTTTATTATGTTATAATATTATTAACATGCTTGCATTTACTAAGAAATGACTATAAGTCAGGATACTACTATAGGTTCCTAGAGAGGCAAGACAGGCCAAACCAGTATCTACTCTTAAGGAGGTTACTGTCTAACTGGGGGAGGCACCATGCTCCAATTGTGTATATAAGTAACCTATCTGCAGGATAAATAGGAGTAGTCTCAGAGAGAAGGCACTAAAATTGAAAATTGGGAAAGACTTCTTGCAGAAGGTGGGACATTACTTAGATTTGAAAGAAGCCAGGGAACCTGGTAGAGATAAGAAGGGATTGAGCTTTGAGCATGAGGAGCAAGCAGTGATATGTCTTGGAGTCAAGAAGCAAGCATTAATAAGGTCAGAGTCCCTGGATGACAGAATACATCTCTAGAGCACATCTGTCCTTTAAACTCTTTTAAAAACTACTCTTCTTTCTTGTCTCAGCTATGTCCTCCAGTTTAATTCTATTTTTACTTATGATCAGGAACATATTTTAGTTATTAGTCCTTATAACCCCTAGCTGGACTGAATATCCCCCAGGACTCCTTTGCCTTGATCAGAAAAGTAGCTGAGTAAAACTGTTTGGAGGAACCATTTTCTTCATTTGCTTCCCCTGTTCTATGGGATTTATAATGGCTGGAATGTTTATAGATATTTTTTTCTCTTCTCTCCACTCCTCCAGCAACATTTATATTCTCTTCTCTCTTTGGGTTCTCCACATATATTGAGGATAATAAATTGAAAGTCATAAAAGATCTCAGGTCATCCAACCTAATCTTCTGACTTTACAGATGAGAAAACTGAGGTTCAGAGACACAAGAAAACTTGCCCACAGTTATGCATATTGATATTCAAATCCAGATTTTTTTTTACTTTAAATCTAGAGCTTTGCCCATTGCAACAATGTCACTTGCTTATTTTTCTTTGCTGAGTAATTATCACCAATGCACTGCACTCACATTTTGTATTTGTCCCCATCTCTCTGGTCCCCTCAACTCCCTCTCACCCACAATTCTTAGACAATTAGGCTCCAGAGAACTTATAATCATTGAGATGATGTCATTAACAGAGGAAAATAAAGCTGAACAGGCATTATAACAAATAAAAGTCAAATTAAAAGATAGTAAATACTAGTGGAGATCAAAAACTCACTGTGTCATATGGGCAATGATGGAGCCTCTTCTGTCATGTCTTGGGACCACCCTAAGGATGAAAGGGAATTATTATTTAGTCATGAGGTGCTGCTGTGGTAGAAAAAAAATAAACCTAAGCATGTTTCATTAGAATATAGCTCAGTTTATTAATCAGTCTGATAATACTGCATTTTCCCCCCCACACAAAATATAAATACTTCAATTGAATTTATGGAGCCAGTTATTCAGTTAGAGTTTTATTTTTATCCAGCTCCATCACTATCTGCAATAGGTAAATTAGGCCACATGCTTTTATGGAAAAATTCACATTTGGGGAGACTAGTTTTAAATATTATCCCCTGATAGCTTTCACAGTATCATCATTTTTACGCAGAACTGCATTCATCCAACAGTTACTTGGGAACAAAATCCATGTTTACTAATAAAAACAAATATAGGTAAGCTAGCACAAAGCCAAGATAGAGACGTTTTGCCTTTCCATTTATCTTACACATTATTCCTCTTCATACACTGTATCATCCAGTCAAGCTGACCTATTTATTGTTCATCCCCAAGGAGATTTACTTAATTTCCCATCTGTATTTTTGCACCACTATGCCCAGTGCTTGGAATGTACTTCTTTTTCATATCCACTTTTCAGTATTTACAGTTTCCTTTGAGATTTGGATCAAGCACCATATTCTTCACAAAAACTTTCCTGCTCTCCCTAAATTCTACTGTCTGACCCTTTAAGGTTAGCTTCTTTCAACTTTGTGTCTACCTTGTGTGTTTCTCTGTGTCTAAATGCATAAATGTATATGTGTGTGTATTCATATGCTATCTCTCTTTTTAGAATATAAACTCAGAGCGGCTGAGCCAAAATGGTGAAGTATAGACAGTAATCCAGATGAACTCTCCTAATATTCCCCAGCAAACAACTTTAAAATAACTCCTCAATTCAAATTTTGGAGATTCAGAACCAAGGAATGGTCAAGATGAGATATTTTTGCAGCCTAAGATAACATAGGAGGATGATAGGAAAGGTCTATAACAGGGTGGAAGCTGGCCCAGATCAAGGTAGCAGATTGAAGGCAATGAGTTTTAGGAGTATTAGTAGTTTCAGAGCTCTCATCCTAAAAATAGTAAAACGTCAGAAAACTGGTCAAAGAGAGATTACATGGGACCCTTTGTTGGCATTGGGTCCAACTGGCTCTGATTGCAATTCTATTGCCCATCCGTGGCTGTGAGCTGCAAGATTAGGTCAGAAAGGAGCACTTGGGGTCAATTACAAGGGAGCAAGAGCCTGTGTCACAGCTCCAAGGCGAAAAAGGAGCACTAGTACTTATGGCTACAGGAGAGAGAAAGACTAGCTCACAGCTCCAGGGTCAAAGAGATTGCTAAAACTGGAAACTTCAGGGCAACAAGGGCCCTTCCTAGGTAAAAAACAAAGCCCAGACCAGGAGAGTAGTGACCATACCTTTTTCTAGATCACACTGTTTGGAAGCTCTGAAAACCTGCCAACTTCCAGAAGTAGCTGTGAAAACAGCAATATGACACTGTCGGTGGAATTATGAAATGATTCAACCATTTTAGAAAGCAATTCGCAACTATGCCAAAAGAGTTATAAAACACTGCATACTCTTTGATCAAGCAGTGTCACTACTGCTTCTGTATCCCAAAAGGAATCATTAAAAAGGGAAAAGGATCCACCTGTGAAAACATGATTGTAGCATGTGGCGGCAAGGAATTGGAAATTGAGGGGCTACCTATCAATTGGATAATGGCTGAACAAATGGTGGTATATGAATGTAATGGAATATGATTGTCTTATAAGAAATTATGAACAGGTAGATTGCATAAAAAAAATCTGAATTGGCTTATATGAATGATGCTGAATGAACTAAGTAGAACCAGAACGTTGTATACAATAAGAGCAACATTGTATGATGATCCACTATGATAGACTTAGTTCTTAGCAATACCATGATCCAAAACAATTTCAGAAGACTTGTGATGGAAAATGTTATGCCCATCCAGAGAAAAAATTATGGAGACTTAATGCAGATCGAAACATACTATTTTCACTTTTTTTGTTTTTCATTCTCATATTTTCCTCTCTTGTTCTGATTTTTTTTCATATCATGACTAAAATGAAATATGTTTAAAATTATTGTATAAGTATGCCCCATATCAGATTGCCCGCTCTCTTAGAGAAAGGAAAGGGAGGGAGAAAAGGTTCTGAGCTCAAGATCTTACAAAATCATTTTTGAAAACTATCTTTATATGTATTTGAAAAAAAAAGTAAAATGCTATTGAATGGGGGTGATGCTTAAGGAAGCTATTTTACCATAAGGTGGTTTTTTTTTTAATGAAACTTCTTTCTCTTCACAGCAAATTTATTTTTTCTTGCTCTATATTAGATATATCATTCTTTGATTTGTTCTTAGTCAATCCAGAGGCATCTTTTCTGCATTCCAAAATCTTTTAAAGAACATTGACTATGAATTATTTATCTATTCTTTCAATATTTTAGGAAAATTATATACTTTATATGGGAAATATATGTTAAGTAAGACATAAGACTTGTATAAATATGATTGTAAAGTATTACTTAAATAAAGGATGTCTTAAAAGTATATTAAGTACAAAAAGAGAAAGCAGCAGCATGAAAAAGTTTGAAGTGAAGCAGAACCAAGATGGCAGAAAGAAACAAGGAAGTTACCTGAGTTCTCCCCTGCTTCTCTTCAAGCCTCCAAATAGATAAATGAAAATAAAATCAATTAAGGAAACAACTCTTTTAAAAGTAAGATTGGTTAAATGGAAAAGAACTAAAAAGCTAAGTTAAGCTGTTTACTTTCTCATATGGGAAGACAATATAGGTAATTCCTAAGAACTTTATTATTATTAGGGCAAGTAGAAAGAGTTTTATAAGTACAGGATAAGAATGAGAGTAGATTGTGTTGTGATGATCTCAAATAAATGAAGAGGTGAAAAAAAAGGGATGCACTGGGAGAAGGAGGAAGTGAAAAATTAAATGGAGAAGTTTCTCACATAAAAAAGTATAGAAAGAAGAGTTTTTGTAATGAAAGGGGAAATGGATTTAGGTTAAGGAATGATGCTTGAATCTCACTCATTTGAATTTAGTTCCAAAAGACTCATGATGAAAAAAAAATACTACCAACCTCCAGAGAGAGAAATGATGAACTTTCAGTGCAAACTTTTTTTTTTGCTTTCTTTATTTTTGTGTTTGCAATATGTTAATATGAAATGAATTTTGCATAATTTCACATGAGTGTGTGTGTGTGTGTGTGTGTGTGTGTGTGTGTGTGATTTTGCTTTCCTCCTTGGTGGTTTGCAAAAGGGTGGAAGGAAAGAATTTGGAACTCAAAATTTAAAAAGAAAAGAATATTAAAATATATAATAAATATATATATACATATATGTATGTATGTATTTTAAAATCATTGACAAAAAGCATGTAAGCTCTTTGAGGGCAGGAGTTATTTTGATTGTCTCTGTGTATTCCCAGAACTTAACACAGGTCTTGACATACAGTGGACACATTATTTGTCTGAGTTTATAGATTCTGGAGAGACAATGAGAATGTTGCTAAAAATGAGTGTTCTAGATTGAGAGGCAGAGAGCATGCCAAGTCCATAGTCTCATGGTCCCTGTGATACTATTTACATTGAGTGGTCTTTGTGGGTAGTAGGTATGCACAGATCATGGATGAGACATGCTTAGTTGGGACTGTAAGGAAAGGAAACTGAAATTGTTAGGTAGAAAGCATTATATAAGGCATAGATAATGAACTTTCCTTCAGATCTCAACAAGGGCAAATACTGCAGAGAGAAACTTTGTCACTGAATCCACTTTTCTCTCTCCTCTGAAATCATAAAGAAATATTAAAAAGCATAGTTAGGGAGCTTTCAATTCAGATTGTTGTGTACTTCTCACCCCACAGTAAAAAATTGGTTCTGCCTTTGAAGAGAGTTCCATACTGAGAAAAGATGAAATACATTCTCAGAAGAAATTTGGTATGATCAAAAGAGACCTGAGCTTAGAGTCACGGGGCCTAGGTTCAAATCCCAGCTCTACCACTTCTCCCTGCATTTCATTTTCTATCTATAAAAGAAAGGAATTAGACTAAATGAAGTCTAAAGATTTCTTCCAGCTCTAGAATGATGATGTCTCTATGTATTTCTTCAGTAAGTCTTGCTATTTATTTCTGTTAGATCCAAAAAGAAAACTTGAGGTATTGAAATTTTCTTGTCATGTATAAGTGATGGTGATAATAATAGCTTAGGGGACTGAAATTTATGAGTCACAAATGGTGATAGTAATGATAATAGCTCAGTTTTTTCATCTCCAGAATGGGAACAATTATAGCATTTGCTTCATAAGATTGTCTCATGTTTCAAATGAGCCACTTTATGAAGCTTATTATTATTATTATACTTATGCTCATTTGGGGCTTATTTACAAAGTGCTTTATATAATGCTATTTTCTTTTTACAGCCATCCTTTGATTTAGCATCAATTATCATGATTTTACAGATGAGGAAGTTGAGGATGAAAGAGGTTAAGGGAGATGATCAGGATCATGTGGAAAGTTTCTAAGGGTAGGGTTTGAATCCATGCCTTCCTGACTTCCTATACAGTTTCCTATACACTGTATTCTTTTCTCATTTGATTCTTTTAATAGCCCTATAGAATAGGTTCATGTTATACTACAGATAAAGAAAGATTCAGAGAAGTATCCACCTTACCTAAAGTTATAGAACAAATAAATTGTAGATGTAGCTTTCGAATTCAGGTTTTCTGATCCCATATCCAATCCTCTAGCTCTGTCCTTGACCGCCTCTCTAACTAGGGAATGTTTCCCAAGATACTAGCTATTTCCTAGAGCAAAAGTTCTGTTCAGGAAGAGTTCTTACTTTTGTCTTTGGTTCGTCTGATGATATGGTAAGTTGAGTGGTGATTTGATAGCCTATATGGGCTCAATCAGGGAGCATTGCTGCTGAGCAATCTGTATCATGGCCTACTTGCCTTCCTAACTTCCTAAAAACGCAACTGATTGTCACTCACCATTAGGTATTAACCTTGGATTTCTATCTGAGACATCTCAATCTCATAAACCCAGAGCTAGCATGGATTATTGTTATGCTACCATATGTATCAAAACCTGACACTTTAATAGGATATTATTCTCCAGCTACCAGAGTAATGGTTTGTTAAAGTTTCCATACCCCATTTGTATTTTTCTTATTTTAATTTGCCAAAAGATTTTTTTAAAATTTCCTGCTTTTTAACAATAGTCATGGGGAATGGAGTGAATTTCACTAAAGAACCACACTGGCCAGTAATGCATAAATTTAAAAAAAAAAAGTCATTCCCCCTTTGTGATTTGAATAAAGGGAAGTTCAAAGCCTAAGATTAAGCAACAAGGGAGGGGCACAATCACAAGGATATAAAAGGGCAACTTGTAAGTCTTCTGAGATCTCAAGTGAGGTGGTCTTTAGGCCATGTCAGGAGTGGGAAAGAAACTAAAAGTGATAATCCTTTACTGAGAACATTCTCAGTCTCGTAGCATCCAACTTTGCCAGACTCTTTGCCATCTATCTATTAATCAATAATAGCTAGAATTTACATAGTGCTTTAAGATTTGCAAAACACTTTGTAAGTATTATTTCATGTGATTCTTACAACTCTAAGAGATAGGTGCTATTATCAGCCACATTGTACAGACGAGGAAACTGAGGCTGAGAGAGACTAAGTGACTAGCCAGGGTCACTCAGCTAGTAAGTTCCTGAGGCTGAATTTGAACTCATGTCTTCCTGATTCCATGTAAGATGCTAGAAGATTGGAAAAGGTTGAAAGAGATGATGTTGTGAAGGACTTTATAAACAAAACAGAAAATTTTGTATTTGATTCTGGCCATTGTGAGCCACTGGAGTTGATTGAATAGGGACTGCCATGGACAGACTTGAGATTTCAGAAAATTAATTTCACAACTGAGTAAAGGATGGACTGGTACATGTATCTGTGTTCCCAGAAAGCACTGCTGCCTTGAAAACTACCTACAAGTTTTCAGACTTTCTTAAAAGACTTGCAAGACTTCCCAAACAAGCAATAATCTCAGACTGCAACATACCATGCCATTCTATTTGATCTTGGTGGAGAGAAACGAATGTTTTTCTCCCGGGTTCACTTCCCCTAATGAATGGTTCACTGATCCAAGTGGGAAATCATCAACTTTGGTGACTATGGGGATCTGAGTACATTTTCCTTCTTGCTTCTTTCTAGAAGATGAATGGCATTTATTGCATCCCAATCCAACATCCATGAGAGGAAAGGAAAAGCTAATTAATTTTAATCTTTAAAAGACTAGGAGCTTTGGTTGTGTAAATTTCTTATACCAAGGCATCCATCCCACATGTTGACAGCATGCTTTCCTTCCTGAACAGCCCAGGAGGTTGAATGTGTTCCTGCTGCCATGTATCATGGGTTAATTAATGCAGCATAGTTCTGTGTCTAGCATTCAATGGAGGCCAATTGCAAAGGGGCTTTGTCGTAGTAAAAGAAGTATGCACTGTTATCCACCTGTTCTATTCTCCCAATCTTTATTATAGACTATTTCCATTGAAAAAATAGACTTTTCAAAAAAAAATCCAGTTAGAGGGTTAAAAAGAAGGCGGAGAATCATAATTTAAGCATGTGATATTTGTTTTACTTCCTTAAGGGAAAATCATGGCACCAACAGCTGAGTTACCCAGGATATTTTATAAAATCAAAAACAAGGACTGTTCCTGTTACAGCCACCATGCTTCCTCCTTGCTTGATTTCTTTTTTTCACATGGTTTGCTAGTCAAGATCTATTTACTACATGGTTTGCTAGCTAATTCTTTCTAGCCCCAGCACTGATAGAGCTGTTAATAAAGTGTGAAGGTGCCTTGCGGGCCCATTCCAAATCTTAAAGAAAAGGATGCCCATCTCAAATAGCAAATTGTCACATTGTTGTATCTCCCAATCTTCCTAGTGATCGCATCTCTCATTGTAGAATTAATCAAACTCCTCTTGGTGACAGAAATGTTAATTTAAAAATTTTGTCACAATTACCAGGAGTGTTATTGCAGCCTCTGACTTGTAATTAATTTCTCCTTTGCTTTCATCACTGGGTGAGAGTCCTTTGTAATAGTGATAAATGAAATAGCTGCCTGACCTTTTTTTATTTAAAATAAATTACTTTACAAGAAAAAAATTACTGCAAGGTAATCAACGCCTTCAGATAAACAGAGGAACAGGGGACATTAGGTACTTATTGTTTAGCTCCCCCCTCCTTTTAAATTTGTGTGACTGACATGATGGAGAAGACAAGTGGGGAGACTGAAAAGAATATAACTTTATATCCAGGTTCTCACATAGAACTCCTTGAGTTTGGATGGTTGGATTTAGAGAATTTAGGATTACTGTTATCAAGCAATAAAACTAGGTTTGCCCTAATTAGGCTTCATCTATAAAATGAGGAGGGCAGCTAGGTGGCGCAGTGGAGCACCAGCCCTTAATTCAGGAGGACCTGAGTTCAAATCTGATCTCAGATACTTCACACTTCCTAGCTGTGTGACCCTGGGCAAGTCACTTAGCCCCAGCCTTATGGAAAAAAAAAAGAAATCATCACATCTGTAAAATTATAGAAGTGAAGAAGATGACTTTTAAGATTATTTCCAATAACTCAATCAAAAAGCACTTATTAGGTGTCTATTATGTACCATTCATTTTGTTAGGCACTGGGATACCAGTACCAAGAAGGAAACAATCCCTTCTCATAGTGAACTTGCATTTTAAAGAGGGAGACAACAACTACATATGTATATACAAATATATACATATATTCTTATGTATCTATATAGTACAAATAATGCAATATAATATTATATATAAATATAATATACATATGTGTGATACATTGATAAATATGTTTATATATGTATATAATATAATACATAGTATCCATAAGCATTTGATATAATTCATATTATGCACATTCATATAATACATATATATAAGCACATATTACACATATAAGTAGGAAAATGTTATCATTCAGTCATGTACGACTGTGACTCCCTTTTAGGGGTTTTCTTAGCAAAGATATTGAAATAGTTTGCTTTCCTCATCTCATTTTACAAATAAGAAAACTGAAGCAAACAGGTTAAGTGACTTGTCCAAGATACTACAGCTAGTAAAGGGTCTGAGGCTGGATTTGAACTTCCTGACTCCAGGTCCTCTATCCTTTGCACCATCTAGCTGCATTAATGGGCCCCCTTAAGAACTTTATAAATGCTTATTGATTGATTGACTGACTGCAAGAGCATGGAAGACGGGGGCAAAACTGAGTATGGCCATGATAAAAAGGATTCTTGAACCCTGCCGGGAACAGCAGCAGTAGAATAGAAGAGCTTGACTTTGAGGAAATTTGCCAATGAAAGAGCCAAAGTCACAGAAAACACTCACAGTGGAGTGGACCTTCATTCCCCTTTGCTGGATCCCCAATGAGGACAGGGATAAAAGAATGCACTTTTTTTCAGAGAAGACCCCTTTTTTCTTTGTTTTTTAGATAATAATAGCTTTTTCTTTTTCAAAAACCATGCAAAGATAGTTTTCAACATTCAGCCTTGCAAAACTTTGTATTCCAATTTTTCTCCTCCTTTCTCTCCTTCACCCTTCCCTAGACAGCATGTATCTAATATAGATGAAACAAGTGAAATTCTTCTATACATAAGCCACCAATGGTTATGCTGCATAAGAAAAATCAGATCATAAAGGAAAAAATGAGAAAGAAAACAAAATGCAACAAACAACAACAAAGTTGAAAATACTATGTTGTGATCCACACACAGTCTCCATAGTCCTCAAGATAAGACCCCTTTTTTATTTTGCTTTTTTGAGAGATGGGGGCTTGGGAAAAATGGACCGTTTTTATTCAAATTACCTTGGGTTGCTTCTTTGAAAATCTGATGGGGATGAAAATGAAGATGGAGGACCAATGGCTCCTAGTACCTATGATTCAGAGAAAGGGGCAATCCCTTGCTGCCCTCTGATATCATTAGAATACTGGGCATAGAGTTTACTCTGAACTTTCTTTCTATAGCTTTATTTGTCAATGTCTCTGGATTTTGGGAGTCCTATATTTCTTCCAGTTTTATCACAAGGAAGTCTTATCAACAACAGAAAGCTAGAAGGCCATACTTACAGAGAGGTTCAGAGGCCAGTTAGAGGGAATATGGTTTCATAGATATTTGATATAGATTTGATATAGATATTTTTCATAGATATATGATATAGAATATCATAGATATTCACTTTGATTCAATTCCCATCTCCAATATTTCCCAACTGTAGCATCATTGGCATTTTTTTCAGCTCTCTGATACTTGGTTTTCTTATTTATGAGATGAAAATAATCAGTATAGTGCCTATATTGGAAAGTAGTTATGAGGAAACAATCTAGTAAAGTTAAGGGACTTTAAGAGGACCAGAATAATTATAATTCAGTTAAAATTGGACCCTAACTCAGTCCTTGTGATTCCATATCCAATATCTAAGCAATAATGTCAAAGGCTCTTATTTTTAATGTATGATGAGTAATCAATATTATAAACAAAAATGATCATTGGAGCCCATATGGCCAATGAAGGCCTGTACAAATAAGGACCATACATTCAAGACATTTCTGAGGAAAAACAGAACATCCTTGGGATTTGTTTAGAAGTCCTTGGTCAAAATTAAGAGAATCTTGTAATTGTGATTTATTCATCAAGATGCATCTCAATGATGTGTTTCCCAACATGGGCATAAGTTTTGAAATGCAAATGTAATACAAGGACTTTAATTGGAATATAAAATGTAGAATTCAGCTCTGCCCAAGAGAATGAAAGGAAGATGTGGCCAGAGAAACCTTTGTCTTTTCCCTTTCCACCCTTATTTCTTTGATATCGTGATTTCTTGGATTCTAAGGTTATGAGTGAAGGTCTTTCCTTACTATTCTCTTAGTAATGAGGACATATTGAATACCTCTGCATTCTAGGCTGCAACACTCACTGGAAATAACCACAGATCTCTGCGCTAAGATGGACTGCATTTATTCAGAGATCATGTGCCTCCAGTATTCCATGACCTGAATTATCACCAACCAACATATGCTTGGGAATTTATTATTTCATTTACCAAATGAGGATTTCAAATGACTTTGTAAGATGCAAAGTTCACTTGATTTTTTTTTAATAATTTCAAACTGTCAATTAACTATAAGGAGACTAGAAAGATATAAGGTACTCTCAGGCCTTCTTTATTTTCCCTTGCCCTGAAGAATCAAGAAGGGATGGAAGGATGGAATACTAATAACTGACCTTCTGAGAGCATTCCAGAGTTTGCCACATGATTTCTGCCTATTATTTCATTTGGGTTTCACAATTGTTTTACTGCAGTCATTATTATTATAAAGAAAGAAACGGAAGCTCAAAGAATTTAAGCTACTTTTTTGTGTTTGTTTTTTTTTTTTTTAATCACAGTTAGAGGAAGATTTAAATAGTATGTATAGCACTATCTACTATGACACACTGTCTTGCCTGATACTTTTGTTATTCTTGTACTAGCTGACCCCTACTCCTAGCTTTTCTCTTTCAGGATTCAAACCCTTTTGGGGTTTTTTTGCCCTACTAGTAATTTCTCAAATGGTTCAGTTTATCCCCTTCTCACTGATGTCTTTGGTACCCAGAATTTTCCCCTTTCTTCTCTGCCATTACTATAGATTTCCAAATTGTCTCATCGAAAGTTCCTATATTTCTCTTCATTTTTGTTTTTTTTAATTAAAACAACTCTTTAACTTAAGACTGTTATTTGAATGCCACAGACCTTCTGCCTGGGGATTAATAATAGCAAATAAAAATAGAAATAGAAAAATGGGGAGCTTTTGAAGTGAACACACTTTGTTATTCACAACTACAAGCTCTCTAGCATCACACCAGCTCCCATGTAAACCTCAGTTACATCAAAGATGGCATGTTACAAACACTTCAGCTGCAGCAATCTCAGAAACATTAACTAACTCCCTGGGCCCCAGCTGAGATACCAGGAGAAAAATCTAATCCTTCTACATAGTCATAGAATTTTTTATTGATATCTTTGGTTTTTACATTGCTTTCATCTCCTAGGATATGCTTCCTCCTCTCCCTGCCAAGAGACCTATCCCTTTTAACAAATAATAGGAAGTAAAAAGGGAAAAACAGTTCTTTAAAAGTACCCAATACGTGAACTCCAGTCTGATAGAAAATACAATTTTCCATATCCTAACACTCCTCCCTTTGCTAATTATAATGCTTGGATTCGATTCCTGCTATTGCTGTTGTTTCCATTTCCATTGTTACTGTCATCATATGTGTATGTGTACATTTATATACGTTTGGTTGTGTCTGTTTAAATCACTCTACATTAATCTTTCCATATGGCTCTGAATTTTTCAGCCTCTTTGTCTTACAGAGTAGCATTTCATTCCATCCATGTAGCACAATTTGGTTAGCCATTCCCTGATCAATGGACATCTATTTTGTTTCCAGGTTTATTTGTTTTTCTATTACAGAAAGTGCTACTATAAATATTTGGAGTAGATGGGAAATCTTTCTCCCACTCTTTGATATCCTTGGATTAAATTCCCAGCAGTTAGATTTCTGAGTCTAAGAGTGTGGGCATTTTAATCACTTTGCAACCATGAATATTGATGGAGGCCCTACTAAGCTGAACACAAATCATCGTCCCAGATAAAGGACTCTGGTTCTCTTTCTAACAGGCTGCTGATGATCTCAGAAAGCAAGTTTATGGTCTCTTTTTTGAAGGCCAAATAAAAGAATTCATTTGTCTCGAATGCCAGAAAATACTTAGAGGCTGAATGGTTCTTGCTTACTGAGATTAAAATAAAGTTTTTTTATGAATGACATATTATATGTTATAAAAAGGATTATATACACATGCATACCTGTGCATAAACACACAAATTTTGGCCAGATTTAGCTACATATCTGTATAGGCCCATATGTGTAGATGTTTGGGTATCTATATGCATGTGAATGCACACTTACATGCGTGCACACATACATAATACATATATACATACTTCTTCAGTAATCTTGGAGCACTGAATCTTATCTGGCCAGGCTCAGAAAACAACTTGGCAACCACCATTGTGTCCTGGGAATTATGTCTGATGCAGGTCTATGATTTAACATTTGCAAAGAAAGTCCAGACCATTTGTCAGATTGCATTTATTTTAGAAAAGACAAATTAGCCCCAAGAAAATTGATTTTTATTCAGTATTCCTATTGTGAATTGACTGTACAGGACAGGTATCGTTCTTTGTGTCCACAAACAGTGGCAAATGATATTGTCCAACTGCCAGCTTGTATAGATTAATTGCTCTGAGCTCTAGACCAAAGAAAACAAGCACAATTGTGGCCCATGCACAAAGGTTCCCTCAAATGGGTACACGGGCATCAGTGATGGCTTTCCTTCTGTGCTAAGAGAATGGGATGGATGTTTTCATTGAAAATTTACTCCTTCAGCAGCCTGTTCATTAACTAAAAGAGATATACACTAATGGTTCCATTGGGTAGATTGAACCGAACTTTATGGGACAGAACAGCTGTGTTGGTATAAAACTGGTTTTAAGCACATTGTTCAAGTGTGTGATTTACTAGTCTGAGGAAGGATGAATTGTAAGCAGACAAATTTGGAGACTGAGGTGCTGACCCTTCTGGGTAATATAACTTACGACCAGCACTAGAAAGGTGTCAATACGGTTCTATAGGGAGCCCATTCCATGCAGATTGAATTTCCATATAAGGAAAACAGCTATTGGGAATCTATAGGGAAAATTCTAATGGAAGTTTTGTAATCAGATTCTAGTTTGTTTCTTATAATAAGTCATTCTTCCTAAACTACTAATATTTATTTTTTTAAAAACCCTAACAAACAATTCGTACATATTATAGGTGACTTCAACCTTCCTATTGAAGAAAAGAACAAAATTTCTTTCTTTGTCTCTGATGACCTCATTTCTGTCTTAAACTCTTCCTTGAATTTTAATGGATGTACAAAAGAATGTTTGACAAAATGGTTCCCATGGCCTCCCACTTAATTTCTTCAGACATGAGAAAAATTGTATATTAATAAAATAACTGAAAGTATTGATTATCTTGAAGGGAAAATTTGTCGGTAGATTATAAGAATGTATAAAATGGATCCTGAGAGATTCTAAGCTCCAGTGAGTTTGTGGGAAGGAGAAAATATAAGCAGATACACATATTGAGAAAAAAAGTGGTTTTGATGTTAGGGGAGAAGACTACTTGCATATTTATCATAATAAGATAGAAATTCCTTCCCTGTAAACATCTAGAAGGCATTGTCTATTCTGAGCATAATACTTATTCAGTGATGATGCCAGATAATCTATAGAAACCTTCATACCCAAATTTTGGAAATATTCATCCATTACTCTATGACTACTGACTTTGGGGAAAAGGGTTTTGTGATCACAGGAACATAACATTAACTTTTCTGTTTTTCACTTTCCTCATCTTTAAAAAGACATATGTTGAATAGCATTGACTCAAAGGAATTGTCCAATTCTCAATTTATGATTCCAAGTTTCATTGTTGACTCATAGAACCCATAGTCCAAGTACCTCATTTTACAAATTAGAAATTGAGGCTCAGAGAGATATAAGATTATTGTTGTGACTGTCAATCACTCTCAATAACTGTATCAGATTGTGAATTCTACTTTTCTGATTCAGATCTGGGATGTTTTCCATATCTCTTCCCTTCTCTAGGTGATTGCCTTCCTTCTGGCCATTGTCTTTGGCATTTTTCAATCTTCCCTTAGAGAATTCCAGATGGGGTTATAATGTTGCTACTAACTACACTGATCATTGGAGTCAGAGGACCTGGGTTCAAATTTTGCTTCCCTGAAATTGACTACTTAGTTTGGACTGGGCTTAGTTATTTGTCCTTTTAATGGTCTCAGTTTTATCAACTATACAATGAGGGAGTTGGATCGGTTCAATCTCTAGGTTTCATATCTTTATACAGTGAACTGAGGGACCAAGAAATTAAAGGACATGTTGATAGATATTTAATAACTGACTCTCTAGGGTGGGGGGAATGTTCTTTATGTAATTTTATGTTTTACCTGCATTATTATTTTCACTATCTCTTTCTGAAATCTAGACAATTAGCAAAAGAGTAAATCAAGTCCTATTATGTGGTCCAACAGATTTCTAGATAGAATGCTTGCTCACAAATGGCTCACAAGTTCTAGTCTTTACTTGAATCTAGCACACTCCTGAACTGAGATCAATGCTTCATTAAAGTAAAGGGGAGAAATCACAAATGTTAATGAAAATTAATACTATTTATTTATTTTAAAACATAGACATCTCTAAGAGTCTTTGTAGCTCTAAATCTCTGCTTTGATAACAGCCTGTTGCAGAAAAAAGTGAAGCAGCAAGACACAGTGAAATAGGGAGGCTGGATTTGGAGTCAGCCAGGGTTTGAATCTTGCCTCTATTACTTACAACTTGTGTGATCTTAGACAAATCACCTGGTTTCATCAGGCATCAGTTTCTTCATGTATAAAATAAATTCATTGGACTAGATGCCTGCTGAGGTCCTGCCATGATAAGTATGATAAGTGTTAAGAATGATAAATATAGTCTTCTTGTGTGATGTTCTCTTTCTCTAAATTGTAATCGTTCTCTTGGGGGCAGGTCTCTTGGAGAGCTTCTGGAGGCAGCCTTAGTTTCAGTTCAGTTCAATAATCCCGAAATGCAGCCAGGAGTTAGTCCTTTACTGTCTCTTTCCAAATCTTATCTCCAGATCCCTTATTTTCTCCTTCAAGTCTTGTCTCCTTCACTTGGAGCTCAGCTAGCTTTCTGGAAGCCTTCGTCTCTCTTTGGTTCCCAAGAGCATTTATCCAAGTATCTCCAGCCAGCACCACGATGGAATCTTGAATGACTCTCTTGATTCTGAATGTCCTAGAGTGTGGGAATCAGACTCCGCCTCTGAGAGTGGGCTTGTGGGTACTCTGGGCTTGTGGGAGCTCCTTAAAAGTATGCTCTCTTAAAAGTGTGAAGCTCATGGAATTTTAGTAAATACATTACTGAACTAGAGAATTGTTAAGAACCATGCTAAATTAGATAATTATATCCATTCCAATGACTTAGCACCTTGTAAGAATCCTAACATTCTTAAGACTCACTTTCATTTGTAAAATGAAAGGATTTGGCTGAATGGCTTTTGAAGTCTCAGCTCTAGTTCTAGAATCCTTTAATTGATTAATGATACTAATTATTAATTTTAATTGACTAATAATAATGATGATGGACCTTTGTGGCTTCTTTTTATTATGTCATATTTTTCACTAGAACCTTTAGGTGATTTCATTTCTTCTACAAGGAGTTTCAGGCAAGGAAACTTCTGTACAAATGCAAGGCATTGGCATCTTCTCTGCAACTAATATTCTTAGAATGGTTAGAGTGGGGGGATTGAGACACTGCAAGATTCCTCAGAGGACAAAAACGGTCCATCTTTCTCCAGGACAGCTCTCTAACCACTTTGGCTCATTGCCACTTGTCATTTATGTAATAATTTATAATTTGTAAACAACTTCACATGTATGATTTGATTTGAGTCCTACAATTCTGAGAATCAAGTATTATATCCTATTTTACAGAGAAGAAAACTGAGGCTGCAAAGGTAATTTTCCCAGGGTCAGGAAAGCTAGGAAATCCAAGTGTTGTCTCCAGGTTCAGAAGTCCACCAGAAGTTCAACTCCTCCCCTCCTGAATAGCTGCATATTGAAATGCATAAGCCATGAGCTGATAATCTATTATTTTGCCAACATGATACTCAGTAGGAAATCCATGTTGACTTAAGTCAGTGCTCAGAACATGTTTTTCTGTTTTTTTGGTTATTTTTTCCCCCCATGAACAGCATAAATCCCTGAAATAATGAGCTGTACACAGTGGTCCTTTCCCTGGGATTAGTCTTTGTATAGCAGAACAGCTTTCACTAATGCCCCAAAAAGAGCCAAATGGGTATGTGGATTCTTAGGGTCATATTTTATATAAAGTTCATTTGTACTGGCTATGTTGAAGGATAAGCCAATGAAAAAAAATGAATCTGTACTATATCCAAATGTAATGCAAGTGCCTGTGGATGGGTGTATTGAGCAAGGGAGCTCAGCACATTTTTATGGAAACCATGACTGCCTGAGGTGATGTTCTCATTACAACTTCCCATGTTACAACCTCTAGACAAAAAGTGGATTTCTTCTGAGGGCTGGGTATTTCTCAAATCATTATGGCATCTCAAGTGCTAAGAAGTTGGTTTATTAATTAAGAATGAGAGCTAGCTCTGATAAAGCACTTACAAGTTGGCAAATTGTTTGATATCCATTATCTCTTTTGAAACTCAAGCTTGTACTGTTTCAGATTTAATCACACTTATCATATAGATGAGAAAACTGAGGTTCAGAGAGGAGGTTTGGTTTGCTAAATTTTTAACCTGCAGTACATGAATTTGTAATTTTAAAGAAATGTTTTGGTAAGTTGATTTTAATACTTTTTGGTAATTCTATAGTTTGCTTTCTGCATTCAAAATCATGATTTTGAGTAGAGGTCCATGGGCTTCACCGGACTAATCAAGGAGTTCAGAACACAAAAAATATTTAGAAGTCCTTACTTATTTGTATAGGGACAGAGACATAGAACTTCCTTGTCAAATTCTAATGAATTGATTGATTGACTTGATCATGGTCCTGATGGTACTGCAGCCATAGAACCTGGGCTCATATTTTACTTCTGATACTATTAATGTGACTTTGGGCCTCTGTTTCATATATAAAATGAAATCCCACAAAGTCAGAAGAAAAGAACAGACTAGATTGCTTTGAAGAAATTACAAAGTTCCTTTAATCACTCCTAGAAAACAAAGGCCCTTCCTTAATATCAATGTCCTACTGGCAGCGCTGCAACAGCAGTAAAAATGTAGCAGAACAATTTCTCAAAAATAAAAAAACACATAATACAGAGGGCAATGGAGAGTCATGTGGTAGTGATGTGGTGCAAGAATTATTTAAACTTTAACCAGTTCAGCGCATTCATCTCCATTGGTTTCCATTGTAAGGAATGATGTAGAACTTTAATCAAGCCCATTTTTCCCATTATCACACACAATATAGGTCAAATTCCTGAGACTCTCTTGTTAGCATATCTAAGACAGACTCAAGTGTCTCATCCATCATACAGCTGCTTACATACACATAATGTACATGAGATTTTATTGTCAAATGGGATCCTCTGGAACTCCCTAGATCTCATCCCCAGCTTCCCTTCTCCTCTTCCCTTCCATCTTTTTTTTTCCCCCTGAAGCTGGGGTTAAGTGACTTGCCCAGGGTCACACAGGAGGAAGTGTTAAGTGTCTGAGACCAGATTTGAACTTGGGTCTTCCTGAATTCAAGGCTGGTGCTCTATCCACTGCACAACCTAGCTGCCCCTCTTCCCTTTCATCTTAAAAGGGCCACTTCCCTCACAGCCCATTGCTAAAATTATTTGTGATTTTGCCGCAAGTCTTTTCATATCAATAAAAAATAATTTTGATTATGCTCATTCCTGTAGTGAATGCTTCACATTCCAAACCACTCTCCCGCAACCTGATACTTACTTCTTCAGTAGGAGTGAGCATTGTCTGGAGCGATTTTCACATTGGTGCCAATCAAGCCATTTTAACATCTGATCAAAATGAAGAAAAACTGTGTTGCCTCTAATAAGAATTTGTGAATAGTGATTCCTTTCCAGTTCTGAGTTTACAATCTCAAGATCTTATATCATGTCAAGGGTGGAGTTAGACCACAAGTCTCTCCTGATTGGAGGTCTCTTCCCATTATGCACTATTGATTCTTCAACAGTCTTCTAACACATCAAGTCTTCTCAGTCATTTGTCCTTTAGTGTATATGAGCTGTCAGATGGGATTTGGTAGTGAGAACTTAAAACCAGATTCAAATCCAAAGCACTTTTGAGTATACAATATTCATCTTCCTTCTAGATAGGGGCAAGGCAAAACTGATTGAAAACAAGTATTGGTGTCCAGAAGAAGGAGGTGGGATATGTTATTTCCAATTCTATTCGATTTAATTTAATTCAAAAGCATTGATTTGATGCCTGCTATGAAGACAGTTAGATGGTTCCATTAGGAAGATCTGAGTTCAAATGTACTTACTAACTGTATGACCCTACCTAAGTCACTTAACTATTTGCCTTAATCCCTTAAAGAAGGAAATGTCAAAGCACTCCAGAATTTTTGCCAAAGAAAACCCTAAAATGGCGTCACAAAGAATCAGAATGGATTGAATAACAACAATAAGAAAGACATCCTGCAGGTGGAGCTGGAACAGAAAAATCCAAAGAGCCCAACTCTGGACTCAAGGATTGGAAAATTCACCCTCTGCCCTTTGTTTTCACTTTCAAAAATTTGAAAAGTTTTCAGTAAACCTTAAGGCTCTTATATAAGTCATAAGTGAAGACTGCCTTTGTCAATCAATCATGGAATATGCACTCTATGGGAACTTTTGTGCTTGGGGGGGGGGTTATAAAGTGAGAAAGGTTTGTAATCCTTGCCTCCAAAGGATTTACAATCTAGCTAGGAGAGAAGCCTGGTTAATAGCATACATTCTGTTATTTTTACTTTGACTTGTTAAATAGCAAATGAAGGGGATGGACACTGAATGCTTGGGGCTTGGGAAAGAATTCAATTCAATTCAACAAATATTAAGTTCTTACTATTTGCCAGGCACCAAATTAATGAATCAATAAGTATCTGAAACACTTACTTTTTCTAGGAAATGGGTTGAGTTATCCTGGAGACGCAGATTAAAAAAAAATGGAAAAAATATCTTCCTTCAAGGAACTAACATTTCTTATGAAAGAAACTAACATATAGAAATAAGTGTATACACTATGCATATAAAGCAGTCTGGCGACCAGTTGAGCATTCATAGGAATGGTGTATCCTGTGCCATCTGAAGGAAGAGAAACATTGGGAGAAGTAGAGCTGAGCAGAAGGGGATCCAGGAATGAGAGGAAATATTGGGTGAGTCCACAGAGTCAAGAGTTGAAGTTTGGGGAATGGCATGGGCCAGCTTGACTCAAATGTTGAGTTCATTAAGGGAGGTATTATGAATAAAAGCTGGCATAGTAAGTAAAAGCTGGATTGAGTGTGGGAGTAAAGAAAGTGCTTAGATTTCAGGATAAGAAGTTTATATCTCCCTAAAAAACCAGAAATGTTTGAGTGGTATTTTCAAACAAGTCCACACTAGAAAACCTGAAGCTGTGTCCTGGAAATAGACTAAACTAGAGAGACAATCTATTGCATAAGTGGCTAATTTAGAAAAAGGTGGGAGCCATGGAGGATGTAGGGGTGCGCAAACTCTACTGCAGAGAATGCAAGTCCATTGGATGGGCTACCTTGTTTGAATGCTAAAAATATGCTTATCACAAAGACTATTTTATGGAGAACTCACACAGGTCAAGCATTCACATGATGGTCAGAAAAAGTAATACAAGGGAAGAGGTTCTGAGTATCTGAGTAACTGGGTGTGGTTAGAAGAGAAAGGCTGAAATGTTGATGGAATTGTTCCCTGGTCAAGCAGGGAAAGGGACTCATAGGAATCAGTTTAACTTTATAGCGCCACCTTGCTATGTCCAGTCAGAAATCCCTGGGGTTAAATTTCCCCTCTAAATCTGACATGGCTCATGTCATCTTTGCTAAACCTCTTTTGGCTTATAGCCCACCATGACACTCTGCTTCACAGTGTTCTTTCCTTCCCATGCTCTCCCATGCCACATAGTGTCTTTTCTTTCATTCCATCATGCCTCATGGTGTCTTTCTCCTTTTTATAGCTAACTAATTTTTTTTTAGTGTGCTAACCAACTAAGGGAATACTCTGACCTCAGGGTATTCCCTTTCTCCTGGTTAATTGTGAGTTCCACTAGGGAACTTGTCTTTTTTTCATCATTAATTATTATAACCCATTTCCTTGCTCTATTTCATAGTCATTATTCCTGGTGTCTATTGTATTTCTTCATTTTGTCTGTACTTCTTCTCCTAACTAAATCTACCTTTTGCCAAAGACAATGGCCATTGTGAATTCTTCACATGATCAAACCCCAATATTTGGTGCCTACCTTAATCTCAACTTTTGGTGTTTAATCTCAAACACGTCATTTGGGACGAGGAATTGTTCTCCTAAACTACATCAAGGACACTCTCAAGATCTCTCTTAAGAATGTTATTTTTTTTTGGCAAGGCAATTGGAGTTAAGTGACTTGCCCAGGATCACACAGCCAGGAAGTATTAAGTGTCTGAGATTAGATTTGAACTCAGGTCCTCCTGATTTCAGAGCTGGTGCTCTATCTACTGCACCATCTAACTGCCTCTCTCTTAAGAACTTTAGAATTGATTGCATGCCATGAAAGAAACTGGATCAGGACATGGTATGCTCTCATCAGAAAAAGTGTTGTGCTCTACGTTCATGTGGATTATTTGTGTTCAACCTGTGGAAGACCATTCCAAGCTCTTATTTGTCTGATCAGCCACAGATAGACAAACTATTACTTGAGTCTAATATAGTGATGTCATTTTGGTCATCTTCAAGAATGAAGGACAATAACCAACCAACAGAGGTTTTATTATCATTTAGGGGACTTTTGAGTGATAATTCAGGATTTACTTGGATCACAGGGAGGTATCCCTATCTGATTCAACATGCATTAAGGGATACCATCTAAGATGCCATCTAAAAAGCCCATATTTGAAAAAGCATGTCATATAGTAAGAGCAATTAATAGAAGAGGGACAGCTCCAGTGGAACCCTGTTACCAATGAGCCATTCAGATCCTTAGATCAGATGTTCTTTATTTTCTTCGTAAGCTTGACCCTTCTGAGAATCTGGTTAAGGTTATGGAGTGTTTCAGAGAATAATGCAAAAGTATAAAATCAAACATACAAAGAAATCAATTATTTCAAAATATAAAAACAAATTAATTCATAGGCTCTGCTATGAAGGACTCTGGCATGTTCAGTATTAATGAGAGTTAGCATTTATAAAGCTCTTTAAGGCTTTAAGGAAGTGTTTGCCAAGGTATTATCTCATTTGTTTCTCTGTGCAATCCTGGGAAGGAGATGCTATTATCATTCCCATTTTACAGATGAATAAAATGAGGCAGAGAGAGTTTAGGTAAATTGTCTGGGGTCACATAGCTAACAACTGAGACTGAATTTGAATTCAAGTCTTCCTGATTCCAGATCCATCACTCTAGTGAACCACCTAGTTACTTCTACGGAGAATATATGTGGGTAAATCCTCCATAGACAAAGTATAGGAAATTTTGGACAAGAGATGCATTGAATAAAAAACTATGAAAAAGTGTTATTTTCACTGTTGGATAGAGTGTCCACATCATTGAGATCACTGGTCTTTTGAAGGAGTGAACTTCTTAATAGGAGTTGGGTGGGGGAGATCCTAGAGGTGGGAATTTGAAATGGTAAGAATTTATTTAAATAAAAAGACTGTGATAAATAAAAAGAATAAATAAATAAGAAATAAGTCGATATATTAATCACTAGGTAATAGATGATATAGAAATGTTAATTATAGATAAATTACAGATAGATGATGAAGAAGCAGATGATGGAGAGATAAAGATACAGATAAAAGGTAGATTTATAGAGATAGAGTAGTCATGTGAATACGGCAGATTCTATGTAGATACTCAATGCCTTTTGCAGAGTCTTGAGAGCAACTTAAGCTCAGACTGAATCCAGACCGTGCCTTGATTCAACCTGGAAGCCAAAGTCCAGTAAATAGAAGAGTATTACAAGAATCGTCCATGAATGCTTTAGGACTCACTGATCTCTTTATTTTCTCTTTTCTTCCTCTTCTTGCCCTCTCCCCCTTTCTTTTTCCATTCACCTATCTTTCAGTAGATGTCTCAATCTATTTCTGTCTGTCCCACTCTCTTTCCTTTTCAATATTCCCCTCACATTCCCTTCCTGTCTCTGTGTATCTCTGTGTATGGTGAACACAAAAACTAACTACAGGCTGTCTTCTTTTGAATCCCACAATTGTTTTTGTTGCCAACAGTTACAGAGAGAAAGAGCTTGAGGGGGTATGTGGGAAAGAATGATCACATCTCAGAAATGGAGCCTCTCAAGGTATAAAATGAGAGGCCAGTTCATACTCATCATGCTTTGCCTTGGTATTGGATGACAAAGGCCCAGGAAATATAATCCTTAGGGAAGTGGGATAAGTGGGAAAGAGAGGCAGGGCAGAAGCAGCCTTATGTCCTACTAGACCACTAGTTGTGAGCATTATACTGGAATCATATATCTAAACCTAAAAGGGATCTAAAAGATCCTCTTGTTCAGCTCCATCATTTTAAGATGTGGAAACTGAGTCCCAATGAGTCTATTATAACACACACACACACACACACACACACACACACACACACACACACACACACACATATATAATATATTGTATTCTTTGTACCCAGATATTTTGGTAAGTAAAGACACGGCCCTGGACTAAATGAATGTACTTAATAAATGGTATTTGATTATTTGACATATATATATATTTATGTGTATACATTTTCATATATTATATACATATATGCATATGTACATACATATATTGTGTATTTTATGTATACATATATACATACAAAAAAGAGAGAGAAAGTTGGAAAATGATCTCATTGAGACTTGAGAGAGAATCCTTCAGAAGGGGGTTTTAGGGGTTTTGAAGGAAAGATGAGGAAGATGAGGAAGAAGGGCATTTCAAACATAAGGGATACACAGTGCAAAAGCATTGGATTGGGAGAAAAACTCAAAGGAAAAATAATAAGTAGACATATATAACAGGAGTATAGACAATGTGATGGAAAGAGAAGTATAATGTGAAGGGAAAAGTAGCAATGATTCAAGTTATGAAGGCTTTTCAATGCCAAACAGAGACCTCTATATCTGATCTGGAGGGAAAAGGGAACCAGTGATGTTTATTGAATTGGGCATTGATATGGTTAGTCCTGCACTTAAGGAAAATTCCTTTGGCAGCTGAGTGGAGAATGAATTGGAATAGGGAGAATATTGAGGCAGGCAGCCCAATTAGAAGGCTGTTGTAATATTCCAGGCAAGAGGTGATGAGGGCCTATGCTAAGGTGATGGCTGTGTAAGCACCGAGAAGATGATAAAGAGTGAGATGTGACAAGAGATTGGCTGTATGTGGGGTGAGAGTGGGGGGTAAACCTAAAAGTATATATCCTATAAAATTATAAGACTAGGTGACTGGAAGGATGCTTCTAATCCTCAGCAGAAAGAAAGAAAATGGGATGATGGGAAGGGGCTGATTGTTCTAATTGTTTGGCAAAGAGGAGGGAGTTTAGTTCATTTTCAGACCTGTTGATTCTGAGATGAATATAGAATATCTAGTTCAAATGTCCAAAGCAGTTAGTGATGTATCATTGGATCTCAGGAAAATATTAGGGTTGGATAAAGAAATCTGGAAAATCTTAACGTTGAAGTGCTAATCAAACCTACAGGAACTGATGAGATCACCCAGCAAGGAAGTACAGAAGGAGAAGAGAAAAGGACTGAGCGTTTGGGGGTACGACAGTAGGTAAATGTGACCTGGTTCAAGTTTCAGCAAAGGAGACCTGTATCCAAGTAACTCAAAAAGGTAAGCCCTATTATCACAGGGCTAATTCATGTTAGCAGTTCTCTTTTTATCTTTTCTCTGACCAGTACTTCACTGGATTGGCAGGCTTTTGGGGCAGGAGAATTTTCTTCAAATAAGGAACTGTTCCTGAAAATGAGCCCGGCCAGCTACCCATATGTAGACTACTTGGCTAATCTGCTCACTTCTTGTAGGCAGACATACCCTTTTATCTTCTAAGTGATGCTGTCTGAAAATAATTTGGACATGGCTCAATAGCATCCCATAGGTACCTTAAGCTATATAGATGACACTCTTGACCTCCCTCAGTAGGGTCTATGGGGGTTATTTTTCTAGGAGCTGTGTGATGGATAATTAATCCATTCATCCAAAATCTCTGGTCTGACCTCTTTGTGAGAGAGGCTTAATACTCATCAAAGCCTAGAAGACCAGGATTACAGTCACTTATGATAACAGCCCAAAGCTTTATAGTGTATACGGTCAGGAACGTGCTAGTAAATGTTTAACAACTGACTCTCTAAAAAAGCAAGACACATTTGAAATTTAAATGTGCAATATTAACATTTTTCTATCTCTTAAATCTAGACAATCAGCAAAACAATAAATTGTAAAGGGCTGAAACTCTGAGTTAATGTATTGAGATCGGACAATCCAGCACTTAAGGCTAATTATCCATTGAACAGTACTCTATTAGCATATGCTTGGAAAATGGCCCTTCTGACTATTCTGTGCTGGTTCAATCTTTTGGTATATACAGAGAATTGTGGGAAGGATTCGGGGGGGGGGTGGAGTAAGACAAGCCAGACTTACTTTGGCTCTAGAGGAGGAAAAGGAAGGTCTCAGAGATCCATTCCCTTCATTTCTACCCCTAAAGACCAAGAAGAAAGACCAAGGATGTTTGCTTATCCTGACTCTGGCTGATTCTAAGATATCCAGGGTGCTAACTTGGTCTTCACAATAAACCAAGCCCTCATTTATAGCATTTTCCAATTTTTGAAGTGAAATTCTCACACTGAAAATTTAACTATAATTCATGACTTCTATTCTAATAACTTACTACTCTAACCAGAAATTATAATTATCCCAGGAATTTTCCTGCCCCAACCTGAAGATGACAGTGCCAAGAATAAATTAGCAAAGAGAAAAATTAAGACCAAAGCAGATAAATGATCATCATAAAGAGTTCCTGGTAAGAATATACTATTATTTACAAAACATTTTTCTCACAGGGAACCTGCAAGGTGTCATCCCATTTTCTAGATGAGGAAATTGCAGACTTCAGGACAGTGTTCAAAGAACTGTGAATACATTTAAACTAGAAGATGATTTATAATTTGAGTGACTCAGATAAATAAGTAAGTGTGTTGAAGTATGAAGGAAACAGGTAAAACTCTGATTTCAGGTCAGAGAATATTGTCTGAATTTTTTAGGTTTAGGGTAGGATGCCAGATCCGATTACTTTTCATTGATTTCTATCAATGGCAATTACCCCAAAGAGGAATTGGTCTCCATGGGAATGTAGTGAGTCTACTCCACAAGGTTTAGGTTTTGAAAATGCTTATCAGAGATCTCTGAACTTTGATCTCATCTAGAACTATCTCTATAGTTATGAGACTTTGGAGGCCAATCAGTCCAATATTTTGATATCACAGATGAAGACGCTAATGTCCAAAGAAATGAAGAGATTTGACTAAGGTCATAAAGATTAGTGTCAAAAATGGATTATGAACTTGAGTCTCCTGACTCTAGAGATGATGCTCTTTCCATTGGACCATGCAGTTTTCCTCTTGTAGAAGTCATTCCTTTTCATTTATGGATCTCCTTTGGACTCCTTCCCAGTCATATCAGCAATATATAAGTTCTAGAAAGTTGGCTGAGGCACTTAGAGGTTAAGTGATTTGCTTATATTCACATCATAAACTTTATGGAGCAAAATATAAGCAATAACAAGCATTTATTACCAGTGAGGCAGTATATAGAGCTTCAAGTCTGCAGTCAGGAAGACTTAAATGTCCTTTGGCAAGTCACCTAGTTTCTGTTTGCCTCAGTTTCCTCATCTGTAAAATAGGGATAATAATAACACTTACCTCAGGTAGAGTAGCTAATGAGATAATTCCTATTAAGTATGTAGCATAGAGTCTGGCTAATAATCACTTTATAAATATTAGATATTATCATCATCATCATTTTTATCATCATAATTATTATTATTAGTCATAGTCAGAGTCATAATAGTATTATAATCATTGCTACTATGTGCCAAATACAGAGATAACATGGTATAAAGTTGGTCTGAGCCAAGAAAATCTTAATTTAAGTCTTCTTTCATATACTGAATGCATGATGGCAGGCAAGTGATTTTAACTTCTCAGTGCCCCTAAAAACTCGCAAAGACGCAAAAACTATATAGTAGTTGCAGATCCCATTGGTAAAAAGAATTACTCACATCAATGATATAGATGCTCTTGAAAACAAAAGAAGTTTGCTTAGTGCTGAGATATAAAAGCAGATTTAAGGAACTGCCATCAAGGAGCTTACATTCTATCGGGGGCAAAAATACACACTCCAATAAGAAAATTGAAAACTATAAATGAGACATATACTAAGGGTTTTGGAAGAGGGGAGTCTCTCAGGGTGGAAGGGATCAAGAAACATGGCAAAGAGGATCCAGATTGTGAGATGAACCCTAAAGGAAGCCAGAGGTTGTAAAAAGGCAGGAGGAAGAGGCATTTTAGGCATGGGGGCCAGCATGGACATGAAATGTAAGGGCAGAGAATTCCAATTAGTCTGGGAAATATACTGTCTTCTTGACTTTCAGGCCATTCCTCTGTTCCCTGTACCATAGTACTTCTCTTTCTTACCTTAAATAATTTCAGGAATAAACAATGATCCTGCCCAGAAAATATGACTGAATCATTGGACTTTGATTTTTTCAAGTAACTACCAGCACAAGGATGCTTTTGCCCTGACACATTTTCATCTTTAGGTTTTTGTCTCCTCATGAAGCATATTCACTTACAACATCATTAAAAAGCCACTTGAATGCAAATCCAGGATATGATGAAATTTCCCTGTGGCAAGCACATAACAACTGTCCTTTCTATAAGTTGAGAGGCATAATTGTATTCCATTCCCTGATAATAAAGTTGCTTGCATATATTAAGTACTGAAGTGAGAAAGCAGAGAGGGAAAGAATCCATAAGGGATTTTATTTTCAAGGAGTAATAACTTTACAGGACTGAAGGCAATATGAAGTGAAAAGGAATTAAGGAGAAATATTAAGAAATATAAATTAAGTGTAATTCACTTTTAATTTTCATCTTAGGCTTAGAGGAGCCTATTGTCTAGTTGGTAGATAAGAGTAATTGTCTCTTTGAAATACTGCATAGTCGCTTAACTCCAAATATTGGGAAAAATTTACCCATGGAAGATGAAGAAGAAGGGTTAATGATGGAAAAGCACCTAGGTTAGATTGAGTTAATTATAGCTAAGAATACAATTGCTGACCCAAATTCAAATATTTTTCCCCTTTTCCCTTCCTCTCTCTTCTGCTTCCTTTTTCTCTTTTCTTCTTCAATTCCTCTTTTTCCTTTCCTTTCCTTTTCCTTTCTCCTTCTCCTGTTCTTCCCACTTCTCTTAAGGAAGCCATTGATTTGTTAACTACAGGATACTGCTTCTTATTCACAAATTTCAAATGTAGATTAACATAAGGAGTCTTGAAAAGAACCAATTGCTAAAGAATTCATTTTCTTTATGGCTCTTTCTTGACCATATTGGGACTGCAAAAGGATTAACTGGTGTTATCAGGCAAATTGTCATTTTTGCTTATTTATAATGAATGGGAGACTGTGAAAAAGATCAGGAATAAAAAGGATAGAGACATTTTAGACTTGGAATCCAACATGAAGGCAAACAGGATGGCAAAATGCTTCATATCATGCTATATAAGGTTCTTTTGAAGAAACTGATTAATTTTCATCCAAAGAAGAATTAAACCAAGGCAAGTTATAATATCTGTCTTTGAGTATTTGGAATGCTTCCATGTATGCTTCCAATGATCTCTTTGGTCCCAGAAAGCTGAACTAACAGAAAAGAGCCGAAGTTACAAAAAAGACAAATTTAGATTTGGCAGAAGGAAAAAAAAATCCCAATAATAAGAGCTAGATAAAAAGTAAAATCAGCTACTTTGGCAGGGAATAGTTTCTCTTCACAAAAGGACTGCATATAAAAGGTTAATGACAATTTGCCAGTTATGTTGATGTAGGGTTCTGTTTGGAGTTTGTGGAAGAATTATGATCTAAGAAACCTCCCAACTTAGAAATTATCTGGTTATAATTTGGAACTCTGGCAGCCCTCTTTGTTGTGGCCAGAAACTGGAAACTAAGTGGATGCCCATCAATGGGAGAATGGCTGAATAAATTGTGGTATATGAATGTTATGGAATATTATTGTTCTGTAAGAAATGACCAGCAGGATGATTTCAGAAAGGCCTGGAAAGACTGACATGAACTGATGCTGAGTGAAATGAGCAGGACCAGGAGCTCATTGTAAACTTCAATAACAATACTATATGATGATCAATTCTGATGGATGTGGCCATCTTCAACAATGAGATGAACCAAATCAGTTCCAATAGAGCAATAATGAACTGAGCCAGCCACACCCAGCGAAAGAACTCTGGGAGATGACTATGAACCACTACATAGAATTCCCAATCCCTCTATTTTTGTCCACTTTCATTTTTTAAATTTTCTTCACAGGCTAATTGTACACTATTTCAAAGTCTGATTCTTTTTGTACAGCAAAATAACTGTTTGGACATGTATACATATATTGTATTTAATTTATACTTTAACATGTTTAACATGTATTGGTCAACCTGCCATCTGGGGGAAGGAGGGGAAAAGTTGGAACAAAAGGTTTTGCAATTGTCAATGCTGAAAAATTATTCATGCATATATCTTGTAAATAAAAAGCTATAATAAAAAAAAAGAAATTATCTGGTTATAATATGATTAGCCAAATGCTTACCATTTCCTGGTTGTTCTTTCTTTTCCAAGACAGGTATATGGATACAAGATTAGAGATAATAAGACATTAATGCTCCTGGTTGTTCTTTTTTTTTATCTAAATTCAAGGTACTTGGATAGAAATAGGGAATAGACAAGTCCTTGGAGAATCTTTTTGAAAGTAAAGATATTTGCACTAACTTAGAGAAATGAAAACTTTTTGAAAATGAGGAGGTTTGAGGAGGTAAAAGGTATGGTAAAAGATAAAATGGATTTAACAAAAGAGTAAAGAAATGAAACAGAAGATTAACGCATGTAAAGAGGACAGAAAGTTTAAGCAAATAGAAATGGGAGAAGATTTGGATTTTTATAGGTAAAGGATTTTGATTTAAGATTACTTAGTGTAAAAAGATTAAGGTGATTTCACTGACTAGCATAAGGAGATATGAACAAGTTTGGCTCGATTTTCCCTTGCCTTTTGTAGTCAAACAATGAAATTTATGATTTACAGTTTAAACTCTGGATCACTATTCACTCTTCTGAAAGAGCATTTATTATCTAAATATCTAAATGAAATACACTTTTGAGGAAGAGTTCCATGCCATTAACAAAGAAGATTTTCATCCTTCTTCCTAATACCAATTCTCATTGCCCCAAAGACCTTAGCAAATATTGCAGCCATCCCATCCAGTATAGCTATTTCCTTGTGGGCTACTTCTATACTCAGGTGTGGGAGTTTATTAAAATCAGCTGTCCTTGTCAACATCAAAAGTTTAAAAAAAAAAAAAAGGATCCTACCATCTGTTCCTCAATATCCTCCATTCAGAGAAGCTAGCTGAAAACAGTGGGCTCTTAGGAAATTAAGCATTAAATGCTACCATTAGGAATTGTATATCTAGGTTTTATCTATTTGGAATTCATTCTGAAACTAAATGACAATTGTGGCTTATCAGATAATTTTATATCAAAATTCACTCTATAAGTAAAGGAGATAATAGATAATAGCACCTACCTCCCAGTATTATTGGGAAAATAATATGATTGTCAACTATTTAGCATAGTGAATCACTATATAAATGTTGACTTGTCATTAGGTTTCAGATTAAATAAAGTATTAAACTTAATAATATGAATGATTTTCTAAGAAGGAAATATAAAAATGTTTTTCAACTACACAGATGTTATTTGACTTGGAAAAAACTTGAGAAGTGTGGTGATATCTTTTAAAAACTTATGGTATCGTTTAAACTTTTATTTTTTCTTGAATTGTGATCAGAAATGCAAATACAATTTTTTCATATTTTATTATTTTGGCACTTAATTGTATTTTTACATGTAATTACATGTAAAAATAGTTTTCAACATTCATTTTTGTAAGAGTTTTGAGTTCAATTTTTTTCTACCTCCCTTTCTTCTCTTCCTCCTCCTCAGCAAGCAATTCATTATAGGCTATACATGTATACTCCTGTTAAACGTATTTCCATATTGGTCATGTTGTGAAAGAAGAATCAGAACAAAAGGGAAAAACCATGATAAAGAAAAAAAGTAAAAATAATATATTTCCATCTGCATTCAAGCTCCATAATTTTTTCTCTGGATGTAAATAGCTAGGCAGATTTTTGAGAGCCTTTCAGATTAACCTTGGTCTCAGTGGGGGAAGTGCAGGAGGCCAGTCACCACAGTGATGTGAGGTGAATGAATGTCTTTCCTTGGCTCCTAGAGCTCCTTGGCTCCCTCCTCCAGTCCTCTAGTCTTCTCTGGCTCTGACCTTGGCTGAATTTGTCCCAGCTTATATGCTCTATTCTAATTTTTTTCCCCCCTGAGGCTGGGGTTAAGTGACTTGCCCAGGGTCACACAGCTAGGAAGTGTTAAGTGTCTGAGACCAGATTTGAACTCAGGTCCTCCTGAATTCAGGGATGGTGCTCTATCCACTGCGCCACCTAGCTTCCCCTTGCTCTATTCTAATTACATTATCATAGGTGTGAATCTTGTGGAACTGTATTAAGTACTAAGTACATTTACTGAACTAGAGAACTATTAATCACCATAATAAACTAGATCGCCATTGTCTTATCAATTCCACTGACTTAACACCTTGTAAGAATTGTTGTTTCAAATACAGAGTTCTGGGCCAAAACATATATCTCTTAATTGGTAAGCTATACTCCAAAGCTCATTTAAAGAGGCTGGATATACTTGCCCTTCATTTATCCCATCTGCATTGCACACCAATGTGGGAGTTGCATATGTAAAAACTAAAATCTATCATGTATTTATTTAGATATGCTTTAGAACTTGGGTGCATTATTGTCTTTCTACCCAGGTTACTTTTACCTTATGAATCCAATTCTTACCATGCAACAAGAAATTCAGTTTTACACACATATATTTTATCTAGGATATACTGTAACACATTTAACATATATAAGATTGCCTGTCATCTAGGGGAGAGGGAGGAAGGGGAAAATTTGGAAAAGAAGTGAGTACAAGGGATAATGCTGTAAAAAAAATTACCCATGCATATGTACTGTCAAAAATTATTATAATTATAAAATTAATTAAAAAAAGAACATGGATGCATGTGGTAAACTTTTTGCCCCCAAGATCTACATTGAAATTTATTTATTAATGAATACTCTCATGTCCTTGAATTACCATAATTCACGGCAACTTAACAACAATAATCATGAATTTAATACTCTTGATAATTTTTGGCATATGAATGTAATAATTATATCTTGCCCTAAAATATGATTAACACACCTTTGCTACTTATGGTGAAATCTTTTGCAAGTTAGACATAGTTCTGAAGTTGTTTTTTTAATTTCAGGCATAATTGTAAGATTGCAAAGCTAGTGATCCACTATTAAATGGAATTCATTATGTTGTAATCTAAGGACTAATACAGATAGATTTTTGCCCCTGGGAGAAAGTTGAGGAGACAGCCTAGAGAAGGTGTAGGTAGAATTCTCTTGACTTGGTTTCCCACTGAATTATTATCCTTTCAAAACTAGAAATTTTCCCACCTGGATAATTCTGAACCTGGTTTTTGATAGTTTAAGAAGAATTTAAAGCTGTGAAATGATTGACTTATTGCCTGGAATCAAAAAAAGTTATTTTTATGTTTATATTGTTATAGCTAGTGTCAGGTCAGTCTGCACCTTTATGCAGACCATATTGACTTTGTCATAGCCAAGTACCTCATTTTTCCTTTCATAATAAATTTCTATAATCAGGGTGGAGGAACTTTGAAAGTTTTTTTATTGTTACAATACTACACATATTAAATGAAGGATTAATCTGTGAAGCATTTAGAATTTTCAGATATTTCCTAGATTAGGATTCAGGTACGGAGAATCTTAGTGTTTTCAATCTGAATTTATAAAACTCCTAGGTAAATAAGCTCTTTGGCTACTCATCCCTTTCTAAGACTTACATATTCATTCATTCTTCAAAATGATATGAGGGTAATATCCTCCTAAGGGGAGAATTAAAATTTAAATTGAGATAGTAAAATTTTCATCTTCAATTGCATTGTCTTTCTATATGTTCTTTGACCTAAGAGACATATGTGGAAGGAGAAGACTCTGCAGAACTATCCTGAAATTGTGACTTCTTCCTGAAATATACATCTATTGCTTTCTATATCTGAACTAATTCCATTGTTCAGGGACTGGAACTGTTAGAATTTTTCATCTACATCAAGAATTTCCAACAAACCAACAGAACTCAACAAAAGACTGTCAAGAGCATCACTTTTTCCTCCATATAAAATTTCCTCGTATCAAAAAGGACAATGTTTGTCAGTGCACTGGTTAGAGGTAATGGGCTTTAATTTGTAGAACAGACTGCTCACTAAAGAAATTGTTTTAAAATTCCATCAGTGCCATTAATCCTAAAACTATTGCCCATTGCCTTCTCTGATGACAACTGGGTGATGAATAATACTATCATTAGACTGTATAGTCATCGGGCCGCATTGGATTTGGGTTTGTCATGAGCTCCACCAAAGCACCCTTAAATCATGAGGGCCTTTTTCTACCCAAATACCACAAATGCTGAGGTATTTCTAAGCTTTAAGGGTAGGATCCCTTCACATCCCTCACTGCTAACTTCTTATTGAACCCTTATCATTGGTTTTCTCAGATGTTTTCCTGACTGGAAAGTAGGGATATACTAACTCTGGCACTCTGTAAAATGTTGTTATTTCCTTACTAGCAATACTGTAAGGTTGTATTACTAACATTCTCACAGGGTGGCTTTGCAGAGAAAAAAATTAACGCAGATTTTTCCCTCTTATAATTATTATTTTATTTCATGATGTTTATGTGAATAGCCCCTCTCACCATGACTTAATTTACTTGTATAGTCTCCCCATTGCTAATTTAATTCCCATGGATGCTGATCATGCTAGATTATACTAATTTGTTCTTTAGATAATGATTCATGGAAGACATATTCTTCCAAGAATCAAAGAGGGAAATTGTGGATTTGAAAATTGAGATCCCACTTTATTTCATATTATTTTATTGTCTTAATCATTTTACTATGTATTAATAATAAACTTGGTATGTATTAGTTACATGTGAACTTGAACTCACTCTGAACATCTTAAGTTTGCAGCTTCAAGCTCCCTATTTAGCTACTCTCCTCTTATTAAGTTCTCCTTTTCAGAAGTTTCTGACCCCAGACGCCTAAATTATATTGAAATATATTAGAAATTGGTAGCACATATATCACAAGTGCCTCATTCTTCTTCAGAAATTGTCAATCATGAGACTGATCTAGTGGCAATAAGCTGATACAAGTTGTGGCTAGTGCTCTTAGCACTAACTAATCAATGATGCTATATACCTTTCTTATACCAGAATGATGATGTTGTCTATTTTTAGATTTCTCTGGATGGCTATAAATGAACTTCCCTGACATCAGAGGCTACTTGGCTGTTGAGAACCCTTGGATCCCATTTATTTCTGCTAATAAATTGATCATGCTGAGCCTCTATTCCTCAGTTTGTCTTTATTGAATATTTTTATTTGCAACAGGTGATATGCTTCATGTTGTATTTAGTTTTTAGTAGTCAACTTGAAGAGGCTAATCGGGAGCCTTGGAAACATCAATCTGACCATTCTTTATTCTAGATTTTAGGAAAGAACAGGAGTTTTGAAAAAATAGCTAAATGTGTCATTTTTAGTCCCCTGAAAAATTCTAATCAACAAAAATGTTTTTAAAAATTTAGGAATCTCAAAGATTTTTATCAATGTGACTATATGTTTGACAGGTATTTTTCTGTTTTGAAGAAAATAAAAAAATGGAATGTGAAATATCTCACGTTTCATATTTAGTTTACTAATGTGGAGATGAGGAATTCTACCGCTGCAGTTGCTGAGATAATGACAATTACATAGTGCTTTAAAGTTTGCAAAGCACTTTATTTCCATTATTCACTTTGGTCCTTCACTCCATGAGATAGGGACTCTTAGTTCTTCTGTTTTAAAAAATAGAGAAACTAAGGCTGAGAGGTTATGGGATTAGGTTATGGGATTTACTTAGCTGGTATATATTAGAAGAAGTGTTCAAATCTAACTTTAGCCTAAAGTCTTCAATTTTATTCCTTATATTGTATTGTCTCTTTAATGATCAGGGATTATAGATGTGCTTTGGGTTGAAGATTTCCAGTATCTTTACTAATCTAGCATGAGTATAGAATGACAGTTGGAGGCCTAGTTAGATAATATTCAAATATGTGACTCTGAAGAGAGGGATAGCATTTCAAAAATCATCTTCTCTGTTCTTTCAGAACCTGACTTCTGGTATTCAGCACCTAGGACAGAGTCCCAGTGGCTTTCTTACAATGAACTTCCATTTGAAACTTGACTTAAAGTCTCAAAAGGGTATTTTGTTTTACTCATTGATAATTTTCATCATTAGCTCTCTAGACTGATATACCAGCCCATATTCATTTTGACTCATATCTCTAGACCCATCTACCAGCCAGTATTCACTTTGACTCATATTATGAATTGTTCATCATTTTGAACTGTGTCTTTAAGTGAATTAGCCAGAAGGCCATAAGAATGAAAAACAGATTAAAACAGAAATTCTCAGAAAATTATTAAGGAGAATTGATTGAGTAATTTTATTGTAATCTGATCACAGATGTAATCTGACCCTCAGAGTACTAAACTAACAATCCCATCATTTTTGTGCTGTGCTATGTGACAGATGGTAAAGTTTTTATTTTTTTTTCTTATATTTGATGAGCAGTGAATGAGTTTGTCTGCTGTTTTATACTCTTTCATTGTTATCACTGGGATGCTGATGGCACACTGATTTTTACCACTCTGATCTGTTTTCTGAATGACTTGATTTTCAATATCTACTTAAGCAAAAAACACAAAATATCAGGGCCCATCAAGCAAACTAATTAAGGGTTAGAAAGTGGCAAAATCTAAAATCCAGGGGGGTCAGATTGGGCCGTACAGAAAAGAACCATACAGATCTTTCAACTAATGTGTTGCCATGGCATTGAGAGAATCAATATCCCTCAAATGCTTTGAGAGTTGACAGTAATTTTTGCTGGGTCAAAGAACTGGGTAGAAAGAAAAAAACACCCACTTCCATGCAAAAAAATCCCATAACAACAACAAAAAACCTTTCTCTGTTTTTAAACCTAAACACTTCTATATGCTGCATCAAAATCTTATTTACATATACCAAATCTTTGTCTAATAAGTCTATTAAGAAGGTGATTCCAGCCATCTTAGAGTGACTCCTAATGTTATAAAAAAAAAGATAAGATGTAATGTCTTCCTCTAAATTAAACTTTGATTCATGCACTAAAGGTTTGGAAAACCAAATCATATTAGCTTGGCTACAACTTTGACTTAGATTGGTTTGGTTTTCTTTTTTCCTACTATTTATAATTAATTAGTATTTGTTACCATGTATAATTCATTCATATATTTTTCATGTGAAACAAATTTTTAACAATTATTTATTAAATACCTACTGTATGCCAAGTAATACATTAAGTGCTGATAAACAACATAAAAGGAAACAATTCCTACTGTCATCTTATATCACTCATTAGAACTCTATGGACAAAATATAAGCTCCTGAACTCTAAAGTCTTGAAAATAGCAATCCCCCAGGAATATTTCTAGTCCAGATCCCAGAAGCATGATAGAAAGAGAAATAATTGTGTACCTGCTTTCCTTACTACCACCAACTACCACCTACAGGAACAGAAGCATAAGAGTCTTGGGAGTGTTAGCACCCCTTGGACCAATTGCCTTTCTTTCAGCTCAGTCTTCTCAGTCATCATCTGAAAGCTGGGATGAGCTAGCCAATTATCACTCATAGGAGGTAAGCTGCTGAAGCAAATCAAACCATGATCACAACATTGATGAAGAAATCACAGGACTCTAAACACAAGGATTTTTGAAATAGAAATGTTTTTCACCCACATCTACCATCTTGGGAATAATAAATATACCAAGTACATAGCAATTAAATGCTAAATGATTTTGGGAGGAGTTAAAACAATAACCACTAAGGGGATCAGCAAAGTCTTGTAAAGGAAATGGCCCCCAATTTGTGCTTGAAAGGAAACTAGAAGTTTTAAGATGCAGAAGTGAGGGCAGTGCATTTAAGATATGGGAAAAATACACATGTAAAGGCACAGAGTTAAGAGATGGAGATTATTGTAAAGGGAATAACTAGCGGGTCAATTTGACTGACATTGAAATTCATGATGGAGAAAAACCAAAAATAAAACTGGAAAAGCTGGAAAAATATCTCTTTCTATAGGTGAGCCACAATACTGCCTTGTCAGTGTTTTCTCGGATGACAAGGCAAAGGTGGCCTGCCACAGAAGCCTAGTTGGTAGAAAGAATGTTGTAAACTCGACCCAGTGGCTTCAGAAGGTGTTTCATCTAGAAGAGAGAACACTGATGTTAAATTTCATTTCCCTCAGCATGCTTCTCACTGTAGCAGGCTGCTGGGCTGGTAGAGGAGGCATAATATTGGAGAATAATAGTGTCTGACCCTGTAGAACAAGAGATTTTATATCAAACCCATTTAAAGAAAAATGACAATCCATGCAGTGCATAATGGAATGGATGATAAATCACAAAATGGAGGAGAAAATATTGTGTTACTCTTTCTAGTATGAGTTTCTAGTCTACAAGTCCATATGTTACATTTTGGGATGACATAAATTTAATGAAACCATTTTGAAATACTGACCAGAAGTCAATAAACAACCCAGCCAAACAAAGTTCCATAATATCTTTTGGGTAATAGCTCTCGATGTCTCGCTCTTATTAAGTGCCGCAGTGTGATACAAAGGCAAAATTAAAATATAGAAGTGTAGCTTTCATACAGGGGCATTAACAGAAATGTCATCCCTAACAAATTAGGCATGGTGAAGTTTGCCCCGTAGCCAGAGAACCCTGTTCATTCTGCCTCTTGCTATAACTTACAAAAACAAACCTCATGATTTCACTGCCTGTGGGTTAGCTTTCCAGTTGAGAATCAGGCGACACATTTCAGCAGGGAAATGGGGAGAGGAGGATTTGGGGCTGGTTTGTTTGAGACAAAGGATATATGGCCCAAGGCATTCCAGCTGCAGCTGCCATAGATATCAAGAAGAAGGAAGTATATTTCTAACAAGATCAAAAATAAGAAATTCTTTCTGTGATTCACAAGAAGGGAAGGAAAAGGAAAGGAAAGGAATCGAAGGAAAAAGGAAAGAAAGGGAAGGCAAAGAAAGACAAGGGAAGGGAAAGGGAAATGAAGGCAAAGAAAGGGCAGGCAAAGAAAGGGAAAGGAAGAGAAGGGAAGAGAAGGCAAAGGAAGGCAAAACTTATTAATTTATGTGCAGATTAGTTGCTGGAACTGCAACTTTTGAATTAGAAATGCAGATTATATCAAACTCTATTTGGAAGATGAAAGCCTGGAGGAAAAAGGAAAGCAGTGAAATTGTGTGTGGCAGAAATAAGAGGAGATGAGTGGGAGGTTTCTTGCTGAGAAAAATCTGTAAATCCCAAAGTCATCCTGAGTCAAGACATGTCTGTTAAACTTTAGCTAGCTTCCCTACTGCTGTTTCATGTTTCTCCTCCTACATGTCTGATGTGGAAGACCATTGCTTTGGTAGCCAAATAACGGAGGACTGAGTAAATAGCTGTTTTATTGGTTGGCATGGTGTAGCACTGGCCAGACCAATGGATTGAACCCATATTGGCACCAGAAGTGAGATTAGAAACAATCCCAAACTCTGCCTAAGGTTTCTTTGGGTATTGTACCTTGACATTGTCTTCACTTCATTTAATCTTGAAAACAGAAAGGTCTTTTTTGTTTCCTTTTGAAGTTCTCTAAAAGTTGGAAGACTTGAAGAAATGGCAAAATTAAGCATTTCTAATTCAAAAGTTGCAGTTCCAGCAACTAATCTGCACATAAATTAATAACTTTATGCAAAGAGAAATCATTGTCTAAAATTTGAATGAGAAGGGGTATAGAAGTACAAATGGATTCTAATACATTTATCTCAAAGTATCCATTTTCACTATTTTTACCATTTATCACCATCTTCTGTAAATAGCGATCTCTTAATAGAAATTCTTGCTAATTTAATTGTATCCTCATAACTAACACAGTAAGAATTGAATAAACAGTGGCTGATTAACGTTTTGACAATACAACTTGAGTTTTGCCAAATACTTTTCTCATGATAACCCTGTGAGTTTTGTAGGAGGCACTGAGGCACTAGGGTATTTTTACTTCTTCAAGGCCACATGATTTGTAAGTGTCTCTTGGAGTCAAGGTAAGGTCTCCACATGGAGACCTCATATTCAGGTCCAACAATCTTTTAAATAACTAAAGTAGGAAGGACCCCAGAGATGCTTCATCATCTCCTTTATCACACTTATCACCTTGTCTCCTTCCTCTCTTTTTCTTTCCATCTTCTCTCCATGTGCTTTCTTCCCCCATTAAAATGCAAGATATTTAAGTGACAGAGATTACCATGCTTGTTTCTTACATTTACGTCCCCAGTACTTATCACAGGTCTCTGTCGCTGTCTCCCTGTCTCTCTGCAAATTGTTCACTCCTATGAGTCATATTTTCTTATCCTTGGAACTAATTCCATGGCTTTTAGGTATGGAGATCTTTCTGTTTGCATTTCAATTATTTCCCCATAACTCTTTAGAATTTGGAGAGGGACTACAGTACAGTGAAAAGACAACTGGATTTTGGAGTCAGAGGACTTGGCTTTTGATATTAATTCTCCTTCACAACCCTGGAAAAATTACCCAATTTACCTCATTTGGGTAATCATTGAGGTGAAGGTGGTAGCTTATCTTGTCACTGTTTCAGGCAGTCAGGTGATGTAATGTCTGGATTTCTACATTTGGAATTAAGAAGACCTCAGATAGAATCTGGTTTCAAACATTTATAAGGTTAATGACCATGGGCCAATTATTTTATTTTTCTGTGCCTCAGTTTCCTCATCGTACATTATATGTATATATTTATGAGACCCCTTTTAGTTTTATATCATCTCTTATTTTATTTAGTAAATACTGGATTTGGGTCATTTATATAACACTTTGAGATCTGCAACTTTGATTTACCTACACCATCCCATTTGATCCTCACAACAATACTGAGAGGTAAGTAGCATTAATGCTATTCCCATTTTACATATAAGAATACTGAAGGAGAAAAAATTAAGTGACTTGTTCAGGGTCTCTCAGTCAAGGATAACAACCAAATTCAGGTCCTGACACCAAGTACAGAATTATAAATATTCCTCCTCTCCTTTCTCGGTGCTTCTAATGGTGACCTGATAAGGTACTACTTTCACCTCAGTGACTATTCAGCAAAAAGCTTTAGGGCAGTATTTGGTGATCCGCCTTCATCAGCAGTTCAGACATATTGTTAACAATATCACAATTTCAACAGTTAACAACATCACAACTCCTACTCCAAACCTTAAATTACCAAGAAGTTTTTTTGTGATGTTGTAGTTGGGAAAGAGAAAAGACTAATAACTCATGTTACAAGTTAGAGGTGATTTATTGTCATATCATTTGCACTTGTGATTTTATTAATATAGGTTAACTCTTGGTGCTAAAACTCCTACTAGAGAGAACTCCAATCTTATCAGTTACTCAAGCAAAGATTGTTCATCCTTCATTCAAAGAGGACCAATGACATCATGAGGTGATATCTTGACTTGCATGTAAATTAGATTTAAGTGAGACAGAGTTATATAAAATTATACTCTATTTCAGAGTAACCAAAGTTCAGTGGTAAGGTAAAAGTCATGATTGGCAATAGCTCAGGGTTCAAGGGATGATCTTGATGTCTTTGATATCTGACCAAATCCAAGTGCTCTACAATGCCTGCTTCAAGGCCATTGGAACAAATTTTTCTCATCTACCCATTTCTTCAAATGCTTGAGGTAGCCATCCCCTAAGCCATTGATGGGTTTGAAACCCCTTGGTTACTGTCAACATTGTTTAGTCTATTTGCCAAGATGATTTACCAGAGTGTTGCTTCTGTGTATGCTCAGTAAAAGATTAAGTGACTTCCTGTTATGTTTCAAGTTCATGACCCCCTATGTTCTAAATCAAAAGAAAGGAGAAGATGTTAGGTTCTTACTAAGTGCTAATGAGATAGCGAGATATTAGGTTTTTACTAAGTGCTTAACAATTCTCTAATTCCGGCCATGACTGGGAGTTTTACTTGTGAATTTCTGGGGAAGAGCTTGCATACTTAGGAGGAGCAAGTTCATTGGTTGAAGTAATTTTTCCCAGAAGCCCTTGCATTATCCCATGCCCATTCTCTGCGAGGATAAAAGAGGGCAGCTCTGGAGGAAAGGGGAGTCTCTGCTCTAGACCAGATTTGAAGCAGCTCTCTGCAGGAAGGGAAATCACTTCTCTGGACCAAAGTTGACGGCAACTGTCTGGAGACAACGGTTCTCTACAGGAAGAAGAATCTGTCCAAGAGATTTGAGTTGACACAGCAGATCTCCTCCCAGAGAGCGATTGGCAGCTTCTGGAGACAACAGCACGTTACACCTAGAGATCATACAGTCAGAGGTAGGACTTAAGTCCATGTGTTTCCAACTCTAGAATCCACACCATCACCAGTGTTTCTGTGGCTTTTCCACAAATAGTATGATTAGAACCTTGATTTAATGCATTAATGATAGTGGCTTCCCAGTATCAATTGTCTCTAATTTGTCCTGTTTATATCATCTTTGTAGGTAATTGTTTCCATGTTATCTGCCCCATTTATCTATGAACTCTTTTGTAATGGTCTGCTTGTCTCTAAATTATCCGTCCAGAATGTCATCTCAACTCAATCTCCCAGCCAGACTCTCTCCTTCCAGCCTGCTGTCCCAACTCTGTCCCAGACTCAACTATTCTCTAGACCCAAAGCTGCCCTCCTCTTTTATCCTAGCAGACATTGTAGTGAGAACTCAACAGGGCTTGTGAGAGAATACTTCACCCAATGAACTTGCTCCTTTTAAAGGTTGTGTAAACTCCTTTTCAGAACTCCTTTTAAAGGTGTAAACTCCTTTAAATATGTAAATTCCTCCTCAGAAGTTCAAAGGCGTAAACTCCCCCTAAAGGCTGGAACTAAAGGTGTGAATTCTGAGCTAGAGAATTGCCCAGACAACCTTATTTCTTACCTTGTAATCCTAACACTCCTTGAAAGTAACAACTATCTTTTGTGTTTCTTTGTATTCTCACACACAGTAGATGCTTAATAAATGCTTATTGATTAATGATAGCGTAAAATCCACTGGATAACACTCTGTGCAATAATATCTTGTCCTTATATTGTTCTACCCTCACACCAATTCTGTGAAGTAGCTATTATTATTCTTCCCTGGGTTTAGAGATGAGAAAGCCAAGACTCAAAGAGTTGAAAGGCTTGGTCCAAGTTTACAATTGAAGCAGCATGTTGAGTCTAGGCTTCCTGACTTCAGTTCCAATGCTATAGACATCATGCCATGCCTTATGTTCTCGCCCCATTTTTACTGGAAATTTTAAAAAATCATTATTCTTTATCTTCATCTGTAAAATGCCTGAATTGCTTGCTTTGTTAATCATTCTACAGTATCATTGGAGATATACTTCTTTAAATCACCAAATAAGATAGTGCTGAAAATATGGGATATGTGGTCATAAAATCTGGATTCCAATTCTGACTCTGTCACTATGATCTATTTGACATTGGGAAGATCATCCAGGGGTAACTAAATGGCTTTCTGGTTAGAAAGCCTGAAGTCAGAAAGACTCATATTCCTTAATTTAAATCTGACTTCAGATACTCCCTAGCTGTGTGACCCTGTCATAAAACCCTGCTTATCTCAGTTTCCTAATCTGTGCAATGATATGGAGAAGTAAATGGTAAATCATTCTAGTTTCTTGGACAAATCCCAAATGAGGTCATGAAAAGTTGGACATAAATGAAAAATGATTGAACAAGGTAATTCAAACTCTTTGGGTTTCAGTTTCCTCACCTGTCAAACATAAGGTTTTGGTTTGATCACCTCTAATGTCTTTTCTGACTCAACTTATAGACATGGAGATATTTCCTATTCACTTTACAGAAGTATAAGTGACCTAAATTGACTAAGAATAATCCATATGTTCAGCAGAATATGTCCTTTGCATATGTTAGGATTTATTCTCACTAACATTTTCTTCCAGGCCTATCACAGTTGAAAATTTGATTAGAATAGCACAGAATAAATAAATCAATTTGAGTAGACTTGCCAATTTTATTACTTTGTTGTTGCTTTTTGGCAAGGCAATTTGAGTCAAGTGACTTGTCTAGCTAGGATATATTAAGGATCTGAAGTCACATTTTAACTCAGGTCTTCCTAACTTCAGGGCTGGGGTTCTATCCACTGCACCATCTAGCTGCCCCTACCAATTTTATTACTTTGGTTCAGTATATCTATGAGTAATGAACACTTCTCCAATTGTTTAGATCTTTATTTGTATGAAAAAAATGTCTTTAACTTTTATCATACAGTTCCTGGATTTGTCTTGGCAGATATTTTATTTTATGTTTAATTATGTAATTATTTTATTTATTTATATGTATGTAATATATTTATATTTAATAATAACAAAGTTAGTATTTGAATATATTGTAAATAGAATTTCTTTTTCTATCTCTTCCTGTTGGACTTTGTTGGTTGTGTAGATAATTATTAATGATTCATTTGAGTTACTTTGTGTACTACAGTTTGCAAAACTTGTTTCAACTAGTTTTTCAGTTGATTCTTTAACATTCTCCAAGTATCATATTGTTTTCAAAGAATGATAATTAAAAACCATAAGCCTCTGACATAGAGAAAATATAAAAAATAGAGGATAATCTATTATATTTCGGGTAAACTTTTTTAAAAGGCAGGGGTAGCAGAAAAACCTATACTAGAAGGGGACTTCAATTCCCATTTCTCAGAACTAGATAAATCTAATCACAAAACAAACAAAATAGAAGTTAAGGAGGTAAATAGAATTTTAGAAAAGTTAGATATTATACAACCCTGGAGAAAACTTAATGGAGATAGAAAGAAATATTTCTTTTCCTTAGCAGTACAAAGACTGCCTTTACAGTCAAATGCAGAAAGGCAATAGTAGTAAATGCATCCTTTTTAGATCATGACGAAATAAAAATTTCATATAATAAAGGACCATGGAAAGACAGACTGAAAGCAAATAGAACACTAAATAATTTAATCATAAAGAATGAGTAGGTCAAACAACAAATCATAGAAACAATCATTAATTTCATTCAAGAGAATGACAATAATGAGACAATACATCAAAACTTATGGGATTGAGAAAAAGCAGTTTTTAGGGGAAATTTTATGTCTCTAATTGTTTATGTCAATAAAATACAAAAATAGGAGATCAATGAATTGGGTAGGTAACTTAAAAAAACCTAGACAAATAAATTAAAAATTCCCAATTAAATACCAAATTTAAAATTCTGAGAATCAAAGGACAGATTAGTAAAGTTAAAAGTAAATAATTATTTAACTAATAAATAAAACTAAGAGCTTGTGTTTTATGGAAAAGTAGATAACTCTTTGGTTAATTTTGGTTAACAAAAGAAAAAAAAACAAATTACCAGGATCAAAAATGAAAAGGTTGAATTCACCACTAATGAAAAAGAAATTAAAATAATAATTAGGAGCTATTTTTTCCAGCCCTGTGCCAGCAAATCTGACAACTTAAGTGAAATGTAATAACATTTACCAAAATATAAATTGTGCAGACTAACAGGACAGAAATATAAATACTAAAATCACCCCATTTTACACAGACTAATAGTTTTGTTTTCTCATTGCTTCTTATTGCTTTAATTTCATTCTCCTGTCATTTCTATAGCTGTAATTTCTAATATAATCCTGAATATTAGTGGTGATAATAGACATCCTTGCTTCAGCTATGATGTCTTTGGCTAAGCATCTTACTACAAATAATGCTCACTCTTGGTTTCATATGGATTAATATTTATTAGGGAAATTGATCTATAGTTTTTTCCTTTGTTTTGTCTTGTCCTGCTTTAGATATCAAAATAATTTTTGTATCATAGAAAAAAATTGGTAGGACTTTTTAAAACCTATTTTCCCAAATAGTTTGTGTAGTATTGGAATCAATTGTTATTTGAATGTTTTGTAGAATTCACTTGTAAATGCATCTGGTACTAGGAATTTTTTTGTTAAGGAGCTCATTGATGTTTTGTTCAATTTTGTTTTCTAAGATAGGTTTATTTAAAGATTCTATTTATTCTGGGTTTTTTATTCTCTAGGAAATTGGTTTATTTTTAATACACATTGCTTTATGAATCATGTTGGGAGAGAAAAATCAGAGCAAAAGGGAAAAACCATGAAAGAGATTAAAATCAGAAAAGAAAGAAGTGAACAAAGCATGTGTTGATTTACATTCAGGATCCTTAGTTCTTTTTCTGGATGCAGATGGCATTTTCTGTCCAAAGTGTATTTCTTTGGATCCCTGAATCACTGAGAAGAACCAAGCCTTTCATAATTGATCATCACACATTCTTGCTGTTATTGTGTATAATGTATGCCTGATTCTGCTTGTTTCACTCAACATCAGTTCATATAAATGTTTCAAGGCCTTTCTCAAAACAACTCGTTTATCATTTTTATAGAACAATAATATTCCATTACCTTCATATACCACAACTTGTTTAGCCATTCCCCAGTTGATGGGCATCTACTCATTTTCCAATTCTTTGCCACCACAAAAAGAGCTGAACAAAAAGCAACAGCACTGCTGGGTCAAAGACTGTGAATGGTTTTATAGCCTTTTGGGCATCCCTCCAAATTGTTCTCTAGAATGGTTGGATCATTTCACAACTCCACCACAATACATTAGTGTTCCAGTTTCCCCACAACCCCTCAAACGTTTATCATTTTTTGTCATCTTAGCCAATCTGAGAGGTGTGAGGTGGTATCTCAGAGTTGTTTTGATTTTCATTTCTCTAATCAATAGTGATTTAGAGCATTTTTTCATATAACTATCAATAGCTTTAATTTCATCATCTGAAAATTGTCTGTTTATATCTTTTGACCATTTATCATTTGGGGAATGACTTGTATTCTTATAAATTTGACACATTTCTTTATATATTTTAGAAAGGAGACCTTTATCAGAAAAACTGGCTGTAAAGGTCTTTTCCCCATCTTCCTACTTCCTTTTTAATTTTGTTTCTATTGGTTTTGTTAGTGCAAACCTTTTTAATTTAATGTAATTAAAGTTGTCCATTTTACCTTTCATCATGTCCTCTAGTTTTCCTTTGTTCATAAATTCCTCCCTTCTTCAAAGACCTGTTTTCCTAATTTGTTTATGATATCATCCTTTATACCCAAATCATGATTTTGATATTCTTCTATTAATCTGAATACTTTATATTTTTGCAAAAAATCATCCATTTCTATTAGATCATCAGATTTATTGGCATAGAATCTGAAAAAAATACCTTCTCATTGTGTTATTTCTTCATGTGTGATACAATCTTTTAAATAATTTTTAATAATAATTTAATAATTTTAATAATTTTAAATACTTGTAATCTAATTTTATGGTTTCATTTTTCCTTTTTTAATTTAATATTTTATTTTCCTTAATTACATGTAAAAATAATTTTAACATTTTTTCTTAAAATTTTGAATTTCAAATTTTCTCCCTTCATTGAGAAGGTAAGAAATTTGTTGTAGGCTATCCATATATAGTCATGCAAAACACATTTCTACATATGTCATGCTGTGGAAAAAAAAGACACAAAACCTCCCAAGAAAAGTGAAAAAAGTAAAGAAAAAGTATTTTTGATCTCTTTTAAGGTTTTACCAATTCTTTCTCTGGAGATGGACAATACATTTCATCATAGATTCTTCAGAATGCCTTTGATCATTGTGTAGCTGAAAATTTGGTTTTTTTAAGGTAATTAGAATTAAGTGACTTGTCCGTAGTCATACAGATAACAAGTGTTAAGAGTTTAGGCCTGATTTGAACTCAAGTCCTCTTGAATTCGGGGCAAGTGCTCCATCCACTGCATCATCTAGTTAACTCTGAAAATATCTGTTATTCATAGTAGATGATCCTATAATATTGCTGCTATCATGTGCAATGTTCTGGTTCTGCTCATTTCACATTTCATTATTCCATGTAACTCTTTCTAGGCTTTTGGGAGAACATCCTACTTGTCATTGCTTTTCCTTCCTTTTTTCTCTTTGCACTTTATAGTATTTGATATTTTCCAATTACATGTAAAGGTAGTTTACAACATTCATTTTTATAAAAGTCTGAGTTCCATTTTTTTCTCCATTTCTTTCTTCCTTCTTCCTTCCTCAGCAAGCAATTCAATATATAGGCTATACATGTACAATCATGTTAAACATATTTCCATTTTAGTCATATTGTGAAAGAAGAATCAAAAAAAAAAAGAGAAAAAACATGAAAAAGAAAACCAAAAAAAAAAAAAAAAAAACTAGTATACTTCAATCTGCATTCAGACTCTATAGTTCTTTCTCTGGGATGTGAATTACATTTTCCATCACAAGCAGTATGGAAATTTGTTGGGATCACTGTATTGCTGAGAACTAAATCTTATCATAGTTTATCATTATACAATGTTGCTATTACTGTGCACAATGTTCTCCTGGTTCTTCTCACTTTACATAAAAGTTCATGTCAGTCTTTCCAGGTTTTTTTTTTAATCTGCCTACTCTTCATTTCTTATTGAAAAATAATATTCCATTATTGTTCTGTAAGAAATGACCAACAGGATGATTTCAGAAAGGCCTGGAGAGACTTACATGAACTGATGCTGAGTGAATGAGCAGGACCAGGAGATCATTATATACTTCAACAACAATACTATATGATGATCAATTCTTTTTTTTTTTATTATAAATATATATATTTTTTATAATATTATCCCTTGTATTCATTTTTCCAAATTACCCCCCCTCCCTCTATTCCCTCCCCCCGACGACAGGCAATACCATACATTTTACATGTGTTACAATATAGTCTAAGTACAATACATGTGTGTGAATATCATTTTCTTGTTGCACAATAAACATTAGAATCCGAAGGTACATGCAACCTGGGCAGACAGATTGTAGTGCTAACAATTTACATTCCCCTCCCAGTGTTTCTTCTCTGGGTGTATCTACCTCTGTCCATCATTGATCAACTGGAAGTGAGTTGGATCTTCTTTATGTTGAAGATTTCCACTTCCATCAGAATACATCCTCATACAGTATTGTTGTTGAAGTATACAGTGATCTTCTGGTTCTGCTCATTTCACTTAGCATCAGTTGATTTAAGTCTCTCCAATCCTCTTCCTCCTGCTGGTCATTTCTTACCGAGCAATAATATTCCATAACTTTCATATACCACAATTTACCCAACCATTCTCCAACTGATGGACATCCATTCATCTTCCAGTTTCTAGCTACAACAAAAAGAGCTGCCACAAACATTTTGGCACATATATGTCTCTTTCCGCTCTTTAGTATTTCTTTGGGATATAATCCCAGTAGTAGCGCTGCTGGGTCAAAGGGTATGCACAGTTTGATAACTTTTTGGGCATAATTCCAGATTGCTCTCCAGAATGGCTGGATTCTTTCACAACTCCACCAGCAATGTATCAGTGTCCCAATTTCCCCACATCCCCTCCAACATTTGTCATTATTTGTTCCTGTCATCTTAGCCAATCTGACAGGTGTGTAGTGGTATCTCAGAGTGGTCTTAATTTGCATTTCTCTGATCAGTAGTGATTTGGAACACTCTTTCATGTGAGTGGATATAGTTTCAATTTCTTCCTCTGAGAATTGTCTGTTCATATCCTTTGACCATTTATCAATTGGAGAATGGTTCGGTTTCTTATAAATTATGGTCAGTTCTCTATATATTTTGGAAATGAGACCTTTGTCAGAACCTTTGTTTTTAAAAATATTTTCCCAATTTGTTACTTCCCTTCTAATCTTGTTTGCATTAGTATTATTTGTACAGAAACTTTTTAGTTTGATGTAATCAAAATCTTCTATTTTGTGATCAATAATGATCTCTAGTTCTCCTCTGGTCATAAATTCCTTCCTCCTCCACAAGTCTGAGAGGTAGATTATCCTCTGTTCCTCTAATCTATTTATTATCTCCCTCTTTATGCCTAAATCATGGACCCATTTTGATCTTATCTTGGTATATGGTGTTAAGTGTGGATCCATATCTAATTTCTGCCATACTAATTTCCAGTTTTCCCAACAGTTTTTTCCGAATAATGAATTTTTATCCCTAATGTTGGAATCTTTGGGTTTGTCAAAGATTAGATTGCTATAGATGTACCCTTTTTTGTCCTTTGTATCTAATCTGTTCCACTGATCTACCGGTCTATTTCTTAGCCAATACCAAATGGTTTTGGTGACTGCTGCTATATAATATAGCTTTAGATCAGGTACACTTAGACCACCTTCCTCTGAGTTTTTTTTCATTAGTTCCCTTGCAATTCTTGACCTTTTATTCTTCCATATGAATTTTGTTGTTATTTTTTCTAGGTCATTAAAATAGTTTCTTGGGAGTCTGATTGGTATAGCACTAAATAAATAGATTAGTTTGGGGAGTATTGTCATCTTTATTATATTCGCTCGGCCTATCCAAGAGCACTGAATGTCTTTCCAATTATTTAAATCTGATTTTATTTTTGTGGCAAGTGTTTTGTAATTTTTTTCATATAATTCCTGACTTTTCTTTGGTAGATGGATTCCCAAATATTTTATACTCTCAACATTTGTTTGGAATGGAATTTCTCTTTGTATCTCTTGCTGTTGCATTTTGTTAGTGATATATAAAAATGCCGAGGATTTATGTGGATTTATTTTGTATCCTGCCACTTTGCTGAAATTTTGAATTATTTCTAGTAGCTTTTTAGCAGAGTCTTTGGGGTTCTCTAAGTATACCATCATGTCATCTGCAAAAAGTGATAGTTTAATTTCCTCATTTCCTACTCTAATTCCTTGAATCTCTTTCTCGGCTCTTATTGCCGAGGCTAGCGTTTCTAGTACTATATTGAATAGTAATGGTGATAGTGGGCAACCTTGTTTCACTCCTGATCTTACTGGGAAAGGTTGCAGTTTATTTCTATTGCATATTATGCTTACTGACGGTCTTAAATATATACTCCTGATTATTCTAAGGAATAATCCATTTATTCCTATACTCTCAAGAGTTTTTAGTAGGAATGGATGTTGGATTTTGTCAAATGCTTTTTCTGCATCTATTGAGATGATCATATGGTTCTTATTAATTTGATTATTAATATGGTCAATTATATTAATAGTTTTCCTAATATTAAACCAGCCCTGCATTCCTGGAATAAATCCTACTTGATCATAGTGTATTATCTTGGAGATGATTTTCTGAAGTCTTTTTGCTAATATCTTATTTAAGATTTTAGCATCAATATTCATTAAGGAGATTGGTCTATAATTTTCTTTCTCAGTTTTCGATCTACCAGGTTTAGGTATCAGTACCATGTCTGTGTCATAAAAGGAATTTGGTAGGACTCCTTCATCCCCTATTTTTTCAAATAATTTATATAACATTGGGGCTAATTGTTCTTTAAATGTTCGGTAGAATTCACATGTGAATCCATCTGGCCCTGGGGATTTTTTCCTGGGGAGTTGATTAATAGCTTGTTCTATTTCTTTTTCTGAAATGGGACTATTTAAGCAATTTATCTCCTCCTCTGTTAATCTAGGGAGCCTATATTTTTGGAGGAAGTCATCCATTTCACTTAAGTTATCAAATTTATTGGCATAAAGTTGGGCAAAGTAACTCCTTATTATTTCTCTAATTTCCTCTTCATTGGTGGAAAGATCCCCCTTTTCATTTGTAAGACTATCAATTTGATTTTCCTCTTTCTTTTTTTTGATCAAATTTACCAAAGGTTTATCTATTTTATTGGCTTTTTCATAAAACCAACTCTTGGTTTTATTTATTAATTCAATAGTTTTTTTACTTTCAATTTTATTGATTTCTCCTTTTAATTTTTGTATTTCGAGTTTAATTTTTGGTTGGGGGTTTATAATTTGGTCTTTTTCTAGCCTTTTAAGTTGTAAGCCCAATTCGTTAATCTTCTCTTTCTCAATTTTCTTCAAATAAGCCTCTAAAGATATAAAATTTCCCCTTATTACCGCTTTAGCTGCATCCCAAAGATTTTGATATGATGTCTCATCATTATCATTATCTTGGATGAAATTGTTAATTGTTTCTATAATTTGCTCTTTCACCCAGTCATTCTTTAAGATGAGATTATTCAGTTTCCAATTACTTTTTGGTCTATTTACCCCTAACTTTTTACTGAATGTAGCTTTTATTGCATTGTGATCTGAGAAGAAGGCATTTATTATTTCTGCCTTCCTACATTTAATTTTGAGATCTTTATGTCCTAGTATATGGTCAATTTTTGTATAGGATCCATGAACTGCTGAGAAGAAAGTATATTCCTTCCTATTGCCATTCAGTTTTCTCCAAAGGTCTATCATACCTAGTTTTTCTAATGTTCTATTTACTTTTTTAATTTCTTTCTTGTTTGTTTTGTGGTTTGATTTGTCTAAATCTGAGAGTGCAAGGTTGAGATCTCCCACTATTATAGTTTTACTGTCTATTTCTTCTTGCAGTTCTCTTAACTTTTCCTTTAGAAAGTTAGATGCTATACCACTTGGTGCATATATGTTTAGTATTGATATGGCTTCATTATTTATGCTACCTTTCAGCAGGATATAGTTTCCTTCCTTATCTTTTTTAACAAGATCTACTTCTGCTTTTGCTTGATCTGAGATAAGGATAGCTACCCCTGCTTTTTTGGCTTTACCTGAAGCATAATAGGCTCTGTTCCAACCTTTTACCTTTACTCTGTATGTATCTCCCTGCTTTAAGTGTGTTTCCTGTAGACAACATATTGTAGGGTTCTGCTTTTTGATCCAATCTGCTATCCGTCTCCGTTTGATGGGATCGTTCATCCCATTTACATTTACAGTTAAAATTACTAATTCTGTATTTCCTGCCATCATATTATCCCCAGATTATGCTTTTTTCCCTTGACCCCCCTGATCCCCCTCCCCGATATTTAATTTACCGACCCCCCTTGTGACGCGCAACCCTCCCTCTTTTTTTTTTTTTTTTTTTAGGATCCCTCCCCCCTCCCTCCAAGTCCCTTCACTTATTCTCCTTTTCCTTTTCCCTTTTCCTCTCCCCCCTTTTAATGAGGCGAGAGAAAATTCTCTGAAAAACAAATATGTTAATTATTTGCTCTTTGAGCCTCTTCTGATGAGAGTAAGATTCACACAATGATTCTCCCCCTCACTAAGTTCCCTCAGATATGGTGTATTTTCTATGTCTCTTCCTGGGATGTAGTTTCCCTCTTTTTATCACTCCTTCCCTTTACTACACCCCCCTTTTTTTCTTTTATATCAGTAAAATCAAATTATCCTTGAGTATTTTTTATATACCCACAACAGAGTTACAGTTCTCAAGGGTTCTGTGTACCTTTTTCTGTTTTTCTTCAGTCTTGTGGATGTAGATCAAATTTTTTGTTTAAGTCTGGTTTTTTTCTTAGAAACATATAGAATTCCTCTGTTTCATTGAATGACCATCTTCTTCCATGGAAAAAGATGCTAAACTTAGCTGGGTAGTTCATTCTTGGTTGCAGTCCTTGATCTTTTGCCTTACGGAATATCAGGTTCCAGGCCCTTCTATCTTTTAATGTGGAGGCAGCCAGATCTTGGGTGACCCTTATTGTGGCACCTTGGTATTTAAATTGTTTTTTTCTAGCTGCTTGCAGGATTTTCTCCTTTGTGTGGTAATTCTGCAGCTTAGCCACAATATTCCGTGGTGTTCTTTTTTTAGGGTCTATTTCAGAAGGAGTTCGATGAATTCTTTCCACATCTACTTTCCCTTCTGTTTCTATTATCTCTGGACAGTTCTCTTTGATAATTTCCTGTAAAATAGAATCTAGGCTCTTTTTTTGGTCATAGTTTTCTGGAAGTCCAATAATCCGCAGATTATCTCTCCTAGATCTATTTTCCAGGTCTATAGATTTTCCCAGTAAGTATTTGACGTTGTTCTCCAGCTTCTCATTTTTTTTGTTTTGTTTGACTGATTCTTGGGTTCTCTGTGAATCATTCATTTCTATTTGTTCCATCCTGACTTTTAAGGAGTTATTTTCTTCTTTCACAGTTTTTAGTTCTTTTTGTAAATGCCCAATTTCGTTTTTAAATGAATTATTTTGCTCTATTGAATTTTTTTCCATTTCCCTAATTTTTTTTTTGAGAATTATTTTCTTTTTCCAATTCAGAAATTCTATTTTCTTGAGACTTTTTTATCTTTTCCAATTCAGAAATCCTACTTTCCTGTGTTTTTTTAACCTTTTCTAATTCACTAATTTTGTTTCCCTGCATCTCCTGTGAATTCTTTATTTTTTCCAACTCCAATTTCAGGACGTTGTTATTCTCTATCATAACTTCCCTTTCTTTTCCCCATTTTTCTTTGATCTCCCTCAATTTTTTTTTTTATTTTAATTTTTTATTTTATTTTATAATTATAACATTTTTTTGACAGTACATATGCATGGGTAATTTTTTACAACATTATCCCTTGCACTTACTTCTATTCAGATTTTTTCCCTTCCTCCCCCAACCCCCTCCCCCAGATGGCAAGCAGTCTTATATATGTTAAATATATTACAGTATAATTTAGATACAATATATGTGTGTAGAACCGAATTTTTTGTTGCACAGGAAGAATTGGATTCAGAAAGTAAAAATAACAGTTTACATTCATTTCCCAGTGTTCCTTTTCTGGATGTAGCTGGTTCTGTCCATCATTAATCAATTGGAATTGGATTAGCTCTTCTCTATGTTGAAGAAATCCACTTCCATCAGCATACATCCTCATACAGTATCATTGTTGAAGTGTATAATGATCTTCTGGTTCTGCTCGTTTCACTCAGCATCAGTTGATGTAAGTCTCTCCAAGCCTCTCTGTATTTCTCCTGTTGGTCATTTCTTATAGAACAGTAATATTCCATAACATTCATATACCATAGTTTACCCAACCATTCTCCAATTGATGGACATCCATTCATCTTCCAGCTTCTAGCCACTATGAAAAGGGCTGCCACAAACATTTTGGCACATACAGGACCCTTTCCCTTCTCTAGTAGTTCCTTGGGGTATAAGCCCAGTAGTAGTATGGCTGGGTCAAAGGGTATGCACATTTTGATAACTTTTTGGGCATAATTCCAGATTGCTCTCCAGAATGGTTGGATTCTTTCACAACTCCACCAACAATGCATCAGTGTCCCAGTTTTCCCACAGCCCCTCCAACATTCATCGTTATTTGTTCCTGTCATTTTAGCCAATCTGACAGGTGTGTAATGATACCTCAGAGTTATCTTAATTTGCATTTCTCTGATCAATAGTGATTTGGAACACTCTTTCATATGAGTGGAAATAGTTTTAATTTCATCAACTGAAAATTGTCTGTTCATATCCTTTGACCATTTATCAATTGGAGAATGGCTTGATTTCTTATAAATTAAAGTCAATTCTCTGTATATTTTGGAGATGAGGCCTTTATCAGAACCTTTAACTGTAAAAATTTTTTCCCAATTTGTTACTTCCCTTCTAATCTTGTTTGCATTAGTTTTGTTTGTGCAGAAACTTTTTAATTTGGTGTAATCAAAATGTTCTATTTTGTGATCAATAATGGTCTCTAGTTCTCCCTTGGACACAAACTCCTTCCTCCTCCACAAGTCTGAGAGGTAAACCATCCCATGTTCCTCCAATTTATTTATGATTTCGTTCTTTATGCCTAAATCTTGGACCCATTTTGATCTAATCTTAGTATGTGGTGTTAAATGTGGGTCCATGCCTAGTTTCTGCCATACTAATTTCCAGTTTTCCCAGCAGTTTTTGTCAAATAATGAATTCTTATCCCAAAATTTGGGATCTTTGGGTTTGTCAAAGATTAGATTGCTATTTTTATTCACTATCTTGTCTTGTGAACCTAACCTATGCCACTGATCAACTAGTCTATTTCTTAGCCAATACCAAATGGTTTTGGTGACTGTTGCTTTATAATATAGCTTTAAATCAGGTACACTTAGACCACCTTCCTCTGACTTTTTTTTCATTAGTTCCCTTGCAATTCTCGACCTTTTATTCTTCCATATGAATTTTGTTGTTATTTTTTCTAGGTCATTAAAATAGTTTCTTGGGAGTCTGATTGGTATAGCACTAAATAAATAGATTAGTTTGGGGAGTATTGTCATCTTTATTATATTCGCTCGGCCTATCCAAGAACACTGAATGTCTTTCCAATTATTTAAATCTGACTTTATTTTTGTGGCAAGTGTTTTGTAATTTTGCTCATATAATTCCTGACTCTCCTTTGGTAGATATATTCCCAAATATTTGATACTATCGACTGTTATTTTGAATGGAATTTCTCTTTGTATCTCTTGCTGTTGGATTGTGTTGGTAATGTATAAAAATCCTGAGGATTTATGTGGATTTATTTTGTATCCTGCGACTTTGCTAAAATTCTGAATTATTTCTAATAGCTTTTTAGCAGAGTCTTTGGGGTTCTCTAAGTATACCATCATGTCATCTGCGAAAAGTGACAATTTGATTTCTTCATTTCCTACTCTAATTCCTTGGATCTCTTTCTCGGCTCTTATTGCCAAGGCTAGAGTTTCTAGTACTATATTGAATAGTAATGGTGATAGTGGGCAACCTTGTTTCACTCCTGATCTTACAGGGAAAGGTTCTAGTTTATCACCATTACATATGATGTTTACTGAAGGTTTTAAATATATGCTCCTTATTATTTTAAGGAATAGTCCATTTATTCCTATACTCTCAAGCGTTTTTAGTAGGAATGGATGTTGGATTTTATCAAATGCCTTTTCTGCATCTATTGAGATGATCATATGGTTTTTATTAATTTGATTATTAATATGGTCAATTATACTAATAGTTTTCCTAATATTAAACCAGCCCTGCATTCCTGGTATAAATCCCACTTGGTCATAGTGTATTATCCTGGGGATGATTTTCTGAAGTCTATTTGCTAATATCTTATTTAAGATTTTAGCATCAATATTCATTAAGGAAATTGGTCTATAGTTTTCTTTCTCAGTTTTCGATCTACCTGGTTTAGGTATCAGTACCATGTCTGTGTCATAGAAGGAATTTGGTAGGACTCCTTCAATCCCTATTTTTTCAAATAGTTTACATAGCATTGGAGTTAGTTGTTCTTTAAATGTTTGGTAGAATTCACCTGTAAATCCATCTGGTCCTGGGGACTTTTTCTTAGGAAGTTGGTTAATAGCTTGGTCTATTTCTTTTTCTGAGATGGGACTATTTAGACTAGTTACTTCTTCCTCTGTTAATCTGGGCAAGCTATATTTTTGAAGGTATTCTTCCATTTCATTTAAGTTATCGAATTTATCGGCATAAAGTTGAGCAAAGTAGCTCCTAAGTATTGTTCTAATTTCCTCTTCATTAGTGGTGAGTTCACCCTTTTCATTTTCAAGACTATCAATTTGCTTTTTCTCTTTCCTTTTTTTAATCAGGTTTACTAAGGGTTTGTCTATTTTGTTGGTTTTTTCATAAAACCAACTCTTAGTTTTATTAATTAATTCAATAGTTTTTTTACTTTCAATTTTATTAATCTCACCTTTTATTTTTTGAATTTCAAGTTTTGTGTTTGTGTGAGGGTTTTTAATTTGTTCCTTTTCTAGCAATTTTAGTTGTAAACCCAATTCGTTGGCCCTCTCTTTCTCTATTTTATGCAAGTAGGCCTGTAGAGATATAAAACTTCCCCTAATTACTGCTTTGGCTGTATCCCACACATTTTGGTATGATGTCTCATTATTGTCATTTTCTTGGGTGAAGTTATTAATTATGTCTATGATTTGCTGTTTTACCCAATCATTCTTTAGTATAAGATTATTTAGTTTCCAATTATTTTTTGGTCTATTTTCCCCTGGCTTTTTATTAAATGTTATTTTGATTGCATTATGGTCTGAAAAGGATGCATTTACTATTTCTGCCTTACTGCATTTGATTTTGAGGTTTTTATGCCCTAGTATATGATCAATTTTTGTATAGGTTCCATGAACTGCTGAGAAGAAAGTATATTCCTTTCTGTCTCCATTTAGCTTTCGCCAAAGATCTATCATATCAAACTTTTCTAGTATTCTATTTACCTCTTTGACTTCTTTCTTATTTATTTTGTGGTTTGATTTATCTAATTCTGATAGTGCAAGGTTGAGATCTCCCGCTATTATAGTTTTGCTATCTATTTCCTCTTGCAGCTCTCTTAATTTCTCTTTTAAGAATTTAGATGCTGCACCACTTGGTGCATACATGTTTAATATTGATACTGCTTCACTATTGATGCTTCCCTTTAGCAGGATATAATGCCCTTCCTTATCTCTTTTAATTAGATCAATTTTTGTTTTTGCTTGATCTGAGACGAGGATGGCTACTCCTGCTTTTTTGGTTTTGCCTGAAGCATAATAGATTCTGCTCCACCCTTTTACTTTTAGTTTGAATGTCTCATCCTGTTTCAGGTGTGTTTCCTGTAAACAACATATAGTAGGATTCTGACTTTTAATCCAGTCTGCTAACTGCTTCCTCTTTATGAGGCAGTTTGCCCCATTCACATTTATGGTTAGAAGGACTAATTCTATATTGCTTGCCATCCTATTAACCCCTGCTTATGCTTTTCCCCTTTCCTTCCCTTTTACCCTCCTATCCAGTATTAAACTGGTAAACACCACTTGCTTTTCACAGCCCTCCCTTTTTAGGATCCCTCCCCCACCTTAAAGATCCTCCCCTTATTTTACCCCTTTTCCTCGAAATTACTGTATTCCCTTCCCCTTAGCTTACTCCTTCCCTTTCACTTTTCAATGAAGTGGAAGAAGTTTCACCATAAATCGAATATGTCTATTGATACACGCTATGTTCATCTCCCTCCTTTCTTTCTCTCAGATATAATAGGTTACCTTTGCCTCTTCATGAGATGTAGTACCACCACTTTGTACTTTGAGCCTTTGTACTTGAGCCCCTGCGCTCAAACTGGAAGTGTCTGCCAGAAACCGCGGTCCCTAGTTCATAGGTTCCGCTTCTCTGGGACTTCCTGGAGCTGAGTTCCACTCCCTCCAGCTAAGCTAGGCAGTGTGTGTTGCCTTGGGCCGTATCCACCCACTTGTCAGTCTCTTAACTATTCTCAGGAGGTAGCTGTGGCCACACCCCCTGGTGCCAAGAGATTTGCTGAGTCACCCCCCAGGATCGGGGAAAATCTAATCTGAGTTTTAAAATATTTTGGCTTTCTCTTCTGAACTGCTAAATAATTAGCAGAGAAGAGCTAACAGCCTGTGCCAGATTCCTTTACCTCAGTGGCTTCTCTGATCCCAGAGCCCTTCCCAGCGCAATGGGCGCAGTGTGCCCCTACCCCACCGTCTGTGCTGGTCTTTCTTATTCCTCCCCTGAGAACTGACCTTTCCTGTTGAAACTCCAGATTCTCTTCAGCTGGTAAGTCGTGCTTCCAGTCCTTGTGGTATCTATCAGTCCTGAGCTAATTTTGAGACTTAATTTATCTAATTGGTTGTGAGGGAGTGAGGACGTTCACTGAGTCGTGTGTTTCTTCTCCGCCATCTTGGCTCCGCCCCCCCTATGATGATCAATTCTGATGGACAAGATCCTCTCCAACAATGAGATGAACCAAATCAGTTCCAATAGAGCAGTAATGAACTGAACCAGCTACACCCAGCAAAAGAACTCTGGGAGTTGACTATGAACTACCACATAGAATTCCCAATCCCTCTATTTTTGTCTGCCTACATTTTTTATTTCCTTCACAGGGTAATTGTACACTATTTCAAAGTCCAATTCTTTTTGTATAGCAAAATAACTGTTTGGACATGTATATATATATATATGTATATATACATATATATATATATACATTATTTAACTTATACTTTAACATATTTAGCATGGGAAGATGAATGGATGTCCATCAATTGGAGAATGGTTGGGTAAACTATGGTATATGAATGTTATGGAATCATTATACACTTCAACAATGATACTGTACGAGGATGTATGCTGATGGAAGTGGATTTCTTCAACATAGAGAAGAGCTAATCCAATTCCAATTGATTAATGATGGACAGAACCAGCTACATCCAGAAAAGGAACACTGGGAAATGAATGTAAACTGTTATTTTTACCTTCTGAATCCAATTCTTCATGTGCAACAAAAAATTCGGTTCTACACACATATATTGTATCTAAATTATACTGTAATATATTTAACATATATAAGACTGCTTGCCATCTGGGGGAGGGGGTTGGGGGAGGAAGGGAAAAAATCTGAATAGAAGTAAGTGCAAGGGATAATGTTGTAAAAAATTACCCATGCATATGTACTGTCAAAAAATGTTATAATTATAAAATAAAAAAAAAAAAAAAAAAAAAAAAAAACCATATTTAGCATGTATTAGTCAACCTGCCATCTGGGGGAAGGGGTGAGGGGAAGGAGGAAAAAAGTTGAAACAAAAGGTTTTGTAATTGTCAATGCTGGAAAATTACCTATACATAAAATTTTTGTAAAAATTAATTAAATAAAAAAAGATTATTTATCTGAAATAAAAAAAAGAAAATGCCATTTGCATCCAGAAAAAGAACTATGAAGAGTGAAAGTAAATCAACACATAAAACACACGCACAAAAAGAAACATAATATTCCATCATATTCATCTACCACAATTTGATCAGCCATACTCCAATTCATGGTCATGCTCTCAATTTCCAATTTTTGGCACTACTAAGAGTTGCTGTAAATATTTTTGTACATATAGATCCTTTTTCTTTTTGTTTTTTTGTTTTTATCTTTTTTATATACTGACCTCTTCCCTATTTTTTTCTAACCAATTCATGGGAACCAAGAACTGTCTATACTCATTTGCTGAATAGGTTATTCTAGGTTGTAATCCTAGCTCCTTTGCTTTCTGGAATATCATATTACAAACTTTCTGCTTGTTTAATATGGAACATGCTGAATCTTGTGTGATCTTCACTATAGCTTCATAATATTTGAGTTGCCTTTTTCTGAGTGTTTGCAATATTATCCCCTTAGCCTGGGAAGTCTGAAATTTGTTAATAATATTGCTAGGAGATTTTGCATTTGGGGATCTCTTTCAGGAAGTGATTGATGGAGTCTTTCAATTTCTACTTTACCTGCTGGGTCTAAGACATTGGGGTAGTTTTCCTTGATACTCTCTTGAAATATGAGATTCAGGCTCTTTCTTTTTTCCCAGCTTTTAGCTAATTCAATAATCCTTAAATTATCTCTTTGACCTATTTTCCAGATATGTTTTTTCTATTGAGATATTTCACTTATTCTATAGTTCATTCTTTTGAGTATTTTATTCTTTTTTGATGTCTCATATGATCATTAGTTTCCACTAACCCAATTCTAATTTTTAAGGTATTCTTTTTTTCAATGAGCTTTTGTACCTTTTCTCCATTTAACCAATTCTGCTTTTTTAAGAAGTTATCTTAAGTGAATTTGTGGCCTCTTTTAACATTTCACCAATTATGTTGTTTAATGTCATTCCCCCTAGTATTTTTGTGCCTCTTTTACCTCTTTTAATTTATCTTTTCATACTTTCATTGCATCACTCTCATTAATTTTTCCTCCATTTTTATCTCTACCACTCATTGTCTTTTTTAGTCTTTTCAGGAATTATTATAGAGTTTCTGTCAATTTTTTTTAAATTTGAGACTCTGCTTGTTTACATTGTTGTCTTTTTAAAAAATTGTCCCTTGAATGTCCTTGTCAACAATAATTTTAAAGTCATGTCTTTATTCTGTTATTGTTTGCTCATTTTCCCAGCCTATTTTTTGACTTTTACTTTACGTTAAAGGTGATCTCTGTTCCTGAAGTGGGGATGGAGGAGCACCAATTCAAGCTTCTGGCTTTTTTCACACTGATGTTTTGAAAGAAAATTCTGTGAGATAATAAATAGATTAGAGAAACAGAAAATAGTCTACCTCTCAGACCTGTGGAGGAGGAAGGAATTTATGACCAGAGGAGAACTAGAGATCATTATTGATCACAAAATAGAAGATTTTGATTACATCAAACTAAAAAGTTTCTGTACAAACAATACTAATGCAAACAAGATTAGAAGGGAAGTAACAAATTGGGAAAATATTTTTAAAGTTAAAGGTTCTGACAAAGGTCTCATTTCCAAAATATATAGAGAACTGACCTTAATTTATAAGAAATCAAACCATTCTCCAATTGATAGATGGTCAAAGGATATGAACAGACAATTCTCAGATGATGAAATTGAAACTATATCCATTCATATGAAAGAGTGTTCCAAATCACTACTGATCAGAGAAATGCAAATCAAGACAACTCTGAGATACCACTACACACCTGTCAGATTGGCTAAGATGACAGGAACAAATAACGATGAATGTTGGAGGGGATGTGGGAAAACTGGGACACTGATGCATTGTTGGTGGAGTTGTGAAAGAATCCAGAAATTCTGGAGAGCAATTTGGAACTATGCCCAAAAAGTTATCAAACTGTGCATACCCTTTGATCCAGCATTGCTGCAATAGCAGCAATATCCCAAAGAAATACTAAAGAAGGGAAAGGGACCTGTATGTGCCAAAATGTTTGTGGCAGCTCTTTTTGTTGTAGCTAGAAACTGGAAGATGAATGGATGTCCATCAATTGGAGAATAGTTGGGTAAATTATGGTATATGAAAGTTATGGAATATTATTGCTCTGTAAGAAATGACCAGCAGGAGGAATACAGAGAGGCTTGGAGAGACTTACATCAACTGATGCTGAGTGAAATGAATAGAACCAGAAGATTTCTGTACACTTCAATGCTGTATGAAGAGGTATTCTGATGGAAGTGGATATCTTCAACATAAAGAAGATCCAACTCACTTCCAGTTGATCAATGATGGACAGAAATAACTACATCCAGAGAAGGAACACTGGGAATTGAATGTAAATTGTTAGCACTACTGTCTATCTACCCAGGTTACTTATACCATTGGAATATAATACTTAATGTGCAACAAGAAAATGGTATTTACACACATATATTGTATCTAGGTTATATTGTAACACATGTAAAATGCATGGGATTGCCTGTCATCGGGGGGAGGGAGTGGAAAGAGGGGAGGATAATTTGGAAAAATGAATACAAGGGATAATATTATTTAAAAAATTACTCATGCATATATACTGTGGAAAAAAATTCTAAATAAAAAAAAAAGAAAGAAAATTCTGCATTTCTGTAAGTTTTTGGTGCTTTCAAGATGATGTGATACAGAGAGAGATGTAGTCACTCCTCTCCTGGTCTGCACCTTAATCTTTACTCAGAAAGAGCTCTTGCTCTTAGCCCTAGAACTGTGAACAAAGTCCATGTTCCCCTGGGGTTACAAGCATTAGTGTTCTTCCTTGCTCTGGAACTGCAACTGGCATTTTGTATGAGCAATATAACAGGATCCTTTACCCAATCTCAGCTCATAGTTTCTTATAATCTCTTTCTGACTATTTTCCATAGCCCTTACCCTCTCTCACCCAAGAGCTTTAGAAGCTTCTACTTACAGTTTTATAGCCACCTCTAAGGTCTACTATTGGTGTTGATGCATCTCTCTGGGATGGTCTGACCCTACTGTCACAGACTTCTCCTGCAAACAACCTACATTGTCTTGGGCTAAGAAAAACTATCTTACCCTAACCTTTTGTTGGTTCTGTCACTCCAGGATTCAATTAGACAAGCTATTTTAAAGTCATTTTGAGGGCAATATTGAGAGAGTTCAGCTGGCTTGCAGCCTCAGACCATAGAAGTTCAAAATTCAGATTTTTTTTCATTTTAACAAATAAGCATTTATTTACTTACATATTACATGTTAGATATTATGCTAAGTATTAATGATTAAATCCAAAAGTTGAGAAAATTCCTAATTTCAGGAAGTTTACTTTTTTATTAATTTTATAATTATAACGTTTTTTGACAGTACATATGTATAGGTAATTTTTTACAACATTATCCCTTGTACTCCCTTCTGTTCCGAATTTCTCCCCTCCTTCCCTCCACCCCCTCCCCTACATGGCAGGCATTCCCAAACATATCACAAAATTCAGATTAAATAAATAAAAACATGTTTGTATGTTTGTTTGTTGGTTATGGTGAGGGTACTGCTAGTGGTACTTAGGGAAAGAATTTGGTGGTGAGTTTAATAAATTATAGAATTATGCACATAAATGTTGTACAATGGAGAAAATCATACAATGAAAGGGCCACATTTGTGAGGAAATGGGAGAGGTCTGCCAAAGAGAAAGGAAGGAAACTTGTTATGATAATAATAATAATAATAATAAACACTTTATAATATTATATTATTTTATTTTTCTTATCTTGGGAGATAGATGCTATTATCCATTTTATACAGATCAGGAAACTGAAGCCAAAACTTGTAAAATAGTTTGCCAAGATCTCACAGCTAGTAAGTGTGTGAGATCAAATTTGAACTCAGATTTTCCTCATTCCATGTTGTCTTTTGACTAAGCACTGAACCTTAAGAAACCTTCTTACAATCACTTATTAACTGTGATCCCGACTACATTTAACAGGTGTGCTCACAGTCATTATGAGCTCTTTTTGAACTTGGTCCAAATAGTGATGTGGAGAAGAGAGGAGGAAACTGTAGGAGTATGGTTACCATAAGGTGGAGAGTAAGTGTGCCTTAGGAAAAATCAAGTTTTTAATGCTATTGAAGGACTGATAATTGCTACAGAAAGGACATGACTCCAGGACATGACTGTGATGTAAGGGACAAGGTTATTTTGGTATCACTGTATCATTGGATTGTAGGATCTCTAGATCTTAAGAGTTAGAATCGGTTTCAGACTTCATCTAATCCAATTCCCTTACTTTAAAGAAACAGAAAGAAACTGAAGCTTAACCAAGTGAAAGGACATGGCCATAAAGCCTATACTCTCTGAAGTGGCTGATTAGGGAAAGAGCATGGGGGAAACCTTCCCAGATGATGCTATCACAACCTCTAAATTTTCCAATCTGGGGCAAATGCCACCCCAATAAAAGCTCTGGTTGTGCTTTGAATCACATCACTTAATAGCTAATACAAGTAGGTGCTATGGTGGGTCTGGAGTCAAGAAGATTCATCTTCCTGAGTTCAAATCTGTCCTCAGACACTTACTAGCTGTGTGACCCAGAACAAGTCACTTAAACCTGTTTACTTTAGTTTTTCATCTGGAAAATGAGCTAGAGAAATAAATGGCAAACCATTCCCTTATCTGTGCCAAGAAGCCCTTAAATTACAGACTGTTACAACTGAAATAACTAAACAGTAACACTAATCTGATGGAGGCTTATTTATTTTTATGACAATAGTGCCTTGTACCATTAGTAATCATTTGAATTAATAATCAAAATAAATTGAATTTTTAGATCACATTGCCTAGAATTTGAGGTCTCATATTTTTGCTTCCTTTTAAATAGTAATGGTTTTTAAAAATAGAATGGTTGAGATCTTTATTATGTCTCATCGAGGGGAGAAAATAGAAGATGGTGGGCATGGTCAATTAAATGCCTCAGAATATGTTTTGTTATCCCTTACTCCATTAATAGAAAAGATTAGATTTAGACTCGTGTATGTGGGAAGGAGGCTCTGACAAAGAAGATGGGTATTCATTTCCTAAGAATAGACTAGTGTGACCAAACCCTTGTGAACTGAATTAGATGGTGTCTGCATGTCAATTGATATTGTGTCTTCATGACCTCAAAACAACAGGTAGAAATCAAAATATTCATTCAGTTGTTTTTCTCATGGAAGGCAAAATTCTACCTTCCTTTTTTTCTTTCTGCTTTCCTTGGAGCTTTTATTTTCAATGGATTGAATGACTGGATGGTTGATGGTTTAACTGTTTAATAGAGTTATTATCAGCCGAAAACAATATTCTTCACTAATGATAATATGACATACTTAGGCAAAAACAACATATATATGAGGTGGACTTAATGATCTGTTAAAGTTCTATCTATGATATGTCTCTTTTGGGCTACATAAAATATAGTTTGTTGGAAGTAATTTTATGGAGAAAATTTAGTATATTTCTTATTTTTGTTTGTTTTACTTTTAGATAGATAAATTGTCAGTTAGATGGGATATTAAGCTAGACTTTAATACTGGCGATTGTTCTCATCACTCTGCCATAATTTATTTAGGGAAATTTTATGCTCAAAATAAATATATTTGTATAAGTCTATTGTTTAGGAGTTTTGTGACCATGGTTAAGCTATTTCTTTCTGTCTCTGTCTCGTCAGTTGCAAAATTCAGTCCCTAAACTCAATGGTGTTAAAGGTCCTTTCCAAATCTAGCATTCTGCTATTTAGAAATGTGCATTGTAATAATGACGATAGTGATTATAATAAATATGGTGTAAATTTGAAACTGTTTCAGTAATCAATCCTAGGGGAAATGATTATTTAATGAAAAGCCTTCCCTAATTCAATAGCTAGAAATACAAGTGGAATGATAAATGGTTTCATATTTTCTATTTCCTTAATTAAGAAAGTTATAGGCAATAATTTTGGTTTGGATTCCTTTCATAATTTGAGAATATGTTATTAAAGGAATGGTTAGAGACTATTTGAAATGGAAGCAGTGATTATAAAGAGCCAGATTGGCATTAGCATTAGTAGATTTTTTGATAGTTTTGTAAATTGATAGATCAGGTGAATTTACACACATACGTGCGTGTGTGTGTGTGTGTAATTCACCTAGATTTTAGCAAACATTCGATGGGTTTCCCTTTATTCTTGTTAAGAATATGAAGATATTTGGGTTAGATAAGGAGTTTCAGACCTTGGTATCCTCCAGGGATGCCAAAAATTTGTTAAAATATTAACAGGAATTTTTGATAAATAACTATATGATGCCATTGAAATATATTATTTTATTTTATTTCTTATGTATGTATATATGTATATATACATATATATATATATATATATATTAATGGTGAACTCTGGACTTTATTTCTTTTCACATTTAATAAAGGAAAATTTACTGAAAGCTAATAGGAAATAAACTGAACAGGGCTGGGAACCCCTGAACTAGATGACAATTAAATTTAAGCAGATTTATAATAACAATAATATTTATCATAGTGATGTAAAGTACAATGAACTTCCCATAAGTTATCTCATCTGATCAGAAATTGTTGATTAACTGGATACAAGGAATTGTCATTAAAATGGTTCTAAGCTAACTGGGATGAATGTCTCTAGTATAGTGTTTCAGACATCTATGCTCAACCTTGAGATGGTTACTGCTTTTGCAATTCCCTTGGATAAATGCATAAAATATATGTTTATTACGTCTATAGGTAAAATAAAATTGGGAGGTTTAAATGTTGTATGGCCTGGTCAGGATCCATAAATCTTGCCAGCATAGAACATGCTAATCCCAAGAAGTTAACATTATAATTAATAAAACCTCCTTAACACAACTCCTGGGAGCTATTTCAAAGTGGAAGCTGGGGAGATGAGAAAGAATAACTTTCCTTAACCAAAGTAATTTGGATGACCACTTTTGAGGATTTAAATAAAGGAGGGGGGAGATTATTCTTTAGGGCCAGGTTGAAATTCATGGCTTCTAGAGTCCCCTTCTAATTCTGAAATTTTGGGGTTCTGTGAAATGACACATTTCCTTCATATTAAGAAGTAATTTTACTATAGAAATTTGAGACCTCACAAGGGATCAGCCAAGCTGAGACTTTTAGGATCATAGAATCACAGTTTTATCTCTGTTTATCATGGAATTATGAAATGGATCTATGCGGAAAGATGTTTGTTGCATGGGAACAAATACTGAGTTTGGAGTCAGAGAATAAGGGTTCACATGTGATATTGGCTAAATCACACATTTGTTGACTGGGAACAAATGCTGACTTTGGAGTCAAAGAACCAGGATTCATGCATGATATTGGCTAAATTACAGCCTCCCTTAAACTCAGCTTCCTCAGCTTCTCTTGAACCTCAATTCCAAATTTATCTGGATTTTCATACAATTGATGAAGTCATATGCTTTATATTCACTCTACTTCTCATCAAAATACTTCAGGATGTGTGTGTGTATGTGTGTTTTATAACCTCAGAATATAGAACTAATACAAAATTATAGAAAGAGTACATTTATCATTTACCTTTTTAAAAAAATAAGTTCTAATTGGTTTTATTGTACGTAGCGTTAATTGACCTTCATACAAACAACTGGAGAATGGGATACATTTCATTTACAAGGATCAAGAACACACACACACACAAAAAAAATGGAAATTGGTATGGCAATGAAGATAAGCTATTTGACCACTAGATTTTATAAGACTAGAAATTAATGGTTACCAAAAGTTCCGTGCCAGCAGGATTTGACTACTTACCAACATAATCATAAAGAAACAGAGTTATTAAAGGCTTCAGAATCACTGGGTAATTCAGTCTTTGACTTTGATGGATGGAACTTGGCTGTTCTTTCTGCCAAAGCTGCTGACTGGATAGATGTTTTATTCATGAGGCCCAGGGCAGGATGAAATGCCAAAGGTTTAAGAATATTTTACGAAGTTCTTTGAGATGTCAAGTGAGTTACCAGGAGGTGTTAAGCCAAGCCAGTGAAGTACTCCATTGGAACACAGCTAGATGATGAATACAGCACCAACATGGCAACCAATTCCTTTAGTTTTTGTTTTGCTGAGGGAGGAAAGGCTTTGAGATCACATGGACCATACTTATCCTTTTTATTATGTATGTGTTTGTCTGCCATGGTTATCTTAGCATCCCTTCTTCCACAGAAAGAACTCTGCTGGACCACAATAATTTGTTATGATTCCATATTGTCTCATGAGATACTTGTGAATCTGAGCTTTGGAAGGAAACCATAGCACCTGAAGTTTTATCTGGTCATGGATTCAGACCCAATCTGCTTCTGGCAATAATATCTATCAAGGGAGTAATTTCAAGGACAGTATATATGTAGCATAAATTGCAAGTTTCAGGAAGTACAAAAACTCATTAATTCATAGACGCAGGAAACTGCCAATGAGGAAGAGTTCTCTACCAATGTATGGCTGTACCTTATCTGCAACTTAGTCTCAGAACTGCATGGGAGTGCTGGGAGGTTACCGATGTTGACTAGGGTCATACAGCTATTATGGGGCACAGGTTTGTTTTTAATCTGGATCTTTTTGGTTATGAGGCTGGTTCTGTACCTGTTTTACTATATTGGCTCCTTGTTATAGTAAGAATAATCAGTCAATGAACACTTATTAAGCACTTAAAATTGAAATGTCTTACAGATTTTTCTTCTTCTAGCGGGGGAAGCAACTTAGAATGACTTTTATTCCAAATGATTTTTTTTCTGTTTTTTTAAGAGATTGGGTTTTGGTTTAGAATATATTGCTTTTTTAAAAAATGGATATTCTATGCTTATAATGGGAATTACAATAGAGAGATTCTCTGCCCTTCAACTTTTTGCATGTACCAATAGTTTAAATTGAATATTTTAAAATCTATATTATTTTTTCAAGTGACTGAAATCTCATAAGAACTCAGAGAAGATTTTGTTAGAGCAGAACTGTCAGTTTTGCAGTGACATGAGGCTACAATTTGTATTGGTTCTCAGCCACTTTTTTAAAAAATTCTCTTTCTACCAAGGGCCCAGCACACTAAAGCCCAAATGAACCCTTTCTAAGGATTGTGAACTCTTGAGAGCACATGAATCAGAAAAGAGACTAAGATGAATAATTAAAATTGAAAAGTGATACATTCTAGTGAATAAGAAACAGGTAAATTCTCTATTCTGGCTGCCCTTTGCAATGGGAAAGGTGACATGCTAAAGACCATAGACGATTTCCCTTCAATCCTGGTTAAAAATCAAATCTGGGAGAATGACAAGGAAAGGCTGTGAAAAAGCTTGTCAAGATGTATCAAAATATGTCACCAGAATCCCCCCCTTCTTCTGTCTGTCAAAAACATTGACAATTTTCAATAAAAGAGCCCAATGACAGCCGCTGGAATTGTGGGACTCTACATAGCAATTTGGGTGACACATGTCAGTGTCTTCGAAAGAAACAACTTGAAAAAAATGCCATCGACAGCTCAACAATGGAAGCCTATTTGTCGATGACTTTGGGAAAGATAAATAATGCAGAATAAGAAACACCCATTAACCTTGAGGAATTTCACTTGTACCACTCAATAATCTTCTTGTAGCTACAATACATGTGAACATCCTTTGGTGTACAGGTACAGAATCTCCAGTGGCCCTGTGATCTACTGCTGAGAGAGTCTTAAATACTCACAAGTAATTCCAAGGATTAGTGAAGCAAGAAGTAGTTTACAGATATAGCCATGTTTACAGATATAGTCATGTTATTTATTGTTGGCTACCCCAAATAGTTGAGTCATATGTAGCATGGGGGCAAGTCCCACAAACTCTCTGAATCTGAATTCTTTAGTCTTTTGACCCATTCAGCTGATGGAGCAATTTTGGATAGGGCAAAATGAACTCAGGATTTGAGAGTAGATTCCTGATCCTTGGAATTGCCATAGAAATACTTTTGATACAAATGATTCCATGTTGAATTTGTAATGAGAATATGTACTTCTAGCAAACAACTTTGGTATATTCTTCTGACAACCAAATGTTTATGCTTTGTAACCTTCAATAAACTGTTGTCTTTGTTAGGATGATCAGATTTATCTTCTCACCAAACCCCCTAATGTATGATGTCAATATATTCATAGGATACTAAGTACTTTGACTGCAAACAGTATTAACAAAAGCTAATTCAAGTTGTCCTTGGACCACACCTGGTCTAAGATACTTCCACTGATCATAACATTATAAGTCAGTAAAAACCATTTTGTATTGGAAAGGGCAAAAGCTTCTCTCGATTGTCCTAGAACCCATTCTAACTGCTATTTCTAAGTCTGTATTAAACTCTGCACTTAAATAAAATATCACTTCTCTATTTGGGGATGAAAAAGGTAAAAAAGAATTTCAAAAGAGTCTATAGTTTTCTTAAGAGAAAAATAGATAAGAGGAAGTTTATTTTAAAACATTCATCAATTCCATTCAACTCAATTTATCCCAAATCCCACAAACATTTCTTAGTTACTTTATATTTGCCAGGCAGTAGGTGAGGTTCTATCAATGGAAAGAAAAAAAAATCCTCAACATTTCTTACCATAAAAAACCTATATCCTCCTGGAGAAGTATTAGGATTACAAGGTGATAACTCAGGTTGTCTAAACAATTCTCTGGCTCAGACTTCACACCTTTGGTTTAGGCCTTTGAAGGGAGTTTACACCTTTGGACTTCTGAGGTAGAGTTTACATGTTTAAAGGAGTTTGAACCTTTAAGAGGAGCAAGTTCATTGGCTAAGGGAGTGCTCATAGGCCCATTCTCTGGGAGGATAAAAGAGGTAGCATTGAGCCTGGAGAGTCTTAGTCTGACTGGGAGATTGAGTTGAGACGGCAGTCTTGAAGGATAACTTAGAGACGACTGGACCTTTACAGAGAAGTGATGGGGAGAGGAAGAGAAAATAACATATAAACTATATAAAGTAAACAACCATATTAATGTACATATAAGTCTGCAGGGTAGAAACACTTGGGGGAAATCCTGGGTTTTTTTGACACTTCAGCTCTGAGCTTTGCATGAGCTGTCACTCATCAAGAATGTGGATCTCACCAGGTGAGATCAGACCCTGTGTGATGTATAAGTAATTTGGAGATCAAGGTACTGGCTGAAGAGCATGGCACTTTTTTTATAGTTGCTATTTTAATAATGGCATGGGAGTAAAAATACCCTAAGGACAACTGCTTGGATTAAATTTATCCTAATATGTCAAACACCTGTTCTGATCTGAATTCCAAATGTGGATTCTGTTTTTCTTGATAATAGCAAGTCGTTACCCACATGCACAAATAGCTGCATTTGGAGAAGAAACTTTCCATTTGTAAACAATATTAATTTATATCGAATCCAGTTCTGAGTAAGGAAGCTTTCTTAAGAGTAAATAATGGAAAGCCCATGAAAAAGAGAAAGATTAAAGCAGAAATAGGCAACTTTGTAGAATCACAAAATGTCAGAGTGAGTAGGAATGAAAAAAGCATCTTTTCTAACCTCTGAATGAGCACTCTCTTGATATCATTCTCCATAAACAATTCTCAAGCTTGAAGATGACCACGAAAGCAAAACCACCAACTCATTCTCCTCTTAACAGCTCTAATTCCTGGGAAGCTTTCTCCTCAGATTAATCCTAAATCTACATGTTACTCCTCATTTTACTTCCTCCTCCACCAACAAGAGAGAGCAGAATCTTTCTTTTATCTTAAAATACTTGATTGTATAAGCTTTTGTGGACAGTTAAGTGACAAAATGAATAGTGTCAGACTTGGAATCAGAAATACCTAAGTTCAAATTTGGTCTCAGAACCTTACTAGCTGAGTGACCCTGGGCAAGTCAATTAACTCTACTTGCTTCGGTTTCTTAATTTATAAAATGAGTTAAATAGTAAAGCGTCCAGCATTTTTGCCAAGTAAACCCCAAATGGAACCACAGAGAATTGGACATGAATAAACAACAAAATAAGCTATCAAACATCTTCCCTTCTCCAAAATCTCTCCTCCAAACTAAATATTCCCAGGGTGGTCAATATAGACTAAAATACCAGGTCATTTTCTGAAGGTTTTTTCTATTAACAGATATAGTATTAATAATAAAAAACTGGCAAGTATTTCATATATGTCATCCCATTTAAACCTCAAAACAGATCTATTTTAGATATGTATTAGAGCTTCCATACCTGGGAGGCTTATTTGTCCATTCCCCTAATTTTTCTAATGAGAAAATTGAGGCTCATAGACTTTTGGAGTATCTTATCCAAGGTCACAAAGAACAAGTATCAGTGTTTGGATTTATTTATATTCAGGTGCTCTGGCTCTTGAACAAAGATTCTTTCCATTAGACCACTCACTCACCACAGCTTTCATCTTTATCTCAATCCTTGCCTCTACAAACATTGTCCTCCAAGTTTCTTAACTTCCTTGTTTCCTATGAACTACCTAATCTACCTAAATCATTACCAGAGTGTTCATACCTTTAAATCTGGCTGTTTTCAGTTGAAATTGGTTCAGGTTTCTTCATTTATCTTGTTGACCACCTCGAGTTAGCTAAAGAGAGTATCCTTATCACCAGTTTTTTCCAGTCAGTTGAGGCTCACAGTAGCTTGAAGTCAAATAGCTAAGGATTAACTGAATGATGACTTCCACTGAAGCCTCCTACTTCCTGATTAAGTGTTCTTTTCATCATGGTGTAGAATCATGTGGCCCCATTTAGAAGAGAAGTCATCCCAAGTGCCCTTACTTCCAGGGCACTTCCCCCCAGGTCATTAGCTGACAACTCTCTATTCATAAGAAGGAGATTTAATGATCTTACTATCTCCAATTCCTTGTGAATTCTCCCTTTCTCCAAATATTAAAGGCATTTTGTTATTGAGAGGGCAGGAAAGGGGTTAAGATGAATTTTATTTTAACTGTCCTGTACTCAATTTCTTTAATTGTGAACTGATGTCAATCACTCTGGGATCCCCTTTTATCATCTTCATTCTTTACCCCATTTTCCCTTTTCCCCCACTGTTTATTCTCTCACTTTCTTTTACTAGCTGACTCCTACTTTGAACTTGAGACTTGAAATGGGAGTGATATTTCAGAATTCTGTTTGTTTGTTTTTGGTACATGAAGGTATACAAAATTTATTTCACACAAGAAGTTTGTTAAGTAGGATTTTTATCCCTAGATTACTGATGGGGAAAATTGAGAACTTATGAAGTGAAACAACTTGTTCATGGCACATACTAGCATCAGTTCCAAGACCGGAGTCCAGTCAGCCAGTCAACAAGCATCCATGACCTGCTTTCCTCAAGCCAGGCAGTGGGTTAAGTGTTGGAGATACAAAGAAAGTTAATAACTTGGTCCTTGCTCTCAAGTGACTTATGTTCTCAGTGGAGAACCACCAGGTAAATAATCAGGCATAGACAATGCATGGATATGCAATTGGACGGCTTAGAAGGAGGGTACTGAGTGCAAATGGAGAGGAGACTTAGACAGAAGTAGGATTTGATCTGAATCATAAAAGATATCAGGAAGCCAGGTTTCTTAACTACAATACCAGCCCTCTTTCTACTACGCCATCTGATTTCTCACTATATGGATTGAAGATTTAATAATATAAAGCAGTTGATATAAAAATAAAAGCTTTGCGATTAAAATATTTTCACGTATATTGTCTCCTTTTATGTTGTTGACCACCTCATGAGTTAGGTAAAGAAAATATCCTTTTCACTATTTTTTTCCAGTCATTTGAGGATCAGAGTAGCACAAAGTCCTTCAGCACTGCTTGGTTGCCACCTCCCAATGAGGCTTTTCCTTATCCCCACCCCTTCACCCACCATTGTTATTAATAGGACCCTCTTGAACTTACAATGTGTGCCATTTTAAAAACTTGAGACGATTTAGTTTAATCTGTTCACATATTGTGTACTTCCTTCTATAGAATACAAGCCCTCTTAAGAGCAGGGGTTATTCAATTTCTGTCCTGTGGGCCTAGCACAGAGGTATCCTGCAAGGTAGAGGAGAACATGGAGGTTCTTCTGTTTGTGGAGATGATGGGTGCAAAGGTAGAACAGGGAGTCAGACATGCACTGGAATGGAGAGTACTAAAGGGAAAGCAGCTTGGTCTCAAGGAAAATGCTTTAGTTCTGGAGTCAGAAGAGCCAGGTTTGATTCTGACACATTCCTGCCTTGTGCAAGCCCCCCTTAACCTGCTTAATAAATGCTTGTTGTATAAGTAATAACAATAGCATATATAGTATGCTAATTATATTATATTATGTTGTTATATTACATCACTATATATAATATATACTGTATGTAATATATTACATATATTATATTACATCAATATATTATATTATATATAATATATCTTTTCATGTTTTATATTATAATCATATATGTATATGTATAAATCACATATGTTTTATATTATCATCAAAGTTCTTGATATTTGATCTTCACAACAACCCAGAGAAGCCATAATTGTCCTCATTCGATCATGTTATGTGGAAACTGAAGCTGACAGAGAATAAATGACTTGTCTAGGGTCCCACAGCTAATGTCTGAAATAGAAGTCAGACTCGGGAACCCCTGTGCCCAAACTCATGTTCTTTCTGCTATGCCAAGCTAAGTTCAGCTGAGAGACAGTAGGGGTGCTGGGGAAGGCCAGCAATCCCAAAGGAAATAAAAAGATGATAGGAATCAATTAAAAGGAGCAGATCATGGAGGTGCAAATGGAACAAGTGAGAGTGGAATTTAGAACTAAAGGGAAAGCTCAGCAGAAATGGCAAAAATCCCGAAATTACACTGGAAGAAAAAGTGCCCATCAAGGAGACAGATCTCAGTTGGGGGTTATTGGGAGGCCAGCACTTGGGAAATATTTTTAGGAAATAGTTGAGTATGTTTGAAGCCATATTCATCTTGAAGCAGGATTGAGCAGGCTGACATGGCTGCCATCAGTGGAATGGGAAAATATATATAATGCTGGGTGATCGTGAGGAACAGTGGAAAGCTATATTTGTAAGGAATTGGAATATTAGCATCTCTGAGATTAGTCAAAATACCAGCCTTGCAGATTTCTCTCTGTCTCTCTCTGTGTGTGTCTGTCTGTCCCCCCCTCTCTTTTTGTCTCTGTCTCTCTCTCTGCCCTCCCTTTCTGTCTCCTTTTCTGTCTCTCCCCCTTCTCTCTGATTCTCTGTCTCCATCTCCCTCCTTGTCCTCCTCCTCCTCCTCTTCTTCCTCCTCCTCCTCCTTTTCTTGAGTGCATGTGTGTATGTGAGTGTGCTGAGAGGCAGGAGGTGGCAGTGATATAGTCAGACCTGAATTTCTGCAGATGGATTTGACAGCTGAGTGGAAAACGGATTGGAGCAGTGAAAGATCTGAGGCAGGGAGCCCCGCTAGAAGGTGAAACTACCCATCAGAGAGATTTGTCAGGGTCTTTTGGAGCACGCTCACAGGCTGTCTCTGAGACTTGACTTCATGCTAGAGAGATTCAACCAAAGATGTCCATTATGGTGTCTGCTATTATGGCCAGAGATGTGACTGAGAAAGTGGGCAAGCGTCAAATGACTGAAAAACTCAGGCAAAGCAGCAACTTTACCAAAACAGAGAATCTTAGCACAGCCTGACCTATTCATCTGAAAACAAGTGGTTAATGACTGAGAGCCAGGCAAGTGAAATGCAAGAAATATGCAAAGGATTGTATAAGGAAGAACATTTAGAGCTATTTGGCTTAGGCTTAAAAGGCCTAAAAGGGCACAGAGATTTAAAATGAGAAAAGATCTAAGGACAGGATAGTCTAATGAAAGGATGTGACCCAGAATTAAGAAGCTTTGAGCTTATATCTCAAGCTATGTTACTCAGGTTATTCATTCCATCTCTGTCTCAATACCTCAGTTTCCTTATCTGTAAAATAAATCAAATGCTACTAAGGTGCTTTCCATGCCTAATTTTTTTCTGATCCTATGATACTGAGCCACTTTGTCTATCCCTCTCCATTTTAAGAATTCAGTTCCTTCCTCTCCCAGATGCTGGTACCTTACCCTCTAAGGTTACATCCCATTACTCTGTATGTTTCATTTATCTTGTACATACCTATTTGCTTATATATTTCTTCTTTATTGGAGTTGTTGATGGCAGGGCCTAATTTAGGATTTCTTTATATCCCCAACAGTTAATAAAAACCTGTTGATTGATTCATAAAGAAATTAAGGGCCATAGCAGCTCTTTTTAGAGGCAAGGGACTGAAAAGGGAGTGGACGCCCACCAATTGGATAATGACTGAATAAACTGTAGTATTTAAATGTAATGGAACATTATTGTTCTATAAGAAATGATGAGCAGGGGGATTTCAGAACAGCCTGGAAAGACTTGTATGAACTGATGCTGAGCGAAGCCAGAGCAGTGTATGGAATAACAGCCAGATTGGGTAATGATCAACTATGACAGATTTAGCTCTTCATGGCATTGCAGTGATCTAAGACAATTCCAATAGAATTAGATTGGAAAATGCCATCCCCATTAGAGAAAGAACTATTGAGAATGAGTGCAGATCAAAGCATAGTATTTTTACTGTTTTGGTTTTTTTCTTTTATATAATATAGCATTTTACATTTTCCTTTTGTTTTGATTTTTCTTTTACAACATGACTAATATGGGAATATGTTTAAAATAATTTTTCATATATATATGTATATATATCTATATCTATATGTATATATATATATATGCATATCCTATAACAGATTACTTGTAGTCTTAGGGAGGAGGAGGCATGGAGAAAAAAAATTTTGGAACACAAAATGTTATAAAGGTGAATGTTAAAAACCATCTTTACGGGGCAGCTAGGTGGCACTGTGGATAGAGCACCAGTCCTAAAATCAAGAGGATTTGAGTTCAAATCTGATCTCAGACACTTAACACTTCCTAGCTGTGTGACCCTGGGCGAGTCACTTAACCCCAATTGCTTAGGGTAGGGGAGGGAACTATCTTTACACGTAAAGGGCTGGAACTGAGCAAATACACTTAAATAAAGAAGACTTAAAGCTAATTACCAATTGGACATACTCTATTAACATATGCTTAGAAAATTACCCTGCACAACTATTCTGTGCTGGCTGGATCTGTGGATGTAGACAGAGAAGTGTGAGAGAGATCAGAGGGTAGAGTAGGACAAGTGGGATCATTTTTGGAGGTGGAGAGAGAAAAGGGAAGTGTGGAGATTCCTATATCTATTCCTCTGACTCAAAAAGACCAAGAATAAAGACTTTTGCTTATCCTGACTCCAGCTGACTCTAAGATATCCAGGGTATTATCTCGGTCATTACATTTACATGTAATTAGAAAAACATAAAATGCTATTAAGTGGGGGGGAAAAAAAGTAAAACAAACAAAAAAATCTGAGGTTCCAGAGACAATTCTTGACTTGATTAAGGCCTCGCAAATAGAAAATGGCAGAGCTAAGATTTAAACACAGGAGCTTAGGATAAGGACTTAGCATTTAAATAAAATGTTCCTCACAAAAAAGTAATGCAAATTAAGGGAAGCAGACTTTGACTCAACATAAAGATAAACTTTCAAACAGTTATAGACGGAAAGATTTTGGTGCAGGAAGTAATGAAGTTCTTCCACAATAGAGATGTTCCGTCAAAGCTAGGATGATATTTTTTGTTGAGGAATTCATCAAGGACATCCATTCCTCAGGTTTGTGGACCAGGCAGTACTAATGCACAAGTCCATGGTTGTTAACCTATAAATATAGTATGTTAAGTGCTTATTTGAATATGACACTATATGGAAAGAAGAGCAATAGACATGGCCCCTGAGATCTTCTAACCACAACAGACAGAGGGATCTATAAATCTACAGCCAAAGACCCTTCTTGAGTACTAAAAATGGTAGCTGATCGTTGATCCTATCAGAAGAATGGTGTGGGAAGAGGCTGTAATATGCACAGATAAAAGGAAGTTGCCATCTTAAGATGGAGAAGAGATTGAATATGTGAGTGGAATGACTCCCTTAGAAAAGCTTATTTTCCAAGGTGACAGTAGATTCACCAAAACCGGATTCAAGTCCTGCTTGATATGTACTGGCTATGTAACTCCTAAGCAAGTCACTGGTTGGGTGACACCTGAGTAAATCACTTCATTTCCCAGAGCTCCAATCCTTGCTATGATGCTCTAAGTGGCAAAGCAGGTCTTGAAGGCCTATATAGCAGAAGGAATTTCCTCACTTGGAATTCCTTTCTCAGAGCAAGTTAAATAATAACACCAAGAATTACCACTTTTTCATGTACCACAATTTCAAAAATGAATTTAAAATCAACATTTATTAAACACTTACTCTATGCAGAAACATAAATAGAAAATCAGGATGGCCTCTGAGTGGAGAATGAGCTAGCTGTTTATGTTTTCACCAACACTAAATTTGACATTGTCTATCAGAACTGGCCCCTGTCAGCTATGATTTAGATGGCCACTAATTTCTTGTCAAGGGTAGAATTCACATGGATACAACTGTTGTATCCCTTAGGGAGCATTTGTCTTAAACTATACTCAGAACATTGACAGCAATCTAGGATATGAAGATGTAAACCTTTGTTCTATCATAGAACAACTGAAAGTCTGAGGCTCCCTTGGGAAATGTGGTATCTGTACTTGGAGACTCTTTTGTACTGGTCTTCTCTGTCTGAGCTGTCCTGGAATAACTGGAGGTGAAGTCAGTTTTGTGGTTAGACCAATGAGAAGTGAAGCAGGGCCCAAAGTATGTGCCTTCTCTCAAGGAACTCACATCCTAATGAAGGAGACACAAAAGAAGCTTTCAGCTGCCAGATCAGATGGATACAATGCACACACAGTGGTAAAACTCATGATGATATGTCATCTTTAGCTTCATTTCCATTGATACAACCATATCCACTACACCATTTAACAGTACCAAGAATTTTCTTTTCCTAATTTTCAGTGGATATTATTTCACTATATGTGACCAATTGCCAGATTCCATCACCACGAAGTGAAGAGGAAGAGGTGATTGCTATTCTTAGGGCTCCTGGGTTTACCTGCCTATCCTTAGCAGTGGATCATTGGTTGGTATTGTTAGTGTTAGGGCTAATACACTTTTTGCAAATACTTGTTCTCTAGGTAAAAATTATAGGGACTGAGATAAAAGCTGGTGGTTTGGGGATGGGGTGGAGGTCACCACTATTCCCTGAGCTCTTTGGTATAGGGCTCCAGTCTATCTCCACTGTCATGAAAAGCTTTGAGTGATGAGACAAGTGACATGAGCCCAGAAGGAACCTATGGATCCTATCATTTCTAGAAGTGCCCTTTCCAGATATGAAAGATAGCCTATTCAAAGTCACAATGGTGAAGGATGGAATATCATGCAGGATTAAGAAGAAAATGGCCATTTGGCTTATACTTTGACCACCCAGGGAAATTGAGAACATTTCCCCCCAGTTCCTCCCTCCTTCAGTCTTCAGCCCTTCTTTTTCTTATGTTCTCTCTCTGTTAACTATTTGACTTTTCCTCCACTATCTTGGTTCCACTTTCCAAAACAGGCATTTCTTTTCAATGTTTTCCAACACAAATTTCCATCCTGAAATGGTCAATAAAAGCCTATGGGGAAAGACTGCTCTGAAGTGAAGAGATTAATAACAACATATATCAATGTGAGACCTAAAGATGATAGCAAAGTAAGCTTCATTTCTCTTCCGGGTACTAGCAAAAAGCACAAGAGTATATTTTTTAAAATTGCTCACACAATATTTGCTGATCATTGCAAAAGGAGAAATAGAATTCAGGGAGTTTAGACATAAGAGATGTTGAAGATTCAAGAAATAAGGTTAGGGGAAAGGCAAATTTGAGGTTCTTTTTTTTTTTCTTTTGATTTATTATGTTCTCTCCCCAAATCATCGTATTTGTAAATACCAACAATTTTTCTTTAAAGCATTTTCCTAAAGTTAAATTAGATGGCAATAGATGAAGGGGGGAGGGGGTATGATGTGTAGAATTCTCACTGTAATCAGTAGTTAGTTAATGAGGCTACATGAAGTGTGGTCTGGGGAAAGTCAAGGTACATTTCTAAGTCTTATGTGCCTTGAGAAAGAAAAATAAGAGTTGTGATAGTTTGAATGAATTAATGCTCTGGTCATTTAGATTTCTAGTCTTTATGAATTTTAGACAAAGGAGAACCATTAAAGGTCACTTAAAATACCCCTTTCATTTCAATTATGTAAAATCTGTGATAGAAATAAGCCATATGTGACTCATCCAGGACCTTCCAAATATTAAGCATATCTACAATTTGAGCCCAGGTCTTCTAATTTGAAATTCACCAATATTTCCACCAGATCAATTTCCTGATAGTTCTGAGAGATTTGCAGGCCAGGTACTCAGGGAATTCAAATAACATATTCATGGTCAAAAAAATCACAAAATCACAGAGTTTAGAATTAAAAAGTTTTTAATAGCCATCTAATCCATCACAAAACTGAAAAGTTGTTTTTTTTTCCCATTATAACACATAAGTGGTCAGAAAGGCACAAATGCTATCTGGCATGTGGAAAAGATCATTAGCTTTGAAGTCTGAAGACTTAAGATCAAATACTCCTTTGGATGATTTCAATCAGTCAACGTTAAAAAAAAATGCAGTGAGCCAGACCCTGTACTGGAGATACAAAAGGGAACACAAGCCAGGACCTTTGACCTCAAGGAGCTCATGATCTAATGAGAGAAATATACGTAACATGCAAATAAATAGATGCAAAATAAGTTATATACAAAATAAATAGGAAATAACAGAGCGGCAGCACTAAAACTGAGGTATTATGAAATGCTTAAAATTGAGGAATTATGGAAGGCTTCTTATAAAAGACAAGATTTTTAGTTGAGATTTTAAAAAAGGCAATTGATAGTGGACAAAGTTGAGGAGAGAAAGAATTTCCGGTATGGTAGAGAGTCAGTGAAAATGCTCAGAGCCAAGATATGTAAGGTCCTGTTTGTGGAATAGGCTTGAGTCCAGTGTTAGTAGATTGAAGAGTGTCTCTTGGGAAATAAGATGTAAGAAGACTGGCAAAATAGAAAGGAACTAGATTATAAAGGGTTTGTTTTTGTTTTTGTTTTGTTTTGTTTTGTTTTTTGATCCTAGATGTGATGGGAATACAAATATTTAGTAAACAGGAGGTAAAATCAGTAGACCTTGCTTTAGGAAAAATCCCTTTGGTGCCTGAATGAAGGATTTATTGGAATAGAAGACTTAAGGCAGGAAGACCATCAGTAGCATGAGATGAAGAAGATCTGTACCAGGGTGGGGGCAGTGTCAGAAGAGAGAAGGGAGTATATTTGGGAGATATTACAAAAATAAAATTGATGGACTTTGGCAAGAGCTTGGATATTGTAGGTGAGAGATTTTGAGGAGTCCAGAATGACTCCTACATTGTGCGCCTGAAAAACTAGGAGAATGATGATGTCCTCTAAGTAAGGTAGGAATTGGGAGGGAGGGTTTGGGGGAAAATATAATGGGTCCTACAAGTGGGACCTTGAGGAAGACACTTTTTCTTAGGAAACTTCAGTTTCCAAATCTATAAAAGGAAGAAGGGTGGACTAAATGGCTTCCTAGCTCCCTTCTTGTTTCTGAATCTATGATCCCTTTAATACTGAAGCCAGGACTTCAATCTGGATCTGACACCAGCATCAATGACTAAACTGCTTCACAAAGCTGTATTCATGTCAATAGGAAAGAAATAATAATGTATAGAAACTTCGTCTTCTAGAGTACCAGCAAGTATCTTCCTCCCTTTCTTCTTCCTCTTCCTCCTTTCTTCCTTCCCTGTCTTTGCTAGATCTACTATGCTGGCATTTTCTGGCTAATTCTGTCTTTTAAAATGTTTCTTTGAGGGTTCCTTTTCTGTCTCTGAATGCTTGGATCAGAACCATGGCAAGGCATCAGGGACAGTACACAGGCATCTCTATAGCAGGCTGAGAAAGCAATCTGAGTCACATTTTCCTGTTTCTCAAAGGCTGAATGTTGAGCTTCAGTTTGGAATTAGTGGAAAGCTTCTGTCAGTTAGTATACATAAATTTATACACGATGCTATATGGAGGCACAAATATTGAAGAGAAGTTGAATATTAGCCTTGTTATTTTCTTATAGTTGCCATTCATTTGTTTTTATTAGTAAATTAGGTTTCATAGGGAACTGAGGTAAAATTGAGCTTCCCAGCTCAATTTCCAGATCCAACCATCTTATCCTGATCTTTAGAGTTGAGGATAGTGGGGACATAGAGCTCTTATTAAGCAGTGCATTAGAGAGAGGCAGAAGAGGAGCTGATAAAATATAAAACAGACTATATCACACATACTTATTTTTCTGGGATCTCTGGTCCTGCACTTTCTCATTATAATTAGTTCCTAGATCTGAACTCTCTCTGCTGGGACCCTCAGATAGTTGACCTTGGTACTTCAAGAAACTCCACTTCTTTTTTGCGTGGATATATATGTGAGGCATTGGATTAAAAGTATTGCTCAATGTTAGTGACTCTTAAGTGTCTGAGACTGGATTTGAACTCAGATCCTCTTGCCTTCAGAGCAGTATCCACTGTGCCATCTAGCTGCCCACAGGAAACTCCAATTCTTGACATGACCTGCCCTCTGATTTTTATTGGAGCCAGCTTTGTAGATCACCACCAGCTCCAGGACCACCAGCCTGTCATCTCTACACACAATCAAACTTCTTATTCCTCAGATATGGAGAGGTTTCCCTTCAATAACTATTTCCCTAATCATTAGCACTTGCCAATTTCTATAGGGTCATAGAATACACAATACATTAATGGCTCATGAGAGTGAAGATTTTCTAATTTTGGTAATTCATTACAGGAAATTTTAATCCTTTTCCATTTGCATCAGGGGCATAATCCCCTTGTTTCTTGAGTGGAGGGGATAGAAGCATTGAGGGAGAATGGCTAAAGATTGGTTATAGTGTACAAGCCTCAGGGTGCTGTAAGTTATGCAAAGCTGCATTCTGACTTTTCTTTTTTACCCAAAAAGCATCACTCTTGTTGAATAAAATAATAGCTATTCAATTGGTCATTCCCTTATGACTGCAAACCATTTGGAGCTCAGTCACGCTTAGGAAAGATGATATTGACGATGTGTAGAAATATCTGGAATGAGATGCTTTACTCCTGGCATCTTTCATTCATAATTACTGCAAAGCTGCCCTGTACTGGTACAGTCAATGGCCAGTCAATATTCCCATTATAAGCTAGAGGAGGGTGAGTGGTTAGGACAGAAGCACAAAGCAGTCATGTCTTGCATCAGCCTGATACAACCCAGACAATAGAATTGGGTAGAGATGGCTGACTTTTAGAAGGAATGGGGGTGGAAGGAGCTGAAGTAAGGATGCAATTTTGAATACAATTTCTATTTTTCTGAAAATATTTTCTATCAAAATAAAAATTCCCAAAGGAGAACAGGACTTGAAGCAGATATAACACAGGAATATGTAACAATAGAAGGAATCTCAGAGACTGCTTGTTGGGGTCCCTTATTTTATAGATGAAGAAACTGAGAGTGAGGCATCTCAAGTAATTTTCCCAAGGTAATAAATGGCAAGTCTCTGAGGTGGGAAATGGGTTTGAATTCTACCTCCAGTTTGCAGAATCATGTTCTCATAGCCTCTGTCTCATCTATAAAAGAAGATAAAAGCCATTGTACCTATTTTATCATATTCTTCTGAGAATTATATATATATATATATATATATATATATATATATATATAAAACATTGATATATATATATATGTATATATAACTGATATATATATATATATATTCTTCCAGCCCCTAGATATATAATATATATATATACATATATGTATATAATACACAACACAATACTTTGTACATGTTCACATACCACATGAATATATAAAGCTATTATTGTTGTATTCAGAGAGAAGATGATGGAGTAAAGACTGTGAAAATTATGGGATCCAAATAACATAAGTATTAGGACAAAGTTAAAAGATTCATTCATATTTATTCATTAAGTTACATTCATTCATTTGATCAATCAGTAATATTTATTCATTCAGTCAGTCATATTCATTTATCCATCCATCCATCACGGCATTGAAAGAAATGCCTTTGTAAACCTTAAAGTGCTACCTAAATGTGACTTTATAAGATCATAGATTTTGAGATAAAAGCATTTTGATATGTCATCTCACACAATCTTGTCATTTTTTACAGATGCAAAAGGCTAAAATCACACAAAGAGTAAGTGTCAGATTCAGGATTTGAACTCAAATCCTCTGACATGGGATGCAATTTTTTTTGCATAAAACCATACTTTTTATCATTACAGTTAGTATTTTAAAGATACTTATTAATCACCTATTGTGCACTTGATTTCATTCTAAGGGATGAAAGAAATAATTTCTTATTTCTTATTTATCTATTATTATTTATTAATAATAAATTGAGTGAAACCTGAGTTTTTGTTCTCAAGAGAACATCATTATAGGACAGGTAGGTGGTATAGTGGCTAGAGTACTGAGCTTAGAATCAGGAAGACATCTTTTTGAGTTCAAATCCAGCCTCTGACTCTTACTATGTGACCCTCACTTAATCCTGTTTGCCTCAGTTTCCTCATCTGAGACTGTTAGGTTCTTACTAAGTGCTAATGAGATGAGATGTGAGGTTCTTACTAAGTGCTAATGAGATAATGAGATGTTAGGTTCTTACTAAGTGCTAAGTTGGTACTTAACAATTCTCTAGTTCACACCTTTTGGTTCCAGCCTTTAAGGGGAGTTTACCTCTTTGGACTTCTGGGGAGGAGTTTACATGTTTGAGAGGAGCAAATTCATTGGTTGAAGTATTTTTCCCACAAGCCCCTGAGTTATTCCATGCCCATTCTCTGGGAGGATAAAAGAAGCAACATTGGGCCCAGAGAAGGAGTCTACTCTAGGTCAGAGTTGGGATGGCTCTCTACAGGAAGAAGAGTCTGGCCAGGAGATTGAGTTGAGACAGCAAATCTCCTCCCAGAGAGTGATGGGCAGTTTCTGGAGACAACAGAACATTACATTTTGGCGCCCAATGTAGGGCTCGAACCCACGACCCTGAGATTAAGAGTCTCATGCTCTACTAACTGATCTAGCCAGGCCATTGAACATTACATGAGACCGCTCCAGTATATTTGCTAAGAAAACCCCAAATGGACTCACAAAGAGTCAGATTGATAGAACTGAATAACAATTGAGCAACCATAAGAACAAGAATGTCCGTTGGCTTTGTAATCAGTTATTGCTGGGTTCAGTTTTTCTCAGTGAAAGGATGCATTTTGACTGCTTTAGGTTATTTCCATTTTGTTGTCATATGGGGATGCCCAATTGGTTGGTCAATTGAGCCTGAGTCAATAAAGGAGACCTTGTGGGCATAGTTCAGTGGAATAGGTATAAGACTTGGAAACAGGAACCTTGGAAATATCTGTACATTGGGAACATCCCTTAATGTCACTGGGACTTACCATAAATGATGGGGTTGAACTAGAGAGCCCCTAAAGTGCCTCCCTAGCTATAATCTAAAGTCTTCTACCTCAAGAAATAAGGGTAAACCCATTTGTCTTAATTATACAATATTAAGCAAGCTATTCCTCTAATCTAGTCACTCCACCTATATAAAAATAAACCATTCCATATGGGCATCCCATATTGCACTAAAGATATCCAGCAATGGAAAACGTTGCCTTATTGGAAAGAAAGAACCCAGTGTTTATCAGCCTTTCTCCTGCAGCAAAATCCTGACAAACATCCCATAGTCTAATGTCGATAACATCCTAATAGCTACACACAAGGAAGCCTAACTTTTCTGGGAATATTAGCCCCAGTGTACCACTAAATCTTGTTTAAGCTACAGTCATTACTGGTTGTGATGAATGTCACTACCTGAATCTAATTTGGGTAATTTCCTGCAGCTCAAGTGTACTAGCACAGAAATGAATGTTAATTCACTGCTAATTTAGTATACTAACCCTTAATTAGCAACCCACCAGGTCTAGAATAGCTGATTCTGAAAGCTCAGCAAACTTTTATCCAAAATAAAACACATACATACACAAAAACACACAGACACACATTCTCTTACTCGTTTCCTCATCTCTTACATCCAATGCTTAAATGTCAGGAAAGTTATTAGCACTGGGAAAAAAATGTGATTTTTATTCTTTTCTTCTTGGCTAGCAAAGAAATAGCACCTCCATTACCAGATGCCTCCCAGAAGTGTTTAAGAGAAAGTTTTGCTTCTCTCCCAGTTGGAATTAAATTTAAACAAAGCATTAATAGGTGGACCCCTAAGAAGCTGCTTGTCCTTAGAAGAAAGTGACTTGAGGCTGAACATCTGGCTGAGAAGACATTGAGAGATATTGCAACAGAGTAGAGTAAGAGTTGTTGCTAAAGTAGCATTTCTTCAATATTGAGTCAAGATGGGCATTCAAAAAGAAGCAGGAAGCAAAGAAAGTAAGGAAACAGGCATTTAGAAAGTGCCTATTATTTTAATCCTCAATACAACCCTGGAACATACTGAGATGTAGGGATTGTTTCTGGTCCTTTGAGACATGAAACTGGGAGTGCATTATTTTGGATTCACAGAATGTTAAAATTGGAAGGCATCAGCTCTCACATTTTATAAATTAGTAATTTGAGACCCAGAGAGATAAAGTGATAATTTTTTAAAATTTTCTGTTCCACCTGATAATGGAGATAATAATTGTCTCTATTTTACAGTTGCAGAAATTGTAGAAAACAGGAACTCAGTAACTTTTTGGGGGGTCACTCAACTAATAAATATCCCAGGTCATATTCAAATGCAGGTCTCTTCCTGACACCAGGCCCAAGTGTTATCTCTGTCAAGCTGCCCCCATTTTACAAATGAGGAAATTGATACCAACATAAATTAAGTGGCTTGTTCAGGGTCACATAACTATTAAGTGTCAGATTCGAACCCAAGTTGTCCTAATTTCATGTCCAGTGCTCTATCGGCTGTCACAACTAATTGCTTTCTAGAAAGAAGAGATAGAACATTGTAAAAATAATTCTGCCTACATTTAAGTCATAGTGCAAAAAAGAAAAGCAAGATCTTGGGTGGTCTAAATTCCATAGCTGGAAAAAATCAATAATGCACGTAAGGCTTGCACTCTTTCCCCTGAGTCAGAGTGCTTGGGAGAATGGCCAAAGTTTCCTTGTGGAACTTTATTTGGTTTAGGGTTTTGAGGAAAAGTTAAACCTTATCTCTTTGGTCTCTTAAGACACACAAGATTTGTTTGGCCATATTTCTGTGGGTAGTCAGAGTCTAGGAATCACAATAGCTTGCTGAGAATTAGCCATGGGCTTCAGAAGGCCTCATAGATGGCACATACTGAGATGGAGGGATTTCTTGTGGGTCCTTTGGGATGTGAAACTGAGATGTAGCAAGGGCATTTTGGGGGCTCCACAAAATGTTAGAACTGGGAGGTATTAGCTCTCACATTTTTCAAATTAATAAACTGAGGCCTAGAGAGATAAAATGACATTGTTTTTGTGTTCCATCTGATGAGTGCTCTTTTAGGTTTGGCTTAGGAGTATGATTTTTGATGACAAAATCCTAATCAGGGTCAATACTAGAAATGCCTTCACCCATAAGAAATAGTCAAAGGGAGAATAGTCAGGCTAGAAAACCAGATATTCTTGCCCTTGGTCTCACGAAACTCAGGTGTCAAGACTGTCCAGAAAAAGAATGAGGGCAACATGATTAAGCATTGGGACGACAGCAGTGGTTACAGCCCTCAGTGCCCAATAAGGATGGGGAAAGAAGCAAACATCCTGGGAGGAAGTATTCCCCAACCCAAGTCATGTTCCAGGTTAGAGCCCTGTTTGCTACTTACTACTCCCATCAAGAACGCTGCCCTCTTCCTAGCCAGGGACAAAGAACGAGCATATGCCCAGCTTTTGCAGAATCCAATGTGATTGCCCTGATTGTAGGAAGTATTAAGCAGGCAGTTATGATCTTAGTGAAAACTCACCATTTATAATAGGCAGAAATCTTCACTACAAGCAATTGTTATTGGAGCAGGATTTTGAAATTGGTTTAGCCACAAACCTGGATCTCGGAAAGCTAGCATGCTATCATTTCATTCATTAGAAAGGCTACTCAATATTCTGGGTGAGCTCGGAGCAATTGAGAAAACTGCCTGAAATGAACACTTTTAATTCTTTCCAGACTCCTTCCACCCATCCATGTTCCATTTGCCTTTCCATTAGTCTCCTGTTCTTTGTTTTTATCATAACATGTTCAAGGCAAGGATGACATCCTTTGAAATGTTCTTTTTAAATTATACAGAATTTATGTTTAATGTATAGTAATGCTGGAATCAACATCTGATGGTAAGAGACAGACAAAGAGTTAGAGAGAGAGATGGAGAAAATAGAGGCAGAGAGAGACACAGAGAAAAGAGAGAAGAGGAAGAAGAAGAAGAGGAAAAAGCAGGATGAGGGGAAGTAGGAGGGAAGAGGAGGAGAGAAGAGGAGGAGAAGGAGAGGGAGGAAAAGAAAGGAAGAGAAGAAAGAGGGAGGAAGAGGGGAGAAGAGGAAGAAGGGAAGAAAGGACAATGGAGAGAGGAAAGAGTAGGGAGAGGAAGGAGGAAAGAAAGAAGGTAAAATGAAGGAAGAAGAAAGGAAAGAATGAAGAAAAGAAGGGAAAAAAGAAAGGAGGGAAGCAAAAAGGAAGGGAGGGAAGAAAGGAAGGAGGGAGGGAGGGAAGGAAGGAAGGAGGGAAGTAAAAGAAGAAAGGAAGGAAGCAAAGAAGGAAGGAATGAATGAAGGAGACAGGGAAGGGAGGAGGGAGGGAAAGTGAAGGAGAAAGAAGGAAGAAGAGAAGGAGGAGGGAATGAAAGGGAGGAAGGACAATGGGGAGTGGAGAAGTAGAAGGAGGAAGGAGAGGAAGAAGGAAGAAAGGAAGGAAAGAAGAAAAGGAAAAAATAAAGTAGGGAAGGAAAAAAGGAAGGAAGGAGGAAGGGAGAGAGGAAGAAAAGAAGAAAGGAAGAAAAGGACAAGGGAAGGGAGGGAGGAAGAGAGGAAGGGAGGAAAGGAAAGAGGGAGGGAAAGGGAACAAGAATAAAGAAGGAAAAGAGAAAGCAAAACACTGATTTGGGGGCTGACTTCACTTGAAAAGGATTGGTCAGTAGAGGAGCTGAAAATTGCCATGTGCCACAATTCCCTAAATAAGCAATAAGAAAAACAAATTAATGCAGAGGAAATAGTATAGTGTGAGAATCTAAATCAATGGTTGAAGATGAATGCTCACACCATTGTGAAGTCTTGGAGTTGGCAGGAGCCTCAGGAGTAATGTCTGTAACCCCAAACAGACACAGAATTTCCTCTGCAATGTTTATCAAAAAAATAAAAAAAAATCATCCCATTTTTGCTTTGAGAGCTCTAGGGAAGGGAAATCCCTCTGGGAGCAGAACAAAAATGGAGACCTGAGTCTAAGTGAGGTCAGAGCTGTTTGGATCATGGGCTAGTTTAGAATCATCCCAATATTCATTCATTATGAGACTTTGCTCAATATCTTCAAAGGATTGGAAGGTACTTGAAATAGTAGCTACAAAGTCCTTTGTAAGCATTAATGAAATATGCAATCTGGCAGACTGTGATTATCATTAGAGCAGGGACTGTGATTTTGTTCTCCCCACCCCGCCTTTTTTTGTCTATTCCCATCATTTGGCATAGTGCCTGGTACATAGTAGGCACTTAATAAATGCTTGTGGTCTTGATTTGATGACACAATTGGGGAAGCTGTGATCCTGACAGAATAAAGCAACTGACCATGGTCACAGGGATGGTTCATTTTAGAACTGGGAATAGGAAGGACTCTTATGGATGTTCTTTCAACCTTACCATCAAGCCTTAGACTCTAAAGCTCCTGTCCTTTAATTGGATATATATGTTTCCTCAAATTGTGAAAAGGGAACATCAGCCTATTATGTAGGTAACTGGGGCAGGAGCCAAAGAGAATCTGATTTCTTTTTCCTTATTCTATGCCTAGGAATAGTGATGGCACACTCTTCTGTCTCTCTTCCTATCTCTCTCCTCCCTTCTTTGCCTCCTTTTCTGTCTCTCAATAATCCTCTGCCTCTATCTCTCCATCTTTCTCTTACCTCTACTTCTGTTTCTCTAGCACTGTCTCTGTCTTTTCTTGATTCCCACCTTCCCCTTTCTGTTTTTGTATGTCTCTTTCTCCTTATGTTTATCTCTATTATTTCTTTCTCCCTTCTCTTGCTCAAACTATAAATGAAGGCAATTACTATTTAAAATGCTTAAAGAAAGCATTCTTTACATCAGTCAATTAATCAACAAGCTTTTGTTAAAGACTGTTTCTGCTGCTATTTTAGATCCTGGGGATAAAAAGAGAAAGTAGAACTATTCCCTGCCCTCAGGGAGTTTTTAGGTCAATGGAGGAAACTATGGGAACACTAATGGAGTCCAAAATTTAAATTTAAGTGATCAGAATACATATTCCTTTGATCACTTTAAATTTTACAAGATATCAGAGTTTTGGGGTTAAGTGATTTTCTTCCCACAGTATTCCCCGCCCAAAAATAAAAACTGGGACAATTATTTTATTTCATGTAGTTTTCATTTATGATTTCTGGAAATATATCTCAGAAAAACTAGGGTTTGATAAAGTCCAATTGGGATTCAAATGGAGCCACTTGAATAAAAGCTTTAAACTCAAGTCATTCTGACAAATATAGTTCTCAACCTAAGCTTCATTTGCTCATTGTTTGATTTTGATGGCTCAGAGTGAGTCTAAATGGCAATTGTTTCTGTTCTGGACCAAAACTCTGATGGTCTTCCTTTCCCAGATTGCTATTATTATTATTGTTATTGTTGTGGTTGTTGTTGTTGTTTGTGAAGGCAAACTAGAATATATTTTGCCTCAATTCTTACCTTATCTATATACTTGTTAAACGGGTGTTGTATCAGACAAGCTAAGACCTGGGAAAGTTTAAAAAGGTCAGGGTCTCCCATCGCATCCTAGGCCATTACCAGTCATTTTGATCTCCAGTCTTGCTACTGGACTCCAGAGACTCTGGAGGAGAGAGTGAAACTGCGGGCCCTGTACAACCTTGCCTCATTTGGATCCAAGTCAAGACAACACCCTCCTAATGCCATTAGTCCTTTTTGAGAAAGGGGAATGAACAATATATAGAATTTGATTGGTTTTCTGCAAGGAGATAAAGCCAGCTTATCTACCTTGAAATTACCCATAATACCATAGTAACTTGGAAGGCATGGAAGAGCAGAGTTTCTCCATCATCATTCATTAAACATCTACTGACTGATTGGGAAGATTGGAGTCATGTTGTTCCCACACTAACATTATAAGTGTCATAGAATGATTGAGCTAGAAAGGAACTTAAAGATCTTTAAAGCCCAAAGTCCACACTGGAAAACACTGGAAGGAAAAACAGCTCATAGGTGTTGATCACGGTACAGTTTTCAAAGCTCCTTCTTCACACCTCTATGAAGGTAAATCTATCCATTTTACAAATCAAGAAACTAACTCCAAGGAATTAAGTGCCTTACTTAAGATCACATAGCTGTTAAATAGTGGGGCAAGAACTTGAATCTAAGTCACTAGATCTTGCCTTTCAAGAGGAGAAGTCTGAATTAGGCAAGACATTAAAGAAGTCAGACTTTCTGGAAAGCAATACAAACAAAATACTCAATGGTAGGCTAGACCCAGCTACTACTGGCATTTATTAAATTTTCACTGTCAGTATTTATAACTTGGAAATCAGAACCATTAGAAATCAGGGCTTGGTATATTATTTTGATGATTATCCAGACAAGAGAAGGAATAGAAAAAATATTAATAATTAAATTTAAAATTATGCAGATTATTTTTTAGAGAGCCAGTTGTTAAGCATTAACACTATTACCTCTAATTCTACTTAATTAGCAATTTAGGATTGTAGCTCTAGAGTTGGAAAGGGCATCAGAAGCATCTAGTCCAATATCTTCATTTTATAGATATAGAAAATGAAGTCTAAGGAAATAAAGTGATTTGCTCAGTTACACAAACCAAGAACTCCAGAGGCAAAATTTGAATCTAGGTCCTCTGCCTCTAAAATTAGCGAAAATTATTGACATTGAAATTAATTTTAGTGAATAAAATATTGCTAAAACTTTTTTGCTCATTTTCTGTGCATCCTGATCAGGTTTTTTTCGTCCCTTCATTTTTCACTGAGATATTTGTATGGATGCAATATGTGGTACAGTGAAAAGAAGACCAGAGTTGGAGTAAAAAAGACCTGAGTTCAAATTCAAGCTCACTTACTAGCTCTGTGACTTGAGGCAAATCACTTAACCTGTCTCATTCTCAGTTTTCTCATCTATAAAGTGGTGATAATAGCAATCCCCTGATGTGGTTGTTGTGAGGATCAAATGAGATCCATATATGCCATATAAAGCACTATGAATGGTAGCAATCATTCCTCATTTACCGTTTTCATTTATCCTCTAATATGATCGTAGCCAGCATTTACTATATTCTTTAAGTTCTATCTCTTTTTTTTTAACTTTGCAGTATTTTTACACTGTTCTTTCCAGATTTAACTATATACACCTCAGGAGTATCTATTTCAATGGTTTTATAGTATTCCATTATATTAGTTAATTTAACCATTCTGCTATTATTGGACATTTACTCTGCTTCCATTTAAAAATACATATAATATCGCTCTGAATATCCTTGCAAAAATCACTCTTCTCTTGTGTTTAATGGCTTCTTCAGGGTATATTCTCAACAATGAAATTATTGATTCAAAGAGTATGATTATTTTTGTTGCCTTGATTCATAAGAGAGTTTATGGTTTTGTGTCTTAAAGGAAACTCAGTGCATAGAGAACTGGGTCTGGATTAGGAAGTCTTTTTTTCTGAGTTCAAACCTGACCTCAGACAATTTACTAGTCACTAACTTTGCAAGTCACTTAACCTTGTTTGTCTCAATTTCTCACCTGTAAAATGAACTGCAAAAGGAAATAGCAAACAACTCCATTATTTTGCGAAAAAAAAAAAAAAACCCAAAGCCCTCCCTCACTTCAATCCAATTCACTTTCATGTCATGGGATCATCTTCTTGATGTCATGATCCTCTTGGAGAACTAAGGACAAAGGGCTACACAAAGTTTTGGACATGACTAAAATGACTGAACAAAAAAGATACAAATTTCCATAGATACCATGGAGGGTGGGGAAATCTGTAACTATGTAATAGATGAAAATTATTAACCAGAGTCTCAAATGAATGAAATCTAGGTGACCTTAAAGGCAACAACAGCCTGAATTGTCAACTGAGTGTTGGGAATCTCCCTACAGATGTCAGAATAATATTCCTAAATGCATAATGTCTAAAATGGAATCCTTTCTCTTGTTCCTGCAGTCTCTCCTTTTCCAAAGCTCTCTATTTCTTCTGAAATCGCCATTCATTTTTTTAAACTTCACCATCATCCCTGACTCAGCTGTTTTACTCAACTTGTCAATGATGGCCAGCTCTCACCTGGATCACTTTCAATTACTTGCCTTAATCCCTTGATATTTACCTTACCGTAGGCTAACTCAATCTTTAATGAGTTCTAGCTTAGAATTGACTTTTTATCAGAAGTCCCAGTTACTGTATCCACTTTCCTCTTGGCTCAACTCTCCAGTGATCTGCCCCATATTCACATGGACTGACTTACCCTCCTTCTCCCATTTTCACCTTTATGTATTGTCACCTCCAATTAAATGTAAGCTCTTTGTAAGTAGGGATCATCTTGCTTTCATACCCCAGTACTAAGGAGAGTGCCTGGAACAAAAACTCTTGATAAATGATCTGTCTGTCTGTCTCTATCGTTCTATCATTCTATGTCTTCCCTTTCTTGGGAAAAACTATCTATATTTGGTTCTTTTTTCCCCCTTTCTCCTCATCATCTTCCAAATTTTCTGCAAGAAGGCTTCCAATCTCAACAGTTAGGTGAAATAAAACTCTCCAAAGTTACCATTCATTTCTTAATTGCCAAGTCGCAATACTCATTTTTCTTGATTAGTATTTGGTGCTGTTAACTCCCTCACCTGATTTCTCTTTTATGTGAGTTGTCCTGAAACATTACCAGTTGCCCTGATCTATATCACTGGACCCAGATGGCTCCAGAGGAAAAAGTGAGGCTGGTGGTGATTTGGCACAATTTTCCCTCCCTTAAATCCAATTCATTTGCAAGTTGTTTTGTCACCTCCCTTATGTCACAATGCTCTTGGAGAACAAAGGAAAAAAACAAACAGCAACAGCCCTCCTCTTAAGTCTAGCCACTTCTTCTGAATCTTCCTTCATGTTATGCCTATTAATTTTATCTGTTTCAAAATGATGGGGGCGATAGCCCTTTTTAGACTCCTTGTCTGATCTACAACTTTCTTTGGGACTGACCTTTGATTTATAAGATCTAGTCAAAAGCATCCTTTTGTATTCCATGGGGAAAGATCAGTATCTGAGCCAGTTTGGGCTTGTACCCAGCCCCCACCGGATCTGAGCTGGCTTGGATTTTCTCAACCCTCACTATCTGCTCAGGTTTCTCCAAAACAGTTTTCTTCCTTATCTTAATAGCCCGCCAAGAATTTGGCCACTGCCCTGGCTTCTTGAAGCAGATAAAAGAGCCAAGGTGAAATCATCCCTTGGCAAAGAGTTGAAAGATGCCAGCAACCATGCTTTGCATCACTCTCTGTCCTGCCGCTTGTGGTGTATTTCTTCCTCTATCTAATAACTTTTACTCACCAGACTTTAACCTTACTTCCAAACCCTGCAATAAACCTTTTTTTTTTTTTTTATCAAACTAGGTTTTGGGGCCTGTAAATTCATTTACAGGGGACTCTCGCTGCCGCTAGACCTCATTTAACTGTGTATCCTTGCGCCAAATCCTAAAGGGTTGCAGGGGAGCTCCATGTGACTCCCTGTACCCCAATTCTGCACTAGACCTCAATTAATCCTAATTTTAATGAGGTATAGACCTCATCATTAGGTAACTACCTCATCGCTATGATTTTTTTCTGGGTTTATTTTTCTTCTGATTGTACACTCATTTCATGATGTAATTTTCTTCTCATAAGCTCCTATGTACAAATGGCTCCCAGACCAAATGGGGGAGAGGACATTTATTTAGATAGGTCTGTATAAAGCTAATGCAAATAACTTTAGAGGGCAAATCAATAATTAAAGATAGCACTGAGGTTACAAACTTAGGTAGCTTCAAAGAATGATCAGGCCCTTGGCAGTAATATGGAAGTTGGAAAAGGAATGAATTTTGGGGGAAATACAATGAGTTCTGTTTTATACATATTGACTTGGAGATTCATTCAGGACCTCCAGTGTGAAATGACCAATACATAGTTGGTGATGCAAAAAGATCTATTTCTATTTTTTCTTTATCTACCCAGAGTTTAACCCATGCAACCACTCAGCCCTCATCTTTCTCCTGAAATTCAAGTCTAAATCACCAACTACTTATTAGATATTTCAAATGGGATTCTCAAACTTTCTCAAACTTAACATGTCTGCAACAGAATTCATTATTATTCCTCCAAACCCATTCTTCTTTTGATCTTTGCCATTACTATGGAGGACATAACCATCTTTCCAATCACCCAAGTTTGTAACATCAGTGTTATCTTTGACTTATGCTTTGCCCTCTGAGAATAACTTGTCTCTATTTGACATGTCTCCTGTATATACCTATTTATCTTAATGCCTCCCTATTAGAATGTCAGCAAAAAACAAAAAACAAACAGTTAACCATTATTAAGTACCTATTATGTGCTAGGCAATAACACTGTAAAAACAACACAATTTGGAAAGATTTAAGAATGTCAATTAATACAATGACTAATTGTAATTTCCAAAAAACTCATGATGAAATATTCTTCCTACCTCTTTATAGAGAAATGAAGGGTACAAAATGAGCCATATGGTTTAGGTGTAGTCAATGTGAGAATCTTTTATTTGACTAAGCTTATTTCTTAGACTTTTCTTTATCTTATTTTTTTTTTTCTTTCAAAGTTGGAGGGAAGGGAAGGAAAACTTTTTTATTGAAAAACATTTATTTACAAAATAATATAAGCTCCTAGAGGGAGCAAATTGTTTTGCATTCCCTGTATTCCTAGTGCTTAATCTAGTGAGTGACTCACACATTGCTTATTGATTGGTTTCCAGAACTCTGATCAATTATACCTCAATTTTATGTTATATCCATTCCCCTTCTATTTTTTTATGTGGCCACCACTCAAATGTAGACATTCATCACTTCTTAACTGGTGTCTTAGAACAATCTCGGAGCTATTTCTTATCTTCCCTATCCCAGGGCCTAGATAGTGCCTACACATATACTAAATATATAATGAATATTTGTTGAATTGAAGTGAACATATCATAATAAACCTCCCTGTGAGGTTACTTTTCCTAAGTTCAGGTATCTAACTTAAGATCAAAAGAAATGCAAGACAAAACAAAACAAAACAAACCCAAAAACCCCAACCCTTCCCCAAACTCCTCTCTCTAGACTTCCCATTATTACAATCATCAATTTAACCAAATTCAACCTCTAAACTGCTGTGTGCCAAAAATCATGTTTGATTGTAGTTATATAAAAAAGGAAAATTAAAATTAGGTACTGCCTGCTGTCAAGAAGCTTACTCCTCTTGGGTAGGGATGGGGAAGAACTACAACAAAGGATCATAAATTTAGAGCTGGAATGTCCCTTAGAAATCATCTAGCCACCCCATTCATTTTTCTGATAAGGGAACTAATATCCAGGGAAGTTAAATAATTTGTCTGTGATCTCAGGTGTGTATTTTGAATCTCCAGTCTTCTGAGTCTCAGTCTAATACCACACTCCCTTATACTAATACCTAGGTAAGTAAATAAAATATAAACAAAAATGCAATATATAAGTGCAGTAGTCTCAAGAGTATATCAGTTATTACAATTGAGCTATATATTTTAGAAGTTGGAGATTTCAAAAGAGGAAAAAAAAAAAAAGAAAGGAAAGCCTTCTAGGCATGGGGCAAAATGCAAAGTAGCAGCTTACAAAATTTCTGCACACCATCCATCCCAAAGGAATAAGTTGGCCATCAAACTCCCCAGTATGGAAGCTGATTTTTGTGGATTTCATATGTTGATATTTCAGATGGTCCTGGAACATCTCAGGTGATCTCGTTCCTAAACTCAGATTTCGGGCTCAGGATTTGCCATGTCATAGAAACATGGGGCAAGGCCAAATACTAGCAGGAGAGGCAACTGTGATGTTGTAGAAAGAGCACTGCCTTCAAGTTCTTGAACTACCATTTACCTCTATCTCTGAGTCTTTATTTTCTTATTTATGTAATGCAAGTAATGATATTTCCCTAAACAAGCTCATAATGTTTTTCTGATCATCAAATGAACTGACATGTAAAGCATTTTGCAAGAAGCTTGTACTATATAAATAGAGGGGAAGAAAAGGGATTATTTTGTGCACACTTTCACACCAAATATATTTTCCTCTTCATTTCAACTTTAGATGTTCTGTTGATTCAGGTATGTCATGGGTTTAGGAGTGGGGATCAGAGTGTGTGGGGGGGATTTGTTCAACAGTGAAGTATTCCCTTCCTTTCTTCATGCATTCAGGAGATCACCTAATTCAGGAGGCTGAAGCTTGACAAGGCACTACCAGTGAAATCCCTGGGGAATCCATATGCAGGCACTGAAGGGGAACTAAGAAGCTATGAAGCCTGAAGGACTGAATAAGCCAAATGTCAAAAAGGAAAATCATCATTTCAGGGGAGCTCATAACCATGGTGTGACTATGCTCAATTTTCTGAACAATGAAATCCAGTTTGGGTCATCTCCTTTCTACTGAGTCTTATGAAATAATTCTCTATGCATATTAAATTTTATTTAAACAAATTAATGTGACTTTTGTTTAATTTTATGTACCTCCCCTTCACATATTCTGCATTCTATTCCAGCTGGATGACTTGCTGATCCAATCCATGATTTCTCATTTCCTACCTCCATGACCCTAACATAAGTGGTTTTCCATACCTAGAAAGTTTTCTTTTTTCACTTTTACCTCTCAGTAGCTTTGGCTTTCTTCAAGGTTCCCCTCTTACTCATGACCTATTCCTAACTTCAATGGTTAATGTTCTCTGCATTTTTCATATATATATGTATATTTTTATATTTGTGTATATTTCTTTATCCCCTCCAGCTTTCTGTTTTATTCCCCTCTGTGTCAATGCTCTTTGAGAGCAAATGTCCTATGTTTTAGTCTTGTACTTTTAGCACCTAATACAAACCTTACACATCTTTAAAAATGCTTAATGAATTGAATTGGATCATAAGTAGATTGATTTAAAATCAATGGTCTTCCTGACTCCAGACCCAGTATTCTACCCCAAATGCTACCATTTTGAATAGAATCAAATGTATGCTTGGATTGTCCTCTGAACATCCCCAATTCCACTTTTTTTCCCCACTGACATATCATACTGAATATAGTGTTCTTGGTAAACTGTTCTGGTCATGTCTCATGTAGGCTTTTAAATGAAATTGTGAGAACAGTGGTTCCCAGATGTGGTTTATAATCTTCTGAACCTGAATGACTCAGAATATTATATATTGTATGAGTCAGGATTCCAATCTAAGACCATTCATCCAGGTATGCAGGCAATGTAATTGCATCTTTGCTGCTATTCAAAGAATCCAAAATATATATTTTAAAAAGTTTCCAAAGAAATCTTTTCTGTATAAAAGCACAATAATGGAATTTTGCAACATTTAAAAACTTTTTTTTTTCCATGAGTGATTCTGAATCAGACTATGGGCTCATGACACCCTATTTGTAAACTGGAATATACAAAATAAATGAAATGAAAAACTAAAATAAATTCAGCCTGGATCAATAAGACCACCCAAGGCTGCTCAACACATTCTTAATAAGTGTGCATGCTCCAAATATGAAGAAGATGCCTTGGAGGGGGGAGGAATCACAAAGAGAACTTTGATCAACTCAAAACCCTTTTGTCTTGGTACAAAGGAGAATTGAGGGAGAAACAAGAAAGCTCATTTCTCCTATTATAACATAATTTCTTTCAACTTATGAAAAAGACTGCAGCAGGATAATGAACATATTAAGTGCTGAAATACCAACAATGCAATGGATGGGCTACAATTATGACCTCATGTGCTTTCTTCCAGGAAAAACCCACTCATGGGTTACATTCAAAGGATGAGGACAGCTCTACAAGTAGAAATGATGACACATCCTTAATAAAACTTCTGTTGTTTTCAGGCTAGTCTCAAAGGAAATGAAAGAAAGGGGAAAGTGACACCGGTCCCTTTTTTCCTTAAACAAAGGTTTGATTCTTTTTTTTGGAAAATCAACTCTATGTGAATAAGAACATTTATCATCCTACAGAAGATTTTTAGTTCAAAGGTGGGAAAATAGATTGCAAGCTCTAAAGATAAGGACTGCAGCATTTTTGCCTCTATTTTGCCAGCATCTAGCTCAGAATCTGGCACGCAATAGCTATTTAGTCAATTCTTGAATACATTATAGTATCATAGATTTGTTGTTCATTTTTCTACCCACTACAAAATGACATCATTCTGCCTTTATGAACTGAATTGAATGAACTTTGATTGATGTACCTGACTATATATTTTATTTTTCCTCAGCTACTACTTCCTAATGAATATAGTGTTGGGGCAGCTAAGTGGTGCAGTGGAGTGAGGAGGATCTGCATTCAAATCTGACCTCTGACACTTAACACTTACTAGTAACCCTGGGCAAGTCACTTAACCCCAATTACCTCAGGAAAAAAAAAAAAGAATATAGTGTTGTTTTATACACTCTCTGATGACTGAGAGTTAAAAGGAATCTGAAAGATTATTTGGTTTGATCCACTCATTTTTTTTTAATTTGAGATACAAATTTGAGATTAAAGCACCCTTGCCCAAGTTCTCATGGGTATTAAGTATCAAATAAAATATTCGAATCCAGCTTTTCTGACCTCAGGCATGGGGCAACATACCAGATTGCCCAGGATTTGATGACTGACTCCCCCAAATGAGTCTTGAGCTATTTTGTTTTAAGAAACTCATAAGAAAAGCTCATGGTACCAATTTTTGTGAAATTCTTAGTTGATTTTGCCTCAGAGGTAAGATCTTTCTCTTCCTTGATCCTAGAAGGAATGTGTCACTCCCTGTTGTCTTAATGGTATTCAATAGGTTAAAAAAAAAGTCTTCAGTGAAGGGTAAACTTGACAGCTGTACCTCCTTGCCTTATAGGCAATTCAAATGTTCTCCCATCTTCTTCAGTCTGCAAAGGTCAAGCTGCAAGCAGGTCTGGACACACACCTGAGGGCTGATAGAGCTTAGCTTGTTACAGCTATTCTGTTAGACTTAGTAGGAGACTGGAAAGGGCCAGCAATATTTCCTGTGAATGCCACTTTTTAATGAAAGGCAATGAAAATAACCTTGAGAAAAGGAAATTGGTGCCTTCTCCCATCACATTTCCACGAGGTTCTATGTCTATCTTGGCCTAGAAAAACTGAATAGGCTTTTCAATGACATAATTCTAGGCCAAGGTTCTAGGAATCCATGCTAAAAGTTTCTCTGGATGCAAAGAGCCAATTCTCTCTCTCACTTTCTCTTTTGGGTTCTGATTTGATTTCTTACTTACTCCCATTTTTATGCTCTTACTGTTTATTGATTTGATAAATGTGAATCGCTGTTCAACAACAGGGCTGCCTTAATGCGTTAAAAGCTCATTATGAGGATAATGGACGAGAAAGCAAGAAAGAATCAAATGATGTGAGTGTAAAAGGCTTTTTCCCTAGACAGCCAGAAATAAATTGAAAACAAATTCAATTAAAATAACATTCAAACCTCTTTATTCCTGCAGTGGTATGGTTTCTCTACATCAGGTACACAAAGATAATGACTTCTTTGGAAAGGTGAAAGGGCACCAATGACAGAACTGAAACAGATCAAATAGAGCCTTTTGGGGGGTAAATGGGCTGCTTCTAGTAAACTGCTGGAGTGGGTGGAAGTTAAATTTTCCCTACTCCCAAAGAACCTTCTCTTCACAGCTAGCACCTGTCCTCTGAAATTAACTTCCATTACTTACACATACACACACACACACACACACACACACACACATATATATATATATATATATATACATATATATACATATATATACATATATACACATATATATATTCTTTATTAAACTATCAGGGCAAAACTTCGGGGCATTAAATCGAGGCTAGGAACCTGTCTTTGCCCTTGCAGCTGGGTCCCCAATACTTAGCACAGTGTCTGTCATGTAGGACACAGCAAATAAATGCATGTTGAAATATGGCTCCACAATATTACTACTAGATCTGTCTTCCAAAGAGATTTTTTTAAAAAGGCAGGAAGAAGTACCTATATGTGTAAACATATTTATAGCAGGGGCAGCTAGGGGGCGCAGTGGATAGAGCACCAGCCTTGAATTCAGGAGGACCGGAGTTCAAATCTGGTCTCAGACACTTAACACTTCCTAGCTGTGTGACCCTGGGCAAGTCACTTAACTCCAGCCCCCCCCCCAAAAAAAAAATGATTCTTAAAAATATTTATAGCATCTCTTTTTTGTAGTGGCAAAAAACTGGAAATTGAGGGAATACCTGTCAAGTGGGGAAAAGTTGAACAAGTTTTGGTATGTGAATCTCTTGGAATATTATTGCTCTATAAGAACTAAAAAGCAGGAAGATTTCAGAAAAATGTGGAAAGACTCATACAAACTGATGTGACGAAGTGAACACAACAAGAAGAACATTACAGGCAATAACAACAACATTGTACAATGGTCAATTATGATTGATTTAGCTCTCTCCTCTCAGAAGTACAATGATCCAAGACAATTCCAAAAGACCTCATTCTGGGAAACACTATCCACATCCAGGGAAAGAACTATGGAGTCTAAATGCAGACTTTTTTCACCTTTTTTGGGTTTTGTTTGTTGTGGCTTTTCACTTCTATTCTATTTCTTCTTTCACACTATAACTAATGTGGATTTTTTTTATAAAACAAGAAATTTGACTCCAAAAAAAAGAGAAGTGAAACATACCTTCACTCCACTTCTTTGAAGAATCACAAGTGTGAATCAATGAATGAGGAGACAATGAGTACATTTTTTCAGACTTTTTTCATGTTATGGATTTGGCAGGAGTTTTTGGTCTCTTCATCCTCTTTTTTTAATCCCTAAACATTTGTTTTTATGTGAGATGTTGTTTGGGAAGGAGAGGATACTGAGAGATAGTTTATTAATATAAAAGATACAAATATTATTTTACTTAAAAATAAAGGTTTTTTGACTAAATGACTAATTGACTTATTGGAGTCCCTTGGTTTGAAGTTGAGATGATGATAATGGTGGTGGTGTCAATAATGAACATTTATATAATGCTATAAGATTTGAAAAGCACTTTATAAATATTATCTCATTTTATCCTCACAATAGCCATGGGTTATAACCCCATTATTATCCCCAGTTTACAGTTGAGGATCCATTGACCCACCTAGAAGCCTTCTTTTGGTTAAAAAGAACCAAATATGTAGAGAATGAAACAGTTGTATGTGTGTGTGTATGCAATCATGAGAGCATGTGTTGGTGTTCTGATCATTTCTGAAGAACATTGGGGCGGGGGATGGAATTAACATGGTGAACATAGGATCATAGGAAAACAGTGCTAGGAGGAATCTTAGAAATGATCTTGTCTGGTCCCAAATGCTTGAAGATAAGAAAATGGAGGGACCAAGTACAGTGGGTCCATAGTCCCACAAGTAATACATTGCAGGGTGAGGTTTGAACCTAAAACCCGGGACATTAGACATAATGCTTTTTTCCACTGTACCACAAAGAACTGGAATCCAAGTGTGCCTCTGGTAAACATTAATTATGTGACCTTGGGCAGTTCATTTAGCTTCTCAGTGTCCCAGGTGACAGATAAATTGCTTATAGGCATTGGTGGAGACAGTTTCCCACACTAGGAGTTCTTTATAATGGTAGACTAGACCAAAAGAATTAATTTTTTTAAAAGATGGAATACTATCAAGTCTGATCATATATTTGCAGAGACAGTGGTTAATTTAGAATTATAAGCCTGAATACTCCATCTCATTCCTGTGCCAAGGAAACAGAGATTTCTTTTTATTAATTGTTTCACACACATTCACACACACACACACACACACACACACACACACACACACACACACACACACACACACAGTTAGAGGTATTCAGTCCAATGGAATTGTCCTTTGATTTTCTTCTGTTTTAGTTAGAATATGGGTCTAAAATTTAAACCTCAAAGATTTGATTCTCGTATGGACATACCTTTCTGATATTTCCAAACATGAATAGAAATTACTTTGTAGTTAATGTTTAGGAATTGGTACTTATTTATAAATATTAACATTTCACCTTGTACAGAAAGCCTTCCCTAATCCCCCTTGCTTTCAGTACCTTCCTTGTTAATTTTTTCTATTTCTCCCATCTATACTTTGATTTGTATATGTTTGCACATTATCTCCTTCAAGAGATCATAAGCTGCAAGAACTCAGGGACTGCCTTTCACCTCTTTTTGTATCTCCAAGGCTTAGTATAGCCCCTTACCCAGAGTAGGTGCTTATTTATTTAGGGTGGAGCAAAGGTAATGGAGAGTAGACACATCTCTATCTGATCTCCTCTGAGCTTCCCTCAGATCAACAATAGTCATATACCAAAATTTATTCATTCATATACCACAATTTAGTCAACAATTCTCCAATTGATGGACATTCATGCAATTTCCAGTTTATAGCCACGACAAAGAGGGCTGCCACAAACATTTTTGCATATGTGGATCCCTTTCCCTTCTTTAAGATATCTTTGGGATATAAGCTCAGTAGTAAGACTGATGGGTCAAAGGATATGCATAGTTTGATAACTTTTTGAGCATATTTCCAAATTACTCTCCAGAATGGTTGGATTAATTCATAGTTCCACCAACAATGCATCAATGTCCTAGTTTTCCCACATTCCCTCCAACATTCATCATTATCTTTTCCTATCATCTTAACCAATCTGACAGGTATGTAGTGGTATCTCAGAGTTGTCTTATGAACTTCTCTGATCAATAGTGATTAGGAGTACCTTTTCATATGACTAGAAATAGTTTCAATATCTTCATCTGAAAATTGTTCATATCCTTTGATCATTTATCAATTGGAGAATGGCTTGATTTCTTATAAATTTGAGTCAATTCTCTATATATTTTGGAAATGAGGCCTTTATCAGAACCTTTAAATATAAAAATATGTTCCCAGTTTATTGCTTCCCTTCTAATCTTTTCTGCATTAGTTTTGTTTATACAAAAACTTTTTTACTTAATATAATCAAAATTTTCTAATTTGTGATCAATAATGATTCCTAGTTCTTCTTTGGTCACAAATTCCTTCCTCCTACACAGGTCTGAGAGGTAAACTATCCTTTGTTCTTCTAATTTATTTGTAATCTCATTTTTGTGTCTAGATCATGAACCCATTTTGACCTTATCTTAGTATAGGGTGTTAGGGGTGAATTAATGCCTAGTTTCTGCCATACTAGTTTCCAATTTTCCCAGAAGGTTTTGTTAAACAGTGAATTCTTATCCTAAAAGCTGGGTCTTTGGGTTTCTCAAACACTATATTGCTATAGTTATTGACTATTTGTCCTGTGGATCTAACCTATTCTACAGATCAACTAGTTTATTTCTTAGCCAGTACAAAATGGTTTTGATGACCACTGCTTTATAATATAGTTTTAGATCAGATACAGCTAGGCTACCTTCATTTGATTTTTTTTTATTAGTTCCCTTGAAATTCTCGACATTTTGTTCTTCCAGATGAATTTTGTTATTATTTTTCCTAGGCCATTAAAATAGTTTCTTGGAAGTGATTGGTATACCACTAAATAAATAGATTAGTTTAGGGAGTATTGTTATCTTTATAATATTCATTATACCTATTCAAGACAACTTAATATTCTCCAGTTATATAAATCTGACTTTATTTGTGAGGAAAGTGTTTTATAGTTTTGCTCATATAGTTCCCGACTTTCCTTTGGCAGATAGAATCCCAAATATTTTATTCTACCAACAGTTATTTCAAATGGAATTTCTCTTTGTATCTCTTGCTGTTGGATTCTGTTAGTGATATATAAAAATGTTTTTTGGTGATTTATGTGGATTTATTTTGTATCCTGCAACTTTGCTAAAATTGTGGATTATTTCTAATAGCTTTTTAGTAGATTCTCTGGGATTCTCTAAGTATATCATCATATCATCTGCAAAGAGTGATAATTTGATTTCCTCCTTACCTACTCTAATTCATTTAATCTCTTTTTCATTTTGTATTGCCAAAACTAGCATTTCTAATGCAATATTGAATAGTAATGGTGATAGTGGGCAACCTTGTTTCACTCCTGATCTTATTGGGAATGGGTTCAGTTTATCCCCATTATATATGCTGCTTACTGATAGTTTTAAATAAGTGCTACTGATTATTTTAAGGGAAATTCCACATATTCCTATATTCTCTAGTGTTTTCAATAGGAATGGGTATTGGATTTTATCAAATACTTTTTCTGCATCTATTACACTTTGTACACTCTCTATGTATACCCATAACAGAAATGCAGTTCTCAAGAGTTCTTTTTACCTTTTTATGCTTCTCTTGAGTCCTATATTTGCAGATCAAATTTTTGTTTAACTCTGGTTTTTTCATCAGAAATAAATGGAATTCACCTGTTTTATTGAACTCCCATCTTCTTCCCTGGAAGAAAATGCTCAGTTTAGTAGGGTATTTTATTCTTGGCTAATTTCAAGTTCCTTTGCCTTTTCAGAATATCAGATTCCAGGCCCTTCAATTTTTTAATATGGAAGCTGCTAGATCCTGAGTAATCCTTATTGTGGCTCCTTGATATTTGAATTGATTTTTTTGGCTGCTTATAATATTTTTCCTTGGTCTGATAGTCCTGAAATTTAGCTACAATATTCCTTGGAGTTTTAATTCTGGGGTCTTTTTCAGAAGGTGTTCCATGAATCCTTTTCAATGGCTATTTTACCTTATGATCCTATGACATGTGGGAAGCTCTCTTTGATGATTTCCAGAAAAATAGTGTCTAGGCTCTTTTTGTTTTGCTTTATTGATTTATTTATTTTATTAGACCTTTTTATTGACAGAACATATACATGGATAATTTTTCAACATTGACCCTTGCAATTATTTCTGTTCCAATTTTTCCCTTTCTTCCCTCCACTCCTTCCCCTAGAAGGAAGGCAGTCTCATACATGTTAAACATGTTAAAGTATATCTTAAATACAATATTTGTGTACATATTTAGTCAGTTCTCTAGTTGCATAAGAAAAATTGGATTTAGAAAGGTAAAATAACTTGGGGAGAAAAACAAAAATGCAAGAAAAACATTTCCCAGTGTTCTTTCTCTGGGCATAGCTGGTTCTGTTCATCACTGATCAATTGGAACTGAATTGGATCTTCTCATTGCTGAAAATAGCCACTTCCATCAGAATTAAACCTTTTCTGGAATTCTTTGACTTTGAAATTCTTCTACTGTTAATTTGCTGCACTACCAATATTCTTGGATTCTGCCAGCCAGTACTATTTCAGAGGCCGAATTTTGTAATGTAAGAGTGATAGGAGAGCTCAGAAAGGAATGTGTATTCTCTCCAATCATCTTGGCTCCACCCTCATTTTCAGATCAACAGATTAAACCTCTAAACTGGTTTTAGAGTGATAGAACTCACAAATATTTGAAGTACAACACATTTCTACAAGAAGATACTAAGGAAGAACTTCAGAACATATCTGTTTCAATTGGGCAGGGAGAGAGTCTGTGGAGCCTAGACTACAGTGCAGGGAGCCTGGAGCAAGGAGGTGGGGTGGGAAGCTAGTGCGTAGTGTTACTGTGAGGCTCTTTGGCTATTCTGTACTGATTGCATGCCAGTGGTTCAGCAGATTTGCTGTACAACATCCAAACCAAAAACAAAAGGCAAATAGGGAATCCACGAACCCCAGAATTATGACATGACCATACTTATCCAGCACTGAAAGTCAATCAGCAGCATTGGCCCCAGGACAAACTAAAGTGGCTATGGCTTCTTTGCTTAAAAGCAGATCTCAGCTTTTTTTTTTTTTTAATGAACAAAAAAGCAAAAGGAACTTTGACCATAGACACCAGGTTTTATGGAGAAAGAGAACAGACTACATACCCTGAAGATCTTAAAGGCAAATGAAGGCTCAAAGAGTCATATGAGTTGGTTCCCATCTCACAAGGCTCTCTTGGAAGAATTAAAAAAAAAAAAGATCTTAAATGAGAGTTAGAAGAAAAATGGGGAAAGGAAATGACATCTTCATAACAGGGTATGGAAAATGAAAAATAGAAATTATCTGAGAAAAATTCCTTAAAAGCAGGTTGATGAAATGGAAAAAAAGTGCAGAACTCCTTACAAAATAGTTATGAAAAAGAAACCAATTAATTAAAAACAGGATTTACAAAATGGGAAAAAATGCAATAAACAAAACACCTCAATTAGGCAAATACAAAAGGAGATTAAAAAACTAATTGAAGAAAATAATTCACTAAAAATTAAAACTGAACAAAAGGAAGTGAATGACTCAATGAGACTTCAAGAAACAGTCAAAACAAAATCCCCCAAAATGAAAAAATAAAAGAAAATGTAATATACTTACAACTGACATGGAAAATAGATCTAGGAGAGATAATCTCCTAGAATTATTAATCTTCTTGAAAACCATAATGAAAAATAAAGAGCTTAGACATCATCTTTCAGGGAATAATTAGGAAAAAGTGCCCAAATGTCCTAAAACCAAAGGGAAAATAGCCATTGAAAGAGACCCCCAAAATAAAAACTACAAGGAACATCATAGCTAAATTACAGAATTATCAAATCAAGGAGAAAATATTGCAAGCAGCCAGAAGGAAACAATTCAAATATTGGGAGCCACAATCAATATTACCCAAGATCTAGTATTTTCCACTTTAAAGAATTGAAGGGCATGGAGCTTGATATTCCAGAAAATAAAGGAACTTGGATTGCAGCCAAGAATCAATTATCCAGCAAAACTGAGCATCATATTTAAGGGAAAAGATGGACATTCAATGAAACAGGTGAATTTCATCTATTTTTAATTAAAAGAACAGAGCTGAATAGAAAATTTGATCTTCAATACAGAACTCAAGAGAATCATAAAAAAGGTAAAAAGGAAAAACAAAAATAACTTTGTTTTAAAAGTTTAAAAACATATCCCTATATGGGAAGATTATATATATTTAACTGTTGAAATATGTATTTCTTTTATGGACCTACTTAGCAAGTGTAGGTATAATTTGATTTTATTGTGATGATTTAAAAAAAAGAAACTAGAGGAGGAAATGTGGTTCTACTGCAAGAAGAGAAAAATGGAGTTAAATGAGGTAAATTACATCTCATAATGAGGCAAAAAGATCTATTGTAATTACAGAAAAGAGGAAGTGGGGATGAGCATTGTGCGAATCTTATTCTCATCAGATTTGGCTCAAAGAGAGAATATCAGAAACATTTAGCTTCTTAGAAAACCTTGTTTCCTCCTATAGGGAAGTAGGGGGGGAAAGGAAGAAGGGAAACTAATAGAAGGGAGAACAGAAGTAGAAGGGGAAAGATATAAGACAGGGGAAGGCCTGCAAAGAGAAGGTTGTTTCAGGGAGGAAGTGATCAGTGACAAAATACTGGAGAGGAGGGAAAAGAGAAAAGGAAAGAGAAAAATATAACTGGGGGTAAACAAGATGGCAGGAAATGCAGAATTAGTAATTTTATCTGTGAATGTGAATGGGATGAACTTTCCCATAAAACAGAAGTGTATAGCAGAATGAATTAAAAATCAATGTTTTGTGTATAAGAAACTCATTTGAGGAGCAGCTAGGTGGCGCAGTGGATAGAGCTCCAGCCTTGAATTCAGGAGGACCTGAGTTCAAATGTGGTCTCAGACACTTAACACTTCCTAGCTGTATGACCCTGGGCAAGTCACTTAACCCCATCCTAAAAAAAAAAAAAAACACAAAAAACCTCATTTGAAATGCAAATTAAGACAACTCTGAGATACTACTACACACCTGTCAGATTGGCTAAGATGACAGGAACAAATAATGATGAATGTTGGAGGGGATGTGGGAAAACTGGGACACTGATGCATTGTTGGTGGAGTTGTGAAAGAATCCAACCATTCTGGAGAGCATTCTGGAATTATGCCCAGAAAGTTATCAAACTGTGCATACCCTTTGATCCAGCAGTGCTACTACTGGGATTATAACCCAAAGAAATACTAAAGAAGGGAAAGGGACCTGTATGTGCCAAAATGTTTGTGGCTAGAAACTGGAAATTGAATGGATGGCCATCAATTAGAGAATGGTTGGGTAAATTGTGGTATATGAAGGTCATGGAATATTATTGTACTGTAAGAAATGATTAGCAGGATGAATACAGAAAGGCTTGGAGAGACTTACATCAACTGATGTTGAGTGAAATGAGCAGAACCAGGAGATAATTATACACTTCAATAACAATACTGTATGAGGATGTATTCTGATGGAAGTGGATATCTTCAACAAAGAGAAGATCTAATTCAGATCCAATTGATCAATGATGGACAGAATCAGCTACATCCAGTGAAGGAACATTGGGAAATGAGTGTAAACTGCATTTTTGTTTTTCTTCCCAGGTTATCTTTACCTTCTGAATTCAATTCTTCCTGTGCAACAAAACAATTTAGTTCTGCACAAATATATTGTATCTAGGATATCCTATAATATATTTAACATGTATGGGAATGCCTGCCATTTAAGGGAAGGGATGGAGATAAGAAGGGGAAAATTCGGAACAGAAGGAAGTGCAAGGGATAATGTTGTAAAAAAATTACCCATGCATATGTTATAATTATAAAATTAATAAAAAAATAATGCTTAAAAAACTCATTTAAAGCAGAGTGATAAATTTAGAACAAAGGTAAAATGCTGGAACCTATTATTCTTCAGCTGAGATAGAAAAAGTAAGGTTAGTAATTTTCATTTCAGATTATGTAAAAGAAAAAATAAATCTAATTAAAAGAGATAAGGAAGGAAACTATATCCAACTTACAAGTACTATAGATAATGAAGTAATATCAATACTAAACATATATGCACCAAGTAGTATAGCATCCAAATTCCTTGAGAAGAAATTAACCAAACTTCAAGAAGAATTAGACAGCAAAACCATATTAGTGGAAGATCTCAATCTTACTCTCTCAGAACCAGATAAATTGAATCACAAAATAAAGAAGAAAGAAGTTAAGGAGATAAGTGGAATCCTAGAAAAGTCAGGGATGATAGACATTTGGAGAAAGTTGAATGGAGACAGAAAGGAATACAGTTTATTCATGGAACCTATACAAAAATTGGTCATATATTAGGACATAAAAATCTCAAAATCAAATGCAGAAAGACAGAAATAACAAATGCATTTTTTCAGATGATGATAAAATAAAAATTACATGTAATAAAAGGCCAGGGGAAAATAGACTAAAATTAATTGGAAACTAAATAATCTAATCCTAAAGAATGCGAGAGTGAAACAAATCATAGATACAATCAATAATTTTATCCAAGAGAATAACAGCAATGAGATAACATATTTTGTGAGATGCAGACAAAGCAATTATTAGGGGGAATTTTATATCTCTAGATGCTTGTAGAAAAATAGAAAAAAGAAAAGATCAAAGAACTGGGCACACAACTAAAAAAAGCTAGAAAAAGAACAAATTAAAAAAAAAACCTCAATTAAATACCAAATTTGAAATTCTGAAAATAAAAGGAAAGATTAATAAAATTGAGTACAAAAAGTAAAAAACTAATGAATTAATAAATAAAACTAATAGCTGGTTTTATGAAAAAACAGATAAACTTTTAGTTAATTTGGTTAGAAAAAGGAAAGAAGAAAATCAAATTATTAGTCTCAAAAATGAAAAGGGAGAACTTAGAAGAAATTAGAGCAATAATGAGGAGATATTTTGTCCAACTGTATGTCAACAAATTTGATAATCTAAGTGAAATGGAGGAATACCTATAAAAATATGATTGCCCAGATTAACAGAAGAGAAAATAAATTATTTAAATAGTCCCATTTTAGAAAAAAAAGAATTAGAACAAGCTATTAGTCAGCTCCCTAAGAAAAAATCTCCAGGGCCTGATGGATTTACATATGAATTCTACCTAACATTTAAAGAACAATTAACTCCAATACTATGTCAACTGTTTTTAAAAATAGGGAAAAAAAGGAGTCCTACCAAATTCCTTTCATGATACAGATATGGCACTGATATTTAAAACAGATAGGGTAAAAACAGAGAAAGAAAATTATAGACTAATTTCCCTAATGAATATTGATGCCAAAATCTTAAATAAAATATTAGCAAAGAGATTACAGAAAGTCATCCCCAGGATAATGCATTATGGCCAAGTCAGATTGATACCAGGAATGCAGAGCTGGTTTAATATTAGGAAAACGGTTAGCATAATTGACTATATCAGTAACCAAATTAACAAAAATTCATATGATTATCTCAATAGAGGCAGAAAAAGCATTTGAAAAAATCCAACACCCATTCCTATTGAAAACATTAGAGAGTGTAGAAATAAATGGTCTTTTCCTTAAAATGATCAGTAGCATCTATTTAAAAACATCAGCAAGCATCATATGTGATGGGGACAAACTAGAACCATTTTCAATAAGATCAGGGGTGAAACAATGTTGCCCACTATCATCATAACTATTCAATATTGTATTAGAAATATTAGCTTTGGCAATAAGACAAGAAAAGGAGATTAAAGGAATTAGAGTAGGTAATGAAGAAACCAAATTATTACTCTTTGCAGATGATATGATGGTATATTTAGAGCACCCTAGAGAATTAGCAAAAAAAAAAAAAAAAAAACTACTAGAAACAATTCACAACTTTAGCAAAGTTGCAGGATACAAAATAAATCCACATAAATCATCAGCATTTTAATATATTAGCAACAAAGTCCAATAGCAAGAGATACAAAGAGAAATTCCATTTAAAATAATTGCTGATAATGTAAAATATTTGGGAGTTTATTTGCCAAGGCAAAGTCAGGAATTATATGAACACAACTACAAAACACTTTTCACACAAAGTCAAATTTAATCAATTGGAGAAATTGCAAGTGCTCATAGGCAGGCCAAAAAATTAATAATAATAAAAATAAATATTAAATACAAATATATTAATTAAATAAATATATTATTTTTTTTATTTTATAATAAAAGTGGTAATTCTACCTAAATTATTCTACTTATTAAGTGCCATACCAAATTCCAAATAATTTATTTTGCAGATCTAGAAAAAATAATAACAAAGTTCATCTGGAAGAATGAAAGGTCAAGTATTTCAAAGCAATCAATGAAAAAATGGCAAATCAAGGTGGCCTAGCTGTGCCAGACCTAAAACTCTTACAAAGCAGTAACCATCAAAATCATTTGGTCCTGACTATGAAATAAAGTAGTTGATCAGTGAAATAGCTTAAGTTCACAGGACAAAATAGTCAATGACTATAATCATCTAATGTCTGACAAACCCAAAGACCTCAGCTTTTGGAATAAATATTCCCTATTTGAAAAACTGCTGGGGAAAATGGAAACTAGTATGGCAAAAACTAGGCATTGACCCATATCTAAAACCCTATGTTAAAATAAGGTCAAAATGGGTTCATGATTTAAACATAAAGAGTAATATTATAAGCAAATTAGAGAACAAAGGATAGTTTATCTCTCAGATCTGTAGCAACGGAAGGAATTTGTGGCCAAAGAAGAACTGAAGTTCATTATTGAACATAAAATAGATAATTTTATTATATTAAGTTAAAAAGGTTTTGTGCACACAAAACTAATGCAGAAAAGATTAGAATGGAAGCAATAAACTGGGAAATGTTTTTACATTCAGAGGTTCTGATAAAGACCTCATTTCTTAAATATATAGAAAAGTTATGCAAATCTATAAGAATTTAAGCCATTCCCCAACTGATAAATGGTCAAAGAATATGAACAATTTTCAGATGAAGAAATTAAAATCATTTCTAGTCATATGAAAAGATGTTCTAAATCACTATTGATCAGAGAAATGGAAATTAATACAACTCTAAGGTACCACTACATACCTCTCAGATTGGCAAAGAGACAGGAAAACATAATGACAAATATTGGAAGGGATGTGGGAAAACTGAGACACTAGTAAATTTTTGGTGGAATTGCGAATGGATCCAACCATTCTTTTTTTTTTTTTTTTTCATTTTTCCAAATTATCCCCTCCCTCCCTCCACTCCCTCCTCCCGATGACAGGCAATCCCATACATTTTACATGTGTTACAATATAACCTAGATGCAATATATGTGTGTAAATAACATTTTCTTGTTGCACATTAATTATTAGCTTCCGAAGGTATAAGTAACCTGGGTAGATAGACAGTAGTGCTAACAATTTACATTCACTTCCCAGTGTTCCTTCTCTGGGTGTAGTTATTTCTGTCCATCATTGATCAACTGGAAGTGAGTTGGATCTTCTTTATGTTGAAGATTTCCACTTCCATCAGAATACATCCTCAACCAGCATTGTTGTTGAAGTGTACAGTGATCTTCTGGTTCTGCTCATTTCACTCAGCAACAGTTGATTTAAGTCTCTCCAAGCCTCTCTGTATTCCTCCTGCTGGTCATTTCTTACAGAGCAATAATATTCCATAACTTTCATATACCACAATTTACCCAACCATTTTCCAATTGATGGACATCCATTCAACTTCCAGTTTCTAGCTACAACAAAAAGAGCTGCCACAAACATTTTGGCACATACAGGTCCCTTTCCCTTCTTTAGTATTTCTTTGGGATATAATCCCAATAACAGCAATGCTGGGTCAAAGGGTATGCACAGTTTGATAACTTTTTGGGCATAGTTCCAAATTGCTCTCCAGAATGGCTGGATTCTTTCACAACTCCACCAACAATGTATCAGTGTCCCAGTTTTCCCACATCCCCTCCAACATTCATCATTATTTGTTCCTGTCATCTTAGCCAATCTGACAGGTGTGTAGTGGTATCTCAGAGTTGTCTTAATTTGCATTTCTCTGATCAGTAGTGATTTGGAACACTCTTTCATATGAGTGGAAATAGTTTCAATTTCATCATCTGAGAATTGTCTGTTCATATCCCTTGACCATTTATCAATTGGAGAATGGTTTGGTTTCCTATAAATCAGGGTCAGTTCTCTATATATTTTGGAAATGAGACCTTTGTCAGAACCTTTCCTTTTAAAAATATTTTCCCAATTTGTTACTTCCCTTCTAATCTTGTTTGCATTAGTATTGTTTGTACAGAAACTTTTTAGTTTGATGTAATCAAAATCTTCTATTTTGTGATCAATAATGATCTCTAGTTCTCCTCTGGTCATAAATTCCTTCCTCCTCCACAGGTCTGAGAGGTAGACTATTCTCTGTTCCTCTAATCTATTTATGATCTCATTCTTTATGCCTAAATCATGGACCCATTTTGATCTTATCTTGGTATATGGTGTTAAGTGTGGATCCATATCTAATTTCTGCCATACTAATTTCCAGTTTTCCCAACAGTTTTTTTCGAATAATGAATTTTTGTCCCTAATGTTGGTATCTTTGGGTTTGTCAAAGATTAGATTGCTATAGATGTACCCTTTTTTGTCCTTTGTATCTAATCTGTTCCACTGATCTACCGGTCTATTTCTTAGCCAATACCAAATGGTTTTGGTGACTGCTGCTATATAATATAGCTTTAGATCAGGTACACTTAGACCACCTTCCTCTGATTTTTTTTTTCATTAGTTCCCTTGCAATTCTCAACCTTTTATTCTTCCATATGGATTTTGTTGTTATTTTTTCTAGGTCATTAAAATAGTTTCTTGGGAGTCTGATTGGTATAGCACTAAATAAATAGATTAGTTTGGGGAGTATTGTCATCTTTATTATATTCGCTCGGCCTATCCAAGAGCACTGAATGTCTTTCCAATTATTTAAATCTGACTTTATGTTTGTGGCAAGTGTTTTGTAATTTTTCTCATATAATTCCTGACTATTCTTTGGTAGATGGATTCCCAAATACTTTATACTCTCAACATTTGTTTGGAATGGAATTTCTCTTTGTATCTCTTGCTGTTGCATTTTGTTGGTGATATATAAGAATGCTGAGGATTTATGTGGATTTATTTTGTATCCTGCCACTTTGCTAAAATTCTGAATTATTTCTAATAGCTTTTTAGCAGAGTCTTGGGGGTTCTCTAAGTATACCATCATGTCATCTGCAAAGAGTGATAGTTTGATTTCCTCATTTCCTACTCAAATTCCTTGAATCTCTTATTGCCGAGGCTAGAGTTTCTAGTACTATATTGAATAGTAATGGTGATAGTGGGCAACCTTGTTTCACTCCTGATCTTACTGGGAAAGGTTGCAGTTTATTTCTATTGCATATTATGCTTACTGACGGTCTTAAATATATGCTCCTGATTATTCTAAGGAATAATCCATTTATTCCTATACTCTCAAGAGTTTTTAGTAGGAATGGATGTTGGGATCCAACCATTCTTGAGAGGGATTTGGAACTTTGCCCACAGGGCTATCAAAATTGGCAAACTCTTTGATGCAGCAGTGTTTCTACTGGACTTATATCCTAATGAGATCTTAAAGGAAGAAAAGGGACCCATGTATGCAAAAATGTTTGTGGCAGCCCTTTTTGTAGTGGCAAGAAACTGGATGTCCATCAGTTGGGGAATGGCTGAATAAGTTATGGTAAATGAATGTTATGGAATATTATTGTTCTATAAAAATGATCAGCAGGATGATTTCAGAAGCATGGAAAGAGTTACATGAACTGATGCTGAATGAAATAAGCAGAATCAGGAGACCACTGTTCATGGCAACAATAAGATTATATGATAATAAAATGATCAATTCTGATAGGCATGGATCTTTTCAAGAATGAGATGACTCAGGCTAGTTTCAATGATGTTGTGTTGAAGAGAGTCATCTGTACCCAGAAAAAGGACTCTAGGAACAAGGCATGAATTCTTGTTGTTTGCTTGTATTTTATTTTCTTTCTCATTTTTTCCCTTTTTGATTTGATGTTTCTTGTGTAGCAAGATAATTACATAAATATGTATGCATATATTGAATTTAACATATATTTTACCATGTTTAACATATATTGGATCACTTGCCATCTAGAAAAAAGGATGAGGGAAAGAGAGAGAAATTGGAATACATGGTTTTGCAAGGATTAATGTTGAAAAAATTATCTATGCATATATTTTGAAAATAAAAAGCTTTAATAAAAAATCTTTATTTAATTGAATTAAAAAGTGTTCCTGCTGTTTTAATGGAATATAAATGACATAATAGAATTATTGTTCTTTGTCTTTGTATTCCCATTACTTAGCAAAGAAGGTAACTCATAGTCATAAGCTGGTACTATTAAAAAATAACTTACTCTTGGTAACTTCCTTAGTTTCCACTTTCAGTTCTCTCTTTTTTAAAAAAGTTCAACAGTATTTTATTTTTCCAATTACATGTAAAGATAGTTTACAGCATTCATTTTTGTATGATTTTGTATTCTGAGTTTTTCCTCTCTCTCTCCTCCCCCAAAACAGCAAGCAATCTGTTATAGGTTATACATATACAAGCATGTTAAACATATACATATGAGTTGTGAAATAATAATCAGAACAAAAACTAAAAACCATGAGAAAGAAAAGACAAACAAAAAAGGGTGAAAACAGTATGCTTCAAGGTATAGTCTGAATCCACAATTCTGTCTTTGGATGTGGATGGAATTTTCTATCTCAAGTCTATTAGTCAGTTGCATTTTCATTGTTGTTTTCCTCCATTAGAATATAAGATCCTTGAGAGAAGGAACTATCTTTCTGCTTCCATTTGTACTCGCAACAACTTTCACCAACTAAGCCCAGTGGATTAATAAATCTTTATTTATTAGACTTAGTAAATACTTGATAGTTTAGTATCTCAAGAACAATTGTTTACCAATATTTCTTTTTTAATTGTTTTTAATACACATTGCTTTATGAATCACATTGGGAGAGAAAAATCAGAGCAAAAAGGAAAACCATGGGAGAGAAAAAAAAAAAAAAAACAGGCAAAGGAAGTGAACATAGCAAGTGTTGATTTACATCCAATCTCCATAGTTCTTTTTCTGGGTGCAGACGGTGTTTTCTGCCCAAAATCCATTGCAATTGCTTTGGATCACTGAACCTCTGAGAACTAAGTCTTTCATAGTTGATTATTGTACATTCTTGCTGTTACTGTATACAATGTATTTCTGGTTCTGCTTGTTTCACTCAGCATCAGTTCATGTAAATCTTTTCATGCTTTGCTCATTTCTCAAATAATCTTGTTAATCATTTTTAAAGAACGATAATATTCCATTACTTTCATATACCACAACTTGTTTAGTCATTCTATTGTGGGGCATCTACTCATTTTCCAGTTCTTTCCTACCACAAAAAGAGCTTCTACAAACATTTTTGGATATTTTCCCTTCTTTATGATTTACTTGGATTATAGATCCAGTAGTGACACTGCTAGGTCAAAGGATATCCACAATTTGATAGCATTTACAAATATCTGTTACCTTGATTATTTTGGGGAATTGGAGTTACAAAGGAAAGTGGGAGAGAATTTAGATTTTGGGCTTGTAATAGAGCCAAATCCCTAGTTCTGGAACTTATTAGTTAAGTGTCCCTGAGAGAAGCACATCCTTTGCTTCATCCATTAAATTATAAGTTGGTTGAGTCCTAGTACTGTTATTTGCTTTCCTTTGAATCCCCACCACTAGCACAGTTCCTGGTACACAGTAGGTGATTCACTCAAATGAGTATTGATTTGTTGACTTTTCTCAGATTCCTCATTTATAAACTAAGGTTAAAAATACACATTGATATGAAGAAAAGGCTTTGTAGACTTTTAAGTCTCATAGAAATGGTATTTATTCTTAATTCTACAAACCATTAATGCCATAGGGAAAATGTCTGCAAGCCTGAGTTCTGTTAAGAGTGAGTTCATAGAGATATCTTGATCCCAGGAGAAATCCAGCTATGATAGGCAGCTTCCTCCAATCGTCACAGTTGGACCTGGTTGGAATATCACCATTTGAAATTCTGTCTCAACTCAGAATGTTTTTTTTTCCCTTTTCAGGTGGTTGAAGTTTTAATGATTGCTTTTGGAAGCTACTTCTGTCCTAAAAATGTAGTCTCTGCCTGGTGGGCTTGTTGCCTGTGATTCTGTGACTCATTCACAACTTCTCATGGTGTACTTCAAGGCACCAGGACTAGGAGAAGCACTAAGCTACAGAGAATGCCTTTTTTCCTTTAGCCCAGCCTCAACTTGCCAAGCTTTTTGATGTACTTAATTCTGAGTTCATTACCAAGCATTGTCAGTATTTCTCAGAGTGAGTGAGTGTGTGTGTGTGTGTGTGTGTGTGTGTGTGTGTGTGTGTGTGTGTGTGTGTGTGTAAGATAGCCTGTCCTTTTCCTTTCAGGAAGGAATATAAGTGTGAAATTTTGCATTTGCTCATATACAATCATAAATTCAGAAGTATAATTCTCTTCTTTAATTCACAGCTAATTCTCTTCAGTTTTTGATAAGGAAAATCAGGTTTAAGAGTTTAAATGGTCATTCTTAAGATCATTCCAGAAGAACAGAGCTGAAATTTGAACTCAGGTTCTTTGATTCTGAATTCAATGCTCTTTCCACTGTAAAAAGCTGTCAGATGTAGACTCTGAAGTGACAAGTTTTCTTTTTTCAAATGACAGATTCATAGCTTGGGCCATAGTGAGTGTTTTATCTAGAAATAACCCAACTTCTATTCATTTTAAACATTATCTCCACTCATATCAGATAACATGGCAAGAAGGTCCCTGAATTTTATTTTCTTTTACCTTCATATTAATTTCTTTCCAGGTTCATGATTGAATACATAGAAAATGATATATGAAATTATATTTTTTCTTCATTTAGAAATGATTCACTTTCCATGCCAGAAGAAGAGAGAATCATAAGATTTAGATTGGGACCATCAAAGTCACCTAGTCCATCTATCATTTGGATATAATTTCTTTCTATTTACTCATTCTCTCTCTTTTCTTTCCCTTCTCTCCACAACTCACTTCACCCAGTTTAAAATCAGAACTAGCAACTCTATTCTCTCCTGACAATTAAGTCCCCCTTTGAACAAATAATGAAATTGAGCAAACAAAAGCAACACATAGTCATGTTTGAAAATGTATGCTGTATTCTACACCCTAGTCGCTCACCCCCTGACAAGTTCATCAGTGTTCAATATTAATCAAGGTTCTGAAGAGATGGATGAAATATTAATTTTTAAGATGGTGACCAGATGCCTTTTTTCTTCTCTATTTCCCATTAGTTTTCCAGGGTTTCTTGTTCAAATCCATTTAAAAGACCTGAACCAATGTCTCAACATCATTTTATCTCCATTTGCCCTTTATCCAGTTCCATGTTGTTCCCTTAAAGTTTCTGGAAGATTTTGCACCTTATCTCTATACATGTCAGCTAACAGAGCAGGAAAATTCTATGAAGTTTATTTCTAAATTCATCTCTTCCCAAGCTCGAATTAAATGCATAGGAGGCAACAGAGAGAATCATTTTTCTTCATTTGTAAATGACTTACCTTCCACACCATAGGAAGAGAGAATCAGAGACCTAAGAATGGGAAGAGAATATCAAAGTCCATCTATCTCCTTCTCTTAATGGATGAAGAAACTGAAGGTCAGAGAGGAGAAAAAGCTTCACCAGAACCTTAGAAGTAGTAAGCAGCTAAGTAGGAACACCCCCCCCACAAACCATACCCCCCAACTATAACCCCCCCACTATACACCAGATGCAGAGATTGGTGTTTGGAGTGGGTGATTATAGAGATTATTGGGCATGGTCCTTGGCCCCAAACATCAACAATCTCTGTGATATTGGTAAGTCATTTTACTTTTCTGGGCCTCTTTTTTCATTTTTGTAAAATGATGGGGTGACAGATGGCATTATATATCCCACTTCCAAATTCTCCTCTTACTGCTTCTTTCCTTTTAGTGGTAAAAGATTTTGAGTCTTCAAGAATATAAACACTTCAAAAAAGAGTCTTTCTTTGAATCCTCAAAAGCTACTTCTGATAAGCTTGTACCTTCAGATTAACTAGCACTTAAATAGGTATATGTTGTCAGATTAGACAAGACAGAGAAAGGGGATGTGAAAATAAATATCTGGGATGGGTTTGAGCTGGGGAACTTTCCTGAAGGAAGAATAAAAGGCCAAAGGAAAACATAGCTACAAACCTATAGACAAATCTATCTAAGCCCCTCACCTATGATAAGTAGGGATATAGTGATGGGGAAAGCTTGTTAGAATTAAAATCAGAAGTATGGGATTTGAATTTTCAGCTCAAGGTTTACTGAGTGACCATGGATGAAACACTCACATCCTTGGATCACAACTTCTTCATCTGTAAAGTGAGGGGATTGTACCAGATATTCTTTAAGTTCCCTTTCAGTTCCAAACCAGTGAACCTCTGATCCTTATTTTCATGGCTGAAAGAGCACTGGACTTGAGAATCTATGTTTGATTATTGCCTCTTGCTGACTGTCTCTGACACCGTCCTTTGCCCAATAAAGGTGTTGGGCTAAATGGCTTTTGAAGTCCCTTCCAACTCTAAGGTTATGATCTGAAGATGCTACAAGTGACCACGCTCATTATATCTTATTTCTCTTGATTATAGTGCCTTCATTTTAAAATGGGGATAAAATAAAGATGCTGGCAGCTAGATTATGTGATAATGGATAAAGCATTGAGTTTGCAAGTCAGGAAAATCTGAGTTCAAAGCTAGCCTCAGAATCCTTTCTAGCTGAATAACCTTAGGCAAATTGCTTAGCACTGTCTGCCTCAGTTTCCTTATCTGTAAAATGAACTGGAGAAGGAAATGGAAAACCACTCCAGTGTCTACAAAAACAAAACACACACACACACACACACACACACACACACACACACACACACAAAGCCAAATGAGTCATAGAGAATTAGACATGACTGAAAGAACAAAGATAAAAAGAAATTACTTCAGAGACTATGTTAGAAGGATACAATGAGCTAATGTATATAATGTTTTGTAAACTGAAAGCATGACATGAATGTCAACTATCAGAATTATTCACAGTAATCACCACTTCTTGTTCAGACTCATATTCAGAGAGTTAATTCAAAGCACAGGGTTTTGCACAAGCCCACTACACTTTAAAGATATATCACCCACAACTCACATTTATCTCTCGCATCTCTAAGATTTTCACAAGCTACCTGCCATGTCCAAAATATAGCGTGGGAGAGTGGAAAGACCAGTAGTTTACCGGACCTCCTTTCAGATCTCAATTCTTCTATTTGTAAGCTCTTTGACTCTGGGCCAACCATTTTAACTCTCTGCTCTCAATTTCTTTATCTGTACGGTAGTTGGTCTTGATGGCATCTAAAATCCTTTGTGTTCTTAACCTGGGTTCTAGGCACTTTACAATTAAAAGTAAGATACTTTGATAAAGGCATTTCAATCCAGTTGGTTTCTTTTATATTTAATACATTTAAAAGCACTTTTTAAAAAGAAGCTTAAAGGTTTCACCAAACTACCAAAGGGGTACATCACACACACACACACAAACACACACACACACCCCACTAAGAATTCCTAATCCAAAGGCACACTAATTCAGAACTAAATATAAGCCTTTGCCCATTCTATAGCAGACACTCCAGCTCCCCAAGACCAATTTGTAGGGTATCCACCCAGTCCTGCTGATTAGATCCTTTGGCCTCTGGGGGTCCTTGTCTGATTGCAATAGGAATTGGCTTATGAAAATCAAAACTAAGAAATTGATCCCACTAACCACCATGACAATAGACATCTGTAGACAGCCTCTGGCTCTTGCGATAAAATACTGGCCCTGATTCCAATAACTGCTCCTTGGTAACTCCAGGCAGGGGAAAAACAAAATGCAGCCATGGGGAGAGTTTTTGAGTGTTTGGTTGTGGAGTACTAGGCTCCTGCTGTGGGCTGGGAAGCAACTAAGCAGATTTATCAGTCAATATGACTGGCACTCCTGGAGAGCCCTGGGAGGGAGGGCTTGCCTGAATAGAGGAAGTGATGTGGCATTTCAGATCCTACGTGTTGGAGAAGCCAGGTGGGGTCTTGGGGAGCTCTGAGGGTGAGATTCAACTCTAATCGTCAGTGTCATTGGGATTCATCCCTGCCCTTCACCAGAGACCCACGCTTTGGCCAGGCTCCCCCAGACATAAAGATGCAGCCCCAAGCAGATATTGACAAGCCATTATGCTTGCAAAAACAACTCGTGTTTCTGGGCCTGATTTAAGATGTTGCCCTGATAGAAGCAGGCATGAAGTCTGCCTGCATTCCCTGTGTACTTTGGCCAATGGAGCAGCAGATGGAGCAGTTTCTCCTATTCCTGGGCAACGTTATGTAAATGAAAAAAGCATTTCACTTGTAAGAACAGAGATAAGAAGAGGAGTCTCTAAGATTCTGAAATAACATGCAATGTGCAAAATACATGGAAGACTAATTCAGAGAGGGGAGGTTATTTTTTTTTTGTCCTGCAGATACAAGATAATATACTTACTCTGAAACACATCATCCCATCATGCCATCATTAAAGTGTGGAGGCAGGTTGCAAGTGTAGAATCTGCCTCTGATAAGAGAGTCCTAGAATTTCAGGATGGCAAGCATTCTCAAAAATTATCAAATCTAACTCCTGTTTGAATAGGAAATGGCACATCTCCTGCTACACAGAAGCCACTTAACACATGCTTGCTTATGGATTTCAACATCCCTCACAAGTTATAATAATAGTTCTTTTGTGTATAGAACTTGAAAGGTTTCAAAATGCATTATCTAAGTTATCTCATTTAAGCCTCACAATAACCCTGAAAGGTAAGTTTAATTATTATTCCCAATTTACAGATAAGGAAATTCTGGCTAAGAGGGAGATTAAATGATTTGCCCGGGGCTACATGGATATTAAGGATGGAAGGCAAGATTTGAAAATGAGTTTTCTTGACTGAAAGGCCACATACCACCTAATGACTTTGTGGCTTGTCCTCCAGCCTTTACTTGAAGACTTTTATTAAGTTGGAACTTGTACTTCCAAAGGCAACATATCCAACTCTTAGCCTGTTCTATGTGTTAGGAGGTTTTTTCCACTATATTGAGTACAAAACAACCTCAACAACTTCCTCACGTTGCTCCCCATGTTTTGACCCAAGCATTTGCCACAAGCTAGGTGATTAATAAATGTTTGCTGACTTGGCTGCCCTTTAGGCCAATGAGAAAAGTCAAATGGCCTGTTACAAGACTACTCCTTGAAGGCTGCCATTATGATCCTTTCTCTGCATCCCCTTGCCTAGAATAACAACTCTATTTCCTGAAAATGACAACATTTTGGAATGAACTTGATACCTTTGGTCCTCCTCCCTCCCTTACCCCCAACTCTAGTTTATCAAGGCTCTTTCTAAAATTAATATCCAGAAGTGAAAACCATTTTCTAATATGGTCTTAGCAGAGCAGAACAAAGACAGATTTTCAACTAACTTACTCTGGATTCAGTTTCTATTAATGTAGCCAAAGATTGCAGTGGCCTTTTTTGCCTTCCATGTCTGCTGCAGATTCATCTTGAGTTTCCAGTCCATTCAAAACCTTCCTTGTTGTTGTTGTTGGGTTTTTTTTCCCCTTCATGAATTGCTATCTAGCCATTCCTTCCCCTTTGTGTATTTTTGCAGATGAGTTTTTAAAATGTCATTGTAAGTGCTTTATGTTTATCTCTCTGAAATTTCATCACATTAGGAGCAAACCATCCTTCTATGCTTTGGGGACACTTTGGGTGCCTGCTGCTGTCATCCCTGTAAAAGAGTATCACTGGGTAAACTGCTCAAGACAATGACTGACCTTTAAGTAGTGTTCTACATACATTATCTCATCTCAGTTTCTCCTAATACCTTTTGTCAGGCAGCTACTAGAGATAATGTTACCCCCTCACTTTTACAGATGATAAAACTGAAAAACAAAGAAGGTAGGTGATAAGCCACTTGACACACTCTATATGTTGTCACATGTACTTGATGTGTTTTAAGTTGCTGGTAGCATCAAAAGTGAGATTTCAACTCAATACTTCCAGTTTCTAAACCTAACAAGAAGAAAGTAAGGGATGTAGCAACACATGTGGAGACAGAAAGAACTGAGTTCAAATTCAGTCTCAGATATTTACTAGTTATGTGACTCAGGAGAAGTCACTTGTTTGTCTCAGTTTCCTCATCTATAAAATGGTGGTAATAATAGCACCTACTTTCCAGGGGTGTATTGAAACTCAAATGAAATATTTATAAAGTGCTTAGCCCAGTGCCTGCCTCATCATAGGTACTATCAATGCTGCTGCCGTTACTTCTACTACTATTACCATTACTGCTATGACTGTTGCAACCACCACTACACTGCTGCCATTGCTTTAATTTTAAATTTTAATTTTTTTAGTTTCAACTTCTATTATTACTACCATTACCACCACCACCACAACTACTACTACCACTACAACTACTACTACCACCATCTCTAATACTTTTGTTACCCCATTCTACTACTTCTACCACCATGACCATCACTACCATGAATACTACTATTACACCTCTCTATGTTTTTCTTCATTGGTAAAAAATGGGAATATTAATAACAACCTCTATTAGATAGTTATGAAAAGTTGAATGACATAAGAGATACAAAGTGGTTTGCAAAGTGTAATGTGATGGATACATGTTAGCTCTCATTATCATTCTAGTCACTACTAAGTGAAGCTATCAAATTTGCCTTTATCCAGATCAAAGTTAGAACTATTCAACTAAAGAACATATTCCTGTGGTACTCCATTAGAAATTTCTTTCTAATCAGAAGGCTCTTAACTTGGAGACCATGGACTTATTTTTTTAATACTTTGATCATTATATTTCAATATAGTTTTCCATCTAATCCTGTATATCTTAGTTCATACATTTAAAAATATTCTTCTTTGCAGGTATTCACAGGTTTCAGAAGCCTGCTCAAGGATTCCAAGCTACAATAAAGAACTCTGCTCTAGGTTGACAGAGACCATTAATAAGTACTCTTTTGTGTTGTTAGTGCACAGCCACATACCAAACATAACCCTTTGATCCCTGCTTTAACAACAGGTTAAAGACTAGATCATCATTGCTAGGCATAGGAACTCCTACTATCAATGGCTGCCAGAGGCTTTTCTACTACTCATAGGTCTAGAGAGTTACTTTGGGCATGGAGAGATTAAGTAGAGTGTTCAGTGCTCAAAACTAGTGTAGGACAAAGAAGAGACTTGGATTCAGATCTTTTTGATTAAGGACAGTTTTCTACCCATTGCACTACACTGCCCTCATAAGACATCATTTTGTTATTGTTCTACTGTGTACTGTTGTACACAGTTGTACTGTTGTGTTGTACAGCACAGTTGTACTGTGTTAATGAATGTACTCATATGTTTTTCCCATAATATTCCCCTCCATATGACCCCACTTCCTCCCCATTTGTGCTTACATTCTAATGGGACTGTCTGAAAGCAGCTGTTGACTCTAGCATTACTTGAATTTTTTAGTCCTTAGATTGGCACAAAATAGAACTTCATGTGTCCTCCCATACTTATTTTTTAAAAGGCAGATTGCTTATCAAAGGAACCTGGAACAGACAGAAACTACCCACCATGTAACATTTCAATAATCACCTTAATTACTCCCATGAACTTGCTTGCAGTTTATTTGAGGGAGTCATAGTCAGTTCCTCTACAATCCTGAAGAATAGTCAGTGATTTAGCTTGTTTGGTTTGTATGAGCTAGTGTCAGTCTTACTTTTCCTAAAATGTCTTACCACATTAGGACCCCTCTTGGAGTTATCTTTCCTTAACATGCTGTAGCAACATCCTGACTTTTAACTGTCAGTGCCTTTCCACCAGAATTATTGCCTCACTCATTAATCTCTCCTTTTATCTAAGGCTTACTCAGTCTTTCAGAATGGTCCTAGTTGGAGGCTTAAGTACATCACAGATCATAAAAATATTGTGCACCACTAAAATGTTTGTATCCTTGAGTTATCTGCCATCCTAGCTAAGCACTTCTCTTTTAAGCAAGAAAATAGAGCTCTGGGGTTTGTTCCATACGTCATCAACTTTCTCCTTTTTGACACTAATTGGAAATATCTTGATGAATGAAGTTGTCAACTTCCTTCATACTTTACTTAGAACTTTCCTCTCCTTTTTTCCTCACTTTATTCACTTTATCTTCAGTCTTGCCGAGATAAAATGTAAAATTTTCTATGGGTCTAAAAAATCAATTCCATATGTACAGATGAGAGAAGGGTGATTGGACAATAATTTGTCTGAAAAAGTAGAGTTTTAGAAAATGACTAACACAAAAATTAATTAAATGGTTAATATGGCTGCCAAAGTGTGTGATCTAGTAGTACATTAAAAAAAGCAGAGTGTCTAGAATGAAGAAAATGATGGGACTGCTAAATTTTGTCCAAATCAGGGTGTATCTTGAGTATTATGTTGAGACCTGAGCATCACATTTTAAGGACAATGCAAGACTGTAGTGTCTATAAGGGAGGGTAGCCATAACAGTGAAAGGACTGGAAGTTATGCTAAGATGTTTATCAAGAGAAATTTTGAGAAGAATATGGTTATGTCTTTAAGAATTTTTTTGCTTTTCACAAAGCAAAATTAAACTTATTTTAACTGGTCAAATGGCAGAATTAGAAGCAGTGATTCAAAACTAAGAAGATAATTGACAACAAAAAGGAACTGTCATTCTAAAGGATAATGTGTTACCTCTAGAGATAAACCATTCCTCATAACTTGCTGTCTCCAAATGGAAGCTGGCTGATCACTTATCAAGCATATTGTAAAGTACTTTCGTGACCAGATACGAGTTAGACTGAAGGATGCTAGAGGTAACTTAAAAACAAAGTGACTGTGATTCCATTCCCTGTTCTGAACTGAAGAGGCTACATGTCATATAAGGAGCTATTCTCTGATTTAATCTGCTGTCACTATTTGAATTTTAGAGTAGCATCTTTAGAGTGTGGGAGGATTTTTTCACTGTTCTTGCTTCTTTTTTTTTTTATTTTATTGAGAACTTTCTTTGAGAAAATTAGAATTGTCTTTTCAAATTTCAATGAATCATAGAACACCTTTGAGACCTCAGATGTCACGTAGCTCCATCTGCAAATTAACAAAAAAAAAAAAAAATGCACTACAATAACCCTATTAAGTAATCCTCTAACTTCCTTGAAGATTTTCAGTAAGTGTGAAGCCCAGTAGGTCTTGATCTAACCCAAGTCACTACTGCAGAGCATAAAGCATAAGGAATTTTGTTGCTCTTATGTCTAATCTAAATTCAGTTGTTTGTACTTTCTATTAACTGCTCCTTCTTCTGCTCTCTGAGACCTCATAGAACAAGTTTCATCCCTTTTTTCATGTGATAGCTATTCAAATACAAAAAGACAGTTATCATACCTCCACCCCAGTTTTATTCATGAGTAGAGCTTTATTTGTAAATTTATAAACAAAACCATTTTCTTTGCTGGGAGGATTGTGTTTGACTATCCTGTTATTCCCAAACCACCCAAAAATTCCTGTTCCTTACCTTCTCCATTCATGTAGGACATGTTATTGCATTCATTTCTTTATACCTTAGATAAATAATCCCCCAGTCATGCTTGTAGGAAAACACTATATTTTGAATGGCCTCCCATTGGAGATCACGATTAAAAGAAAACTAATTCCTACTTATTTGTGGTGAAAATAGAGCTATAGTTAATTTTTGGTTTAGTCCTTGTCCAAGGTGCTGGAATAGGAGCTCAGTATATCTTCACAAACAGATATAGTTTGCTTAATTCGAAAGGAAGATGGAAAGGGAGTTGTTTGTGAATAATAGTAATAAAAATGGGGTAATGCAATAGCAGTAAGATAGATAAGGAGCTTTCTTAAGGAAAGTCATGTTTTCCTACCTCGTGTTACCCCATACAAACCAGTAGATTCAGAACTATCATGAACTGTTAATAGTAGTGAATTTGACAGCAGAAAATATAGGATTCCAATCCAAAGTCTGTGCTCCAAGATGAGACAGCAGTAGAGGTATGATTTTGAAATTCAAAAGGAGAGCAAAGGGAAAGGAAAGAAATTAGGCTCAGTGATTTTTGTTTGTTTGTTTTTTGTTTTTTGTTTTTTTGTTTTTTTGTTTTACTGCTCCATTCTTTCTTATTTCTTATTGTTGTTGTGCGATCATTTTCAGTTCCCATTTAGGCTTTCTTGGCAAAGATATTGGAGTGGTTTGCTATTTCCTTCTTGGGCTCATTTTACAGTTAAGGAAAATGAGGGAAATGGATCAAATGACTTGTCCAGGGCCACACAGCTACTAAGTGTTTGATGTCAGATTTGAACATAAGAAAATGAATATTCTTGACTCAAGGCAAGGCATGACAATCTATCCACCAAATAACTTTGCCATTTTATATTTACTTGGCATTACTTCTAAAAACTAGAATCCATAAGGGAAGATTCAGTTCTCACTACTGATGTGCTTGAACCAGGACCACCAGAGTTCATGGGTAACAAGTCAAAACACAATAACTTGTAATAGGAAGGAGCTATGTACACATCACTAAACTTTATTGGAATACTATTCTTCAGATGCAGTTAAGCATTGTAGAGGAGGAAAAAAAGGGACTAAATTTGTAGGCATGATCTTGGTTTGATTCTGACTCTGTTTCATAATAAATGTAATCTTGAACAAGTTCCTTCACTTTGGGGGGATCTCCACTTCTTCATCTTTAAAGTGATGGAGCTGGAGTTAGATTGTTGGTCTCTTGGTCATATGATTAAAGGAGAAATCATATGAAGTATTTTGCAAACATTAAATAAATATTGATTATGATGATAATTGTCATCTTAGGATATTTTTCCAGCATGTCTTTAAGAACATTTTACAACTCTATGAAAAGTGATATGGATTCAATCCCCGTGGAGGAAACTGAATCAAGTTTTGATAATTTCTGTAATTCTCTTCAGTTCTACCAGTCTGTAATTATTTAAAACACTAGTCATTTTTATAAATTTAAATTGTGTTTGTGAATTTTAGTTACAATATTAATTATAGTATTAATACTACCTGAGTCAATCCAGCAAAGAGTTATTGAATACCCACTAAGTGGATAAAAAAAACAAATTAAAAATACAAAAATCTCTGATCCCAAGAAGCTCACATTCTCCTTGGGGAGAATCCAATATGGTGATGCTAAGTCTATACATGATAATTTAAGGAAGGAGGGAACTAACAGCTGAGAGAAAGAAAATAAGTTTCCCATAGGATTGAACCATGAGATGAGTTTAGAAGGAAATTGGGTTTTCTGAAAGGCAGAGGTAGGGAGTTGAGGGTAACGTACACAAAATAAGAGAATTAAATGCTAGTTAAGGGTACAGCAATTAGGTCATGTTGTTAGGTCATAGAGTGCATGGGTACAGGTGATGTGAAAGTTGAGCTGCAACTATACAATGAAGGGCTTTAAATGCCAAATTAAAGAGTTGGTTTTTTCCCCAAAGACAACAAGGAGCTTGCTGGATGTTTTGAGCATGATTAGTCTTTTGCCTTTAGATTTGCACATCAAATTGTATAATGTAGAAAATTCATTTAATCTTAATGAATCATAGTTATCCACTTTTCAAAACTGAAGCTCCAAATAATCTATCTCATGCCATCCAGATGTAGATTAACTGATACAAATGCACCAATCCCAATTCTACACCATTAATTCTATGAAGATACTATTACTCAGTTTGAATAACACTAAGTTATTCCATGCAGAAGAATAAAGGATAGTCTCAAATGTTCTCGTTGTTTCATTTGTTATAGTTTCATTTGTTGTTTTATTCGTTGACCTCATTTGAGGTTTTCTTACAGGAGTGATTTGCCATATCCTATTCTATCAAACTCAATCAGAAATTAAGTGACTTGTCCAGGATCATACAGCTGAGAAGTGTCTAAGATTGGATTTAAACTCAGACTCATCCTGACTCGAGTGCTCTAGGCACTAAGTCCAAACTAATGCTCTCCTAACCACCGATGCTTTATGCAGGTCTCCTTTCTAAATTATTTTGGCTCAGGCTGATCTTAAAATGAGTTTATATTCCCTGAGCTCATGAAGCTGGTAGGAAGATGAGGGGCCTCAAAGCATTCTCAGTGGCCAGGGGAAGTCAACAGGGGAGTAAATATCATAATAAAAAATCCCCCACCTGGATAATTGGAATGCAAACAATTTGAGTTTGTCTGTATTTTTGCTCAATTGTCATCAGGTGAGAAATGTGCTGCTTTTCCACAGGGAGGTTACACAACGTGTGCATTTCCAATCCATGATGGAAAACACAGGTGAAATTTCTCTCCCAGCAGACACCCATAGATTCTTCTTCTTGCATGATCTACACTTGTCTTAATTTCCTCTCAATTACATGCAGGCATTAACTAATACTGACTAACTGCAGCCCAGAATAATCATTGCTATCTGCTCCCTTTGTAAATATAACTCCCGAGCTGAGCAGGAAGAATAATGGTATATTTGCAGAAGGCAGCTAATTAAACGGAGCTTCAATGGCTTTCAGTTTGCCAGAAGGAGCCATTTTCACAGCAAAAATTGTGCAGAAGCCGGCATGCTTACCAGGAACAACTCGATAGAACATAATTCAGGGTTCCCAAGACAAAAATTCAGTTCAAGACAAATTTACACTGGCAATAAAAAGCTCATTAAGGAAGATATGAAGATCTTTCTACTATAGTCCAATAGTTAAAAGAGGTTATCATTTTTTTCTCCAGTTTATTTAAGGCACAGTGTATATATCATTGTTTCATAATGGTGGTAATTGCAAGTGTCTCTCAAACATTTGTGGCTGAGATGCTTTCTTCTTAGTTCTCTATCTTTTTTTACTTAGTCAATAAGAGAATCACATTTCACATGTTTTTTTTTTTTTTTTTTTTTTTTGTTGTTGTTGTTTTTAAATAAGATGGGACTGTTGTCTGGGTTGTTTGAGCTTTATGGCAATATTGCAAAATTCACCCACTCTTCAGCCAAATAATTTTTTTAACTAAAATAAAATTTAAAAAAATAATTTTAAAAAATCTGTGATTTATTTAGTTAGGAAATTGGATGATGCATACAATTTAGTTTTCCCTGCTGAAGAACTCTCTTTTCTTATATTTTGGTGAATTGATGATCTCAGATTACTAGCTGCAGATATGAATGAAGGTCTTGAACCACCACTCTCCTAAATGGTTTTAGGTCTGTGTGTTTTGCAAAGAGTATCGGATGGGGTGGTGGGCTCCAGGGAGAAAAGGGTTATTCTCCAGGTGTTTTCCTTGATTTGATTTCAAAAATGAGAAAAATATTAGGGAAAGTGAAAGGGGAAAGTCAAAGTGGTACAGAGGGAAAAAAGGAAGGAGGAGAAAAGAAAGAAAGAAAAGATAGGAAAGAGATTTTTGAGGCAGATTGATACTTAGAGACCATCATGATTTATGAATCCTCCATAGGTGCATGAGTTCACTGAGTTTCTGGAGGCTGGGCTGATTTTTCTTACAGACTTCATATAATTCCAAAATTTGTTTCTATCTACTAGAAGTAGTGATTTGGCAGGCACAGGCACTTTTTCCATGTTTAATTAATTCCTCTAATTTTGTGGTAAGTGAGAATAATGGGGCTTAATTTTGCTATTTATGTAAAATTGATTGGTAATTATGGAGAGCACAGGAGATTTGGCTTTACAAACGAAAATTAAGTGACCTCTCCATCAGGATGCCTTGGCATACCTCATTCATCCATTGTGAAAAAGCATAAATGGCAGAAAGGCAGATGTTGTAGAGATGAATGCAGGTTTTGTGATATCTATAGAAGTCAAAATATGGAAATGCACAGGCTCCTTTTGAAAAGCTGAAATGAGACCACACTGACATCAATGAAATAGTACAATGTAGGAAAGAGCGGCCTTTGTTTTAAGGTTCATCATTTACCTTTTGATATGACTTTGGCACCTCGATTCCCAATATATTCTGGCTCTCGTACCCTGATTAAGGAAGAAGCATATCCCCAGAGCCATTTTATAATGAAAGGAATGTGTCACAGTGATGATTTCAAGAAATATGAAATTTAAAGCATGAACTGTTTGTTCTCATTATAATCATTGGCAACTCATCCAAATTCATCTTACATACAATTCTCATTAAATGTCATTTGTCTTGTTCTCTAAAAAGCCGATATGCTCAGGGTAGGTTGACTTTAGAGTCAACCAATCCAGGGCATCAGTGCTGAGGTCTTCTTGATGTTCTCCTCTTCTAGGACATCTGTCATTGAAAACTCATTTCAGCAATAACTCTTTTTGTCTTTACTAAACTATGTCTATGATGTCATATGAAAATGTCTGACTGCACCATGAAATTCAACCCAACAAATATTTTTCAGTGCCTTCTATCTGTGAGATAACATTTATTTATAGTCATGGTCAAAGCCCTAAAGTGGCAACTAGAAGATGGTGGTTCAAATACTTATTTGCTAATCTTATAATTGATTAACATCACTTTTCAAGGATATTAAAATTTGTCAGTTTCTCACTCTTAATGTTTTAATTTTTATTTTCCATGGATGGTAGGGTAGCAGATAGTTATTTCCAATATGTCATTTTTTTTCTTTTTTAAAATTTTATTAATTCATCTTCTTTTAATAAAAAATTGTTATTTTTCAATATAATCTACTGTTAAACTTTAAATCATAAAAAAGAAAAAAAGCTATTAAAGAAAACTAATGAAATAACCATGTCTAATAATATTTCCAAAATCCTGGTCCTTAAGTTTCCCTATTTTTGCTAAAAGAAAAGTCATATGTTAACATCACCTGTTTTTCAGGACCCAAATTAATTGTTATTAATCTGAGTTCAGCTATTTAGATTTCAAGTGCTTTGAAAATTTTAAAACACTATACAAGCAATGCTTATTACTGTTATTTTGTAAGTGCTGTTTTCCTTCATATAATTGTAGTCGCTGTGTACATTCTTCTGGTTTTGAATCACTTTGCATCAGTCAGTGCAACTCTTTTTATGTTTTTTTTTGGAAATTTTCAAATTCAACATTCTGATGGTCCATTAATATTCCATTTCAGCTATACTAATGATCACCCACTTTGTTTTCAGATCTTAGTTGGCACAAAAGTATTGCTATGAACATCTAGTTTATAAAAGATTTTTCATTCTCTTTTGGACTTCTTTGGGACAGGTGCCTAGTAGTTTGAAGCATTTTTTTTGTATTAAGTTCCTAAAGAATAAGGGAAATTTCATTTATGTGTTTGCATACCTAATGTCTAGTACAATTCCTGGCACATAATAATTACTTAATAAATGATCAGTGATTAATTACTTCATTAATAATTCCAAATTGTTTTCCATAATGATTGGACCAATTTATAGCTTCAATAATAGTGTTATTAGTCTATCCATCTTTCCACTGTTCTGCCAAAACTAAGTATTTCTCTCTTTGCCAAATATCTTAAGACTTCAAAAATAGTAAATAGTTTTGCTCTAGCATATAAACCCTTTTATTTTATAAATGAGAAAACTGAGTTTCAGAGAGATAGGGATACTTTCCCAAGTTAATTGAATACCATTAAGGCTAGTTGATCTGCATTATGCTAAGTAATTAGGAAATAAATATATACCAAATAAAAGTAGATCTGACTTTTTTTTAGGAGAGATGAATATCTTTCAGACTTCTAGGGGTTGAGCATTGTAGGAGATAAAATAAGACTGGATGTCTCTCAGTTCAGAAGTAGAGCTTGGAGTTAAATCTTTCACTCTTTACAGTAAAAGCTTTGCAGATAGAAGTGAGCTTCCATTTAGTACCACCTACTAAAATGGGTTTACATTAATTAACCCTACAAAACTATTGAAAAAATGCAAACTATTGAAAAAAATGACAATATCTTAATTAGCTGATGGCTATCACTACTTTTTTCTCACACTTGACAGGTTATAATGCTTTCACTCAAGGAAATTCAGGGACAATGGATCTCCGGATGTATTTTTTAATGCTTATTACTTTGACAAGCAAGTCGCTTTTTACTCCCTAATGTTATTCATGTACTTATCTAATTTAGCACTTTAGCAGAATAGGCAGGAACAGCTGGTGGCATTTTTTCCTTTCTCATAGTTAATTTTATTTCTCAATAAAGTAATTTGCCCTATTTGAGCTTTGCAATGGAAGAATAAAGATCAGGGTCACATGCAGGTTTGCATTCAACAAAGCATCTGTTCCCAACTGGGAACTGGGAAACAGTGGTAAGTACCTGAAAAACTATCTATCAAGAGGATGGTCCTGCCCAGCTTAATTTGGAAACTGTGGTTCTGCTTCATTTACAATGAGATTGCAAGTGAGCAGGCCAGGCATTACAACTACTTCATGATACTCCATGTACTATTGTAAAAATAATAATAATAATAATTTGAGATAGCGAGGAGGCCTAAGGGATCAATTGCAAATATCAAAATGTAATGAGAAATATATTCCCTTAATTCTGTATCGATCCCACACCTCTGATCTCCTAATTTGGGTTTGATAATATAAAAACTCAGTGATAATAGCCATCACAAAATTTTGATTGGAAATATTCGGGCCCCAACTTAGACTCATGTTTTTGGCAATTGGCCAATAATTCTATCTGATTGAAGGTGAAAAAAGGTAGTAGATCTACTCCAATTTCTTTATTTTTCAGATAAGGTAAACTGAGTTCCAAAGAGATCAGGCCACTTTTCTAAATGACACAGGTAGTAAATTGTTGTGCAGTTATTCCTATTCAGGTCCCTGTCTCTAAATCCAATGTCACTATCATCTTCCTTTCTTCCTTCCTTCTTTTCTTTCTTTGCCTCTTCCCAATCTCCTTTCCCAGAAGATAATCTTATAAGTTTAGAAAGTTTAGAAGATTTTGGAATTTCCATGGGTTTTCTAGCAGTAACTGATGGTAGTATATATGTTGGGAGCTGAAAACATATTAGTCACATTGAGGAAAGGCAGTTTCAGGTTTCTATATAAAGTCTAGGAGAAAGCTACATCATAACATAGCTCCGTGAGGATTCTATAAAGGATAAAAATGAATTCCAATAATTAGGAGCTATTAGTGGTCTCTGTCTGATTCCATTTTGCCTTATATTATTTATGTTTTTGTTTAAGACTATATCCCATGTATTCTGATGGAAGTGGAAATCTTCAACATAAAGAAGACCCAACTCACTTCCAGTTGATCAATGATGGACAGAAATAACTACACCCAGAGAAGGAACACTGGGAAGCTAATGTAAATTGTTAGCACTACTGCCTATCTACCCAGGTTACTTATACCTTCGGAAGCTAATACTTAATGTGCAACAAGAAAATGGTATTTACACACATATATTGTATCTAGGTTATATTGTAACACATGTAAAATGTATGGGATTACCTGCCATTGGGGGGAGGGAGCAAAGGGAGGGAGGGGATAATTTGGAAAAATGAATAAAAAAAAAAAGACTATATCCCAGACTTGTAAGAGGTTGTTTTATATCATTCTTACTATATCACTTTAATAAATACTTATTTTTAAAAGGCTAATTAACTTTGACTGGCTAATTGTTATCAACTGATAATCAATGGGGTAACTCATTAGTAGTATGTTGTGAGTAATTACACAAAAAAATCACCCTCAACCCTTCAGGGATTACCACTAGAACACTTAGTGGATATGTAGCCACTTAGAATTCAGCTTGCTAGGGACAGTCAGTTTTGGGGGGAAAAGTAGATCTTCATTACAAATAAATAAATGCTAATTAATGTAATATGCCTCTTGAGTCAACTGAGTTACAAGTTCTTTGGTAATCTGGGACCATGGCTTACCAGCTATGTGGCACAGAATAAGTGAGCAAAGTTCAATTCCAGGTCACATCTCTTCACCTTTAAAATGATGAAGTTAAAATGATGGGAAAGGAAAGGGAATAGACATTTATTAAGTGTCTGCTATATGCCGAGACTATGCTAGGTACTTTACACATATTTTGTCATTTGATCTTCACCACAATCTTGAGAGTCAGGCACTATGATTATCCCCATTCACTAGTTGAGGAAAAAGAAGCAACAAAGATTAAATACTTTGCTCAGGATCATAGAACTAGGAAGTTTCTGAAGTTGCATTTGAACTAGTTTTCCTGACTTTGAACCCAGTGCTTGGGCCAGGTAAGGAATATCTCCCAACATATAAATACACATTATGCAATAATAAAATGCAAAGAAAAATGGAAGAAAACACCATAAGTAATTAAAGTATCTTTTACATTAATAAACACAGGATTGAAGAAAATTAACATCTTGAAGAAATGGTAAAGAAAATAAATTCGGTTCACTGAGAAATAGAATCAACTTGATCAGGGACAAAGTAGCAGAAACAAATGAATATATATCTAAAGAAAATCAAAAATGAATACATCAGGAAAGAGAATTGCGTATGGAACAAATGAAATTAATGGAAATAGATAATAGGCCTCCAGGATATAAGTTGAATTATCAAGCTCTCCTAAATAAGAAAGATTTTATTTTAATTTTACACTTAAAAACATCATACAAGAATATCTCCCAGAGTAATTGAATCCAGGGAGAAAATTAGGCTGACAGAATCCTTAGAGATATCAATAGAAATAAGTTCCATATTCAAGTTATCAAAGCATATTGTCAAATTCTAGAATTACATTGAAATCGATGAAAGAGCAAGGAGAGATTGATCATTTTACTTAAAAAAACTCCAATTTGAATTATGCAGGTTTTTTACTCCAAGATTATAAATGATGGAAAGACTGGGAATATATAAAATCTCAAACAAAATTGGAAATAATCCAAAATTAGTTTTCTGACAAAATAAAGAAGAATTTTCCAAAGTAAAAGTTCTTTTTCTAAATTCAATAAAAGAATTACATGTATTTTTACAAAAGAAGTCAAGCCCACTTGTTCTTTGATTTGCTAAGAAATTAGAGTATAGAGACTTTAAAGACTATGAATGCATGTGTTGCCTCAAAGTGTCTTCAATAAACTCTAAGAAGAAAGAGTTATTATTTCTTTGATGCCCCTTTTTACAAATGGCATACAAAGAAAGCATTAATTATAATTTGATTCACCTCAGAGATTTAGAGTAGAAGAACACAAAGATAGTTACAAACTTAAAAGAGGGTGGGAGTAGTGGAAAAAAGGCAGGAGAAGAAGAATATTTTAAATGGTGGGCAGTTTAGATGGAGAACAAATAAACAATTTGGGAGAGAAGTAGTAATTGGGACAATTTTGAAATGAGAGTTCTATTCTTTACTGGGAGAAGGATAATAATAAGAAGAAAGTTTTGTAAAAGTGTTAGTAAAAATTATAGATATAGATATAGATATAGATATAGATATAGATATAGATATATAGATATAGATAGATAGATAGATGCACATATATACACATACATATATAGATATATTTGTGCTGTAGATTAATTACAAAATTTAAAAAGAGATAAATTACAAAAGTGAATTGACTTCATAAAAATAAATTGAACAGTGATTTATGAGCTTCCATTTCTAAAATACAAATAATACCAAATGAATGTACAAAATTTACCAAACTTTTAAAGAAAAAAGAATTCTTGCATTATATAAATAGTCTTTCAAGTATAGGGGCAAATAGCCTCTTACCAAATGTTTCTATAAAAGAAATTTAATGCAGATATCAAGCAGTGCCTCCAGATGACCAAGCATCTTTCCAGCATGGATGGCAGTAACCGAAGAGGGGCACATGTCTTGTGGAGAAGGGTCTTGCCAACTCTACTAACACTGCCACCAACTGCCAACTGAGAACAAAAATATAATTCATCCTGACCACCCATTCTACTAGCAGAGGGACCCTTAATAGTCATTGTCCTGGGGAGTAAATCTCACAGAGATATCCTGCCAACTTTTTCCACAAATTCTGTAACATCTGCTTCTTCAGCAGTTACAGCTACTGAATAACCAGAAAATAAAGTTATCATCACCAAAATCCTTGGCATTGTCAAATGGGTAACATTAGAAATAGATATGGTTTACTAATAAAACCAATCCACTTGACTTGTAGCTGAAACCTCCTCTATGTGTTGTCTCCCTGTGTTGATTTACTATGTATGTCCCTAAGGCTTTGTATCTAAGTGCTTAATAAATGATTTTTTGATCATTTGATACTATACAAACAAGGGGAAGACAAGTGTGAGAAAATGAATCCTACACCAATATCATGCAGAAGCTCTGATGAACAAATGCAGAATAAAGGTTTGAAAGATACAATAAAGATATGAACCAGACAAGTATTTACTATGACCAAGGATTTAAAAATAGATGTCTAATTTAGTTTAATAAATCATATCAATTATGAAAAATAAAAATCTTATGAACACAAATATATAAATATAAAAAGGCCTCAATAAAATACAACACATACATATGTTTATATTTTTAAGAACACAGTAATTCCAGGGATTTTATTAATATGATAAAAATAATCATGATTTACTATTAGATCTTTGTAATGGAGAAACTTTAGAATTCATCTTGCTAAGAAAAGAACTGAAGTAAAATTTTCATTAACACTATATTCCCCTACAAATAGTAGCTACAGCAATAAAGGGGAGGGGGGTGATATGCAGTAGTTTTTTAAATAACTAAAACAGGGGGCAGCTAGGTGGCTCAGTGGATAGAGCACCAGCCTTGAATTCAGGAGGACTCAAGTTCAAATGTTGTCTCAGACACTTAACACTTCCTAGCTGTGTGACCCTGGGCAAGTCACTTAACAGCCTCAGGAAAAATAAAATAAAATAAAATAACTAAAACATTACATGATGGCTTATTTGGAAAAGACAATAAAATCAACAAAATATTTTTAAATTAAGTCAAAAATAATGAAATGTAACAGCAAATGGGCAAAATTTCATTAACATTTTGAAACAGTCATAACAGTATGGTATACTTTGCAAAGAACTTGAAACAAAATGGACACCATCAATTGAGGAATGGCAGAAAAACTATGATTTATGAATGCAATGGAATATTGCTTTGCAGTAAGAAATGATAAGCATGAGTAATTCAGTGAAATGTGAAAGAATTTGTAAGAACTGATGCAGAAAAAAATATATATAAGGAAAACCCACAGAATATTGTACACAATGACTCTAACAGATACACAAAAACATCATTAACTATAAGCTAAACAAAAAAAAACACTGAAAATCTTTACGAAAAGATAAAATATACTCCCCCCTTTCTCAAATCACAGTACTGAGAGGCTAGTTGGATGTTTTTGGACAAGATTTCTCTTTTAGATGTTTTGTTACAAAATAGAATTCAATCAAATTTTTTAAATATTGATTTAATATTTTAATAATCAATATTTTGAAGCACCTGTAATATAATGTGTCAGGTATGATGCTAAGTGCTGGGGATACAGTTGCTGAAAAAGAAAAACCATCTCTTCACAGAAGTTATCATCTAATTAGGAGGGGAGACAATGCACAAAAAGAGTCAGGAAAGGGGGTTGTGATGGTGATGCTGGTGAAAGGGGAATATCAAGTGTGGATCTTGTTGCATGGGGTGGAAAACAGACAAAGCAGCAGATACAGAGGAGAGAAATCCAAAAAGTCCAGTTGTTGCCCTCTAAAAAGAAACCCATTGTGAGAAGTTTGGTACTCTACCCTATTGTCTTCCAGTCAGAAGGGAGAGAAGAATGAGGGAAGTGTTAATTCAATCAAGGCTTGAGTTAGCATCATAGTGATGAGATTAGACATTAATAAAATATACACAAGTCATGAGTATTTCCATGCATAATTTACAAAAGAGGAAACAACATAAATATTTAAAATAAGGATAAAATGTACGTATATTCTTTCTTTGTCAGGGTTAGGATAAAATTAACACCAAATTTGTAATTTGTTCATGCTATTTTCATGGGGAAACTGGAGAAATATGTTGGATGGTACAAGTATGAACATCCATGCAGAAGTTGCATGATCAGACCCCAAAGAAAGTGACTGACGGCTTGATCAGAAAGCCTGGCGCAATAGATAGTTAACCTTTATCCAATTATAAAAAAGCTAATTTTTCTACCTATTCAAAAGTCCATAGAACATTAAATATATAGGGTCAATAGTAGGATATTATTGACTTTTCCAGAACTTTTTCTACTTGAACTCTATTTATAAAGGTGAGAAAAATAAAATTAACAGCAACAACAGCAACAGTTGATGTTAATAAAGGACAAACTTATGTGATCTGAGTAATTCTGACTGCTACCCTGCAAAATAGGTTGTGAATATTATTCGCACCAGTTTTCAGATGAGGAAAGTGAGATTTGAGAGTGCCTCAGTAATTTGCCTAAGGCCACACAATCAGAGTTGATGAATGTCTGAGTCTGGATTTGAATTCTGACCTTCCAGTTTGCTTGGACTGTATAACCTCTAAAGCAGCTCCAATATTCGAGGATTCTTGGAATTTAATCTCTAGCGATATTTCGTGGAGGTTAAGGAGGGATGGATGAAAATGACTGTAAACATTTAGACAGAGGACATGGCTGAGATTATGACATTAAAAAGAGGTTGAAACTTTAAATCAGTGAAGGTCCTTCTCTTTAAACTCTTCTGACTATTTAATTTCTCAGTGCCCATGCCACAGCTACCAATTTATTTATGACTAACAATTTATTTATGTCTCTGAAGGAGACTCTGACAAATGGCCAGAAGGGATGTGACCAAAGAGATTTGTAGCTTTATTAGAGTCTGTCTCCTCTAGGACCTTGTTCCAGAACACCACTCCTCTTGCCCATGCCTTTTCATTCTTTCTCTCACTCCTGGCTCCTTAAGTCTATCTACAAAAGTACTCAGGTTTGCCTAATCCTGAAATTATTTTTTAAACTCTTTTAATCTGCAGAACTCTGAGAAATAGATCTGACCTTAGAGTGAAGAAGATCTAAACCGGAGTTTCTCACCTCAGACCCATATTTACTGCATGACTCTGGACAAGTCACTTGAATTACTAGGGCTCCTGGGAAATACCATAAGACTACAATTTGCATGAAAATGGCTACTTTGTATTTGGAGAAGGATTTTCTCAATGGGGATTCCTACACAAATGAAATTATATGATAGAGTTAGATAAGTAAGAGTCTCATGGCCCCATTAGATAAAAAAGATAAATAAATGATGGAGGATAGTGATAAATATGTGTATATGCGTGTGTGTATATATATATATATTTATACTTATATGCATACAAACATATACACATATGTAGGCACATACACATATGAATCTACTATTCCCATTTCTTTTCTTCCTTTCACAACTAAATTATAGGAAAAGTTGTCTGCAGCCACCTCCTCATGACCACCCAATTTTATATTTCATGCCTTATTTTCTATCTCATGTTCCCATTGCATTACTGAAACAGCTCTGTCTCTTAAGCCACAACTAAACCAATACTTCAAACATTGGTTATTTTTCTAGGTCTCATCCTTCTTGATCTTTCTATATTTTTTTCATAATTTATAGTCCCTTCTGCTGGATACTTTCCTTCATCTGTGCAAAAATTCTACACTACTATGTCTTTTTTTTTCAAATTTCCTAAACACTCCTTCATTTTTTCACTAATTTCTTATCCTCTTACCAGCTTTAAATTGTGAGTTTTCTTAAATGATCTATTCTTGAGAATGAAATTTACAAATCATGGGCCAATAAGCTTGACTTGGACTTTTTTTATTAAAGCTTTTTATTTTTCAAAACAAATGCATAAATAATTCTGCAACATTAGCCCTTGCAAAACCTCGTGTTCCAGTTTCCTCCCCCTTTTTCCACTCCCCACCCCAGATGGCAATTAGTCAAATGTAAGTTAAACATGGTAGAAATATATGTTAAATATAGCATATGCATACATATTTATACAATTATCTTGCTGTATAAGAAAAAACAAAATCAAGCAAAAAAATTATGAAGAAAATAAAATACAAGCAAACAACAAAAAGAGAGAATGCTATGTTGTTTGGCTTGGATTTTGAAACAAAGTTCTAGCCTGTGTTAAAGAATACATTAGTGAACATCTAAATAAAAACAGCTGTGATCCCAAAGTACCAGGGAGACATTATCAAAAATAAGTCATATCTGACTAACCTTATTTCCTTTGTCAACAAGGTTATTAATCTGTTAAATTAATTGGATGCTTTAGATATGATATACCTAATTTTTAGCAAGGTATTAAAAGACTTTAGAGCTATTCTTGAAAAAAAGATGAAGAGATGTGAGTTAAATGCTCATATAATTGGATAAGTTTAGCACTAATTAAATGACCATGTATAAGCATAATTGTTAATGATTCAGTGTTGATTTAGAGTTACTTCTCTACTGGAGTGCCTGAAGGCTCTCTGTGTTTTGTTGTATTGTGCAATTTTTTTGCCAGTAACTTGTAGAAAAAGTATAAATGGGATATTTATCAAGTTGCAAATGATACAAAGCTCAGAGATATAGCTAACACAATGGGAGACAAAGATGGGATCCTCTAAGATCCTAAGAAGCTAAAATATTTGAACAAATCCAGTGAAATTAACTTTCACCAGAATTATACAAATTAAGTTTATATGAACATAATTGGGGAGCAGGGAAAAAGCATATTTGGGCTAATTTCTTTTTATAAAAAAGATCTGTGGATCTCGATGGACTGCAAACTTGTTATGTGCCAGCATTGTTATCTGACAGTCAACAAAAGCTAAAGCTAGACTAACTTAGATTAAGGCTGGCATAGTTTCCTTAAATAAAAGATAGATACACTGTGCTCTGTCCAGATCGGAAAATATTTTGAGCTTATTATTCAGTTCTGGATGCCAGAGTTCAGGAAGAAGACTGAAGAAGTGGAGAGCATCAAGAAGAAATCAGCTAAGATAGGGAAGAACATCAAGTCCATGCTAGAAAGAAAAAGGACTATTTAACTTGGAGAAGACACAGGAGATATGATAACTGTTGTCAAGTCTTTTTAGGGCTTCTATATGAAAGAGAGGTTAGATTTACTCTCTTTGGTCATATAACAAGGGAGATACCTTTTCAAATGTTTTTAAAACTTTTAGAGTTTGTAGGAAAATTCTCTGGCTTTCCTCTATCTGATCAGAATGTGCTAGGAAGCAGCAGAGTTGATGTGAATAGAGAGATCTGAAGATGTAGGAGGAAGTAAAAGGCGAGTAAAGGTTTCATTTTAAGTGATATTGCATACCTTATCTCAAGAGCTGATCACTTTCCCCTTATTGGAGATCTTTGAGTTTCTACTAATGAGTTTCATCTAGCTGGATGACTCATTGAGTATCCTGTGTACTGTACATTTTGTATGATAGTCTTTGGTGAGTATAAGTGTGGCTGTTAGTGGCTACTAAGATTGGAGATTCTCCACCCCAAGAAGATCTCTGTCCTTTGCTAAAATCATTAATTCAAATGCAATAACTAATGCTTTTTGTATATGATTGCTGAATCTAAAACTACAATCAGAAATTCTAGAGACAGAGGGACCAAGGGAAGCTAAAGATAGGATTCTGACTCTGATTATTTAACTATAGCCCTTGCAATGGAGTAATAATGTACATGATCCAATGCAAAATATTATTTTGGCTATATATATATATATAGATGTATAATATATACAATACAATATAGTATATATTATATATTATACACATACGTATTCAACTGATACATAGTCAGTCATCTATATTTTTTTTCATCCATTAGAATATAAACTCATTGATGGAAAGGGAAATAGCTACCCTAAATTTTATATCTAACCTAGTAACAGCAATCAACCAATCATTCAGTATTTATGCCAGGCACTGTCCTAAGTACTGGAAACAGAAGTTCAAAAAAAGGATAATCTCTACTCTCAAAAAACTCACAATCTAACATGGGGAAGATGGAGATAAAAGTAAGTAAAAAATTTGAAAGAAGGTACACAACAGGCAGAGATATGGTGAAGGAATCAGAGAACCCCCTGTGGTAGTATAGCCAGTATAACCAGATGAGATAGATGAGGGTTTTTTTGTATGTGGTTGAAATGGAATTCCGTAAATTAAATTTTGAAATTCATGGTCCCACTCTCCAAACAAAGAGTACCAAAGTAGATGGGGTCTTACAGGATGATCAACTTATTTGGCCTGGGAGAGAAATCAATCCCAAAGTAGTACAATCAGGTAAAAGATGTACAATGTTCTGTATATAGTAGGTGCTTAAACAGGCTTTTTTTCCTGTTAAATAATGGAACACCAAAGCAAATGGAAGGTGGTATTTGCCACAATGAATCAATGTGACCCATGTTCCTAAGAAACAGACAAGCAATCATAGAATTTTGTTGGGTCTTCATAGAAACAGCTGAGTATTCCAAGAATAAATAAAATGTATTCAGTATTGAACAGTGAGTTATGATCAGTGTAGACATTTGATCCCTGTGACCTATCAAATTTATTTCCCTACCCTACCCCTCTTCCCCATGTCCCGTACTCAGACTTGTGTTATGTCTTATCATATCTCAAGTAATGGGAAAAGTCCTTTAATAATAGAATAATAGATACAATGGCAATAAATTATCTTTGATTTTGCTAGGGTGGGAATACTTTTCACTGGACTCATCCATAATTCTTCTCAAAGGGTTCTAGATATAAAGAGTTTAAGATTTTAATAGCCTAAAAATGCCTGTCACTCACAAAAATTAAGTGACTTGATCATGATCACAAAGCTATTGAGAATCACAGGAAAGATTAGAACCCAGAAAATCATTATCCCATACCTAGTACTCATCATCATAAAAGTGCAGTTGTGGAAGACATCTCAGTGATGATACAACACAATTCCTATTCCCAAAATAATTTCCACTACTTCAAAACCAATTAAGTCATCATGGACCTTTGCTTGAAGAGTCCTAGTGAAAGGGAGTTTATTACCTCCCAAGACAATTCATTCCACTTCTGGATAACTCTAATTCTTAGAAAGCTTCTCATTTTTAGGCAGCTAGATAGAACCATGGACAGACACTATGATTGGCATTAGGAATACCTAAGGTCAAATGTGACTTTAGACATTTACTAGCAAGGTGATCTAGACAAGTCATTCTCCACTTCAATTTCCTCATATGTAAAATGGGAATAATAATATATAAATAAATGTGATTATATATTATGTATACACATATATATGTATACACACACATCCACAAACACAAATACGCATATATATGTTCCCTTGCTTCTCTTTGCATTTTCCACATATTAGTCTAGATTTAGCCCTCAAGTTCCAAGCAAAATAACAACTCTTGCACAGGACTGCTTTTCAAATATTTGAAGACTGTTGTCTCCTCTATATCTTCCCTTTTCAAGATTAGCCATTCTCCATTCCTTCAAATGATCTTCTTATGGCATGAACCTGAGGCCATCTACCATCCATGTTGCCCTTCCCCAAGTGCCTGACTACTTCTAAATTTCCTTCCATTGGTCTTCCATTAAACCTTGATGTCTCTTAACGTATTTATTTTAGTCACATATTGTTTTTTTTGTAATTCTCTCCTTAATCCCTGACATAATGAAAGAAGAGCCAATTAATCAAGAGAAATTTTGTCAGGAGTAACATTTTAATGAGTTCTTCAATAATTTCTTTATATTACAATTATAAATTTGATTCTTTTTTTGGAGTACAACTTAATGAGCCTCTTATTGGTCAAAATATAAGCTCCACATTAAACTTAACTTTCACAAGCAGTCTTTTCCAGTTGGATCTCATGGGAATTTGCCAATGGTACCTTTATCCTCTAGTGTATTTTTATTTACATGTTTGTGTATTTGTATATTTATTTATTTAAATATTAACAAGGGACAAAAAGTAGCAAGTAGCATTTAAAAACAGAAAACCCTTCCCTGGAATTTCTAGAAGGGGTAACCATCATTATATTTTAATTTATCTCTAGGCCAAGAGTTTCATCTGCTGAGCTTTTGTCCCTTCCTTTCTATTCCCTTCTTTGGTCAACTCATTCTTACTAGATTTAGAGTACATCTTGAAATGGTGTTAAATATAATACCACTCATGGTTTTTATTACTTTTTGAAATCAGCCAGAACTTCATAATGTAGAAAGCAAAGCAAAAACAAGGCCCCATGAATTAGGGAGGGGACTTTCAAATTTCTCAGAGCTGGGGGAAGAGGAGGGAAGGCAAGGAGAAGGAAGCAGAGATTTCATATCTCTGTAGAATGTGAATTTATAATAGTTTATGATCTTCTGAGTATTTTTGTGCTATTTCAGTCTCATTCTGTGGAATATGATGATGATAATAATCTATATTCAATCACAAATCAACAGCAATATTGTCTTAGATACAATCATTGGATTCTTCACCAATGATTTGGTCATCAATAGCTATATGGTATGAAGCTTTCTTGGTAGTCTTACAAATTATTTCTTGCCCTTTAGGAGTTTATAGTTTAAAGAGAATGATGGGAGTAAAATCTAGAATAAAGGTAGGCCAAAATATGACAATGGGGAAATTGTAATGCTTTTGCTTCCTGACACTAATTGTAGAGAGAGTTAATACCATATGGCATACTGGTAAGGTGTCCTCTCCTCCTTTGTTTTGGAACCCTCCCCAATGCATTCTCCCTAGAAGTGATCTTATGCCACAGAAGTTGCTTCAGGAACTCTACCTTTCTTCTTGGGATGGTTTTCCAATATTCTGACTCAATGGAGGGTTATTTTAATGCAGTTTTTTTTTCCTGGACATGTTACCTGAGATGGAAAACTCAGTATACCTCTGCATGTTCATTACAGCTCAGACTTTCTGGTAGTGGAAAGCAAGAAGACAATCAAGGAGTTTTCCTGACCAGATTTGCTTAGGTCAAAGCAAACTAGCCTCTCCTTGAAGACTTTTTGGAAGAAAGGTTATTTCCAGGCCTTGCTGAACTATGAAAAAGATTTCTCAGTTCACCTACATTTTATGAGACTGAATAATATAATGCATTTGTATTGTTCCAGAATCTCTGAAAGATAAGCACTATTAAAAAAAAAACTAATGCACTACTCTTTTGATTGATATTCTGTGAATTTCAGAAGTATTCCTGTAATTCTGACCACTGTTCCATTATTCAGCTAAACTTTGCTTTTTCTGATTTTGTGGATGTGGTTAATATCTAACTGTAATTGACATGGGCTATAATTTTAGGGAAAATGTAAAATATAAAGTCATCTGATCACTGAGAAGCATAATAGATTTCCACACTGAAGTGTCCTTGGGATTGATTAGCTTTGCTTTGCAAGGCTTGTTAAAGGTGAAGTTTCTTCTCTCTTCTCCATAGTCAAATAGGTTTAGTTATTTCAATGAGACTTTTAAAAATGGAAATATAAAACTCAAGACCAGTCTTAACCCTTGAGTCCACTCTCCTTGTTTGGATGTATTTGTCAGGTTTGATGCCATCTTTTATTTTGTGATTAATTTGAAATAGGAATTTTTCTTTCTTTTTAATTCCTTGAGGATGTGTATCCCAGAGATATCTATTTGCAATTTTGAGACCCAGGCTTCTAGGCTCTGTCACTGCCAATTTCCCCAGGACTGCTGTGAGGATAGTACTTGGCAAAATTTATAAATAGGTACTGGCATTTTTGAGAGGATTATTATTGCTTCACGGTTTACTGTGCTTTTTGTTTACAATAGATATGGAATAAATACACCACAGTGCCCACAAAACTGGTGTCAGAAAACCCTGGGTTCAAGGTTTGCTTCTGATCTATGCTGGCTGTAGCTTTGGGCAAACCAATTAAACTCTTTTTACCTAAAAAAATCCTCACTAAAATTCTGTTGCTAGCGAGTATCTAGTTTACATTGGTCAAGGAAATTTTCTCACCAAGGAGTTCCCAACACTGGTAAAACCCTAGGTCAATACTTTTGCTATTGTTATTTAGTTGTTTCAGTCATGTCTGATTCTTCATGAAACCATTTTGGATTTTTTTTTTGGCAAACGTGGAATTGGTTTCTTATTTCCTTATTCAGATATTTTTTACAGATAAAGAAAACAGGTTAAATGACTTGCCCAGGGTCACACAGTTAATAAGTATCTGATGTCAAATTTGAACTTAGAAAGAGAAGTTTAGGGGCAGCTAGGTGGTACAGTGGATAGAGCACCAGCCCTGAATTCAGGAGGACCCAAATTCAAATCTGGTCTCAGACACTTAACACTTCCTAGCTGTGTGACCCTGGGCAAGTCACTTAACCTCAGAAAAAAAAAAGAGAGAGAGAGAGAGAGAGAGAGAGAGAGAGAGAGAGAGAGAGAGAGAGAGAGAGAGAGAGAGAGAGAGAGAGAAGTCTTTCTGACTTTAAACCTGGCACTCTATTCCCTGTGCCATCTAGCTGCCCAAAGGCCCTCACCTCCCTCATCTAAAGAAAGGTGAAATCTCAATGACTTGATCATTTGACTCAATATTTATTAGCTACTAATTGCATGGCACTGTATTGGATGCTAGAAATACTAACATTATCACCACTGTACACACACACACACACACACACACACACACACACACACACACAAAAACACATCCTCTGCCTTCAAAGAATTTGCATTCTTCTTAAAAGAGACAGTATGTTCCCAGATAAATATATGGATAGAAATATCTGCAAAGTAATTTTAAGAAAGAGATGGGAGCAGAGCAGAGCACAAGCTTTAACAACTGGAGAAAATTAGGAAAAGTATGAATTATGTTCTGAATGATACTATCAATTCTAAGATACAGGGAGAGGGAAGAGAAGCATTCCAGGTCTAAGAAACAAATATTAGTGCAAAAGTAGAATAAAAGAAACTAGAGTGTTACATGTGGGGGATGGCCAGTAGACCAAATTCGATTAGAGAGTTGGTGAAAAAGAGTTGAATAACTCTAGAAGCAGATTATGGAGGATTTTCCATGCTATCTTGAGAATTCTGTGTACAGTGAAGTGGATTGGCTTCCCTGCTCTATTTCCCTTCCCCATACCCACTTAGGATGCTGAGAACTAGATGACCTTAGTAATGGCTCCCAACTGTAGATTTCAGGTCCCAGGACCTTAAGTTTCTTAACTCCCAGCACAATGCTCTTTCTAATGTGGCGCATTGACTTTAAACAGTTCCATTACATTGACATGCAAAAAATCCAGCACAGGAATACCTAAACTCATTGACACCTCATGTCATTCATTTGTGTTGAATCAATGTGAGTCAATTCAATTCTAACATTCATTTAATTATATTTTATATGATTATTTTCACAATTTGCATCAATTTTAGAGTTCTTAGACTAATTTTTCTCATTGGATCACAACCCTGTGAAATAAATGTAGCAAATTTTATCTTTCCTTTTATACTGATGGGGAAAGAATTGAGAGTCCATAGTATCTGAGTCATGCAGAAAGCCACTTCACTCTAATTAATGATCCAGCTAAAAAACAGAACCAGGAGGCAGTGGGGCATGTGTGGAGGGGAGAACACTGCTTGACTTGGATCTGGGAGATCTGGTTAGAATCCTTCCTGAGATGCTTTCCAGCTGGGTAAGCACAGGGGTCATCCGCTTAAGCATTATCTCCACAGCTATAAAATGGGAAAATAGCATCTATTTTCTTGTGCTGCTTCCCTCACCAATGATTTCTTCTAAGGAAAATGTTTCATGAACTGGGTTTATTTTTATTACTGTCTCCCTCTTTCCCCCCCCCAAGAAAAAAAATTGACTTTTCTCATTCTTTGTTCCAATTATATTGCTATGAGCATCTTGCTACATCAGAATAATCACTAAACAGGTGCCAAATTTACATTATTAACCCAGATCTGATCAGGTGACTCACTCAAATATCTTTGATATTTTCCTGTTGCCTTTGAATAAAATACATGTGACAGTCCCTCTGAGCTTCCCTCGTATATAGCTCATACTCACACTCACAGATTTCAAATTGATAATTGTGTGGTAGTTATACTGGTGAAGGAAGATGCTCATAATAATATACTTGGGACAAACAGAAAAAAGGGAGTTTTGAGGAGAAAAAGATAAGGATCAAAAAGAATACCACTTTATGAAATATTTTATTTAGAAGAAATCACAAGTAAGGGAGTCAGTGCAACAAATATTTACTTATTTCCCATTTTACAGTTGTGAAGATAAAGGTTAAGTGAATGGCCTCTGTTCTCCATTGACTGGAAAGTGTTTCAATCTGGAGTCAATCCAGGCTTCCCAGTTCCAATCAATAGCATTCTGCCCAATCATAAATATCCCATCTATGTTACTAACTAGAGGAGGGACTTTGTGCAAAGTATAAACTCTCCAAATCCTTAATTTCCCATCAGTGAAGCAGAAAAGATAAAATTGCCACACTTATTCCATAGGGTTCTGATCCAGTAAGAAAAATTGTTTTTAAAAAAAACAGGATCCAAATTATTAAAATAATCATAATATCTGTGGAATGAATGTAAGAATTAAATTGATCTGATAAAAGTAGAAGTATCATGCTGAATTTTTTGCATGTCAGCCAAATGGAACTGCTTGAGTGACAGAGTGGGACAGTGACAAGATCATTGTCTTGGGGGTCAAGAGAAATAGGATCTCGGGGACCAAAGATCTAGAATTGGAGGGGAATCTCTGAGGTAACTTCATTCAAGCCCCTCTTTACACTCTGATCCAAGAGAGTTCAAGTAAATTGCTTAAGGTCACATTGAAATAAGAGGCAGTCACTATTCCCATTCAGGTTATCAGTTCATAGGTTCACATAATTAAATCCATAAAAATCCTCCCAGATCATGTAGTCCAGTCCTTTCATTTAGCAGATGAAGAAACATGTCTCAATAGGAGAAATAAGTTCTCCTAGGGGATTGAGGTAGCAAGTGTCCAAACTGGGATCCTCAAACTGAGATACAATGTGGTACAATGAAATGAACATTAGAATTCAAATTAGAAAATGTGGGTTTGAAACTCAGATCTTTTATTGATTATCATGTGATTTAGGACAAATCATTTAGTTTCACTAGGAATCACTTTTTTTTTCATTTGAAAAATGAGGTGTTAATTTAGCTATGCCCATAGGTCCCTGCCAGGGTTAATTCTATGATGGGTTATCCCATGACTTCAAATCAATTAAAGCAGATCTTTTGTCTGTTGTTATTTCACTCCATCCAATGGTTTTCAAATATTTTTTGCAATTACCCTAAGGTCCTTTATCACTTCAACATTTAAGATACTGAAAATTTCAATACTTGGTGAAGATTGATGACCTCCAAGGGACCTTTATGATAAAAATTCTGTGATTCTCAAAAAGACAATGGCCATGTGTGTAGTAAGGCTGTCCCTTCCAGAAAAAGATTCTGCCACAAACTGCCAGATTTGGAAGACAGGATATCAATCTTGCAGAAAAACTGGCCTTGATCTTCACACCTTTTGGTAAAATGTGCCTTGGACTATAGTCAGATCCATACTTAGGATTCTAGATTTAGAGCATGGAAAGCATCAAGTCTAACTCTTTCATTTTACAGGTGTGTAAACTGAGGTTCATAAAGGATAAATGACTCAAGTTCATTAGTTCTCTTCTAGACTTCTGTTTGGTTCATGCTGAAAACACATTCTGAGCATTCGTTCTGGAGTCACATAATAAGGTTACAGATAACTACAAAAGACCTATCGTTGTGATAATTGGCTTTGTTGGATTAATAATTGCTCTCTTAATGGTTAACCTTTCTATCCAGTCATGATACACAGGGCTATGTGGTTTAAATCAATACGTATTAATAATGGTGATGGACACACATATTTTTCATTCAATTTCTTTGCCCAATAGTCCATAACACACTCAGTGTTATTGACAACATGTTTCCAATGGGCCATAATTAATGAAGTACAAAGAGTAGAGTATCCATCTACCAGGAAACACACATTAAGAAAGGAAATAGCATTGTGCGGGGAAAAAAAAGCCCATGGGGACTATTGAAAAGAAGGCTGACACAGAGGATGACACAGGGAGACAAAGACAGAAAGAGATAGAGAGAGACAGAGAAGAAGGGAAGGAGGGAGGGAGGGAAGGAAAAAGTGAGAGAGAGAAAGAGAAAAGACAGAAAGACACACAGAGAGAGACAGAGACAGGGAAGGAAGGAGAAAGGGATGGAGAGAGAGAGAGAGAGAGAGAGAGAGAGAGAGAGAGAGAGAGAGAGAGAGAGAGAGAGAGAGAGAGAGAGAGAGAGAGAGAGAGCGCTGGAAGAAATCTTAAAACAGTCTAGTCCACTCCTCTCCTTTTTAAGTGAGGTCACACAGGTAGAACTCTCCAGAGGTAGAATCTCATTATGCCAGAGTCAGCACTCTTTCTACTGTATGTGTATTATAATAATGTTTTTTATTTTCAAAATATATGCAAAGATAGTTTTCAACATCCATCCTTGCAAAACCTTGTGCTCCAAAATTTTTTATTATAATAATGTTTTTTATTTTCAAAATATATGCAAAGATAGTTTTCAACATCCATCCTTGCAAAACCTTGTGCTTCTTGAGCCTCAGTTTCCTCATCTGTAACAGAAAGGGCTGATCTAGGTGATTTCTGAGTTTCTTTCAGACTCCAAACCTTTGTTCCTATGTCCTTCTTTTCCCTTGATTGCAAGCGAGGAAGTGATTTGGAGCTATTTCCTCCCATGTTTGTACATCTTTCAGTCCTCAGTGAGAACTGGAAATGGTGCAGGGGGCCCCACTGGGTGGATGGAAGGCTGGTATGAGGCTCTTAATGATTTGGTTTGTAGCTGGGTTCCTCCAGATAGCATACAGAGAAGATTCTGAAAGCTTTCCTGTGTTCTTGTTGCTAGGAAACATCTTCTCTGAGAGCCACATTAACAATGCAGTATGGAGAGCCAGAGTGGGAGCCGGGAATTAAAATGCCTTAGAATCCATTTTACCTTTGGAAATTAATTGCAAGCTCAGACAAGCCAAGCCTCTTTGGCTGATCAGGTTTTGTTTATTTTTGCAGTTTAATGAAGAGGTGTTCCACAAAGAGTTGAGGAATGTGGCAGCAGGGGAAAAGCAACTAGCTAGCTCTCCATTCCTTCCCCCTTTCTCATTCTCCATCAGGGGGATGAGGGAAAAGGGAGTAACCACCCATTACATCAATTCTTAAACTCTCTTAAATGGTCAACAGGAAAATGTAGAGGTCTCTAATTTCTATTTGTAAAGATGACATTTATCTCCGTATCCCTAAGTTTGGGGTTATTCTTGAACCAAAGTCAAGTTTTTTTCCTCCCTGTGTCAGCCCCTACCTCCCTAAAAATCTTGAGAGAGAAACCCAAAAGATTGAAATGAGGGAAAAGCTATACCTGAGATGAATGTCATTTGGTCAACCACATAATCTGATGATTTATTCAGATAAAGATATTGATTAGCTTAGGCACTAGATATGGCCACAGCAATAGAGATATGGAGATGACTATGTCTTCACGCATTTATTATATTATGTTTCTCTCTGTGTGTATGTCTGACAAGTAGCTCAGTGTAATACATAAAGCCTGCCTTGGAGCCAAGAAGACCTAGTTCAATTTACCCTCTGACACATACTGGCTATATAATTCTGGACTGTTTTCCTTTTTTATTATAATAATGTTTTTTATTTTCAAAATATATGCAAAGATAGTTTTCAACATCCATCCTTGCAAAACCTTGTGCTCCAAATTCTTCTCCCTCCCTTATCCTATCCCCTCTTCCAAACAAAAAGCAATGCAATATATGTCAAACATGTGCAAATCTTCTACTCATATTTCCACATTTGGTATGTTGCACTAGGAAAGTCAGATCAAAAAGGGAAAAAAGAGAAAGAAAAAAAAAGCAAGTAAACAACAACAACAAAAAAAGAATATGTTGTGATCCACATTCAGTTCCCATTGTCCTCTCTTTGGATGCAGATGGCTCTCTCCATCAAAGTCTATTGGAATTGGCCTTATCTCATTGTTGAAAAGAGCTACATCCATTACAATTGATCATTGAATAACCTTGCTGTTGCTGTGTACAATGTTCTCTTGGTTCCACTCACTTCACTCAACATCAGTTCATAGAAATCTCTCCACACCTTTCTGAAATCATCCTGCTGACCATTTCTAATAGAACAATAATATTCCATAATATTCATATACTACAGCTTATTCAGCCATTCCCCAACTTATAGGTATCCATGCAGTTTCCAGTTCCTTGCCACTATAACAAGGGCTGCTACAAATGTTTTTGGACATGTGGTGGACTGTTTTTTAAGGAAAAAGAACAAGCCTAATTGTCTATTGTTTATCAGGCATTCTGCTATGAGCTTTATAAATATTATCTCATTTGAATTTCACAACAATCTTGGTAAGAATTAAGTTTTGTGGTTTTTATTTTCTTCATTTCATATGTGAAAAAATAAAGTAGATTAAGATGAAGTGGAGGGCACTTAACTAGTAAGTCCCTGAAGTTGAATTTGGACTCAGGTCTTCCTGATTCCAGATCCAGTGCTCTATCAACTGTACCACCTTGTTGTTGCTAATTCTTCATGACCCAAAGACCATAACACACTCAATATTGTCCCTGGGCTTTTCTCGACAGATATTGAAATGGTTTGCCATTTCATTGTCTTGCTTATTTTATACACGAGGAAACTAAGGCAAAAAGGTTAAGTGACTTGCCCAGGGTCATCCAGATTTGAATTCTGATCATCCTAGCTCTAGACCCAGGGCTCTGTTGCCTCCTACTACCTGGCTAGATAATAAATTATACAGTATATATCATTCTTCTCCAGTAGAGAGGGCTTTTCTGCATGGGGAAAATGAAAGCACCTATCTAATCCTTACAGGAGAAACTTCAAGGAAATATATTTGTTTTAGAAAGCATACTGTCTAAACACAATATACAATGAATATAAATCCCCTGAAGGTTATCATCTATAATTCACCTCAGTTTCCTCAACTGTAAGTATCTCTCACATAGAGTTGTGAGAATCATATGAGACATTTGGAAGGCACTTAGTGCCTGACACATGGTAGGCACTCAATAACTGTTTCTTCTTCCTTTCCTATTTATTTTACATGGATTTTCTATATACCTGTTTATGTACATGTTTCTTCCCCTATTAAAATGGAAGAGAAGGCTGAATAAGTTATAGTATATGAATGTTATGGAATATTATTGTTCTATTAAAAAAAGATCATCAGGATGATTTCAGAAAGACCTGGAGAGACTTACAGGAACTGATGCTGAGTGAAATGAACAAAACCAGGAGATCATTGTACAGTGCAACAATAAGATTATACAATGAACAAATCTGATGGATGTGTCACTTTTCAATAGCAAGGTGATTCAGACCAATTCCAATGGGCTGGTGATGGAGAGAGCCAACTGCACCCAAAGAGAGACTGTGGGGACTAAGTGTGGATCAGAGCATAGTATTTTCCCCATTTTTGTTGTTATTTGCTTGCTTTTTGCTTTCTTTCTCATTTTTCCCTTTTTGATCTGATTTTTCTTGTGCAGCATTTTAAATGTAGAAATATAAAAAAGGAAGCTCTTCGAGGGCAGGGATTTTTGTTGCTTTTTCTTTGTATCCTCTGCTTAGCACAATGCTGGACACATGGTAAGTGGCAAATAGATGGCTAATAAATAGGCGAGTAAGTATGTAAATATACTGTGTATTTATACATATATTCATACAGATGCATGTGTACATTAATATATAATAGCTTTGCCTCTTTATTAAATCTTTATTAGCACACATACATTTATATCTGCACATATGCTTTCATTTGTATGGTTTTCTCTATATATTTGTGTGTGTGTCTCAAACATAGCATCATTTGCTTTTACCTTCTATTCTTGAATTTTGTTGAACCTCTTAATCAAAATAGAAATGTGGGACAATGAAAAGAGTAGATTTGGATTCAAAGAATTTGAATTCAAAACTTTCTTCTTTTACTTCTTAGTTTTGTGATCTTGGACAAGTAATTTAATGGCCTTGGGCCAAACTCTTTTCTTCCAAGGAAATTTGGGGGATTTAAATCACTACTCAATCTTTTAGTTTTATTTTTTTGAAGGAGGCTTTACTATAATAAATATTCACATGACTTTTTCATTATCCAATCCAAGATCCATCAAATGGCAGATCACGTTTCTATTTCAGTTGAATCATTGAAACGTTACAAGGGATTCTTGGAATCCCCAGTCATAAATATAATGACCCCTTTGTCGGCCCTCATCTCTGTGATGTGATCTGTCTGGGCCATGTCCATGCAATAATCTTATCCCCACTTTGCCATAATCTAATGTGTATATGTATGTATGTATATAGACAGAGACAGAGAAAAAAGAGAGAAAACATATATGTGTTTGCAGATGTACGTATGTTCCATATCTAATCTCACCCACCACCACCATCATACTCACAGCTCATTTGGGAGCCTTCTATTCATGACATGTGTCTGATCCTTTAGGCCAGCCAGCAACAGACTGTTAACATTCTTGACTTTCAGAACTGAATCCTATTTGGACCTATCATTGGAGCTGTCCAAACAGGAAGGGAGATGCTCATAGCATACATTTATGCTGGATATTGCAAAAATAAATGTTCTTCAAAACTTACTCCAAGTCAGTATATAAGGGCTGAGAGGACTTGAAGTAAGCAGACTGGAGTTAGAGTGTGCGCAAACTTGATCTCAGACTCCAAACTCCAGAGAGATCCTTGAGAAAGCTAGCCAGGACATTACGCTTTTCCCCTCAAGAAGCTTCCTTGAGATCTAGGGTTGGGCGAACAGAAAGTAGGAATAAAACCTAAATCTGTGATTGTTTCAGGTTAGTCAGTTATCCAAATGAAGAAACTTCCTGCCAATGCAGATTAGTATCTTCTCTACAATCTACAGATTCAGAAATTCAGAAAATTCCCTAAAGACCTACCCAGGATTCCATAGTTGGTATCTTTCACAGACAAAACATGGACCCAAGTCATTTTGTGTTTTGGTTCTGAAACCAGATTTTTATTCAATAATACATCTCCAACCAATAAACAACTATAGATTGGCAAAGTCTATTTAAAGAGATGTTAAAGAGAGGGAGCTGATGGAGATTATTATGAGAGGGTTGACATATAAATCCCATACTTCCTTTATGTGTTCTGTTGAAGTTAAACCATTTTAGATGAACTGCAAGAGGGTCACGTCTTAGCAAACCCTTCACTGAAATCTCAGGAATCGGGCAAGGTAGGAGATGGAACTTGAAATGAACCTTGTGGGCAGCTCAGGATGCTGAAAGGCCAGGAGGGAGAGCCTTCTAGTCAGAGGGATGAGACTGTACAAAGGCAGGAAGAGAGGGCATGAAATCGGAAGATGGCAGAACAACAAATGGGCAAGTTTATCTGGAAAATAGAAGGTCCAATGAGGAGTCACTGTCAAAGAGACGAGTGGCAGTCGAACACTGACCTTCCCCAGATGCCTGAGTCATTCACATTTAAAATGGGACATAAGCAAGAGCCTCTTGGAGGAATTTTATCCTCAGCCACTTATAAGGGAACAACAGCTGAGACTCTCAGAGGGAGATGAAGTGTCTTGCCTGGATTGAACTCAGATATTCCTATCTTTGAGTCCAGCACTCTATGTGCTAACCACTAAATTGATTAAGAGGTGGTTTTGAGGTCTTTGGCCTGGCCTCTGCTTATTCTTAGATGTTCCAGGGATCTCTTTGGGACCTTCTGCTCTCCTTACATTTTTTTCTTTCTTGGCAATGTCCCCAGTTCCCATGGGTTCCACTAGAAACTCCATACAAATAAATAAATGCTGTGATTCAGTGTGATTCTTATCCCATCTTTGATATAACTTTGTTCTTTAATCCTGTGGGCCCTCTCTGTCTCTCTGTCTGTCTCTCTATCTCTGTCTCTCTCTGTGCTTGTGTTTCGCTCTTTGTCTCTCTCTGTCTCTCTGTGTCTATCTCTCTGTGTCTGTCTCTCTCTCTGTTTCTCTGTCTCTGTGTCTCTGTCTCTCTCTGTGTATTCTCAGCATATAACACAGTTCCAGGCACATAATAAGCACTTAACAAATGCTGGGTATCTGCCTTCCCATATTTAGATGCAAGGCATGGACACCCAGCCACCCTCCTAAGTGGAGAAGTAACCTACATTCGTGAGATCATAGATGAATCCGAATCTCCAAGGGAAGAAGACAATCAGTGACTCAATATATATGAAGAAAGAGAGGGAGGAAGAGGGAAAAAGAGAAAGGTAATGGCTTCGGAGAAGACAGCGCCACTCAAGGCTTGCAATTAGGCTCCACAAAGAGAGACTCTTTCTTCCTTGCCCACTTAAATGATTCTAGATGAGTGGCCTCCTAAATGGAGGCTTTCTAAAGGAAGAAAAGACCTTGTTCCAGTCTGAATATAATGAAGTCAGCCATGGGAAAGCCCAGCATGGTACCTGGCCTGAGAATTCTCCATTTTGTGGCCCAGATTTGGTCTTTCTCCTGATCCCATAGCGCCTCAGTGAAACAGAAGCCATGTTGACTATGAAGTGAGACATTGAACCCAAACGTGTATCTGTGTGATTGTGCCATGGGCACATAGTCTTGGGGGGCACAGGGGAAACACCCTGACTTACCACCTTAGCAAAGCCACTGGGAAATCACAGGGAGAAATGAAGCTCTAACTGGACACAGCAACCAGTTTACTGACTAGATCATGGAACTAAGAAAACAAATGGCTGGTGAGCATAATAAGTGGGGCCACGAGTGAGCCTCCTAATCCACTTAAGGAGCTTAGAAAATAAAGCTTTTGTTTGGCATTTCGATTACGTATTTTTTATAGATGTGAACATCGGGAAAAGGAACTCATCAGAAAAAGATAGATAGCCTAGTTTATGAGCTTCAAATTCTTTTTCCTTCTGGAACAGTCTCAGTCATGGGATGCCATTATAAGTCTGAAGACTGTGTAAACCTAGAGGGAGACAGAGCTCATCAGAAAGGAAAAGTGCCTTACAGCATTTTCTGGTTTCTTCCTTTTTTTGCATTTTTTTGTGGAGTAAGATAAAGACTGTCCTATACTGGGTATATACCATCAGCTTGAGTGCTTGAGTGCTTGTGTGGAACCTAAGACTCTTTTTAAGTATAGATGTTGAGATCCAGATATAATCCTTGAAATTACAAATTCTTGATTGTGGCAGAGCACCAGGGCTGAAGTTAGGAGGACCTGAGTTCAAATCTGCTCAAACACTTCCTAACTGTGTGACCCTAGACAAGTCACTTAACCCAATTGCCTCAGGGGGAAAAAAAGAAAAAAGAAAGAAAGAAATTCATAGGGAAGAACCCTGGCCAGGAGAGGTTGGGCCAAAGATAGGATTTGTGAACCGGATTTGAGAATGAATCTGGCTCATGTATTCCTGAAGTTTGGGAATTCTGAAGTTACTTATAGATGAAAATTGGGGGAAAAATACTCATTTGAAAATCAGGTCTAATCAACTAGCATTGTTAAATGTCTACAATCAGTTAGCAAGCATTAAATGCCCGTTGTGTTCTAAGTACTGTGCTAAACACTGTGGGTACAAATAAGGAAACAAAACTATTGTCTGCTCTCAAGGATTTCGGAAAGGACATTTCCTTGGCCAAAGTCAGGAATAAATAGAAAGGTTGAATCCTTTAGTCATTCAGGAGCCGCAGCCATCACGTCTGTCTACAGACCACAGAAGACAGATCTGCTGTCCAGAAAATGAATCCAAAACTTTCCTGACTAAATATCTGCAACTGAAAAGTTGCTCTTTGAAAGATGAGATAGAAAATGGCAATCCTGATGAAGATTAAATGAACTCAGGCAGAAACCTGAGCTGAATTTGGGGAAGATGATTAGTGAAGGGGTATACGCCGGTGAGAAACAAATCGGCTGTTTGCCTCCTTGCCATTATCCATGTGTTACTAAGAAGGGGACCAATTCCCACCTGAGAGCGCTCTAATTAAAAGGTCTTCTTGAATAAGAGTTGGGATGCTAGGAAGAGACAATAAATTAACCGATGCAAGTTCCTGGCGTTGTATTAGTTTCATTAACAACTCAATGATATTTTTTCCCTATGATACATGAGAGCTCATTAGAGTAGCATGGAGGGATCTGTCGACCAGGGCCAGGAGGCCCATTATGTTCCTATTTTGGATTTTTTTTTTTTTTACATCCAGGTAAAGTCTCAGCTAACAGAAACTGGAGGCATTCTATACACTTTTAATTAACCTTACTCAGGTATTTGCTTTTTCCCACAGCTGGACAGTCTCTCCTGTAGGTCAGAGCTGACACAATGATGAGGAGCTTTGCCCAAGCTGGGTTTTCTCCCAGAATGCATGCCCATGGCTCTTGTTACCAGGTGCCTTGGTAATGGTGACCAGCTTCTGAGTCTGGGCTGCCCAATGCTGTGAAGGCCAGCTGGGAAAGAGTCATTCAGACCCCTAAGAGTAGACCCCCAAAGACCTGGTGCTCAGAGGTCAGTCCTCCATATTAACAGAACTCAGGGCTGAGGCTGAGCTGCACTCAGGCCTGGAGGCCTGTGGGGAGGCACTGCTGAGCAAAGCAGTTCTTATTTGCTGTGCATTTTCTTTGTTCACCTAATAGGGAAGGATTTGGAGGGAACCATCCTGGTCAGCTTTTGGGAGTGATCAATACGGCCCGGAGGGGCCACCAAGGAGGGCAGGAGGGGGATTTCAAATGGCAAGCCAAACTGCTCTGTCAAATAGAGTCGCTCTGAGTTGGCAGGGAATGGGCAAATGGAAGCTATAAATTCTTTATCACTTCCAGGTTCCAGTATTTTATGACTGTCTTCATTGCTAAAAGTAATTTGCTAATGGTGATTCCAGACTGGGGTTGGTGGAGAGAAGAAGAAGTGGAGAGAGAGGGGGAGAGTGAGAGGAAGAGAGACTGGAGGAGAGATAGAGGGGGGGAGAGGGAGAGGGGAGGGGAGGGGAGGAGAAGGGAGGGGAGAGAGGTAGAGAGAGAGAGAGGTATAGAGAGAGGGAGAGAGAGGGAGAGAGAGGAGAGAGAGAGAGAGAGAGAGAGAGAGAGAGAGAGAGAGAGAGAGAGAGAGAGAGAGAGACAAGGAGAGATAGGGAGAAGAAGAAGGAGGAGGAGGAAAAGAGAGAGAGGGGAGGAGAGGGAAGGAAGGAGAGAGAGAGAGAGACAGGGACAGAGAGAAAAAGAGAGACAGAGAGAGGGGGAAGAGAGAGAGAGAAAGAGATAATGAGTCAGAGAGAGAAGAAGGGGGAAGGAAGGGAAGGAGGGGGAGAGAGAGAGAGAGAGAGAGAGAGAGAGAGAGAGAGAGAGAGAGAGAAAAGAAGAAGAAGAAGAAGAAGAAGAAGAAGAAGAAGAAGAAGAAGGAGGAGGAGGAGGAGGAGGAGGAGGAGGAGGAGGAGGAGGAGGAGGAGGAGGAGGAGGAGGAGGAGGAGGAGGAGGAGGAGGAGGAGGAGGAGGAGGAGGAGGAGGAGGAGGAGGAGGAGGAGGAGGAGGAAAAGAAGAAAGGAGAACAAGAAGAAGAAAAACAAGAAGAAGGAGGAAGAAGAAAAGGAAGAAAAGGGAGGGAAGGAGAAAAAGAGAGAAAGAGAATTAAAATACTAAACTCATGATTGGTAATATATAAAATTTGAATCAAATTAGACATATTACTCAATGTAGACAAAAACTCTTCCACTACATCCAGTGTCCAACCTCAGTGCTCTGCTGAGGCAGACCCAGGGGACCTATGTCACCACAGAGATTTGCTCAAAATCACTGAAAATTAGAAGGTCCACATGGGCAGTAGGTATTTAAAACAGGATTTGAAGCTGGGACTTCTCTGGGTGCAGAGGCAGACTTCCAAATGTTGGGTATTTTTAACAAGTGCTTATTTGTAATGGAGTGAATTAACTGGCATCTTCCTGTTGCTGATTGAAGCCCTTCTATACACCAGAAGGCCATTTTTGTATTCTGCCATCACAAACAAAAAAGGAAAAGGAAAGAAAAGAAAAAAATCTTTTGCCAATGGCCCTTTCTGTTAGTTCTTAAATGACATAGTCTGTTGGCCCTTTCTGTTAGTTCTTAAATGGCTTTGTCATTGCCTGTCCTGTACTTGAAACTTTTCCAGCCTGGTAGGATCCCCTAGAGCCCCCAATCTGTTAACATAATTTTATCTGCCATTTAGAGTGTTTTAAGGCTTGTAAAGGGCCCTGCATGCAGTTGCTGATTTGTGCTTCATGCTAACCTCTCATGCAGATAAGGAAGCTTTAATACCCCCATTTCATAGATTAGGAAACTAAGGCTCAGATAGTGACTTGCCCAGGGTTCACACAGGTAGGAAGTGTCAAAGAGAGGATCTGTCATCAGGTCTTTCTGATCCCAAGGCCAGGACTCTACCCAGCAAACCCCACTGTTTTGAGAAATGCAGTCACCTTCATGCTATCCCAGAATGTCAGAATAGGAGTTTAATGTGAGAATCCTGTTCTATAATAAGCAATATATTTCTTTTGATGCAAATGTCTATATTTACCAGTCAACTCTTCTGTGACCAAAGGCCCAGAATACACATGATCCTTGGAGCAGGGGGAGGGTCCTTCTAGAGCTAATGTTTGCTACAAGCAAAATGGCCACAGTAGCCTCCTAGCTGAGCTCTCTCCCCCATTTGCCATCAGAGGTAAGTGCCCATGCTCTTGTCGGCTCTCTCAAGGTGACATTTGGGGATTAGGAAGAACAGCTTAGCTCAAAATGTGATGTTTTTTCATCTTTCCTTTTGATGAATAACGGTTGATTATCTCCACTGAAGGGAAACTCACCAATGCAAGAGGAGAGTAATTGGAGAGCATTTAGTTCTACAAACCATTCAATTCAAGATAGAGCTTGTGAGTGAAATAAACGCTGTCCCAATTCCTGTCAAATCATCCAAGAATGAGGAATACAGACCCTTGCTGCAAGGACATGGCTAGATCTCAAGTTCAGGGATCCTAGGATCATTTAAGGTAGAAGGAACTTTAAGGAACCGTTGAGGGAAAGTGAAGAATAAGGATATTGGATGATTTGACCATGATTTTACAGCTGGAAGTGCCTGAGCTGGGATTTGAATCCAGGGTTTTTTTGTTTTGTTTTGTTTTGTTTTGTTTTTTGTTTTGTTTTGTTTTGTTTTTTGACTCCGTGTCCTAATCCACACACCATATTATCTTTCATAGGATCATTGACATAGAGATTATAGATCTCAGAGGCACTTATGGCTGTAGGATCATAGACATGGCATCTAAGGTCCTTATTCCTCACTTTCTCCATCAGTGAAATATGGGGGCCTCGAAATTTCCTTCTAACTTTACGTGATCTTAGATCCCTGAAGTTGAGATCTAGCTAAGTCCCTACAGTAAGACATGGCAGGGTCTGTATTCCTCATTTTTGATGATCTGAAAGGACTCCCCTCATATGATAGATGTCAAGACTGAAAATAGATCTTCTGACTGAAGAGCCATGGTCATCCCTAACCTAGGAATTTTCTGGAGTCCAAAAATGATTCAGAAAAGAAATAACAAGCAGACTATACACAAGCAATTTCTAATAATGTCTCTTGTCACTGGAGATCCTCCTAGGAAGTGAGAGTCACACATCCTCATATACACTTACACCAGAAATATTGAACCATCATTTAGAAAGCTCCCAAGTAAGAGTGTGAATCGAGCAACCCCAGAAGTATTTGTAATGTAGAATAACATTATTTCATATCAAAATTGTTTTGTAAAAAAGTACACCTATCATTTCTAGCTGCTGACTTGAGGTGAATGATCTGTATAAAAATAGGAATTATTTTCCGTTAAGAAAAATGGTGATTAAATCTGGATTTTATGTATTAGTCATTAATCTTTTTATTTAAATGCAAATTATTCATTTCAACTACCAGTTAAAGACATACCAAATAAAATACAACTTTGATCTCCTGATTTCTCTTACATAGAAGGATTTTTTTAAAAAATCATTTGTACTTAGGTTACATAGCTTCCCTGAATGGTTCTTATTTCAGATAATGTTCTCATCTCTAAAAACAAAGTGTAATTATTGATAGAAAATTGAATATTTGTTTCTGGAATATAGATATGTATGTATATATATATATATATATATATATATATGTGTGTGTGTGTGTGTGTGTATTTATATATATGTGTGTATATATATATGTATATATGTCTATATATGTCTATATGTCTATATATGTGTATATATGTCTATATACATATATATGTGTATATATATATATGTATGTGTGTGTGTATATATATATATATATACGTGTATATATATATATACGTATATATATATATATATATATATATATATTTAGGATATCAAAGCTGGTAAGTGTCTCTGTGTTGGGAAGGAAGTGTCACTATGTTCTTGAAAGAGGAATCCAAGATATAACTCGATGGAAACACGTGTTTTAATATACAAATGATAAAACAACTGATACTTGGAAAAATGGAAACCAATTGTCTAAAATGGCAGAAACTCTCCTGTGGTTGAGCAAATGATTTCCAAAGAAAATAATAATGTTTCTTGCAGTAGGAAGACTACCCAGCAAGGGCTCAGGATTTAAAGAATGTTCAGGTTTGCCCTTTGTGATGGGTTGCACAGAGCATGCACAATGATTCTTTATGTGGTTCTAATCTAACATGTTGAACTCTGGAATGCTGTTTCCAGAACTGTGAGATGACAAAGTTTCCTAATTAACCTTGGAACCAGAGGAATCAATGACTCAGGAAATGCTCTGCTAGAATAGACTGTACATATAAAATGGATAACTTGTGGATCTTTTATTCTCTGACCTTCTGGGTGTGGATAAGGGTGACTGACCCTTTCTCCTGCCAGATTCCCATATGCCTGTCAGCCAACTCTGCTTTTATTTCTTCAGTATTCATTTTTCCTAGGTTTAAATGAATGAAATGGGAGTGCCCAGAAGAAGCATCTGAAGAAAGATTTGGAAACAATTACCCAGGAATCATGGTAGTCTCAGAGATTGTAGTTCACCATGGCAAAAAAAAGTACCAGCTAGTGACTCTAAAAAGGCACCAATTCTTGTAGCCTAGAAAAGAGTCACATCTAAGGGAAATTTCATAAGGATTCAAAGAAGGGAGAAAAAGACTCCCAGAGCCAAGGTTATGGAAATGTTTTCCTACCCTATGTCTTCCTTATTGATGTGCTACCTGCTTATGACCTCTTTTAGCTCTCTTTTCATAAGGACCTTGGGTCCTCCACTTGGGGAGAGTGATCCTGTACCAACTGCTCTTACTCTACTTTCTTAGCATTTTTAAAGGTAAAGGTGTTCAGCTGGATGGATAATAATGGAAAACATCCTGGTGGGAGCCCAGGCTCTATAGGGATAGAAGCTTCATCCCTTAAAGCTACCCCCAGAACTTTTGAGGACAATATAGTTACTCACATCTGGGGACCCAATCTGAGAGTGCAAAGGAAGTACAGGGAGGGAGCTCAGAGGGGTTCCATACTCTGAATGGGGAATGATTAAATAATTTTCTTAGTCTTATTTATTCCTTAAAAAGCAATAGAAAATAGATGAAAGCTAATAGCAGGGAAGACGTTCATCTAGTTCAGAAGTATCCAATATGTGGTCCACAGTGTTAATATGTGGTTTTCCAAGACATTACGCGGCCCATAGGAATCCTTATGATACAGTTTAGTGGTCCCCATTTCTATTTGGATTTGACACCATTGTTCTGCTTTAACATTTTCATTTTATAAATGATAGAAACTAAGACCCAGAGTGGTCACAAGTTTCTCAGCTCCCATAATTATGCAAGGCAAGTTGAAGAGTCAAGATTTGAACCTAGATCCTCTGACTCCAAATTCAGTCCTTCTTCTGCAACACTACATAAAACTATACAGGCCAAAGAGTAAGTAGACAAGTAAAAGATAGCATAGCCAGTAGAAGGCAATGCTTTTTACTATGATTATTAGTGTTTGGATGATGATGATGATGATGACGATGATGATGATGATGATGATGATGATAATGATGATGATGATAATGATGATGATGATGATATTCCTTAGTGACTTACCTATGATTAAGATAAAATGGCCAGGAAGTAGGAAAGTATCTGGTAAGTTAAAGAATTAAAATAAAGAAGTATAAGGTAAATTTTGGAAAGGGTCTCTCCTATAATAATACACATTTCTTTAACATGTTAGGTACAAGGGTGGTTTAACACTGGGCATTTGGTCTTAAAACTTTATTACCCATGTCCATTATAAGATTTGGTTATATTAAAGGTTTTAGTCTATTATATCCTACCTATTTGACTCATCAGAATCTGTCTTAAAGTAATATAATTAGAGGATATGGACTAGACTCACTTGAATCCTTATATATGCTGTATAATTGCTGTAATTTTGTGTTCTTATGAATCACCAGCTAGTATAGGAATTCCCTTCATTTATGTATCCCAGGAAGTCTTCTACAACATATAATCATAGAAAGTTGTTTACGGCATTGAGAAATTATGTGACCTGCCCAAGGTTTCATTGTCTGAGAGTTAGTCCTTAAATCAAAATCTTCCTGAACCTAAGATCTACCATGAATTCGTTATGTCACTTTGTTTCTTACTTATATTAAAAAAAACTCTTAAAAATCAAATTTGATGATGTTGAAAAAATCCCCTACTCAGAAAAAAACACTAAAAAGGTGCAGGGAAACCAAATATTAACAATGAAATATGATTTAGTGCAAGTTCTTCATAGGATTCTAAAGTATACCATGATTAACCATGGCTACCTTATGTCCTAGGTTAAAGCCTCTTTGTTGGCAGGGTGGACACATCTGCCAATGAAGTATATGATAGAACCTTCCTTGGAGCAGTATCCTTTGTAAATAATAAATGTACACATATTGATTTACACATATTGATTCACTTCTGATTGAATAACTCATTAGAGGTGATGGTGATATTAATGTCACAACTAATAGGACATACATTTTTGAGGATTGGAGTTGATTTTGAACTGCCCTACTCCTTTTTATTTTTATTTTTATTTCTTACCCATTTTTATTAAAGCTTTTTTTTATTTTCAAAACATATGCATGGATAATTTTTCAATGACCCTTGCAAAACCTTGTGTTCCAAATTTCTCCCTCCTTCCCCCACACCCTCCCCTAGATGTCAAGTAATCCAATATATGTTAAACATGATACAAATATATTTTGAATCATATATATATATATACATATATATATACATATTTATACAATTATCTTGCTGCACAAGAAAAATCAGGTTAAAAAGGAGAAAAAAAGTAAGCAAATAACAACAAAAATAGTGAAAATATTGTGTTGTGATCCACACTCAGTTCCCACTGGGTGGGATGTAGATCTTCTCTGGGTGTAGATGTAGATTTTCATCACTAAGATCATTGAAGCTGGCCTCAATCATCTCATTGTTAGAAAGAGCCATGGCCATCAGAATTGATCATTGTATGATCTTGTTGCCGTTTACAATCTCCTGGTTCTACTCATTTCACTCAGCATCATTTGATGTAAGTCTCTCCAGGTCTCTCTGAAATCATCCTGTTGGTCATTTCTTATAGAACAATAATATTCCATATACCTTAACTTATTCAGCCATTCTCCAACTGCTGGACATCCATTCAGTTTCCAGTTTCTTGCCATTACAAAAAGGGCTGCCACAAACATTTTTGCACATGTGGCTCCCTTTCCCTCCTGTATGATCTCTTTGGGATACAGGACCAGTAGAAACACTGCTGGATCAAAGTTTGATAGCCCATTGGTCATAGTTCCAAATTGTTCTCCAGAATGGTTGTATCACAAACTGCTCTAACTCCTATTTTCTCACCTGGAGTGCATGTGATGGAGAGGATGGTTTTGTGACACAATTTTCTGGTACTCAGTAGCTTTCAAATACAGAAAAGCTAAAAAGTCCACATCAAAGACTTTTGAAATGGGAATTGGATCCCATTTATGCTCTGCTCCAGACAATAGATACTGGTTCAATATAAAGAGAAAAACACATCCTTACCAAATTTGTAACTTCCAATATACATTTCTAATTCAAGATCAGAGATAATTTATGAGAGCTACTGTGATCTCCCCAAAATGAAAATCTCTCAAGAAATACTGATCAACATGTCACTACACTATTGAAAAAAAAAAACTTTTAGGGGATTCCTACTAGCTAGTGGATAGGGAGTAGATCTGCGAAACACTGGAATGAAGAACTCCTGAATGAACTTCCTGAACAATTGCAGGTCAGATTTTTTTCTAGAAAGTCTTGGTCTTAGGGAGTCAGGGAGATCATTGAGAAACTAAGTATAATTTACCTAGTATAATACAGCAAGTATATGTTTAAAAAAAAAAAAAAGGCGGCCTGGGATTCAGGTCTTCATAGTCCCAAGATTGTTTTTTTTTATATATAAATGCATGTGACTCTGATGTTCCCAAAGAGACTTCTTGATGGAGGCAAAACGAGGCATCCTTATTTTTTGAGGTTTCACAATTGAACCCAGTCTGTGAAAGCTCAGTTTTGGTGTTAGATGGAGATATAGTAGAATATCACATAGTAGAAATTGTATTGCATTTTTTTAAAAAGAGAGAGAGAATCCTGATTTTGTTCTAATTACATGGATTTTGGAAATTCACTTGACTTTTCTCATTTTCAAAACCAAGATGTTGAAAATTCAATGACCTGAAAGGTTCCTTTCCAGCTCAAAATGTCTCTGTCTAAATAAAATTGGCATTATTTTTTTTGCACGCCCATCAAAAATTGTAGGTCACCCCTAGTAAGCAGGCAAGCAGATATTTGCAAGGCTGCCCAAATCCATTTGTACCAGATCATTGTTAATAAATATGGTAACATCAGTGTTATAGGCATCTAAAATAGAGAATTAGATATGGCCTCTGCCCATTGGGCTTCCAGAAAAACAGGAGAAAATAAACAAGACACTAAAAAAAACCATACATAAGTCAGGTGAAAATATCCCAGACCCTTGTATACCAATTAGACAAGCATCCTCTTTATTCCTAACTTCCACTACCTTCCGGTGAAGCTTTTAAAGCACCCTTGGGGAGAAGACTAGCATTCCAGCTCACCTTTTTTAGACTCTCACTGGGTGCTCACTAAACTATAATAGAGCATGCTTTCCTCTTCCTTCCTTCTTTGTTTTTTTTTTCCTCTGGGATTACAAAGATGGAAGAGCAGAAGGAGAGGGGGTAAAGAGATACCACTGGGGAAACAAACCTTTTCACTTATTTCCCTCCTCCTTCCCCGCCTCCTCCACAAAACTCAATCAAGAATCTCCTACACAGAATGATAAAATATGTGTAAATACTCTCTATCCTCGATGGGTGATCAGTACGTGTCCTGATGCATGTATGCATTGTTACTGTCATTCTCTATCCTTCATAGCATCTACCAGTGTAAACATATAGCACTCCATAGAATGCCTTTTCTGAACTCCTTGGAAAGATACAGGAACTGGCAACCAGAAGAATTCTGACACTCAACAATAACCCTTGGTTCACTCTGCAATCTCAGCCATACAAATTGGAAATAGTTGGTGCTGGTTTTACTTCTCCCACATTCTGTGGATTGCTAGAACCTTTCAACCTTTTCAATATTCTATCTTTCTGTTCTCGGGAGAGTCCCTCCCTTCCTCTGCTTTTAGTATCACTAACCTGTAAATGATACCTGGAGGGCAGGTCAACCCAAGAAAAAACAGATAATTGGAAAGGTTAAAGCAGTAGATGGGGTTATAATTAACTGGCTGGATCAGGTATTTTACAATTCTGACACCTCTGCTGAAAGAAAATGTTTAATCAGAATAGAAAGGGCCTTGGAATTAATCCATTTTCATGGTCGAGATTGCCATGAAGGTGTGAAATCAGTCACAGGAATGAAAACCAGCCTATTTCAGTTGCAGATTGTGTCCTGGTCCTTGTCTGTCTCATCTGTCACACCTTGGGCAGACGGAACTTCTTTATAGACAAATCCCTTTTGTTTTGACAGCAAAAACCCATTTTCAGCCATAAATGGGGAATTATAGAATCTTGGAGTGGGAAGAAAGCTCACAGGCTCTCAGGTTCAATTCTTATCCTCCGACAAAAATCTCACCATGACATTCCCCCAAAAGTCATCTAGACCCCACTTGAGAACTCCCAGGATTTAAGGATTGGGTTTTTTACTTTTTAACTCATTCCACTTTCAGATAATGTTAATTGTTAGGAAAAGATTGTGACTTAAATTCACTACTTTCTAAGATAGTTCATTCTACTTTTGGAGATTCCCATTAGGATAAATTTAATATGCATAGTGGTTAATCTAGGGAAGTGACTGATAATTGTCAACTATTAGGTTCTTTCTAAGTGCTAAGTTGGTACTTAACAATTCTCTAGTTCACACCTTTGGTTCCAGACTTTAAGGGGAGTTTACCCCTTTGAATTTCTGAGGAGGAGTTTACATATGAAAAGGAGTTTACACAACCTTTAAAAGGAGCAAGTTCATTGGTTGAAGTAATTTTCCCATAAGCCCCTGAGTTCTTACATGCCCATTCTCTGGGAGGATAAAAGAAGACAACATTGAGCCTGGAGTCAGCACTCTGTAGAAGACTAGTTGAGTCTGGGATAGAGTTGAGCCAGCAGATGACCAGACCTTTACAATTTGGCACCCACAACATGGGGCAAGGACTTTTGCTTATCCTGACAAGGACTTATTCTGAGCCTTTCAGAGGAGCTGGCCTGGACCTTGACAGTCAACACGTGTCAAAAATGGTTTGGTATCTGTTTCTTCTGAAGACTGGTATTTGCTATTACTTTCCATCTCATGGAAGCACAGAATCACCCAAATTCAAAATTGGACTTCCAAAATAATCAAAAAGCAAGTCACCCTACAACCAATTTGAAAAGGTACCATCCAACTTTAACTTGAAGACCTCCCAAAAGACTGTGAAGCTTCAAGAAAAACCTCAGTTACCACTTCACATCTCAGACTGACTAAGATGACAGGAAAAGATAATGATAAAGCAAGTCACCCTACAACCAATTTGAAAAGGTACCATCCAACTTTAACTTGAAGACCTCCCAAAAGACTGTGAAGCTTCAAGAAAAACCTCAGTTACCACTTCACATCTCAGACTGACTAAGATGACAGGAAAAGATAATGATAAAGCAAGTCACCCTACAACCAATTTGAAAAGGTACCATCCAACTTTAACTTGAAGACCTCCCAAAAGACTGTGAAGCTTCAAGAAAAACCTCAGTTACCACTTCACATCTCAGACTAAGATGACAGGAAAAGATAATGATAAATGTGGGAAAAGTGGGACACAAACATTGTTGGTAGAGTTATGAACTGATCCAACCATTCTGGAGAGCATTTTGGAACTAGATCCAAATGGTATCAAACTGTACATTCCTTTTGACCCAGCACTGTCTCTACTGATCTGTATTCCAAATAGATCACAAAAAAGGGAAAAGGACCCACATGTGGAAAAAAAAAGTTTGTAGCAGCCTTTTTTGTAGTGGAAAAGGAAAACTGGGTGGATGCCCGTCAGTTAGAGAATGACTGAATATGTGATAGTCTATGAATAAAATGGAATATTATTGTTTTATAAAAAACCATCAGCAGGCTGATTTCAGAATGGCCCGGAGAGTCTTACATGAATTGATGCTAAGTGAAATGAATAGAACCAAGAGAATATTGTACACAGTAACAAGATTATGTGATGATCAACTCTGATGGATGTGGCTCTTTTTCAACAATGATGTGATTCAGGCCAGTAACAATGGAGAGAACTATCTGTAAGGAGTGAGGGATTATAACATAGTATTTTAATCTTTTTGTTATTACCATTTGATTTCTTTTTTTGTCTTTCTCATTTTTCGCCTTCTAATCTGTTTAGAAGAAAAAAAGAAAAAGACTTCAAAGACAGATCAAGCTCATAGAAAAAGAATTAAATAATTATGTTTCATTCCAAAGGAAAGAACTACCATGAGTAGAAATCTTGAAGAATCCAAGTTAGACTTACTGTCAGGAAAACCATCCTTTTAATGAAAGTGGGTCAAGAAATGAAATAGGTTATCCTGTGAGGTTTCTCCTCCATTGAAAGTCTTACAGCTGAGAATGGAGATTTCCCAGTTCTAATGGGGATTACTTTCAGATATGGGTTGGAATAAATGGCTTCTGAGGTTTCTTCCAATTCTCCAATTCTGTAATTCTGTGAATGAGGGGGAAACTGATATTTCCTAAGAATGTCTATTTGAGTTGGGGAAAGTTTTTATTCTTCAAACATCTTTCTTTCTATCAAGCTCAAATTTGCCTCTTTACAACCACTGCTTCTGTTCGGTCCTCAAGGGTCAAGAAAATTCAGCCTAATCTGTCAACTATATAATATCCTTTTACATATTTAAAGATAGTTATTTTTTTCCTCATTCCATACTAAATCTCTTGCTAACTATCCCACTTTCCTTCATCTAATCCTCATAAACCCTCAAGCCCCTTAATTTTCCTAGTGTATAGTTTTCTGTATGGATTTCAGGTTCTCGGTACAATACTCTAGATGGAGTCTGACCTGGATGGAACCAAAGCAACAGCAAAGCAACAACATAGCTATTATAGTTGGAAATGCCCAGGCTTGGGAGTCAGAGGCCTAGAACCCAAATCTCCCTCTGATTCTAAGTAAATGTCTAATCACAAGATAGTTATTCAAACTCCCCACAGTTCAATGTCCTCATTGGCAAAATAAAGGGATTAAAATAGACAGTCTTGGATAAGCCAGTGTCCAGAAAGTAGGTGCTTAATAAATATTTATTGACTGAGTGAATTCCCTTGGGTCCTGAAGCACATAGTTTCAAAATCAAATAGAAATGGATCCCTGACTTTGAAAACCACAAATTAGCCTCATCTATGTTGTGTTGCACATTTATTTGCCATGCTGAATGAACAGTTTCTGTTTATTCTAATCTGGTCACCTGCCTAGAGTTTGACACCTCTGCTGTAGTGGATTGAATGTTGGACTCAGAGTCAGGAAGAACTGTTGGATTCCCATCTTGCACAGAGATTAGCAAAGGAGCAAATCACTTACCTTCTCTTGAGCTTGTTTTCCTCATTTCTAAGAGCAGGAGGTTGAAGACAATAATTATTTTCAGCTCCAAATCTGTTCTTGGATGATGCTGTGATCTGAGAAGTGCTGCTTCTCTTAAATCAACCATCTGGGGCAGCTGGGTGGCACAGTGGATAGAGCACCAACCCTGAAATCAAGAGGACCCGAGTTCAGATTTGGCCTCAGACACTTAACACTTCCTAGCTGTGTGACCCCAGGCAAGTCACTAAACCCCAAATGCCTCAGCAAAAAACACAAACAAAAACAAACACACACACACACACACACACACACACACACACACACAAAAGCAAACAAAAAAAATCTCTTTGGCCATATTATAGACTTGCCTACAATTTATTTTTAAATTATAGTTCATAAATCCTTTCCCCAACACATATCAATGCTAGAATAACCTCTGAACACCTTGATCCCATCCCAAGGACCCACAGAGGGCTCTCTTTGTCCCTCTTTTCCTCCTTTTTTTTTTTCCCTGAGGCAATTGGGGTTAAGTGACTTGCCCAGGGTCACACGTTCGGGAAGTGTTAAGTGTCTGAGGTCGGATTTGAACTCAGGTCCTCCTGACTTCAGGGTTGATGCTCTATCCATTGCACCCTCTTCTTCCTTTCTATCCACAGAGAGTCGGACCAGAGATCAGGCGGATCTGAGACCCAGCACTTTAGAAGCATTTGCTGCCCCTGGGTCTGGGGTTTTTCCCGGCCTCTCTAGCTCATGAGCCCTGGGGGACCTCAGCCTTTAGTTTCCTCATGTGGAAAATGGAGACCTGACCCCCTGTCTCGGGAACAAATTGGGGTCCTCGAGTGGCAAGCTTAATGTGGGAAATGCAGTGCTAGGTAATTTAGCAGGCCGTGGGCTTTATCCGGGCCAGACCACCACGTGGGGGGGGGGCAATCTCCCCCCGGGGCTTACTCTAAGAACTTGGTCTGAACACTTGGCCCAGACTGCAGCAGGGGAAGCTCCAGCTGGGGAAGCGGAGCTGTGTTGCGCGCTGCCGGGGAGCGGGCCGGTTGGAGAACGGCCTCCGTGCCTCGGTAAGACGGACACCTCAGCAAACACCCCCCTCGTTCTGATAGAAAGTGCCGAGAACTCCCCGCGCGGGCCGCTGGAGAGTGGCCAGGTAATCTAAGTCTCCGGCCCGCTGTCCCTCGCCGCAGCCCCAGTCTATTTTTAGCGGGGACGCCGCTTCCCGAAGCCTCTCTCCTCCGAGCAGACAGCTTCTCTTCTCACCCCCCCCCCCCCAGCTTTTTCCAAAAGACCTTAAATAAGCTGTTAAAAGCAGGAAGCTGTGGGATCCGGGGGAGGCGCGGAGCAGCCCGGGAGCTGATTAGAGGAGAATCCACTTCAGGTGTCCGAGGCAGGAAGGGCGGCTCTGGGGACGCCGCCGCCGAGCTGGCAAACAAACTTGGAAAAGGAGTGCCCCGCGTGACCCTGGCCCCTGGCGGGAGGGGGGGGGGGCTGCGGAGCGGGTCTCAGAGGGACACTGAGGGAGGGAGCGAGGATGAAGAGAAGAAAGGGGATGCGGGTTAAAGGATGCCGTGGTGCTTTATTGATGAAGGATGTGTGCCTTATCCGGCATCAGGAGCCATCTCCTTTCCCTTAGCTCCTTCTTTTCCTCCTCCTCCTCTTTCTCCTCCTCCTTCTGCTGCTCTTTGTCTTCTTCCTCTTCTTCCTCCTTCTCCTTTTTGTCTTTCTTCTCCTCTTCCTCATCCTTCCTCTTCCTCCTCCTACTTCTCTTCTTCCTTCTCCTTTTTCTTCTTGCCCTCCTTCTGTCTTTCCCTTTCTCCTTTTCCTTCTCCTCCTTCTTCTCTTTCTCCTCTTCCTTTCTTTTCTTTCTCCTCCTCCTACTCTTTGTCTTCTTCCTTTTCCTCTTTCTTCTCCTCCTCTTCCTTCTTCTCTTCCTCCTCCTCTTATTCCTTCTTCTCTTTCTCTTCTTCATCCTCCTTCTCTTTCTCTCCCTTCTTCTCTTATTCCTCTTTCTCCACCTCCTCCTCCTTCTCTCTATCTTCCTCCTTCTGCTGCTCTTTGTCTTCCTCCTCTTCCTCATCCTTCCTCTTCCTTCTCCTCTTCCTCCTTGTCCTCTTTCTCTTTGTTTTTCCCCTTGTCCCTTTCCTCCTCCTTCTTTCTCCTCTTCCTCTTTCTTCTCATTCTCCTCTTCTTCTTCCTCTTTCTTCTCTTTCTCCTCCTCCTCCTTCTACTCTTTGTCTTTCTCCTTTTCCTCTTTCTTCTCCTCTTCCTCCTCCTCTTATTCCTCCTTCTCTTTCTCTTCTTCCTCCTCCTTTTTCTCTTCTCCTCCTTTTTCTCTTTCTCCTCCTCCTTCTTTTCTCCTCTCCTTTTTCTCTTACTCCTCCTCCTCTTTGTCTTCCTACATTTCTCCTCCTCCTCATCATCAATCCTTAACTTGGCCCAAAACAAGCATTTCATTTTTCCATCTATTCATCCATCCATCTTTTCATTCATTTTCTTATCCATTCATTATACTGATTAACAATTGGCATTGATATGGCTTTGTAAAGGGCTTTCTTTGGATTATTTCAAATAAAACTCACAAAGACTCTATGAAATGGATTCTATGGCATATATCATCATTCCACAGATGAGGAATAAGGCCAACTACAAGCTGCTACCAATTGGGCAGCTAGATGCCTAAGTGTATAGAAAGCCAGGCCTAGATTTGGGAAGACCTGAATTGAAATGTGGCCTCATATACCTACTAATTGTAGTTGTGTGACTCTGAGCAAGATAGTTAATCCTGTCTGCCTAAGTTTCCTCATATGTAAAAAGGATCTGAATAAGGAAATGGAAAACTATTTCAGTCCATTTGCAAAGTCTAAAAGAAGTCACAAGAAGTCATAAATGGCTGGAAAATGATAAACACAAAATGCTGGAGGTAGAATGGCACATGATCATTCCCTAATCTTAAAGAAATTACTCTCTATTTTTTATTAAAGCTTTTTATTTACAAAGCATAGGCATGGGTAATTTTTCCAACATTGATCCTTACATAACCTTTTGGTCCAAATTTTCCCCTCCTCCCCCCACCCCCACCCCCCGCCTAGATAGCAGGTAGTTCCAATACATGTTAAATATGTTAAAATACATGTTAAATCTAATATATGTATACATATTTGTACAGTTATCTTGTTGCATAAGAAAATCAGATCAAGAAAGAAGAAAAAAAAACTGAGAAAACAAAATGCAAACAAATGAGAACAGAGAGAGTTAGAATATTATATTATATTCCACATTCTGTTCCCATGATTCTCTCTCTGGGTGCAGATGGTTCTCTTCACCACTGCACAAATGGAACTGGTTTGAACCATCTCAATGTTGAAGAGAGGCACACCCATCAGGATTGATTGTCCTATAGTCTTGTTATTGCTACGTATAATGATCTCCAGGTTCTGCTCATTTCACTCAGCATCAGTTCCTGTGAGTCTCTCCAGGCCTTTCTGAAATCATCTTGCTGTCATTTCTTACAGAACAATAATATTCCATCACATTCATATCCTATAACTTATTCAGCCAATCTCCAATTGATGGGCATCCACTCAGTTTCCAGTTTCTAGCCACTACAAAAAAGAGCTGCCACAAACATTTTTGCACATGTTGTCCCTTTCCCTCCTTTAGGATCTCTCTGGGATATAATCTCAGTAGAAACACTGTTGGATCAAACGGTATGCAGTTTTATAACTTTTTGAGCATAAGTACTTACTTTCTAATGGAAAAGAAAACTTGAATGCATGTAACTATATATAGTATGCACACTAAATATAAGACAGTTTGGGGAGGAAGGGGGAGGAATTCAGGAAAGTCTTTCAAAGGTAAATGACATAAGGAGAAATAGGCAGTTGATAGAGAAGCTGCTTAAGCACTGATATCAAGAAAATCTTCCTAACATTTTGAATTAGCCAAAAGTGGATTAGATGGCCTCCGAGGTTCCTTCCAACAGTAAGATTCTATGAAACTCATCCAGGGTCCAATGCTTACTCAACCTCCAAGATGATATTTGAATACATGATTCCTTGACTTCTGGTCCTGCCTTCAGGCCACCGGTCCCCATTGGGATTTGCCATGCTGGGAAGGGTTCAAATAAAGGGGATAAATGACCTGTCTAGAAACTTAGAAAGTGGACTCTTGATAACCAGCTTTAGATGTTAAGAGTTGAAGGCTTCTGGCATTCTCTTTAGCCCCCAAGGGCAGAACTAGGATCAGTGGCTTGCCAATTTCACTGTAATGGAAGGGAGAAAATTCTTAAAATGATGAGTGCTCATTCTGGCATTAAAGGAAGCAGCGATCTCGGGCTGGCCACATCCCCACAGGACTTGCAGCACTTTGTTGATCCGGGCCAATTTAAAGTGGCAGGAAGTTTGTCCTTAGGAGGTCACATCTATAATCCATGACTGCTCATATCTAGAAGCTTGATGTCACCCAGAGACTCCCAAGTATCCTGGAAGGGGAGGCAGGCTGCATCAAGGTTAAATTCAGGGAGGAGAGGAAGCATCCAAATAAGTTACGCCTTGTACAATTAAATTATTTGAGACATAAAAAAGAGATGGAAACTCAAGGACCTTTTCCAATTTTGAGAAGAGTTTGGCATGCTGAGCATTCTTAATAAATATTAAAGCGCCAGGGATGATATCAGATTACATCAAAGATTTCTGCAGGATTGAACTTGGCCAGACTCCCATGGGGCAAAAATGACAGGCCGCACTTCCCCAGGTGTTTCTAACTGGGGCTAAAAAGCAGAAGGAGAGCACCAGGATGGACACCAGAGACTCCAAGGCCAACCACAACTCCCCCATTCAGGTCCCACCAGTGGGAACTCTGAAGATCTAGAGGACAAGGTTTGGGGGTTTATTGCAATTTGGAAAACAAGTCTCAATTGGATGTTTTTAATTCAACCCAGAAACAAAGGGATATAGTAATACCACCAAGCACTCAGGGGGGGAAGAACAGATGAAATGCTACTCTTTTTTTTTTTCTCAGAAAGTTTCTTTTTTAGAATACCAGGTAAAGGCTGCTTAGGAGCAAGGGGAAGCCAACCTTCAGGGCCCTAAGGAGAGTACCAGAAATTCAACTGCATAGGAACAAGGGAATATAAATAAAAAAGAGATGGAAGGAGGGAGGCAGAGAAGAAGGGAAGGAGGGAGGGAGGGAGGGAAAGAAATATGGAGAAAGACGGAGAGACACACACACAAAGGGAGACAGAGACAGAGAGAGACAGAGATAGAGATGGAGAGACATACAGACAGAGAGAGGGGGAGAGAGAGATAGAGACAAATATAGAGACAGAGACAGACAGAGACAAACAGAGAGATATGGGGAGAAAGAGAGACAGAGACAAACAGAGGGGAGAGAGAGACAGAGACAGAGAGAGAGATAGAAATAGAGACAGAGAGAGAGGGAGGGAGAGAGAAAGAGACATAGACAGATATAGAGACAGAGACAAAGAGAGGGGGAGAAAGAGAGATAGAGATGGAGACAGGGACAGAGACAAACAGAGAGAAGGGAAGAAAGAGAGTAAAGAAGAGAAAAAGAGGGGGAAGTGGAGAGGGAGAGGTAGAAAGGGTAAGACAGAGGGGAAGAGGGAGAAAGGGAGAGGGACAGAAGAGGGGGGAGGAGGAAGGAGAGAGACAAAGAGAGGGAATGAGACGGGGAGAAGAGAAATGAAGGAGAGAGCGAAGGAGAAGGAGAGAGAGGGGCAAAAGGAGAGAAAGGAGGGAAGGGGATGAAGGGGAAAGGAGAAGGAAAAAGGGAAGGGGAGAGAGATAGGGGAGGGGGAAAGAAAGGGGACAAGGAGGGAGAGAACACCTTAAAACCTTTTTTTCAGACACATCTTTGAGCTTAAAATTTGAAATGAAAAATACCTGTATCATTTCTGAGAAGAATCTTTGAGAAACTTAAGGAACCACAAGAGGAACTCTTAGAAAGAAAGTTGAATTAAAAGAACCAGGAGCAACTTACTTCCTGCCAAGTCAATGTGATTCATTTCTCTCTTCTTTCCATATTGTCTAGGGTTTCTCTGGTTTCTTGATTCTAATTGAGAGTGAAGAAGGCAGATTCTAGGGTCCTGGGCTATTGGATTTCTCTGTTTCAATCTGGCTTTTTACTCAGTGATTTAGACTGTTAGAATCTATTTTTCTCTGTGTTCCTCTTCCCTAGAGGCATGGAGCCAAGCCCCAAGACCCCTTTCTCTCTCCTCCTCTTCTCTGCAATAGTATCATCATTTCTTGATATTCTTCTTTCTTTCCTTCTTTAGAAGGGTAATGGAGGAAAAAAAAACAAACCCATGAGATTTAGATACTGCAAAATGAGGGAATTGGGCACGATGATCATAAAAGTCCTTTCCAACTCTATCCTGTTCCCTGATTCTGTCAGAAAAAAGTGATGTGATCTTGAGCAACAGTGAGATTTTCAAATCTCATTTTCCTTATCTATAGGTGATTTCTAATACCCTATAACTTCTTGTTTTAAATCTATCATCCTTACAAAGTCAGAACAACTTTACATTCTGTCTTTATCACAAGTTTGGATGACCATACTTTCATTTTTTTTTTATTAAGAAACTGACACAACAAAATAGCAAGTGATTTCAGTCTTTGATCTCCAGATCTGAAATGAAGCTCTCCAGATATGAATTAGAAAGTAACTGGAGAAAGGACAGGTTAGGAGTCAGAAGCCCTGGGTCCATCCCCATCTTACGCCTTTATAAGCTGTATAAACATGGATAAGACATTTAATCTCTCAGTGCCTCAGTTTCTCCATTTGTCAAATAGATGTAGCAGTATTTCCCATATCCACATCTTGTGAGGAACATACTTTGCCAAGCTAAAGGTGTTATAGAAATGTGAGTAATTTGCATTTTCATTGGTCAGTGTCAAGGTGTTGAATGTTTTGGCTGAATCTGTGATTATGATGCAGGAGCAACCTAGTGAGGTCACACCTTTTACCCTCAGAGAGCAGGAACTCTTCTATAAGATTTGAGAATTATTTGGGAGATTTAGAACTTATGGGATTTCTGGAGTCAAACACCTCATATGTGGTACTGGCTAAGAAACAGAGTGGTAGATCAGTGCTATAGGTTAGATACACATGACATAATAATCAATTCCTATAGTAATCTAGTATTTGATAAATACCCAAACTTCAACTTCTGGGAAAAGAACTCATGATTTCACAAAAATTGTTGGGAAGACAGGAAAGTAATAAGTCAGAAATTCAGCATAGAGCTACATCTCATACCCCATACCAAAATAAGTTCCAAAAGGATACATATATTGGGCATAAAGGGTTCTATCATAAGAAAATTAGGAGATCAAGTGACACTTTAACTATCAGATATTTGGAGACAAAAGCAATTTATGACCAAGACAAACTAGAGAGCATTATGAAAGGCAAAATGGATAACTTTGAGTATATTAAATTTAAAAGTTTTTGCACAAGCTGGAAAAAAAGTTTTTTTTTTTTTTATAGCTAGTGTTTCTGATAAAGGTCTCATTCCCAAAATATATAAAGAACTGCATCAAATTTATAAAAATACAAGTCATTCCCCAATTGATAAATGATCAAAGGTTTGAGACCATGTTCAGAGGATAAAATTAAAGCCATTAATAGTTATATGAAAAAATGCTCTAAATCACTATTGATTAGAAGAATGCAAATTAAAACAGCTCTGAGGTACCAATTCAAACCTCTCAGATTGGCTAAGATGACAGGAAAGGATAATGATAAATGTTGAAAGGGATGTGGGAAAACTGGGATACTAATACATTGTTGGTGGAGTTGTGAAATGATCCAACCATTCTGGAGAACATTTTGGACCTATACCTAAAGCGCCTAGGGCTATAAAACTGTGCATACTCTTTGACCCAGCAGTGACACTATTGGGTCTGTATCCCAAGGAAATCATAAAGGAGGGAAAAGGATCCACATTTGCAAAAATGTTTATAGCAGCTTTTTTTGTGATAGCAAGTAAATGGAAAACAAGTGGTTGCCTACGAATTGGGGAATGGCTGAACAAGTTGTGGTATATAAAGGTAATGGAATATAATTGTCCTATAAAAATGATGGGCAAGCTGATTTTAGAGAGGCCTGGAAAGATTTATATGAACTGATGATGAGCGAAACAAGCAGAACCAGGAATACATTGTAAACAATGATAGCAAGAATGTGCAAAGATCAACTGTCAACTAGTAAAGACTTGGTTCTTTTCAGTGGTTCGGTGATCTGAAACAATCACAATAAACTTTGGATAGTAAATGCCATGTGCACCCAAAGAGAGAACTATGGAGAATGAATATAAATCAATACTGGCTATGTTCACTTTTTTTTTTCTATTTTTTTCTCTCCCATTGTTTTTCCCTTTTGTTCTGTTTTTTTTTCTTATGATTCAGAAAGAAAAGTATATTAAAAATATACAACTAAATAAATACATAATGAAATTTTACACCTAGTATGTGTCAAAAGCAAGACTTGGATCCTGGGACATCCTGATATAATAATAATTATTATTACACTTGAAAATAATAATTATAATAACAGCCAACATTTATTTTATATCTATTATATTCCAGCAGAAATATAACAAGCTAAGCTTTTTGGGCTAAGCACTTTACAAATACAATCTCATTTGATCTTCACAACTCTGGAAGGTGAGTACTATTATTATTCACATTCTATATATATGAGGAAACTGAGGTAAACTAAGGTTAAGTGGCTTTCCCAGAGTCAGTCATTATCTGAGGCTAGAATTGAATTCAGGTTTTCCTGACTACAAGTCCAGGACTATTTCTAATGTGCCACTTTTTTATATCATAATCATTGTCAGAAAGTTCAATCTAAACTCAATAAATAATTTTTAAAAATCATCAGACACACGCAACAAGCTAATCGTGAAACCTACTAGAGTCAAATATTTCAGTGGCCATTATTTGACTAAAATTGATCGAGAACTCTCATTCCTCCATCAGGTTCTGGACTCAATGATGACCAAGTTTTCTTTCAAATCTGAGAGTTCATGATTCTAGTCAAAAGTTAAAAAACCACCATGGGACAAAAAGTCACTTCACTGAGACAAGTAGGGAAAGTAGAAGAAAAAGAAGAGGTGGATATATATTTTAAATTTCTGAGAAGGGTTTGAAACTTTAACCTCCAATAATGATTGTATTATGTTCTGCAAAATTGACCAAAGGCTGCATCATCCTGCATTGTTTGTTGTTTAATTACAAATACAAGAAAAAGAATGAAAGTAAGAGGCTCTAAACCAAAGGAAGGGGGAGGGAGGAGTTTTGTCTCTCCTATTTCAGTTGAACTTGAAAAAAATGGAAGGAAAATCATTTGTTGGCCAAGAGAGACAAGAAGGTTATTCCCAGCTATGGGTATTGGAAAGGAAAAGGTGATCCTGGGTACAGCTTTGCTACTAGGTATGTGTTGGAAGGAGATGGTGTAATGAAGTATAAAATGCCTAGGGATAACCCAGAGGAGGGAAGGTGAGAGTCAGAAGTCATTAGAAAAAAAAGACTCAGAAATGTCCTATGAGGGTTTCCAAACAAGTAGATTTCTTCTTAACACAACCTCACTATAAAAAGGAAGACCTTGAAGTTCTTTGAATGAGAAGATAAATATGAAGAAAACCAGGGAGCATTTCTCTAGCTGCTACTAGAATGTGGAGGCTTGGGGAATACACTGCCTATAAAATAAAAATAACCAATATCATCATATATATTTTATACGGGCATGTATCAAAAAGTTGCCACATTTAAAGCTAACACTTTTGTGACTAATCTAACTCCTTTATTATTGTCAGTTATGTGATTCTTTCTTGGAAGAAAATGCATTGTATAAAAATTGGTATTTTCCAATATCTGGTCTCAGATACTTACTGGCTGTGTGACTCTGGACAAGTCACTTAACCCTATATGTCTCAGTTTTCTCATCTGTCAAATGAGCTGGAGGAGGAAATGCCAAACTATCCCAGTATATTTTCCAGGAAAATCCCAAATGGGGTCACAGAGAGTGAGATAAGACTGAAATGACTAAAAGGCAACAATAAAGATGTTGGATAATTATTTGCCTTATAGATTTATCGAGCAACCTGTAAAAACTAAATAATCATCATTTCTAGCTAATATTTGGTCAGTTATGGATGTGTTGTGTTCTAAATGTTTAAAGAAGATGTATCACTCTCCACATCTTAGAAGAAAAAAATCATATCTCTTGGTATTTAGCAGTTAGAGAAATATCATGAGATAATTAAATACCTTGCTATGTTTGTTCCCCAAAGATAAGAGGCAATAGGTACTTAATGAAGAGCATGAAGTCATTCATATTTTTTCTAAAAGGAGTGTGTCTTCAGAGAGAGACCCCCAAGAGAGCAGGAGGAAGAAAAGGGGAGTCAGCTCAATTAATGGGGAATCACTGAGGTGCAAAGCAAGCCAGAAATGAATAATGCAGAGGAAGCTGCTGCAGATACATTGGGATAATACCTATTCCTTCTCCTCCAATGATCAAAGGCATGTGCCATGAATCAACAAATGACTGCCCCTTCCTGAGAGCACCTCAGACTAGGACTGTCTGTCATTTTGACAGGACGGCTCAGGATCTTAACATGTGACTGATCTCTGAGAGTTCTGATTTCATACAAGGACAAAAAATATTATCTTCTACAACCTTTTGGTACCTTCAGAATTAAAGTCAGTTGCCAATTAGTTTTTCAAATAAGCATACATGTTTTATATTTTGGCACAAAGTTTTCCAGCTCCTGTCATAGACTGGGCTACTTTGGGGTCAGAGCAAAACTGAGTTTACCAGGAACTGGCAGAATGGGAGTTCCAATTAAGAAGTAAGGTCCGATGCATAATATAGGACAGTTATGTTATGGGTCAAGTTCAGAAGAATAGCAGGAGCTATAAGTAGAATGTAACATCCCTGAGAACAGGAGTTTCATTTTTGGCTTTTTTGTCCTTAATGCATAAAAGAATACCTTATAAAAAAATAAAGTATATAAAAAAAGAATACCTCATGCAAAATAATATTGTGAATTATTCCATTATTCAATTCAATTACAATTCACAATTCAGTTCACAAGTATTGTGAATAATTCAAGTGAATTGAATTAAACAGAAAGTTCAGGAAGATATCTTAAGTCTGTAAGACAAAAGACAAACTCCAAGGCCTTTGATCTAAAACATGGAGAACTAAGTAGTTCTGAAAGGTCTGGATAGAATCCAGATAGTTTAGGGGTAGTAGCAGCAGGGAGCAAGAAACAACAAAATCATAACTCTCTTTTTGATGCTGCTGACTATCTGTAACCAGGCCAAGACTTAGAAGTGAAGGCCTATTAGCCAGGGGGAAAGTCACTACTCAACTTAGGCAGCTTGCTTCTGATTAAGGCAAGGGCAAGAACAACTCATAAAATGTGGTAGCTTCCATAACACTAGATAAGGCAGAGCTATATACAACAGTATCTATTTAGTAATAATAATAATAATAATAGTAACCAAATTTCACAATGGCTCCCACAGTAGAATTGAAAAAATTAAGAAAAACCACAGTAACCAAACAAACAATATGAATTTTGGAAAATGGATAATAAAACTTTCCCTCTCTTCATACCAGAGAATGAAGCGGGAGTCTTCTAGGGCAGGAATATGCAATAAGAGGTATCTTAGCTCGACAAGAGAGGATTTAATCCCTAGGCTTTGAGAAAAAGAATGTTTCCCTTATAAATGAATAATATAAAAACAAAAGAACTGAATCCAATTTTAATTTTTTTCCAATTAATAAGCATTTATTTCCTCTTCATTCCACTTCATGCCATCCCTAATGAGAAGAAAAAAGAAAGCCAAACCTTTGTAATAAATATGCATAGCCAAGTTTTTAAAAACTTACCACGTTAGCCACGTCCAAAAACGTGTCTGATTCTGCATCTTGAAATAATCATCTTTCTGTCAGGAGGAGAGAAGCATGTCTCCTTTTAGTAATATATCTCAGGTCAGTAAGATAAGAAGGAAAGTTCAAGAACCTCAATCGAAGACATGGAGAACTGAGCAAATCTGAAAGATCTGAATAGAGTCCAGATAGTTAAGAGTAGCAGCATGGAATCGTGATTGGTCATTTATTATTCAAGATTTTTAAGTCTTTGAACAGCTTTTATTTTTGCAAGATTTTATTGTATGAATTGCTGTCCTGGTTCCACTCACTTCACTCTGCATCATTTCTATAAGTTTTCCCATGTTTCTCTGATATCTTCCCCTCTGCTGTTTCTTGGGGCACAATAATATTTTATTACAATAGACTGTGAGCTCCTCAAAAAAAGGAATTGTCTTTTGTTTTTCTTATATCCCCAGCACTTAGCACAGTGCCTGGTATATAGTACAGGTTTAATGTTTCTTCATTGAGGGATTCCTCTTGAATTTCTAGTTTTTTGCCACCATGTAATATGAAAAACCTCTTCTGGTTTCTTTTATTGAATTCTCCATTTAAGGAGAGATTCAGCTGAGACATGTCCTCATCTCTCACATGGCTGCACTACTTTAAGACTTCCCTGACTGACTTCTCCACATGGCCCATGTTGGATACCTTCTCCTGCTCCTGCCTCTTTCAGCTTCCTTCTGTGTTGTTGTCTTTCTCTTTAGATACAGGTCCCTAGAGGACTGTGTCTGGAATGTTCTTTTTCTCTAAATTGTAATCATTCTCTGGGTGCAGGTTTCTTGGGGTGCTTCTGGAGGCAGCCTTACTTTCAGTTCAGTTCAATAATCCCAAATTCAGCCAGGAGTTAAAGTCCAACTCCTTTATTGTCTCTTCCCAAATCCTATCTTCTTCACTTGGGGCCCAGCTAGCTTTCTGGATGGAGGCCTTCCTCTCTCCTTGGTTCCTGAGAGCTCTTGTCCGAATGTCTCCAGCCAGCACAAACGTGGAAGTGGGAATGAATCTTGACTCTGAATCTCCAAGAGTATGGGATTGTGGGTTTCTGCCTTGTGAATCTCCCAAAGTCCTCTCCCAGAGTTACCTCCTTGACTGAATCCTGACTCTGAATATCCTGCTAGTGGGTTTGTCCTTTTATATGCTCTCTAAAGGTGTGAAATCTAATGTGTGAACCAATAAGCAAACTCTTTAAAGGTATGAACTGAGTATATAAGTACGTAAGTACCTTGTTTCAAGTTCTGACCCATAACATCTCATTGTAGGATCAGATCAATCATACTGAATTAGATAATTATTGTCTCTATTCATTCTAGTGACTTAGCACCTTATAAGAATCCTAACAAGATCTCTCTTTTTAAAAATTTATATCTCTATATTTAGCACATTGCCTGGCATACAGTTGGTGCTTAATAAATGTTTCTTGACTATTGATCTTTTTTTGTTATAGGCTTATAAAATTTACTTTGAATAAAAATAATTTTCCAAATTATTCAAAAAATCAGTTATTTGATCCACCTATACACTTAATATAACAGAGACAACCAGGAGAGTGACTTTCCCTAGAATTTTTTGTATTTGAACCCTGTTAGGATTACTAGGTGAGAACTCAGGTTGTCTGGACAGTGACAAGGTGAGAATTCAGGTTGTCTGGACAATTACAAGGTGAGAACTCAGGTTGACTTGATAGAAGGAGCAAGCTCATTGGCTGAAGTGGTTCTTCCCAGAAGCCCTTGCATTATCCCACGCCCATTCTCTGGGAGGATAAAAGAGGACAGCACTCCAGAGAGAAGAGAAGACACTGCACCACCTAGCTGCTCTCTGCAGGAAGAGAAGTCTCTGCACTACATCTGGCTTGATGCAGCTCTCTGCAGGAAGGGAAGTCGGCTCTCTGCAGGAAGGGAAGTCGGCTCTCTGCAGGAAGGGAAGTCACTTCTCTGGACAAGAGTTAACAGCAACTGCCTGGAGACAACAGTTCACTACAGGAAGAATCTGTCCGAGAGATTTGAGTTGACACAGCAGATCTCTTCCCAGAGAGCGATCCGGCAGCTTCTGGAGACGACAGCTCGCTACATACCAGTATGACTCTAGGTAGCACAGAAGCTATTAAAAATAAACAGAGAGGGAGCAGCTAGGTGGTGCAGTGTCTTCTCTTCTCTCTGGAGTGGTGTCCTCTTTTATCCTCCCAGAGAATGGGCGTGGGATAATGCAAGGGCTTCTGGGAAGAACCACTTCAGCCAATGAGCTTGCTCCTTCTATCAAGTCAACCTGAGTTCTCACCTTGTAATTGTCCAGACAACCTAAATTCTCACCTTGTCACTGTCCAGACAACCTGAGTTCTCACCTAGTAATCCTAACAGAACCCTTTTTAAAAACATATGAAAAATAATAATAATAACTATTTACAGCACTTTAAGATTTGTAAGACTTTTTCTTATGACTGCATAATATAAATAGTACAATTATTATCACTTTCATTTTGCTGATGAGGAAACGGGCTTTCAGAGATTGTGACTTGCTTTAGGGCTAAAAACTTATTAAGAATCCAAGGTGCAACTCTAAGCTAATATTATTATAGTAATATCATTTATCACCCAGACTCAGATGTCACAAGAGGCATAATACATGGGACATTCAGAATAGAAGAATGAAGGAGAGTGTCAAGTTTGGAAGGGATCTCCGAAACCATATGGCCCAATCCATCCAGAAACCAAAATGCCTTCTCGGACGATGACAGAATTTGGTCACCCAGCTTTTCCATGATCTTCAGGAAGAACCCATTCCTGAGTCAGCTCATGCCCAGTTATCCAATGGGAATTTTCTCTCCATTGGGATGATTTTGGATTGACTGAAATGTCATTGTATAAAACATTCCCTCAAATGCTTGGGATCAGCATTCAGGATTAAAACACATAGTTTATAAACTTTGGGGTGGAAAGATAACTAATTTAGAGCTGCAAAGTCCTGTAACCCAAATGTCTCCTTTTATAGATGGGGATACTGAAGCCCAATGAGGTGAAATGATTTGCATGTATTTTGTATGTCCTTATATAGGTGAATGTTGTATTCCCACTGTACCCATATGATGGGAGTTATTTAATGGAAGAGATTCTTTGTTTCATTTTTTATTTTTGTATCTCTAGCTCCCAGCACAGTATCCAGCTCCTAGCAGATTTATGAAATGCCTGTTTTTTAATAGCTTGAGTGCCCAGCTCACAAAAATAGTAAGTGACTGAGCCTTGGTCTTGACTCCAAATGGACTACTTTTTCCATTGTGCAACACGTCAGATAGGCAAGTAATATCACCTCTCAGGTGGCCTTATTTTCCCAAGAACATATAGTTAGTCACAGATGTGTCCAGCCTGCTCTGGAGCCCTGGTCTTTAGAGGAGCAGAAACAGATCTTGTTAAAAACCTGCATAGGAGCTGAGCTAGAGAGAAAAAGCAGATCAGAACATATCCTTGGGACAAAAGCATCTGAGAAGCAGATGCCAGTCTGAGAACAGAGCAGAGGCTGAAGCCTTGTGGGGGGCATTTGACAGCTTAGTGGCAAGGGGAACAAAGGAAGTGGGACCTCGTTGCATGTAATAATTCAAGGCTCAGGGTTGAGCTTCCTCTTGTAAATGTGATATTCTTCCGGGAGCAGCTTATTATTAACAATTGTGATGGTGAATGACCATTTTAGTATTTTTTTTCCTTCTGTCTAATCCTTAAAAAAAGCAACCAGTGGTGAAGTCTCTCTCTATATCTCTGTCTCTGCCTTTGTCTCTTTCCGTCTTTCTCTCTTTTTTTTCTCTCTCTCTTCCTCTTTCTCATCCCCCTTCCTCCCTCCTCTCATCCTCTCTCTGCTTTTCTCAGCACATTTTTGATGCTGAATAAATATTAAACAATGAGCTAGTCACAAGAGAGATACAGGTTGCACAGATTTTTAGCTGGAGTAAAAAGAGATCATCTGTGTGAAGTTGAGGGCACTCTTCCTGGTGTCTGTTGATTTCTGATTGTCACTCACAATTTTCCATGTCCTACTCTCCAGTCTTAGCTAGACCTAAAAATGAAATCATTTCTTGTTGGAGGATAGTCATAGAAGTTGTCACATGTTACCGATGTTTTTGCATTTCTACTGCACTCTTCAAGGAAGGCTCTCACGATATTTAATAAAAGAGTCAGCAAGGCATCAAGGAAAAACCTAAGTCATTTCATGGTAGAAGTGCATGGTGAAATGAGTCTTTTCTTCCCCCCCTTCTCTTCCTTATTTCTTATTTCCCTTTTCTTTGTCCTAGAATCCTTCCTATTTCATCCCTCCCTTTCCTTTTCCTTCCTACCTTTCCTCTTCCCCTTTTTCTTTTCCTTCTTTCCTCCCTCCCTCCCTCTTTCTCTTCCTCTCTCTCCCTTCGTCCTTCCTTCCTTCCCTCTCCCTTCCTTCCTTCACTTTCTTCCTCCCCCTCTTTTCTTCTTTCTCCTTTCTCCTTCCTTCCTTTTATCCCTCCCTCTCTATTCCTTTCCTTCTTTCTTTCTTTCTTTCTTTCTTTCTTTCTTTCTTTCTTTCTTTCTTTCTTTCTTTCTTTCTTTCTTTCTTTCTTTCTTTCTTTGTTTCTTTCTTTCTTTCTTTCTTTTTCTTTCTTCTTTCCTTCCTTCCTTCCTACCTTCCTTTCTTTCTTCCTTTTTCTCTTTTCTTTTCCTTCACCCTTCTTTCTTTCAGCAGATTTTGATGGAACCTCTACTTAACAATAAAAAGTATTGAGCAAGTGAAATAATCATTCAAAACTCTAACCCCACACGCACACCACAAAACCTGCAAAGGTTTTCCACTTCTGTCCTAATTCTGAGGTGAATTTAAGTAGAGAAAATATGTTTTCCAGCATGTTGAAAATGTGATGCTGAGGTAAACAGGGATGTTCATGCTGTTCACTCTCCAGATGCTTTCTGGCTCACAGACTCTCAGAGTTGGAAGGGAACACAATGGTCATATCATTTAACTCACACAGGAAGGACTCCCCTCTATAACATCCCAAAGAAGTGATTGTCTACTTAAAGACATCTGGGATGGGGATGGAATGAGGTAGAAACATTCACCACTTCTCAAGGCAATCCTTTCTATTTTGGGAGAACTTTAATTGTTAAGAGGATAGCTGAAGGCAGCATGGACTGACTAAATTCAAGAAGACCTAAGTTCAAATTCATCCTCAAATATTTATTAGCCTCATAATTCTGGGCAAGTCACTTAATCTTATCTGCCTCAGTTTCCTCATCTGTAAAATGGAGGAAGCAATGGCAAACTACTTCCGTATTTCTGCCAAGAAAACTCCAAATGTGGTCACAAAGAGCTGGACAAGACTGAAAACCATTCAACAACAGAAACAAAATTGGTAGAAGTTTTTCTTGACACTCCATGTCTTGCATTCTCTCTAGCTGTTCTGCAGCACTGTTTTACACCCTCCTCTCCTCTGTCCATTGAATCTCCCTGCTTCCTTTAAGTCCCATCTAAAATCTCATCTTATAGGACAACTTCCCCAACCCCCTTTTAATTCTAGTACCTCTAGTAATTTCTGTTACTTATTGCCTCTATCTATCTATCTATCTATCTATCTATCTATCTATCTATCTATCTATCTATCTATTTATCTATCTATCTGATACTGCTTTGTATATATTTCTTTGTATATTATCTTCCCCATTACATCAGAAGCTCCTCTGAGGACAGGGATTACCTTTGTCCTTTTTTGTTTCCCATTGCTTAGCACAGTAACTGGTACATAGGAATCATTTAATACATATTTACTGGATTGGAGCTTACACTTTCAGAGTTTGATTCAAATTTTGATCCAATTAGCAAACCCAATTGTTAAAGTAGAGATCCTTCTGTGAAACTGGCCTCTAAAGACAGTTTCTAGTTCCTTCATTTTCCACAGAAGGGAAATCAGAGTTCATCTAGTCTCAATCTTGTCTTGGGTCTAAAAGATCCTGCCTTCTGCAAAAACCTGAGGTTCAAATCCTGCTTCTATTTCATACTGTGACTCTCCCAGTAGCAATTTCCTAAGAGACCAAGTCTCACACAAAGGGAGAAGTACTCCCCCATGGGGATTTCTATATAGGGAGAAAGGACAAATTTGAAGTTCTATCTCTAGTTGAGACTCCTCTCTAAAGAAAACAAAAATTTTATCTTTATTTAGCATGAGGAGATGGACTCGGGTCCTCCTAACTGGCAGCAACCATGTTTAGGGAAAGATTCAGATTTGCAATCAAAGCAGTGACTGTACAATTACAGCGATAATTATTTCTGCCTCTACAGACTTTCTTGGCAGCACAATAGTCCTTTTCCTAATGTGAACATTTTTTACAGTCTCCATTAAACAGATAGGGAAAACTGAGGTTTGCACAGTGACCTGCACATCAGTAAGAAAACCAATTTCCCTCTGAGTTCCTGGACCTCTCCTGAATTTGTTTCCCTCTCCCCCCCCCCAAAGCCAATTGCCCAGGTGTGTCTCCAAGTACGATGAGGAAAGTAGAATTTCTAGAAAAGGTCTTGGATCCACCGACCCTGATTATTGACCAGAAACACAAGGGCAATCTAATTCAATTACTTTCAGTGGACTTTAACCTATAATCTCCACCCAAGCATATGGTCACCACGGTCAGAAGAGAAAAGAGCTTTTAAAAAATTGATTATGTTGCCCTAGCAAAAGAGCAAGCAGGATGTGGATGCTTTGTATATGAGGTGCCTTCAGAAGGCCAGAAATCTGTTTCTGTCAGCACCACGGAACCTGCATCCAGCAAGGGGAGAAATGAAAACCAGAGGGAAAGTGAAGTACTTTTTTTTTTTAGATGACCCGGTATAATGATTAAAATGCTGAATTGCTTTTTTAAAAGGTTTTCCATTGGCACAAGGAATAGCAGAGGATCACCCCTCATAACCCTCCCCCCTTCAAAAGCACCCATGAGACAACAATGAGAAAAGGAGCCATTGCTTCTCCTTTTAAGGGCAGATTGGTAAACAATTTGATCTCTTTTATCTGAAAGTTTTGCCAATGTTTTCATCAGTTTTCACCAAGATGCCGGTGATTCCATTTTTCCTTAGAACAGAGAATAAATTGGGTTTCTTTGCAGTGAAAAATGGAAAGCCTAGTAAGAGCCTGCACTTCAATATAGAGCCCCCCCTTTCCCTCATGTTTAGAGGAAGTTTGTGGAATTGGCAAGACCTTGTGAATTTAAAAAGTGGGGATGGATCACAGGATCTAGTATAATTTGACCTTTACTAGACCACTGGCATCCCCCAGATCAATGCTTGTGAATGCTCCAAGGTGGGCTAAGCTGAAAAGGGAAGGAGGGACTAGAGGCTTGCTTTATTATTTTGTTTTTCTTGAACTGCAAGTTTATGATTCATTCACTTGTCTCTGCATTAGCCATTCCTTTTTAATTCAGTGTTATATGGAAAAACATATTGCTGGAAAACAAGTCCTTTTTACATGCATATGTCTGACATTTTAAAAAATGAATGCAATGCACTCTGAGCTCAAAATAAACACACTGTCTTCCTCTCTCCTTACAAAGCAATATTTATGAACTGCTGGGATGAGATTACCCATGTATTTCCCATTGACAGTATGTGAAGTCTCATTATAGAATGGTTTTGCTCCATACTTTGTAGAAGCTATGTAGAAGTGTCTGGAGGCATTGGTACAGAGAAGGTCTTGCTAACCTGGTCTCCGGTCATGGAAATTCAAATAATACAATACAACACAATACAAGTTTCTACTATGTGCCGGCTACCGTGTTAAGAGCTGGAGTAGCAGATAATAAGACAGTCCCGCTTTCAAGGAGCTTACAATCCAATTGGGGAAGATGACATACAAAAGGAAGCTGGAAAGTTTGGGGAGGGGGCACCTTCTTATAGAAAAGTGATTTCCTAGGAGCATAAATTTTATCTGAGTATCTATAATGTGCTAACTCTAATCTCTCTTTAGAGGACATACTTTTGAATAATGGAAGCCATAATTGAGTCTTCTTCCTTTTAGATTGAACATCCCCAGTCAACTATTTCTCAAATTATATGTTCTTCATCTTGTATCCCTCCTCTAGACAGTCTATATCTTAGTAATAACCTTCTTATCATGTAACATGAACATAATATTTCTGATGTGGCCTGTGAAGATTAGACTACAACAATATTATTGTATTATAGAGTCCATACCTCTCTTAAATGCAAAGACTACATTAATTTCCTGGCTGCCATATTACACTCTTGATTCATATTGGATCTGGGATCCTATTAAATCTAAGACCTTTTTCATACTGCCTGTTACATCTTCCATATATATGTGAAGATGATTTTTGAATATAAGTATATATATATATATGTATATATATATATATATATACACATGTACACATATATGTGTATATAAGTATATATATATGTACATATATATGCATACAAACATATATATATACATATATATGTATATTTTCCTTATTAAACTTTATCTTATTGAATTCAGGCCAGTCTTCTAGACTGGTAAGATTTTTGAAACTTAAGTATATACATATACATACATATATATGTATATACACACATATATGTGTATATATAAATACACATAGATATACTTGTATGCATGTATATATGTACATATATATATATACATATATATGAAAATTTTCTTGTTAAATTTCATCTTACTAACTTCAGTCCAGTCTTCTAGGCTGGTGAGATTTTTTTTTAATCCTGTCAACTAACATGTTACCTAGCTTTATGTCATCTACAAATATTATTATTAGCATGCCACCTAACTATTCTGGCAAATTAGCTGCTAAATACAGTTGTTTTTAAGACTCTTGAGTTAGTGATTGAGTGTTATTGACATCATCTTAATTCTAGTGCCTTGTGGTAAAAGCCCAGTTTCTCTGTCTTAGTTATGATTTGGATTTCATTCATTCGTACATACATATGTGTATTATGTTTCCATGTATATGTACCATACATATATATATATCTCTTTGTATTTTCTGATGGTATAAAATTGAGAAATAGCTACAACAATTATATAAATATAGCTCACCTATAAGAAATATTTAGTTTACATAACACTTAATTTCATTTATAATTAAATCTGATTATATAATTAGTATCATTTAAAATCATCTCCAGAGGAGGAAAAAATTTCCTGAAATTATAAAGTGAGTTTACTTTAGATATTATTTGATTTATAACAAGATGCCTTAATACTAAGTTGCAAAAAAATGTCATAGTTTCAGTGAGGTGGGGGAATGAATCTATATTAAATTATATTTTTGATTGAATACAAGTCAAAGGGGGCTATGAAAGTTGGCCAATCTGGATCTCTCTCCCCAAATCAAAACCTTAGGAGGAGCTCACCAATGGGCAAAAAATGTTGATGCATCAGATGGATCACCTAGAATCAGTAACTAAGAGAAATTTCACTTTAGACCATATCAGGAGGAGAAAAAATCTTGCAGAGCTTTCAAAGAAGTCCATAATTCTTTCTTAAAATGAGAAAGGAGTACATTCCAAGCACAACACATAGCAAAAGTAAGATATAAAGACAACTACTGAAATTCTGTGTATGAAGAATAGAGGAAAAGCTAGTTTGACTAGACTCTAAAATTTGTGAAATGGACTAATACATAATGGGGCTAGACAGATAGGTCGGAGCCAGGTTGTAAAGATCTTTTGAAATAAAAAAAAAAATAGAGGTGGTGGATTTGATCCTAGTGTTGATAGGAAGGCTCTGAGATTTATTAGACATGGGAGTGATATGGTCAGATGAGCTTAGGAAAATCACGTTGGTGGTGATGTGGATGATAGTGAAGAAATGGAAGGCAGAGACACAAATTGGGAGGTTAAAACAATAGGTAAGGAAAGAAGTGTTGAGGTGGTAGCCATGTAAGTGTAGAGAAGGATATAGGTGAGACAGATGATTTGGAAGATCAACAAAACTGGCAATTGCACAATGGAGATTGAAAAAGAAAAGGATATAATCATATTTGCAAATGCTATGTGTTCTCAGCAAAAAAGAAAGAAATAATGAATGGGGGATTTAGAAGGGAAAACAACTAATCTTATTTTGGACATGTTGAGTGTGAAATGTCTGTGGACCCAGACAGAGATAGGATCAGCTTTCATTTTCAACCAAAAACTTTTTTTTTGGAGTTTGCCCTTACATTTGATTTTGAGGTTGCTTTGTTAAAATGTTGGCAGCTCCAATTTAGAATTTATTTGTGTCTTTGGTCTTTTATAGTCCTTTAGAATACTGACCCTATGGTCACAAGGACCTGAAGTCAAATGTGACCTCACATCTTTAAAACTCCATTAAAACCAAGCCATTAAAATACCAAATAGGGTTACTAAGAGTCAGACATGACTAATTGACTAAATAACAACAACAACTAGGAATTACATATACAGTTTCTCCCTGATTCACTCTTTGAGTGCTGATATAGTCACACCCCAAAGCAACAGATGTTGGTCAGCAATTAAGATTCACCTGGTAGTCGACATGAACAATTTGTGTTGTAGAGCCTCGAATGATCATCTAATATTCACCTTATTTTGTATTGCTGCCCAGGCCTCCATATGAGGAATATACTAGAGTCAGCTCTCCTGATTGTTAGATTCTTATTGTGAACATTTTCACCTCGGAAATCTGCAAATGCTATAAATAAAAGCTTTGTTTATTGTTTTATTGGTTCTAGACTTAAGACGGTGAAGGAAAAATGTTAAATTATGCAACTTTAACTTTAAAATGTGTCATACACATTTTTTCAGAGAGCTGATTGTTAAACATTTATAAGCACACCCACACACACGAAATAAAGACATTTCAAGGACTATTTCAGACTTGGAGATTTCCCCAATGGATCAGTCCAAAGGTATTTGACATGGGAGCTTATTAGGATGCATTGTGGAGAATATCTCAGAATTTTTGGACCATGTAAGATGCCCTTTTACCTATATTATTGCATAGCTCAACGTTAATCAATATTAATATAAAACTGAGGAGAACATGATCTGGCTTGATAACTGCTGCTTTCCTTCCCCATTATTTCCTTTCCTAAATTCTTGCTTACAGAGGAATTATCATTCTGCCTGGAAAATCAGGCCACCTAATTGTGAGAGAAGTCAGAAGTAATGGAGATAAGCAGATGTGATAAGAACAAAAGCTTAGATGAAGGAAGGCAGAAATCAGGCCAGCTAAGGATACAAAAATGTCCTTCCACGAAGAAAAAAAAAATTCCAGTCGTCATGTGTATATTCCTTCTTTCTCTCTTTTAGTGTCTTGTTCTGTCGGTCTCTATGAATCCCTTCTTTCATCTTCCCCGCCACCACCATTTTGTCCTCTCATCCAGCACATATCATATCTGCATATACAGGATCCCCTCCAAAAAACTTGCACCAAGATTTTGGAGATACCCTTTACATAAATTCACAAATTATGGTCGGAGTTGTTCCCAGTTACCCCTGCTGCTAGTACCTTCCACTCAGACTGTCTTCCCCCAATCTGTATACATTTTGTATGTACCTAGTTATTGACATGCCCCGTCTCCCTCACTAGAATGTTGGTAGTTCCACATCAGCACTTAAAGAGGGATCAAATCAGGGAGAAACAGAGGTAAGCAACTATGAAATAGCTGGTAAAGGACTATAAAAGAACAAAGGCATAAAAATAAATCCTAAACAGGAGCTGCCCACATTATAATAAAGCTCCCCATTTAAAAGCTCCCTGAGAGTAAGACCTGTTTTTGCCTTTCTTTGTATCCCCAGAGCCTAATACATGGTAAGTGCTTAATAAATGCTTGTTAACTGACTATTGATTGTTAATAATACCTCACTGCTCCAAATTCCAGAGTTCCCATTTTCTAACTCCAGCATTATTGTGTTACATGGCTATAAAACATTCAGGTGACCTAAAGAAACATGGAGAGACACCTAGTGAGTTATAAGCAGCCTCTAGTCTATTATCAGTGGTGACTTGGATTGGATATCAGAATATTTCCCTAGGGATTATTTCCCTAGCTCCTTGAATGATGCCTTTTATATAGCATATACTTATTGATATTATTGAGATGAAAAATGTTATCATCATCATAATTCATAATATGCCATCAAGCACATATTTGACTAGAAAGGATAATGGCAGACTCTATAGCAAATGGAGACATGATGGATAAAGAGTTTAAATCCAGCATTATCTGTGAAATGTAAAAAAGAAATCCCAAAAGATCTCCAGTGGCCAGGTTAGATTTACCCCATGGGGCATTTACAGGAAGCCTGGGATTAAAGGGCTATATGTTACCATTAATAATAGAGAATCTCTTCCCCAGCTGATCATATCTCTTCAATAGATCTGTTGATGCACTGATGTGTAGAATTATGGTCCAGCATGATGGAGTGAATGGAGTGGACCTGACACCAATTCTTGCCTCAGATCTAAACTGAGTATGTAACTGAGAGAAGCTCGGTGAAACTCTCCAGTTCCCCTCAGCTTATGTCTAACAGGAGAAGATGGAGATGTTGCTGAACTTCATTTCTTTCCATACTTGGAATTTTCTACATAGACTGAGTCACAGGTTCTCTATAGTTACTATGGTTATAACACAATCAATTGGGTATCTGATTCCTTCTTCTCTTTGGAAACTAACTTGAGTTACATTCTCACAGAGATAACCATTTCTTCTTAAGAGTTTTCTGAATTCATTCACTCCACTAGCATGTAAGTTCTGTATGGGTAAATTGGTTTTTATTTTTGTAACTCAAGTTATTAAAATAAGGTTTTCACACATAGGTGCTTAGTAAATGCTTGTTGGATGTGAATGGATTAATGCTTATCATGAATAATAAAGGCCCTCCCTTAAAAGGAATTTCTTCCAGTTAGGTAGTATAAAATCATAGTCAGAAACTTTGGAAAATTAAAATTTTTCATAGCAAATCCAATGCCCTCATCTGAGAAAACTGAGGTACAAGTAATTCCTGCAAGTTGTCATTGTGAGTTAGTGACCAAAAAAGGAAGAAGGAGGAGGAGGGGGAGGAAGGAGAAGAAGAAAGAAGGGAGAGGAAGAAGAAGAAGAAGAAGAAGAAGAAGAAGAAGAAGAAGAAGAAGAAGAAGAAGAAGAAGAAGAAGAAGAAGAAGAAGAAGAAGAAGAAGAAGAAGAAGAAGAAGAACAAGAACAAGAACAAGAACAAGAAGAACAAGAAGAAGAAGAAGAACAAGAAGAACAAGAAGAACAAGAAGAACAAGAAGAAGAAGGAAGAAAAAAGAAGAGGAAGAGGAAGAAGAAAAAAGAAGAGGAAGAGAGAAGAAGAAGAAGAAGAAGAAGAAGAAGAAGAAGAAGAAGAAGAAGAAGAAGAAGAAGAAGAAAAAGAAGAAGAAGAAGAAGAAGAAGGAAGAAAAAAGAAGAGGAAGAGGAAGAAGAAAAAAGAAAAGGAAGAGGAAGAGGAAGAAGAAGAAGAAGAAGAAGAAGAAGAAGAAGAAGAAGAAGAAGAAGAAGAAGGAAGAAAAAAGAAGAGGAAGAGGAAGAAGAAAAAAGAAGAGGAAGAAGAAGAAGAAGAAGAAGAAGAAGAAGAAGAAGAAGAAGAAGAAGAAGAAGAAGAAGAAGAAGAAGAAGAAAAAGAAGAAGAAGAAGAAGAGGAGGACTAAGTCTTTTAATTTTCCAAAATCCAAAATTCTGTTAATGCAGAAAGCTCCCAGCATACAAATTCCTTCCATCAAAGCTGATCACAACCTATCTATGCTTTAACAATTAAATCCTAGGGAATTGCTTGAGACACCAAGGTTAAGAAGTCTGCCAGAGGTTGCACCAATAGTGAACTTCAAGGACAGGATTTGAATGTTGGCCTTCTTATTTTCAGTCCCCAAATAGTCATGTAATATAATTATATTGTTAAAGTATTTCAAGCACACCAACCTCCTCATTTGTATTAGTCATGGTTAAATCTAAAAAGAGAATTTTCTTTATTTACTTATGAAAACAAAGACATTTTTTTCATGTTTATATTAATATCTAGCTTGTCTGACCAGGGACAAATACTCCAAAAAAAAAGTCAAATATTTCTCCCAATCCTTCTCTCTCTCCACCTAAAATGGTGGTGGTCTTTGTTTAGATGTTTTTCCTATTTTGTTTTCTTTAGGACTATACCCCTTTCCTTTTTCTCCCACTATAGCAGAAACTGAATATAAAATCTCAAAGAATAAAAAGAATCCTTGCAGTGAGCTCTTTGGGAATTCAATCCACATTCTCTTCTCATCTTCTTTTCTCACTGTCTCTTTTGAACTTAAGCAGTGTGGAGAGAAACACATCCTTGTACTACTTGTTTCCTTTTCTCTCAACTAATAAAGGGAAAAATCCAAAGTGCTGAAATGGAGAGATTTGTAAAATTTGGCAATGATTCCCAATAGGCTTGTTGTTTGTCACAAGTCCCAAATGGCCCCATTACTGCTTGATAGAAAGAATACTTAAGCCAATGCTGAGAAAGATAGCACTGAGCATGTGGGAAATCTAGATGGTTCCAAATGTGGAGGCCAAAAAACTTGGTCAAATGAGAGGGTAATAACATGAGCTGGAAACCCATTGCTGTATTTTTCCCTTGGTTAAGATGAAGCCAAACTGTTTGTGCTCTAGGAAGATACATCAACCTCAGTGTAATAGAAATGAAGAGCACAGTTTTCCCTGAGGTGTTTTCCCTGAGGTCCTCACCAAGACATGAAGAACAGAATGCTGGAATGAAGATCAAGCACCAGAATATTAACAACACCATATGTGGATGGCCAAAAAAGCCAGCCTCTGCTACTTCTTGCAGATTCAGAAAACAGATTCTCTAATATGATATTTTTCTTTGTTTCTGATTAGATTTGATGGAAATGTTGGGTTTTTTATGTTAATGTCACTAGGACAATGTTGATCTGATCTCTCTGTTTAGCATGGAAGGGTGAAAAAGAAGGGGACCTTCTTTAGAGTAAAATCATCACATCTCCCCATTAGATTTCCCAGATGAATGAAGGAACATATAAATAGAGGTTTTAATAATATTCATAGTTTTGCTAAATACTTTCCATTCATTATCTCCTTTGCTCTTTGCTCAGTAACACTGTGAGGTAGGTGTTATTGCTGTTTCAATTCTATAGATGATGAAACTGGGGATCACAGAGGTTAGCAACATGCCCAGAGTCACACAGCTAATTAATGTCCAAGGGAGGATCATCAACAAAGACTCCACAATTCAAAAACTAACATTATAGCTCTCCACAATGTCTTATTGTCTTTCTCGTTTTGTTTTGTTTTGTTTTTTTTCTCTTTGCAAGTCATCCTCTTCAAAGCTACCAAACTGATATTCTTCAAAAAAAAAAAAAAGATATGACCATGTCATTCCACACCTCATGCACCTTAAAAACCTCAATGGCTACCAATAGCTGCTAGTATAAAATACAAACACTTCAGTCTGGTAGCTCAAACCTTTATCATTTTAGTTCATGCCTACCCTCCCAGTCTTATTTTATGTTCTTCCATATCATCTTGCAATATTTGTTCTGGTTGACTTGTCTTGCTCCTCATTATGCATCAGTTCTCTCCCACCTTTGTGTGCCTGCACAAGTAGTCCTCTCCCTCTTCACTTCTATTTTTTAGAATCTTTAGCTAGCATCAAAGCACTGCAGAGTTCTACCTCTAGGAGACCCTTCCTGATTTTTACAATTATTAGCACTCCTTTTCTCTTGAAATTACTTTGCATGCTAACTTGATAATATGGATTTGTGGTCTTAGCAATAACAGTGCAAATACCTGTGTGCTCGAACATGATTCTCCATCTTGGATCATCCTTGTCAGCCAATAAGGATATATTAAAAATGCTTATGATGGGCCAGTCACTATGTTAAGTGCTGGAGATGCAAAAAAAAAAAAAAAAAGAGCAAAGATAAGCTCTGTCCTCAGGGAGTTCAAATTCAAGTAAGTAAGACAACAGACAATTAAATATGGGCATAAACAAAATTTATAGAATGATAAAGGTAATCTCAGAGAAGAAGGGAAAAGGCCTTTTGAAGAAAATTCTTTTTTCAAATTGAATCATAGAGTTCTACTTAACACGTCCTGATCTTCTTCTCTCTTAACATCCTGAAAATACCTGTGGAACTTATGATTGTTAATCACCAAACATTTATTAATGGTCTGCTCTGTGCAAATCATTGTGTGACATACTAGAAACACAAAAATTAAAATGCCTCTTCCTTCAAGGAGGTTACATTCCACCATGGAACCTATTCCCCTTTTACTTAAACATTTTTGATAGCATGTTCTCTTGTAATTCTTTTTTATAATATATCATTTTGTATTTGTTACTTGGTTCATGTTACCTACACAGTAAGATGAAGTTCCTTTAATGCTTAATGACATAAATTCATAGCTAAGTTCCATTCTACAAAATGGTAGTTGTATAGAGTACCAACCTCTGCTATCATACATCCACATCATTTGTGCAAGAGGCTCGGCTCTAACATGGAAACAGTTTTAACATTTTTCCCAATGACTTTGAATGCTTTCAGTTGACAACTAGACTCTTTGCACAATCCTGCTTCGTCTGAGAAGGACGATTTACTCCTACCAATAGACATTGTTATTTGACCTTGATGGGCTGTCATTTATTCAATATGACCTCTTCCTTCATTCAGCAATTTCTTAGCACAATTGTCAGCTCTCTCATAGGATGAAAGTTAATCTACTTTTTAGCTCCTCTATAGCTCCCTTGTGGGACAGATATCATTTCAATCTGCCCTTAAGATGGGGACCAATTTCCTAGGTGGAGGTGATATTTCACAGAGCTCATTTGAGGACCCTAAACCCTAGCCATCCATCGTGTTGAATTTATCCACACGCTGCCTGCATGACATAGTGTTATACTTGCTTTTTTCCTAGCCTAATCATTTCTTAATCTTAAGGAAGAGATGGATTTGAAGATGATCTTAGGCTACACTTTCACTGCCCAAATATATCAAAGTTATACACATCTTGGACAAGAACGTCATTGCCCCTACCTGACCATCAGGCGAGATTGATGACCCTGCTGGGAAGAGGATCATGAGATCACAGGATATCAAAGCTGGAAAGCAGAGACCTTAGAAATAATTTCTTTCAACTCTCTCATTCCACAGGTGAGGGAACCAGGTGCCAGAGAGATAAAATGACTTGTACACATCTGAGGTCACATAACTAATATGTGAGAAAGTCAAGATTTGAACCTACATGTGCCGACTTCCTGACTAGAGCTCTCTGTACTCCATCTTGTATCTTTGATTAAAACAATAGTTTAGGGTAAGGATTTTTAAAGAATACAGCAAAAAAGGCCACTTAAAGCCAAAAATTTAATCATAAATATAATTAGTAGAGTTTTTATTTTGTTTTTGTTTTTGCTGAAGCAATTGGGGTTAAATGACTTACCCAAGGTCACTTAGCCAGGAAATGTTAAATGTCTGAGGCCATATTTGAATTCAGGTTCTCCTAACTTCAGGGCTCTATCCACCTTACCAACTAACTGCCCCCAACTAGTAGTTTAATGTCAACCATTAAGAGTCTCTGGAAAAGAAATGTTAATCAGAAATTTATCATTATATCATGCCCACTTTTCCAGTTTTATTTTATATTCATCCATGTCATCATGCATTCTTTGTTCTGGTTGATTTGTTTTATTCCCCATACACATTCATCCTCTCCCACCTGCACAGTGTACCTGCCCAGGTAGTCCTCCAAAGGTGGAATGCTATTTCTCTTCTGTTTTTTAGATTCCCTAGCTTGCATCAAAGCACTGCCTAGTTAAATCCTACCTCTAGGAGGTCCTTCCTGACTTCTCCAGTTATTAGGAGGTAGGTCACCTTCTCATCTTCACCTCCTGACTTCAAAAACACTGCCCCTTCCTTTCTATCATTGATCCAGCAAGGAGAAGCCATTCTATCTAGTCTCAGAATTACATTAGTCTCTGTGGGGAGACAACAAGGACTTTATAAAATGAGGGCCGGCTCTTTCAGAGTTCCCAGACTCCTTTGGAAGCTAATATTGGCCCACATAAAACAGCACTCAGTGGTATGGGAGAGTATGCAGTCTTTTCACTTTTCATAAGCAAAATTCTCCGGCTCAGAAATTCAGAAGGAAGATTCAGAGGAAGCATCATCCTCAAAGTCAAGTTAGACTTTACCTATGAAGAGATGATGTGAGATTTTTCTAAGCTGAGGTCACACAAATCAACATCTGGAGGCCTGAATTAGGAGGTGATGGAGGGGAAATTGAGAAAACTGATCTCACCAGGAACTAAGAAGCTATTTTAGGAAGTTCTCAGTCCAGTACAACAAATCATGCTATTGTTCTCATCTCAACTGCATAATTCATTATGATGCGTGGGTGTGTCTCACTCATTTATAGCAATTGACACTTATGGTAGTGACTATAAATACTTGGATAATGATCACTTAGAAATCCTATCTTAAAATGTTTTTGCTTCAAGTGATTTGTCATGAGACAAAGTCAAAGTTTCTTGATTTATTGAGGATTTGGAGGCAATTTGGGGTCATGGAAAGAAAGTTGAATTTGAAATTGTGAGTCCCGGGTTTAAATTCTGTCTTTACTTTGTCTGTAAAGACTTGAATATCACTGAAACTCACTCTCTAATTTTATAAAATTTATGGCTCATACTCTTGTTGTTGTCTAGTCATTTTTTCATTTGTGTTCAACTCTTAATGACCCAATTTGTGGTTTCCTTGGTAAAGACATTATAGTGGTTTTCCTTTTTTTTTCTCCAAATCATTTTACAGATGAGGAAACTGAGGCAAACACAGTTAAATGACTTTTCCAGAGTCATACATCTAGTAAGTGTCCGAGGCACAATTTGAATTCAGGTCTTCCTGACTCTGTACCCAGCACTCTATCTACTACATTGCCTACATGTCTTAATGGATCAGACTAAATGACCTCCAAGATCCAAGATCCTTTTCAGTTCTCAGTCTGATTCCAGGATATCTCTCTCTCTCTCTCTCTCTCTCTCTCTCTCTCTCTCTCTCTCTCTCTCTCTCTCTCTCTCTCTCTCTCTCTCTCTCTCACACACACACACACACACACACACACACTCTTTTTTTTTTTCAGGACTCCCTAACTTGTGTCTTTCTTATTAACAAAACAAATCTCACGATGCAATACATCAAAATCAGAGAAACTCAGTTCAAATTCTGATTCTATCATTCATTGACTATGTGGTCTTAGGAAAATTCCTTTATAAGCCTCAGTTTCCTCATTGTTAAATTATATATTTGAGATAAATTATATATTTCACATTCACAGAGCATTAGAATGTATTATAGATAATTTCCAATATAATCCTTACAACATCCTCTCAATTAGATACCATCATCATCTCAATTTTATGTACATGAAAATGGAGGCTAAGAGAGGTGAAGGGCCTTGTCATTATCATCAAAAACAATCATTGTTATGAGTCTGGCATATAATAGGTGGTACATAAATATTTATTCCTCTTCTCTTGCCAATGTGGGATTCAAACTCACACCTTCTTGCCTCCAAGTATAGGGTTCTTCCTGCTATGTCACAGTGAATTGCTAATGTTCTTAAGATTCTTAAGTCTTATGATCCAAATTTTGTATAAGAGAAAGCAATAACAATAGTGATTTAATTAAATTATAAAATTCATCATTTTATCCACCTGAACAAGAGTTCATCAAATTCTAAATACAAAAGAATGGTTAAAAAATAGTAATGAACCATCCCAAGAGTATTTCTATCTGAATTTCATTAAACATAAAGATAAAAAGAATGTTTAACAAGAACTACTCCTATATATAATGAAATGTTCTCAAAATACAAAAGTAGACCTCCCAAATTAAAGCCATGTGGGAGCAGAATGATGTACACATCATCCCCATCATCCTGTTTGCATCTAAACTTGTCTCCAACATCTTTGCAGTGAGCCTACCGAAGATGCATTTACATCCCAAATCTTCCATTCAGTTACAAAAATCTATCATTTTGTCAATCCCTGTCTGCCAAGCAATCAACACAAAAGAATGATAGTAGGATAGAGACTTGGTCCAAGATTGTTTCTATCTGAACTCCATCAACCATAAAGATGTGAGGAACAAAACTATCAAAACAATATCTATGGCTGCAATTTAAAGAGATATTTTTGGAATAGATATCACTTCAGTAACCAGATCACTCTCCTATTTTATTGAATAGATCAGATATCGATTTGCCTCCAAGTGGAACTGATGAAAATGGTTGATATTCAAGACTGAAAATAAAAGACCCTCCTTGGATGACATCTATAGCATTGGAAGAAATGTCTCCATAAATCAGATTATGGTTGCATTAAAGTATTAATGCATTTCTCTCTCAGATGCCCAGCTCAGTCCATTGCTTCCCCAAAGACACTTGACAAAGATCCATTCAATTGTTGTTGTTTTGATGTGAAAGCTCTCAGATCTTCCCTAGGGAACTAACCCCACATCATCCCGAGCCCAGCTCCTAGCCACTATATGGACATTTATCTGCAATTTGAAATTTCATTTGTTTTCTTGTAATCACTTTTCAAATGAGCTCTTTATGCAGATTGAAGTTCAAGTACGAATGTCCCAGCAGTTCAAGCTGTGATTTATCTAAGTTTGAGCTGAGAGGTTGAAAAATATAAATTTGGGGAAGATCTTTAAATAAACAAATGAGCAGGCTTTGTTCTTTGCAAGTCCACAATAACTTCTGTTTTCATAGCCCATTTCTTTCTTTTAAGATTACAAATTTTGGAGCTCTTAATATGACAGAAAAGAGAAATGATAAATTTTGGAGAAGATGTGGGAAAATTGGGAGACTAATTCGTTGTTGGTGAAGTTGTGAACTGACCCAATCATTCTAAAGTGAAATTTAGAACTATGTCCAAAGGGCAATCAAACCATGCATATCCTTTGGTCCAGCAATACCACTGCTAGATCTGTATCCCAAAGAGATCATAAAAAGGGGAAAAACCTGCATGCAAAAAATATTAATAGCAGCTCTTTTTTTGTGGTGGCAAAAAGTTGGAAACTGAGGGTATACCTATCAATTGGGAAATGGCTGAAAAGTTGTGATATATGAATATAATGGAATTCTATTGTTCTATAAAAAAATGATGATCAGGTGGATTTAAGAAAAACCTGGAAAGAAGTGAACAGAATCAGATCAACTATGATAGATTTAGTTCTCAGCAATGCAATGATTTAAGACATTTCCAAAAGACTCCTAGAAAAATGGCATCCACATTCAGAGAAAGAACTTTGGAGTCTGAATGTGGATTGAAGCATACATTTTCACATTTTTGTGGCTTTTTACTTCTGTTCTGTTTCTTTTTCACAACATGACTAATATGGAGATATAGTTATATGATTGCACATATATGACCTATATATTGCTGACTGTCTTGGGGAGTAAGAATGGGATGGAGGGAAAGAGAAAAAAAATTAAAATTCAAAATCTTATAAAAAATGAATGATGAAAATTATCTTTACATGTAATTGAAAAAAATATGGCTTACCAAATAAATAAACAAACAAAAATAAATAAAAACATATAGACAAAACAAGAAAACAAGTAAAATTGGGAGTCTTGCAGGACTCCCAGGGAGTCCTGGGAGAGTTGGTAATAGAGACCAGGAGAATGTATCAGTTCTGGCTCCCCTGATAAATGCTAGGCTTGAGATCCAAGAAGTAGTCAAATACAAATGCAACCATAGGGGACCAGATGGTACATGCATTTTAAGGAGGCATTAAAGAGAAACTTTTGAGGAAAATATTCTGCCTTGGTTTGTGAGAAATGAAAACTCTGAGCAAAAACCAAGAGAAAGCTGAGACCTCTGTTCCTCTAGTTGTTTTCATGGGGAGTGAGCCTTTGGGTTCTTATTTTAAATACCTTATAACTCAGTGCAAAAAGAGCCCCAACTGTGAACACTGACAAACATTCCAGGCAGGGCAAGCAAAGTTCTTTTGTCTGGCCTCCCCATGACAGGCTTTACAAGCAGGAATGTGAATATGAAATTACAAGGGTATGAGTGAACTGTGGATACTAACAAATGATCCCTTTCTTCTGGTAATGAAACCTGGGGTTCAAACATACCTCCTCCCTCTCTATCCCTCTAGGCTTACCTGTGATGTGACACATACTTGTGTGTGACTGACATTGGCAAGAGGCTATATCCAACCATGGTGAGGATTGAGCTGCCACTTCTGCTGTTTCTCAGGCTTCCTTTGGAGCACTTCAGTGGACTCTAAGGAGATGGTGCCTTTTAAACTGGCTCTCTCTTGGTAATATTCCATTGAAATTATTTCGACCCAGAGGGCACGATACTGAATATGATGTTTCTGAGATATAGCTTTGTAATTGTTGTTCAGTTGTTTCAGTCATGTCTTACTCTCCATCACCCCATTTGGGGTTTTCTTGTAAATATACTGAGTGATTTGCCATTTCTTTCTCTGGAGCATTTGACAGATGAGAAAACTGAGGAAAATAAGGTTAAGTAATTTGTCCAGGGTTGTTACAATTGGGTTGGAGCTTGGATTTGAACTCACAAAGATGAGTCTTCCTAACTCCAGGCCTATTACTCTATGTACTGTGCCACCTAGCTTCCCTAAGATATAACTTTAGTGATAGAAAATGTTAAGATGATCTAGATTTTCCTTGATATGTCCTTATTTTCCATCAAAAATAATTAAACAATGATGCAAGAGAGAAAAAGAGAAATCATCAGATCTTAGAGATAGATCAATAACTAGTCTGATATTTATGTGTATTTATTTTATGTGCAATTGATTGTATGACATGTGAGATATTGGCGTGGTCCAGTATGGTGTGCCTTCATCAGAGAAAGTGCTGTTCTATTTGAATAAAGCAGAATTAAATTAGCCCAGAAGAAAGGCAAAATGTACACCAAATGTTCATAGGGGCTATTTGTGTCCAACCTGTGACAGAGCATTCTGAGCTCATGTTGGTCTGATCAGCCACAGTCAGACACACTAACTTGACTGTAACATAGAGATATCATTTTGGGACTCTTTGAGAATGAAGGACAATACATATTTCAATTACATACATACATATCATACATACATACATAAACACAGAGAGAGGTACACACACACACACACACACATACAAGTTTTTTTGTTTTTTAAGGTAAGGATTATTTCTATCTCTAGATCTTTAAATGGTACCTAGCAGACTCTTAATAAACACTTGAATAATTGATTTCTCTCAAACAAATTTTGCAGATAAGGAAAATGGAGGCCCCTTTTTTTCATCCAATGTTATATAGCAGCAGAGATTGCATGCTTCTCCCATCTAAGGATAACATTAAACTAAGACAGGTAACCAACATTTTGGATTACTTTAGGATCTAAATAGGTCTTGGCAAGCTGGAATATTGCACAAAATTTAAAAATGCATTTTATATAGGTTAAGTAATTTTTTTTTTTTTGCTGAGGCTGTTGGGGTTAAATGATTTGCCCAGGTTCACACAGCTAGGAAGTGTTAAGTGTCTGAGACCAGATTTGAATTCAAGTCCTCCTCATTTCAGGGCTGGTGCTGTATCCACTGCACCACCTAGCTGCCCCTTAAGTAAAAAATTTAAAGTTGGTTTTAAAAAGTTACCTTCACAAGTATAGAAGGGACAAAACGAGGCAGCCATTTGTCTATAAATAATATGGACATTTTCATGAACTTCAATTTTAATATAGGTCAGCAGTATGATGTGATAATAATGCCAACAGTTTGCATTCATTAAAAAATTTGAGACTGACCAAGTATTTTATGAATGTTATCTATTTCATTTTATCCTTACAACCATAAGGAAACTGAGGCTGAGAGAGATTTGTGTTCCGTCAGTTTTGTCATCTGAAAATAGTGATGATAATATCGATTTTACAAGACTATTGCAATGATCAAATGGGTTGATATATTTAAAGGGTTTTGACAATCATAAAGTGCTCTATAAATGGCAACTCTTATAGAATAAATTCCCTGTAGGTATGGGTTAGATGAAGCAATTTCTGAGCTCTCTTCCTATTAAGATTTTGGAATTCTCTAAGATGAAACTCTGTTTTGTCCATGATCACATCATTAGTGCTCTCCAAGGCGGGAACTATACCACAAGCCTGCTTTCTCTATATGATATTTCTCTTAGAGATGAAAAATCTGAATCAACTCAATGAATTATTTAAAAAAGTTTTGATTTCCTTGGAGTAACCAAAGAAAATGGATGCACCTGCTTGTAAATAAAATTGGCTCATTGCCATTCAGACCTATCCTTTGACTCAGCTGGTTAAGCCCCAGTACTAGTGAGCACAAAGTTATGAATCTTCATTTTTCTCTGCATTTTCAATACCTGACATATAGCAGATGCTATATAAGTGCTTGTTAAACTGAATTGAAATAGAATTCTCCTAGGTACCACTTAACCTCTCATAAGAATTTTTTTCATGACCAAAGATGCTAGTTTCAACTTTAACCACAAGTCTTGTAAAATGCACATCAAAATCACAAAGAGAATATGAAAGGAGAATATGGGCTGTTTTTTGCTACTCATCCTTTGTACTAGAAAATGAGCTCAAAGTACCTTGATGAAGTGTCAGTGGTGCAAGCCTTATATACAAATGGGAATAATGATGATATCCTGGACTTTCACTCATGTACTACTCTGCTGACTGTTATAGAAGATAAATGATCTCTAGTTCTTCAAGTCTATCTCAAAAGAATCCAAGATCTAGCATGTGCTACAAGGTTGTTTTTTTAAAAGGTGTTGGAGATGGCACCAATATAGTAGAGAATAGACAGGTCTTTAAGCTCTTTTCCCTAAGATCAGCATGACATCAAGACTCTAAATGAACTTTGGAGTGACAGAATCTACAAATAATTGAAGTGTAACAAAGAAGATATTTTGGAAGAACTTCAGGAAAGATCTATACCAATTGGGCAGTGGGTGGTGGGGTTGCAGTGTATTGCAGGCATGCCACCTGTAGAGGAAGCTTAGGACAATCTCCCTTTTGCCCTAAGAGCTGACCTCAACCTTTAAAAATGAGTTTAAAAAAAAAAAAAAAAAAAAAAAAAAAAAAAAGCTCTGACCATAGATAGCTTTTGTGGAAACAGAGAACAGACCACAAACCCTGAGGACACTAAAAGCAAAACATCTCCAGATGAAGCCTCAAAGAGTGATATAAATTGGTCTTCATCTCACAAGGCTCTCTTGGAAGAATTCAAAAGGATCTTAAAAGAGAGTTAGAAGAAGAATGGGACAAGGAAATGAGAGCACTGGAAAAGGAAACACAGAACTTATCTGAAGAAAATCACTCCTTAAAGAATAGTTTTGAAGAAATGGAAAATGAAATCAATTTCTTGAAAAACAGAATTCTGAAATGGAAAAAATCCAATGAACAAAATAATTCATTAAGAGTTCAATTGGCCAAATGCAAAAGGAGATTGAAAAGCTAACTGAAGAAAATATTTACTAAAAATTAACAAATGACTCAATGAGACATCAAGAATCAATCAATCAAAACCAAAATAAATGAAAAATAGAAGAAAATGTAAACTACTTCATCAGAAAAACAACTGACCTGGAAAATAGATCCAGGAGAGGCAATCTAAGAAGTATTGGAAACCCTGAAAACCATGAGGGGAAAAGAGCCTATACAATGTATTTCAAGAAGTCATCAAGGAAAACTGCCCTGATGTTATAGAAACAAAGAGTAAAATATCTTATGAAAGAATCCACTGGTCACCTTCTGAAAGAGACTTAAAAATATAAACTCCAAGGAATATTGTAGCTAAATTCCAGAATTATCAGATCAAGGAGAAATTACTGCAAGCAACCAGAAAGAAACAATTCAAATATCAAGGAGCCAAAATCTATCAGCTTCCATTAAAAAGGTTTGAAGGACCTGGAATGTGATATTTTGGAAGGCAAATGAACTAATACTACAGCTAAGAATCAACTTTCCTGCAAAATTAAGCATTATCTTTCAAGAGAAAAAATGGACATTCAATGAAATAGGGCACTTACATTTATTTTTGATGAAAAGACTAGAGCTGAATAGAAAATTTAATCTTCAAAAACATAACTCAAGAGAAGCATAAAAAGGTAAAAAGGGAAGAAAAAACCTGTGTTTTTAAAAATTTAAAATATTTGCCCAGATTAAGAGGAGGAAATAAATTACTTAAATAGAACCATTTAAGGGGGCAAGAATTGAACAAGCTATTAATCAACTAAGAAACCTAAGAAAAACAACTAAGAAAAAAAAAAAAAAAAACTCCAGGGCCAGATTGATTTACATGTGAATTTTACCAAACCGTTAAAGAACAATTAATTCCAATGCTATGCAAACTATTTGAAAAAAAAAAAAACAAGAACAGAAGGAGTCCTACCTAATTCCTTTTATGACACAGATAGGGCACTAATATCTAAACCATGTAGGGTCAAAACAAAGAAAGGAAAATATAGGCCAATTTTCCTAAAGGATATTGATGCAAAAATATTAAATAAAACATTACCAAAGAGATTAAAACAAGTTATCACCAAGATAAAAACCATGATAAATAGGACTTATGCTAGTAATGCAAGGTTGGTTGAATATTAGGGAAAGTATTGGCATAATTCACTATATCAATTACCAAGCTAACAGAAATCATATGATTATCTCAATAGAAACAGAAAAAGCATTTGGCAAAATCCAAGATCCATTCCTATTAAAACACTAAAGAAGAATAAATGGAGTTTTCCTTAAATCTATCAGCAGCATTTATTTAAAACTGTCAGCAAGCATCACATATAATGGGGATCCATACTCAATAACATCAAGGGTGAATTAAGGTTGCCTACTATCACCATTACTATTCAGTATTGTATTAGAAATATTAGCTTTAGCAATAAAAAAAAGAAAGTAAATGATGAAATAATGACATGATGGTATACTTTGAGAATCCTAGAGAATGAGAATCAACTAAAAACTATTAGAAAAAATTCATAATTTTAGCAAAGTTGCAGGATTTAAAATAAATCCATATAAGTCATCAGCATTTGTATATGTTACCAATAAAATTCAGCAGCAAGAGGTAAAAGAGAAATTCCATTTAAAATAATGGGATAGTATAAAATATTTGGGAATGCCTGCCAAGCAATGTCAGGAACTATATGAACACAATTACAAAACACTTTCAGAACAAATAAAGTCAGATCTAATCAATTGGAAGAATATCAAGTGCTCCGGAGTAGGCCAAGCTAATATAATAAAAATGACAATTCTACCTAAATTAATCTATTTATTCAGTACCATACCAATCAACCTCCCAAGAAATTGTTTTATAGAGCTAGAAACAATAATAACAAATTTCAAATAGAAGGGGAAAAGGTCAGGGATTTCTAGGGAAGTAATGAAAAAATGCAAATGAAGCTGTACCAGACCTAAAATTTTATCATAAAGTAGCAGTCATCTGTATGCATTTTGTTTTCTCTCTCTTTTTTTTTTCTTTTTGATCTGATTTTTCTTGTGCAGCTTGATAATTGTGGAAATATTTATGAAAGAATTGCACATGTTGAGGGGGAGCCAAGATGAAAGAGAGGAGACAAGTCTTTACCTGAGCTCTCCCTGATGTCCCTCAGATCAAAACCAAATTAAGCCTCTGAACTGGTTTTGAAGTGACAGAACTCACAAATATTTGGAGTGTAACAAGCTTCCAGCAGAAGACATTTTGGAAGAATTTCAGAAAAGTTCTGTTTCAATAAGACACAGAGGAAAGCAAGTGAACACAAACACAGTGCAGAGACCCAATGCAATGAAAATCCTGGACACCAGGGAATCTACTGGGAGGAATCTACAGTAGTGTTGGCTTCTCTGTCCTAGCTGTAAGCCACTAGCTCAGAAGATTAACTGTAAGACATTTGTAACACAAATACAAAAAGCAAATAGTGAGCCCCTGAACCCCAGAATAATATGGGACATGCCCACACTCACCAACACCAAAAGTCAGCACTGACCAGCACAGCCACTGTCACCTATAGAGGAAGCTTGGACAATCTCTACTTTGCCATAAAAGCAAACACCAACCTTTTAAAAATGAGCAAAAAAGCAAAAATAACTCTGATCAAAGATAGTTTTTATGGAGAAAGAAAAGAGCAGATTTCAAATCTGAGGACATTAAAAGCAGATTATCTCTAGATGAAGCCACAAAGGGTGATATGAATTGATCCCTATCTCACAAGATTCTCTTGGAAGAATTCAAAAAGGATTTTAAAAGAGTTAGAAGAAAATGAAGAAAGGAAATGAGAACTATGCAAAGGGGTTTAGAAAAAGAAACACAGAAATTTACTTCTTAAAAATTCGATTTCATGAAATGGAAAAAGAAAATAACTCCTTACAAAACATAGATTTGCAAAAAAAAAAAAAAAAAAAGGAAAAAGAAACAACTTGAAAAACAGAATTTGTGAAATGGAAAAAAGTCCATTGAACAAAACAACTTTTTAAAATTTAAAAATTGATTGAACAAATACAAAAAGGAACTAAATAAACATAACTGAAGAAAATAATTCACTAAAAATTAGAACTGAACAAACGGAAATGAATGACTCAATGAGACATCAGTCAAATAAAGCCAAAAAATTGGGGAAAAAAAAGAAGAAAATTTAAAATATTTCATTTGAAAAATGACTGACCCAAAAATCAATGTAGGAAAGACAATAAAAGAATTATTGGACTTCTTGAAAACCATTATGAAAAAAGAGGCAGGATATTATCTTTCAGGAAATCATCAAGGAAAACTGCCTGAATGTCCTAGAACCAGAGGGTTAAAAAGCCATTGAAAGAATTCACTGATCACCTCCTGAAAAGGACCTCAAAATGAAAACTCCAAGGAATATAATAGCTAAATTTCAGAATTATTTGGGATTATCCAGGACCTGGCAGGTTCCACCTTAAAGGATCAAATGGCCTTGGATTGCAGCCGATAATCAACTATTCAGCAAAATCATGCATTATTTTTCAGGGAAGAAAATGGACATACAATGATACAGATGAATTTCAGTTATTTCTGATGAAAAGACCAGAACTGAAAAAAAATTGATCTCCAAATACAAAACTCAAGAGAAGCAAAAAAAAAAAAGTGAAAAGGAAACAACTCTTGAGAATTATATCTCTGTTATGGATATACTTAAAGAGTATATTATCACAATAATATTGTGATAATATAAAAAGAAACTAGAGGTAGAAAGGGGATTGTACTGGAAAAAGAAGAAAATGGAAGGAACATGAGGGAAATTACAACGTATGACGAGTCAAAGAACATCTCTTATAATTGAGAGCAAGAAGGAAGGGGATTGTGTGAATCTTACTCTCATCAGATTTTACTCAAAGAGAGAATATCAGACATATTTGGCTTCAGAGAGAAACTTTTCTCACCCCATAGGGAAGTTGAAGAGGAAAAGGGAAAGAAAATGGTGAAACTAATAGAAGAGAAACAGAAGTTGTAGAGGAAAGGTATAAGAAAGGGAGAGAGGCTGTGAAGAGGGAGAGTTGTTTGAGGGAGGTGATGGGCACAAGCAAAATATTGGGGAGGAGGAAAAGGAGGAAAGGAAAGAGAAAAGCATAACTTGGGCTAAAGGAGATGACATGAAATACAGAATAAGTCATTTTAATTGTGAATGTGAATGGGATGAACTTTCCCATAAAATGGAAGTAGATAGCAGACTGGATTAAAAGTCATAATCCTCTAATATGTTGTTTACAAGAAACACATTTAAAGCAAAGTGATACATACATAACAAAGGTAAACGGCTGAATCAAAATCTATAATGCTTCAGGTGAAGTTAAAAAAAAAAAAAAGCAGGGATAGCAATCCTGATCTCCTGCAAAAGTAAAAATAGAAACAAAATGTAAATGAAGGTGACCTAGCTATATCAGATCTAAAACTATATTATAAAGCATGGTCATCAAAACCATTTGGTACTGGATAAGAAACAGTAATTAATCAGTGGAATAGATTAAGTTCATAGGACAAAAGTTAATGACTATAGTAATTTAGTGTTTGACAAACCCAAAGATACCAGCTTTTGGGATAAGAACTCAATATTTGACAAAAAACAGCTTAGAAAATTGGAAATTAGTTTGGCAGGAACTAGGCATCAACTCACACCTAACACACTACACCAAGATAAGATTGAAATGGGTTCATTATTTAGTTATATAAAGTGAGATTATAAGCAAATTAGAAGAACAAAGGATAGCTTAATTCTCAGATCTGTGGAGAAGGAAAGAATTTATAGCCAAAGAAGAACTCGAGTACATTATTGAATGCAAAATGGATAATTTAGATTATATTAAGTTAAAAAAATTTGGCCAAATAAAACCAATGCAGACGAAACTAGAAGGGAAGTAATAATTTTTATGTTCAAGGATTGATAAAGGTCTCATTTATAAAATATATAATTGATTATGTTGGTGGTGGAGTTGTGAACCAATTCAACCATTCTAGAGAGTAATTTGGAACTATGCCCAAAGGTCTATCAAACTATGCATACCCTTTGATCCAGCAATGCTTCTACTGGGCTTGTATCATAAAGAGGACATATATAAAAAATGTCATAAAGGAAAGAAAGGAAGGAAGAAAAAAAATTGGAGCACAAAATTTTACAAAAGTGAATGATTAAAACTATATGTATATGTTCTGAAAATAAAGCTTTAAAATAAAAAAAATTTAATCATAAACTAAAATTTTACAAAATGTTTCAAGAAATATGATAGATTGCTGCTTATCTGCTTTTTGAGGTCCAATCTAGCTAATTCAGAGAGTGTGTGCCCCAGAATACTGATCATTAGATAATCCATTTTCAGCCACAGCATTTCATGAAAATAAGGTAAAGTGAGATTACTTTCTATGTTGGGCAATGTCATTATCATGGGCCTTAGACTTATAAAGTTCCAGTAGACAAGTTGTAACACAGAAATTTGTGTTTCTATGTGAGCATCTCATCTAATCCATCATCCATTTAGCTGCCAATGTATTTTTCCTAAAGCATAGGGCTACTTCATTCCCCATTCAATAAATCCAATGATTCTGTATTACCTCTTAAATCAAATAAGAACTCCTTTGTTTGTCATTAAATTCTTTTCACAAGCTGACCTTTTTATATCTTTAAAGTATTTAAGGTTTTCTGAATCATTACTTCATTTTATAAGTTCTATGGTCTAACCATAGTGGTCTACTTCTTCCTTATGCACAATATTTCACCCAGCAGTCCCATGCCTTAGCACTAACTGTTCCTCATATCTAAAATTCTGTCCCTCCTAGCCATTTATCCTTAGAATCCCTGGTTTCTTTTAAGATTCAGTTTAACCACTACTTTTTATAGGATACTTTTCTGCAACCATCATCCTCTAAAAGTGGTCTCTCCTATAAAACTACTTATATTACTTCATCTACCCTGAACATGCTGTCTCTTTCATTAAAGCAAAATTTCTTTGAAAGCAGGGACTCTATTTTGCTTTCTCTTTGTATCACCACCACTTAGCATAATGTTGGACAAATAGTAAGGGTTGAATAAATGCTTTTTAATTTACTGATTGATTGTGATGCTCCAGATATGTATAATAAAAGATTATTGATGTTAAAGTGTGCCTTTGTTTAAGGCAGAAGCTTGGGTTTGTGAAACATGTTTGCAATTTCCCCAAATCAATTCAGCCTGTTCTCCGTTGGCTGGTCAATTCAGTGTCCATCTGAAGTGTTTTCCAGGATAAATGTACCCATGGACTAGTTCCACGGGTTTCCCATCTAACTGAATAATAGGCATCCTTCCATCTTTTCCCTCATGTGGATAATTAGGCTGCAATTTTGCATGATTCTGTGTCCCATTTAGGATGTCTGCAATATTGTGGTGCTTGATGCAATTAGCACAATATCATCCATAAAGAGAAGTATCTGGCAGATCTCATCATTGTTAGAGAATTGGACTCTTTGCTTGATGTTCTCCATGAGAGTGGTAAATTCTTTTACAAGTAAATATCTATCTTTAGAAGATCAATATTTATCCAGTGATACTATATGCTTGAAGGTCAGGAATATCCCAGCTTCCCAAGAACAAAAAGGGGTGTCCAGTAGTAGTTTCCAGTGGGATGGATGCAACACTACTAACAAGCAGTAATGGCATGAGACATTTCTTTAGGAACATAAGTGGGTATTTAGACTAGAGAACTATGGACCAGTGAGATCTATGGGCATCCATATAATGGTTAGAGTTCTGCAGGATGGGACCAGGTGCATTGAGGGAACATTCTGTAAAGGATTTGGGGAAGGACATTCAGAAAAGGCACACAGAATATGAGGGGAAGAACAAGCTACAATCTGCCATGCCATAGGACATATTCATGTGAATAAGGCTTCACACTTGTGGAAACACTGAAATATAGCTCAAGGAAAATTATTAAGTTTCGCCCATGGAAACTTTCCCCAAGATTTAATTAAAAACTTGCTAGAGAATGTATTTTTTTCAGCTTAAAATGTTTCCCCAATAAGTGAGGCTACCTGAAGCAATGTTCTTCACAGAGTTTGTAAAGACTGAAAATATTCCACAAACAATATTTGTTGCTCTTGGAAACCTTACTCTGGAGCTCATAACGTGAGGCTCAGGGGACACACAAGATGCAGAACAGACAGCTGTGTGGGAAAGGTGGCATGAATCTGCAGCTGTCAGTTATATCTGCCAATTCGACAGCTAGGAAGGCACTATCGACACAAACCCTTACGGGGGAGAAGTGTTTCATAATGATGGTCAGAGATCTGGCTGTCCAGTGAGAAACCTGTTGAGGGCAGAGACCTTGAAAAATGAAAAGCAAATAAAGAGTTTGTGTTGCCTTTGGATGGGGATGGGAGGATGCAGTGCTGTAATTCTGGGGGAAAGGGATTAAAACACATCAATTTAGACATAAAAGGGACTATAGGAGTCAGTTATTGAAACCTGCTTTTTTTCAAGATGAGGAAACCAAAGCTCAGATGGGTTTAGAGAGGAGTCCAAGAAAGCAAAGAGATGAAATAGCAGAGCCAAGATGTGTACTTAAGAGAAAGCACTAAGAGCTTTGGTGAGAGTTTGGATTAGTGCAAGTGATCCAAGGTGTGGAGACAGTGGAGATGACTAGAATGAGATGGAGATGGAGAATATGATGGGGCGGGGAGCAAGAAGATCCCAGGTGTGGAGAAACAACAGTTTTGATTTGTGAACCCATTTGAGAAGTGGTTAGAGGGGAAATCCAATACAACTGAAAGAGTGCTGGGGTTTAGAGTCAGTAGACCTAGCCTCAAAACTAAGCTCTGCCATTCATGACAGTGATCTTGGAAAAGTCATTTGGAGTCTGAGCTAGATGGCTAACAACAATAACAGCATACAATAATAATAACTAGTATTGTTATAGCATTTTAAGATTACAAAGCATTTTATGAACATCTCATATAAATATCTCTGGTAATTGTAATATCTCTGGCAATTGTTATCATTATCCTTATTTTTCAGAGGGAAATTGAGACAGACAGGAGTTAAGTGACTCAATCAGGATCGCCCAACTATTAAGCTGAGGCAAGTTTTGAGTTTTGCTTTTCTTGATTCCGAATCAGGTACTCTTTTCATTACTCTTCTGACTCTAGATGTAGGATCCCATGTGTCATTAGGTTCTAAGTGTTCTCCATATAAGAACAGGAAAAAAATACACCTATAAACCTAAAGAGTAGTAGTCCCATATATAAAAGATCCTAAAGCTTGATGAGTGACCAGGATCAGTGCAATCTTTAAAAGTAGATTTATCACACATCTGCATGCCTGCCTGTTGGGATTCTTCATTGTTAAATGTCAATGGGGGATCATTACTGGAATAAGTGCTTGGCGGCAGGGAAGCCCACCATCTGGCCAATGGAGACAGAACCAGAACAGGGACTGGCTAGAGGATCCCTAATGGATTTCCTCAGGCAGCCATCAAACAGACATCACTTCTGTTTACTGGTATTCGGTTTTTAAACAAGCATTGAACAAGAGAGTGAATAGTCCATTGTTTCTTTGTGAACTATGTGTGTGTGTGTGTGTGTGTGTGTGTGTGTGTGTGTGTGTGTGTGTGTGTGTTTATTTTAATCCCAGGGAGTTTTCCTGTTCTGTTTTTATGACTGAAGCCATAAAAAAAAGAATGTTCTTGATGGTTAAGTTCTTGGTCAAATGACATATTTCAATATCAAAAATAGACATGATTTTATTCGCTCACACCTGCAGCACTGAGCACCATGCCTGACACATAGTGGGTACTTTTTCATGTTTACCAATTAATTGATTTCTTTGTCACCACACTCAAGGATCATGGGGCTCTTTCATTTTACTTGAAGCTGAATCCTCTTATACATATTGCTTATTTCTCACTATGAGAATGGGAGTTCCTTGAAGGAGGAAATAAGGGATAAGGAATAAGGATTATTTAGAGACTCTTTTGTGCCAGGTACTGTTTTAAGTACTTTATCAATTTGGTCTCTTCTTGAGAGCATGAGCTAGCTTGCTTCTCTGTTTGCACAGTGCTTTGTATATAGTAGACACTTAATGAATGCTTTTGAATTCATTCATTTAATTGGATCATATTCTAATGACCACTATGGACAAGTGTATCTTTTCCTAACAGCCTCTTTCAATAATAAAAAACATCCCTATGGCCACTATGCATCTTTCCTTCTTACATAAATTCTATTTTATATTCAGTGTTGTAGATGACCCTTTAAGGAAATCTGATCTCACAAGGGTAGCAAGTCTATTCCTGTTCTTTTACCCTGCTTCATGTGGAAGGGTCTCAGAATAGGAGGGGAAAGAGAAAGGCCTTATAATACCTAAGTCTGACTTTTTAGAGTACTGGAGTGATAGATAGGAGATGTTTGAGTTCAAATCCTGCCTTGGCTGTTAATTAATTGTTAATCATTCTGATCCTCAGATTTTGTATCTGTAAAATGGGGATTACCTCACTTGTACCAATATCATAGTCTAAGAGGAGCTAATAATATAATGCATGCAAAGTCTTTGAAGGACTCAGCAAAGAGAAAAATTCTATATTTCAGTTGATGATGATTGAAGAAGATGATGATGATAATGAAGATGATGATGATGATGATGATGATGATGATAATGCAACTTCTTCATACTTAAGGGCTATATTGATGGGGGAAAGGTTTAGGTGATAGACCAAACGAGAATCAGCATGTTAGTTACAAGTGAAGTATGCCATGTTCGCATGGGAACAATCTAAAACAGAAAATGGGCTTCTCATGAGATGGAAATCCCATATTCACTGTCCTTATGATATGAGGAAATAATAGCAATAGCAATAGATATAATAACTAGCATTTAAAACAGCACACTATATGCTATCTACTTTACAAATATTATTTCATTTGATTTTCAAAATTGCTCTGGGAGGTAGGTACTATTCTTATCCCCATTTTCTGGAGGAGGAATCTGAGGCAGATCGAAGTAATATGACTTGCTAGGGTCACAGTGCATAGTGTCCAAGGTTGGATTTGAACTCAGATCCTCCTGACTCTAAGGCCAGTGCTTTATCCATTATGCTCCTCTAAATTATTAAATTAGGCAATACATAATAGTCATAGAATACTATTAATGATAATATTAATAATATATATATATATATATATAGTACTTTAAAGTTTGCTTGGCATTCATAAAATCATTGTTCAGTCGCTTCAATCTTGTTTAACTCTCTGTGACCCCACTTGGAGTTTTCCTGGCAAAGATACTATTATTATTTGCCATTTTCTTTTTCAGATCTTTTTACAGGATGAGGAACTAAAGAAAGCTTGGTTAAGTGACTTGGCCAGGGTCACAAGAGTCTATAAGTGTCTAAAGTCAGATTTGAACTCAGAAAGATGAGTTGTCCAGACTCCAAGTCTGGAACTCTATTCACTATGGTACCATCTGGCTGCCCTTACTTTAAAATGTCTCATTTTAATCTCATAATAACTCTGGGAACTAGGAGCTATTTATCACCCCCCATTTTAAAGGAAAACTGAAGTTAGGTGGCTTACTCAAGGTCATACATCCAGTTAAGTATTTGAGCCTGGAAGTTTTTCCTGACTCCAAGTCTAAAGGTCATCTAGTCCCAACCCCCCTGCCCTCCCCACATTCTAGAACTCTTTCAGAATTAAAAGAGACCTTGGAAGTCACTAATTCAATCTAGATTTTGAATAAGAAGTTCTACCACATCTTGAATATGAACTCAGGAAGCAGCCTTTCAGCCTGACCTGAAGATTTCCCATGAGTTTTGGACCTCATATCAAGTCCTAACTGTACCTTCTTATAACTTTCATTCATTTCTTTTTACTTCTACCTTTTGTGACCAAACCGAAAAAATCCTTCTCCCCCCCACAACATCTCTTCACATCCTAGGAAATAATTTTCTTCTTTGAACCAAATATCCCCAGAGCCTACCACTGACCATATGGCTTGAGCTTGAAGACCTTACCTCCTTTCAGTCTGGAAGAAGTCACTTGTCTAAAGCTTCACAGTTAGTCAGTGGCAGAGATGTGAGTAGAATCCAGGATTCTTGGCTCCCAGATTTAAGTTATTTCTTCTGTACTACAGTGCTGTGAATGTTTCTTCAGGAGTTCTTTTTCCCAAATGATATAGTTTACATAAGAGGTGCTTAATAAATAAATAAATATATATGTATATATATACATATATATAATATTTTAACAAATATAACTTATAGTAAATATAAATAAATACAAGTAAATAACTGTTGAAATACACACAAGACCTACACTTATGTGAAAGAAAAGAACCCTCCTAAAACCAAGGGAACATAATATAATTATAATGACCAAGCTTGAGTCCTCAACAGTCAGTGAATAAACATTTATTAAGCACTTTCTATACACTAAACACTCTACCAAGCCTTGGAAATACAAAGCAAGGCAAAAGATAGTCCCCATTCCCAAGGGAGTCACTGTCTAATGACAGGAGACAAGTTACTAGATACAGGCAAGTTGTTTACAAGCAGAATTGTTGTAAGCAACAGATGAGAGACACTAGCTTGAAAGATGATGAGGAAAGACTTCTTTGCAGAAAACACAATTTTATCTGAGTTTTGGAGGAAGTCAAAAAAGTGAGAAAGCAGAGGTGAGAGGGTGGGAGATCCAGGCAATGGAAGATGACTAGTGAAAAGTGAAATGGCAAGGAGGAACAGTGAGGATACCAATGTCCCTGAGTGTATGGAAGTAGAGGATGAAGGACAACAGCAATAATAATGGAAACAGATGTAAGGAGTAAGGAGACTGGAAAATGAGAAAGGGACGGGATGATGAAAGGCTTTAAAAAAGTCAAATGGAGGATTTTGTATTTAATCTTGAAGTTTTGGGGGCCATTGGAGTTTATTGAGTAGGGGAGTGATATGGCCAAATGTATCCAGCTATTCCTCAATTAAATCCAATTCACACACAAGCCAAGATGTCATTGATCTTATTTCATAACAAAGGAGGAGCAACAGCAATAGCAACAACTCTAGCAAGATCACTTTGACAGGAAGGACTAGAGTGCAAAGACTTGAGGCAGAGTTACATATTTGCTGTCCATTTTGACAGGTCAGACATGAGATGTTGAAGGTATAAATGTCAGTGGAAAGAAGGGACGTGTAGAAGAGATACCGTGAAAGTTGAAATGGCAAGGTTTTACAACAGATTAAATGAGAGGAGAAAATTGTTTAGAGGAAAGACAAGAAAAAGCATTATTATATTTACTGTCAGATTTCATTATGTATTGGTTAGTTTTGCTGAAATTATTATCATTTGCTATAAAAAGTAGGTTTTTGAGTAAGGGGAGAAGAACATATACTTGAAAATAATAATTATAGAAAAATTATCAATTAAATCATTTCTAGAATAAATATTTAGTGAAATGAGCCAAATTTAGTACTTTCCACAATACACATAGGACATGTAGATTTTTTAAAAGGCATATTAAGAGCTGAAAGAAAAGATCTAAATGAATGTACTAAACATAGTTAGGAAAAAGGGGAATCTAAAACAAACCAACTAACAAGCATGTCTTCTGGACCTGCTACATACACCAAGAGTATGCTAAAATGGTGGGGTTAGAAAGATGGTGAACAAAAAGATCCTTGCTCATAAGGAACACACATTGAAATGGAGCAGAAAAATTCAAACTCAGACAAGTAGATAATAGCTTAAGGATCACAAAATCTCCATGTGGGAGGAGACCATGAGACCTAATTAATTTATACTTCCCTTAATAAGAATTTCTTCTATAAAAGATGGTCACTTAACAATTCTTTGAGCCTATCCCAGTGAAGATGAACCCACTGCCTCCGGAGGAGATCCATGACTATTTTGCAGAATATTACCTGTTAGAACTATTACTTGTGTGACTGAAAAAGTGCCTGTTTCCTCATCTCTCAAATATGACGGGCTAGAACACTTCTATTATCCTTTTCAGCATCATGTCTAATGGCCTAATGCCACACATGGCCATTAAGCTTTAAGGTCCTGGGACGCCAAGACTTCACTTTATTCAGCATCCATAAAAGAGCACCCAACTTTGAATATCAGAAATGATGTTTTGCTGAAGCCAGCATATGTGTCTTGGCTAAAAAAAATCCCTGTTGATTTCCAAGCTGATGTGCCTTTGTTTGTGTTATACAAACACCTGAAAATCAGCGTTCTGCATTCAGCATTGAGCCAGAATTGACTGCTGTCACTTTATGATAAACTGCATGTTTAGCTTTGGTTTTCTAATTGGAAGACTGAAAGACCTGGCAGACAGGAAACTGTGTTTATTGATCAAGCTTCAGCCCAGAAAGTGGACGGCACCACAGGGAGTAAGGGAGGATGAAGAACCAACTTCGAATTCCTTGCAAATAATCCCTGGCTCTTTAAATGAAGAAGTGTTGTAGGGTCTAGTAATGGGTTGTACAATACATTTATGAGGGAATTGAGGATTGTTTGGTGATCACCTGGAAATTCATAATAGTTGAGAAAAGAAGAAAAGCACTTATTTCCTAAATGGACTTCCCCACCTGCGATTAAGGTGGAAAATTTGATTCTTCATATGCTCATATATCTTTTTAGTCATCCCTGTAGATATACTCTCCATTTCAAAATACAATCAACCATTTATTAATGTTTATTTTTGTTCTAGGTTAAACTTGGGGATTCAAAATAAAAAGTGAAACAGTCTCTGCCCTGACAGAGCTGACATTCTACTGGGTCACTAAAGCGTCCGTGTCTCCCCCTGCCATGCAATATTTATACATGTTCTCCTTTAAACCCACTTAAGGAAATCCATCAAGAAGTGTTCTTTTATTGTTGTTACTGCTGTTGTTGTTGAAAAAATTTATTTGTACATAAAAGTTGGGCCCATGAGCCACTGCAGTACAACCAAAATGGTTCTATTGCTGAAAGATACAGAGATTCTGGGTTCAAATCCCATCTCAGATACGGCTTCAGGCAAATAACCAAGCATGCCTATGGCATCGATTCCCTCATTTGTAAAATAAGAGTTTTGAACAATATGGACTCAAAAATATTTTCAGTTTGAGAGCTCTAATCTATAAATCAAACTTTTCCACCTCCTTCACCTAACAGAGATTAGTCAGCTGCCATAGCCTTCAGGAACCCATAATCATCTCAAAGCCACAAGAGGGCATCAGAGGAAAACTTGAGTGGAAGATGGATAGTTTTCAATATATTAGAGATAAGGAAATGCATAGATTTGAGGAGATGATCCCTTAAATTTCAACAGTGACTTTTTTGCTCAAAAAATTCAGCAGCCTCTTATTACTACCAGGAGAAAATAATAATCCTCTGTTTAACATTCGATACCCTTCAAAATCTAGAACCAGCTAATCTTACCAAAATTACGTCGTTACTCTCTCTTATCAATCCTTGTTCCAAACCAACTGACTCGATGATGCTGTATCCTGAAAAGGACCTTTTGCCCCTCATTTTCATGCCTTTGAACAGGCTGCACCAATCTGAGAATGTTCATCCTGCTTACTTCTCCTTCCTAAAATGCCTAGATCCCTTCAGGGTTCAAACTATCTACAGTGATACACAAAAGTTCTTTCCCACCCTGTGTATCATTGTCAGTGCAACTATCATATGTTTATTTGTCTACAATTGTCTACAGTTAATATTTACTTATTTCATATGTGTGATGTATTTACCTTCAAAAAGTAACATCTTCCTCCTGAGTTCCTGATTCAAATCTGGCCCCAGACATTCACTAGCTATGTAACTCTGGGCAAGTTATTTAACCTTGTTTTTGTTTGTTTGTTTGTTTGTTGTTTTGTTTTGTTTTGTTTTGTTTTTCCTGAGGCTGGGGTTAAGTGACTTGCCCAGGGACACACAGCTAGGAAGTGTTAAGTGTCTGAGACCAGATTTGAACTCGGATCCTCCTAATTCAAGGCTGGTGCTTTATCCACTGTTCCTCATTAAAACTTGTTATTCTCCTTTGTAAAATGAGCTGGAGAAGGAAATGATCAGTCACTCCAGTTTCTTTGCCAAATAAACCCCAAATGGGATCACAAAAACTGGAACTTGACTTAACAACGATCTCTTTGAAGGCATCCACTATATACTAATACAATGTCCAGTGCACAGAGAGTGCTTAATAAATGCTCAATAATCTTAAGAGGATTGAATCAATGCTTAATTCAAAACTTCAATAGATTCATAATCTTATTTTCATGGACATTCCTTCTAGCAATACATAAAGAAACTATTCTGGAATCTAGTAAGCTATCTTCATAAATTCCCCCAGTCAAAACAATTAACATCAAACTGGCATAATCTTTATGATGTCTCCCTGAACTCAGAAGACTGAACCTTGGATAGCACTTGGATAAATTGTGCCACAAGTACGCAACAAAGAAAAGAGTAATGGGGGATGGCATTCACATTAAATAACATGAAGCCCATCTACATGAGACTCAGTTCTTCTTGGAGAAAACAAAAATAGTTGATTTCAGGAATATCTGATGCTCCCAGTTCTCCTCTGCCAACAGGAAGCTTTTAGCTACTCATCGGAGAGTGGTTTGCCACCTCCACTAATGGCGACTGTGGAGAGACAGGGACATTCTCTTTCTCCACCCTAGACCACAAGTGGATGGATGGCAGGAAGATATACCATCCCTACTTGATGCTACTGAAGATAATTATGAGCCTTTCCCTCACCAAACAACCCTCAATATCCCCATTGTCTCCTTCTCAGTAGGCAAAAGGTTCCCACTGACAGTTAGAAATTGACCTTTCCATTCCCACCTCAGCTGAAAATATACCTGAGTCTCATGCCATTCTAACCCTTGAACCCAGTGTGATTTTGGTCACATTACTTAACTGCTCAGATGACTCAGTTTCCTATTTTTTAAAATAAGGGAGCTGGGTTATATAACCTAAAGGTCCTTTTCATCACTAAAATCTCTGATCCAGAATTCAAATCTTTTCATTTTCATAGAACCTGCTAGAACTTAGTCAACTGGCATAGCCTTCAACAGCCCAAAGTCATTTTCATGTAAAAAGGGGGGCACCAAAAGTGAACTTTAATGAAGGATGAATAATTTTTGATATATAAAATATTGGTTGGGGACCATCTTCCTTTGTTTCACACCCTAGACCTCTAAGCCCTTTCCATTTGTCCTGCTACTTTTCCTGCCTAAATCCTGCCTTTTCCATCAGAAGGAGAAAATAATAATATAATCTCTTAAATTTAGAGTGCTTTAATGTTTACAAAACAACAGCATTTAAGTAGTAGTCGTGCAGCTGACATAGCAAATGATGTAGCTGCAGATGATGTGCTTTAGGAGAAGCCCCAAATGTTGGGGTTCAGTCATGTAAGGAATTCACAATGGCCATTCTCTTTGGCAAACGGTAGGTTTATTTAGGAGAAAGGATATAGACAACATGATGGGTTACAATAGACACTAGGATTGGTAAATATGAAAAAGAATAGAAGAACATATAGTTAGCAAGAAAGTGGTTTTAGCAATCAGTGATGGAAAGGGCAGGTTGACTAGTGGAATTCAAATTACCAGAAGAAAGGGATCATTCCATGGTGTTGGGGCATGCCCTTACCTGGGCGGCTAAATCCTAAAAGATACTCAGAATCCTAAAAGAGTTAGTTGCTAAAAGAAGGAGAAAGACACCATAAGACATGTAGAGATTGAGAAGAGAGCATAGTGGGGGAATGAGAGCAAAGACACCATCAAGCAAGGTGTTGGGAGAGAAACGACAACATGTGGATGAGGGAGGATGAAGGGAAAGACACCAGGAGGCAGAATGCCATGGTGGACTGAACCAAGGGATTGAGCAAAGATGGCATGAGACATGAGCAAATTTGATAAGGAATATTGAATCTCCCATCAGTGCCCTTCCCTGTTTGCCTCAGAGTAATAGTTGAGTCTTTCTCTGCCAAGTGCACCCAGCCATCCAGGACCTCATCAATAGAAACACTATGTGTCTGCATCCAAGGCTATCTCCAGTTGTCCTGCCAGTGGATCCAGATGGCTCTGGAGGAGAAAATTAAGCTGGTGACTTTGCCCTCCACCTGAAGTCATGGTTCCCATTAAGAATGAAGGAGAAACAACTATCTCTGTGACTACTTGCCCCACTGGAGACCCATTGGAACTGTTCAGCTGGGAAACAATATTTTCTTTTCTTCTTTTCTTTTTTGCTTTCTTTTTTTGCATTTTTCATTCTTTTTTTCTTTTCTTCCTTTCTTCCTTTCTCCTTCCCTTCTTACCTTTCTTCCTGTCTTCTATCATCTCTCCCTTTTTTCCTTCTTTCCTTTCTTCTTCCCTCCTTCCTTCCCTCCTTCTCTCTTTTCCTTCTTTCCTTTGTTCCTTCCTTCATTTTTCTTTTTTCCTTTCTTTCTTTTTTCCTTCCTTTCTTTCATTTCTTTTGTTCTTTCTTTCTCTTCCTTCATTCTTTCCCTCCCTCCTTCCTTCCTTTCTTCATGTCTTTTTTTCCTCCTTTATTTCTCTTCCTTCCTATCTTCCTGGCTTCCTTACTTTCCTTTCTTCTTTCTTTCTTGGCATCTTTCTGTCTATCACATGTTCCTTTCTTTTCCTTTCCCTTTGTTCACATAGAGTATCATATCCTTATCTGTGGGTTCTCTGCCCAAAGAAATGCAGATTTTGATTACCAAATCCTCCCAAGATATCTAGTGGTTTATAAGCTAGATTTCTTTTTTTAAGAACCATGCATTGAATCCAAATCACTCTGGTTCTCATTGAATGTCCAACAATAGGCCTCAGGCTTATTTGGTCATTTTTTTGGCCCCTGGTTGTCTCAGAGTGACTATAAATAATATTGATTTCTGTTTTGGAAGGAAATCCTGAGGGTCTTCCACTCAATTCCTGATATATTTTTTTTCTTTTTGACCAGCTAAAAGAGGCCATTCTTTGCCTCAATTCTTACCTAAGCATAATCACTGAAAGCACATTGTCTCAGTTAAAATGAGACCTGCTAAAGACTTTAGCATAAAAAGGCCAAGGTTTCCCACTGCATCAAGGGCCATTTCCAGTGGTACTGATCTATGAGGTCACTGGACCCAAATGGCTCTGGAGAAGAGAGATTGGTAACCTTGGACTGCCCTCCCTCACGTAAATCCAATTCTCTTGAATGTCATAGCATCACCTCCCTGAGGTCATTGTCCTCTTCAAGAACAAAGGACAAGCAACTATGATATTTGTGTCCTTTGTTAATTGATTTATGTTTATCTCCTTTGATTCTCTCCAAGTCAAGATTCGAGCTCTACTCTTCCTGAGTCCAAGTTCCACTCTTTCTCCATCATCTAGAGCTTACTCAGCACTGTGCTTAGTTCCACAGTAAGTATAATGGGTGCTGTAGCCAAAGGAGCCTCATCTTCCCAGTCAGAAGGCTCATTTAGGATGGAGCTCCATTGGCCACATACCGCCCTCACAAAGTGCTTAATAAATGCATTTCCATCTCATTCGGCAAGCTATAGCTGCATGGATAGGCCTCAAACTCAGCTGCCTAACCCTGCCAGCACTCATAAAGAGCATACAGTTGTGGCCAGATGTGCCGTGAAATTGTCAGCTGGAGCCCAGTGCTCTCTAGGAGTAGGCCAACTCTGCTGCTGTGCCAGCCCAGAAAAATGATACAAACACCTGCAGCTTGCTTGGATCAAAGCCTTGGGTGCTTGCCCGCTCCTCATGTCATTTACAGATGCCTTTTTATCTTCCCTCTCAGGTCTCCATCCTCACAGATAAAAACTCCTTGGGTACTATTGCAACCTACAGAAAAGCTGGAACAGCTTCATTTTCTCCCTTGAACTGGGGCACTTAGTTAATTGTGGATGAGTTTTTCCAGCGACAAACTACTTTGTGGACAACTGGAAAGTGTCAAAAAAAAAAAAAAGAGTGGATTTGTTCTATGGAGAGAAAGTTGAAACCCAAGCTGGTACAGTGGAAAGGGCATTGGGAAAGAACTCAGAGGAAGTGGGTTCAGATTTCACTTCTTTTTACTCCCTGTGTAACCAATGATGTCCTCAGTTTTCTCATCAGTAAAAGGCCTCTGAGTTGAATTAAAGCTCTGAGTTATAATACAACAGTTTCCAAAACAGGAGGCAATTAAAATAATCAGTCCTTCTAAGAGAAACTTTTCAGGAAATTGAGGTCAAGTTAAAATCTCTCATTTATCATTTATGATAGAAATCAATTTTTCTCCTTTGTATCCCTATTGCTGCTTCTAACAACAGCAGCAGCAGCAACAATAGCAAGGATTTATAGAGTACTTGAAGGGTACAAAGCACTTTCTATATATTAGTTTATTTGAGCTTCACAACAACTCTGGGAGGTAACTGCATTTATTATCCGCATTTGCAGATGAGAAAACTGGGTAGTAAAATGACTTGTCCAGAGTCACAAATCTAGTGAATTTCTGAAATAAGATCCAAACTTAAGTCTTCCAGACTCCAAGATCAACATTCTCTTCATTATGGCACCTGGTACTCAGAAAAATGCCTGGCTAACAGTAGGCACATAATAAATGCTTGTTAGACTGAAATGAATAAAAAAAAACTTAAACAAAAAGGAAGGAAGTCACATATCATTGGGTGGTGTAGAGAATACAATTTGCAGTATAGAAAATCTGAACTTAAATCCTTTCTACCTGTGTGACTTTAGCAGCTTATTTCAGTCTCATCCATGTTCTCATCAGTAAAATGGGGATAATAATGATACCTACCTCACAAGATAGTAAGAAGCAAATGAAATAATAGATGTAAAGTGTTTTTAAAACCTTAAAGTTCTATGTAAATGCTAGGTGTCACAGACGATAGAGTGCTGGAGCTGGAATAAAGAAGATTCGGCATCCTGAGGTCAAATCTGTCCTTAGACATTTATTAGCTGTGTGATCCTGGGCAAGTCACTGAGCCCTGTTTACCTCAGTTTCCTCATCTGTAAAAAGAGTTAGAGAAACTTCTCCAGTATGCTTACCAAGAAAATCCCAAATGGGTTTGTGAAGAGCCAGACACAACTGAACAACAACTTGTGAGATATAAATACTAAATAGCGTTATTATTTAAGAGAGAGTGTCATGGGAGTAATAAAGGGAAATAGAAGTAGCAAGGTTTAATTAGCTCTCTTTCAAACATTTATGGTTCACAAGTCTTGATCTTAACGATAGGGAATCATCATTGGGCAGCATCACTCTAAGACACAAAGCAGTCTATCAATACATTGATTAACTCAAAGGCAAAGCAGGGATTGATGTTGGGGGAGGGAACAGCAAGCAATTTATCTGGCACAGTGATTCAAGGTCATCTTGAAGAGTCTCCCAATAGCCCCTGTTAGTATTTCATAGAATCACAGAATCTCAGACTTAGAAGTGAGCTCTGAGATCATCAAGTCCAATCCAACCTTTAATAGGAACACCTTTTAACAACAATCCCAATCATCGATCATTCAGCATTTGCTCAAAGACCCCCAAGTAGAGAGAATCCCCCACTTCCTATAGCAGTTCATTCCATTTAGAGAAAATTATAATTGTTAGAATGTCTTTCTTTTCTTCAACGTCCAACCTCTCTTCTTAGTTATATCCTTTGGTACCAACCAGAATAAGGCCAATTCTTCTTCCATATGAAAACCCTTCTAATACCTGAAGGCTATTCCCCTTAGGTCTTCTCTTCTCCAAAAAAAAACATCTCCCATTCCTTTAATCAATCCTCATATGGCTTAATCTCTCATTCCTTCACATCCTAGTCTCCCTCCTTTGAACACTTTCCAGTGTAGTAATGTCCTTTCCAAAATGTGGGGCCCAGAATTGCATATGGCTTCTCCACATGTGATTGGACCAGGATACAGTCCATGTATATTCTTCTCTCCTTTGCCCTGAACATTGGGCTCCTCTACATGTGGCCAAGGTACTGGGAACCTCAATGTTCAGGATTGCTTAGGGCTTTACAGGTTTCTTCTGCAATCACACATTATATTCACACTCGAACAAAATTGCTGCTTCAATAAACAGCATCTTCCACACAAAAAAAAATCCATTCATTCAGATGTGTTTATTCTTTTCTAGCAGAGTATCATGGCTCTTCCTCCAGACATGACACTAGAAATCACAAGAGGAGGTATTATGTGGTCATATAAGGCACTGCTCTTAGGATCACAAAAGGATCTGAGTTCATATCCCTCCTTAACACTTATTAGCTGTGCATTTCTGAGCAATCTATGTAAATTCTCTTTGCCTTATGTTTCTCATACAAAGAAGGGCTAAATACAATGACTCATAAGGTCCTTCAGTTTCTAAACCTATACTTATAATTTAACAAGATGAATATGTAATAAACAGAATTGAAATGACAAAGAGATGCGAGGAAATGTCTGCAAACAAAAGGATATTGATTAAATATTTCAACAGGATATATAGATAGATAGATGGATGGATGGATAGATGAAATAGATATGTAGATTGATAAATAATAGATAAAAAGATAAATATTAGATTGATCAATAGATAGAAAAAGATAGCTATGTAGATTGGTAGGTTGATAGATATAGATTGATATAGAGAGAGAGCTATATAATACATATATGTATATTTTACATATTTATTTATTTTATACATGTATATGCACATGCACATATCTATGATGCATAGTGATAACCATATATGCACATGAGGATATTTTGAGATTTAGGAGATGGATTATAGAAGCCACTTACAAAAATCAGCTTTATTGTTTTCTAGGCCTGCACTGAATATTCCCTTGTATGATGCATGCCATTTCCCAAAATGGGTGGGAAGCTTTTTTCCCCTCTAGAATTAGAATTAGTCTCAAACAGTAATTCTTCATTGCATTTACTTTTCAGCAGCGATCAGGAGTTTCAATAAGCCATTTACATTAAAAATCAGCTTTTGGCAAGATTACTAGCAGCTTTGGAGTCAGAGACTTGAATTCAGATTCTACCTCTGCCCTTTATGATCTGGGTGACATTGAGCAAGTCCCAATTCCCCTGAGATTCAATTTTAACATCTGTAAAATGAGGGAATAGGACTTCATGGCTTCTAAGGTCCTTTCCCACTGTAGGTCCAATATAATAAAGTTTTTAGGTTCAGACTAGGACCCAACATCCTCCAAACCTCTAAAATTGATTAGGAAACTCCTGAGTGTACCCTTTAGCGATTGAGAAATGTAAATAGGAAGAAGCAGAAGTGATTTAAATTAGATTAATATCCAGTGTCATGTGACTCTAAGACTCTCACTAAGCAATGACAGGGAAAAAGCGCATGCTCCAAAGAAGACAAAGTTCTCCAAAGCTAGGGTTAACTGGAAAAAAAAAAAAAAAAAAAAAGCTCTCCCATTGGGAAAATATAGTGACTATTTGGAGGTTTCTAGCAAAGTTATTCACTTATTTCAGGCTCACTTTTCTTATCTAAAAATGATAAAATGAGGGTTCCACCAGCTTTAAATCCATGGAACTATTTTCCTATTATATGTCAGCTTTCCTTCTGCCCTTCCTTCTTGGCAGAGAGAAAACTTGGGTTAAATTCAACCAGAAACAGACTAACTTTAAGGGACATCATTCAGCTATAGTATAGAGCTAGAATGAATGAATGGGCTAAAGACTTTCTGCCAGAGAAATTTGAAAATTATGAAAGCTAACCCAAAGTCAGATGGATCATCCTTAAGAAATAATACTTCTCAATCACTAGAAGAGTCCACATGGGCCCTGGATGATCACTTGTTAGGTGGTTGTGGAGGGGATTCTTGTTTAGCTGTAGATGGGACTGGATGATTCTGGTTGTTGATATTGCTCAGCCATTCAGTTGGATCGAGCTTGTCATGATCTTTTGGCCCATACCACTGCATTCTGTCTTATTTTGTAAGACGTTGGATAAGTTGATCTCTCTGAGCCTGGTTTCTGATCTACAGAATGAGGAAGGTTGGACTTGATGAAGTCTAAGATCCCTTCCAAGTGTAAATCTATAATCTTGTATGATTCTTCTTGGCTGTTTCTATGGATTTCAGTCTTCTCATCCAGAAAGTGAAGCAGTAGCACTAAAAGGTCTCGAGGTTCCCTTTTGGATATCGGTCCTCTGAAAATAGTACCCTTCAATGCTTCCTAGTGACCTAATGGTCAATGGAACAAGTGAACAATCTCAAGGGGGAAAATATTTGTCCATGATGCCATTCCCTGTTGGATGCTTCTCAGAGCCTCTGACAGAGGAGGCATCCTGTTCTTATCTTAAGGAATATCTGTGGGAAAAAGTGAGATTTATTTTTCCTGGTTCAGAGTTGGATGCTTGTTCATACAGGCTATTCCCAGAGCAAAAGAGGTAGCTTTGAAGTCAGCGGAACTTCCGGATAATTCCCATATCTGATATTATAAGTGTCCCTGGGCATATTTCATCTCTTAGGATCTCAATTTCCTCATCTAAAAATGAAAGGATTGGATTAGAGGAGCTCTTTGTTCCTTTCCAGTGCTAAATCTATGATCTTACAGAATAAAGCAAAGGAAGAACAAAAAATCTTCTTCTTGTATTCCAAGTCTGAAGAATTCAGAGCTGAAATTTCAAGATCAACAAACAAAATTGAATCAGGATAGAAGAGCAGGTGGGGTTATAAATTGGAACTGATTCACCTCAAACTAAAAAATACAAGAGATATCTTCCTGTGTAGAAAGGCTCAGCTCAGGCATCTGGAAGGACTGAGATTGAAGATAATTCCTGCCACAAAGACTGAGAGACCAGCTGCTGCCCACTTTTATTTAAAAGAACAGAAAATAAAAAGGAGACAAAATCTTCCCTCCCCAGCAACACATAGCTAGTGGTATACCGGTATAAGAAAGAGACTATTCAAGGTAGAGGAGGTGGTGGGATGATATAACATCGTTGGCCCTCAGCCTTCTGGCTGATTGGAGGGCAGTGCCTTTGTTTGTGGAAGGGCTTTGCCAGGACTTGCCTGTAGAACATGGTCTGACTATTGGCTGACATAGCAACATGGCAGCATGTAAGCGTGACATTTTTTTAAACCTTCTTTCCCCTGCCAGATGCTGCTGAATGAAATTCTCACACCTCACATAAAGAACCAAGAATTATCCAAGCCCTTTTATCCAAAGCCAGGTGGGCCAAAAAAAAAAAATCACTTCTGTTCCTAATGGCAAACTCTAAATAGAGGATAAGGATCTCGTGTCAATATTATTGAGCAATTGACTTATTTTTGTTCTTGTTGTTGTATTGTGTACTTTATTGTAATATTGCTGTAAGCATTTATTACATACTTACTATATGACGGGTTATGTGCTAAATATTGATATTGAAAGAAGTGGGGATTAGAGGGGAGAGAAGATACATAGTATAAACGTATATGGTTCTTTTTAAAGAAAATACAAATATATTTTATGTGAATATTATTATTGGGCCCCCCATTGGTCTCCCCATGGAGGGGAAACAATAAAAATATTGTTAAAAATATGTGGTTTTTTATTTGAAAGGTCAATGATAGATCTGAGCAGGATGTAACACATTACCCACAATGAATTGTACAGTCACATGGAAAGGTATTAGGCATCTGCTTGACCCCAGATGGGGCCCAAGACAACAGATAAAATTTGTAGGAAGTCCAATTCAGATTTAGTCTAACAGAAAGCATCGTAAGAGATGGAACCATCCAAAACTAGAAGGAGGAAATGCAAGGCTATAAAATCATTTTGAGAAAATGTTACTCAGGAGATTGGTGGTCTGGCATAAATTGGACTAAATGGCCTTCAAAGCGCTTTTTGAATCTTGAGATTCTTGAGTCTGATGAGAAGTGATGAAAAGAGTGTCATTAAATAGAGGGGTGACTAAAAACAGAAGTAGGGCATCATGTAGCAGGAGCAAGAAATATTTGAGAGACAGTTCAGCAGCTTGGTAGATAAAACATTGAACTTGGAGTCAGGGATGACCTAAGTTCATATCCTGTCTGAGGTACTTATTACCTGGAGAAGTCAATTAGCTTTTCTCAGACTCAGTTTCTTCATCTGTAAGATGAATATCATAATGCCTACCTCACGGGGTTCTTTTAAGGATAAAATGAATTAACACAGACAAAATACTTTGCAATGGTTAAAGCTCTATATGAATGCTTATTGTTATTATTATTACTTTCAGACTATTGTCTCTCTTGGTATTTATGAGACATTAAGAAATGTTGAGGATCTTTTGGGTTCCCACTCCTCCTCACGATAACTGATGGAAAGACCTAGACTAGAGCCAAAGAGTATGAGAGAGAATGAAAAATGCTGAATCTGCATCCATGGAGAAGATCTTTATATAGAGGAGATCTTGGCTTGGTCAATACATCCATTCAGCATCTTTTGACAGAAACCTCTGCCTATAAGAAAGGCTCAGTAACAATGAATAAACAAAATGATTCTATGATTTCTTCCTGAGTCATTGAACAGACCCTTGGTTCTTGAAGGTTATACCAGCAAACTCTGAAAGGTGTTGCTGAGCAATAAAGTTTTTTCAGCATGGGGCTAGAGATATAATGTATGGCTCTCATATATTAGCCATACTAAACTTTGAGATGGTCATAATTGGCAGATGCCTAAGTTCTTCACTCTACCCACATGATCTCTTTCTGTCTTCCCAAGGATCGAATCTTTTGCTACTGCTATTTTTCAGAGTTCTTCATTAGTTATGTGTTACCTATTAGCTCCTCAGATATCTAGATTTGTAGAGATAATACATAGGTAATAAAAGTTAATGTAACTGATTTTATTTGAAAATAAACTACCCACAGTTAATGGTTATTTTCTTAGGGTCATAGATCTAGCCCTACAAAGGATCACATAAATCACCTGATCCAACTATCTGATTTTACAAATAGAAGCACAGAAGGTGATGTGGACTTTCCCATGAACACATAGAATTGGGATAGTAGTCATTGAGAGAATTTGATCAAATCAATAAAAATAGGGATATTTAACAGACAAATCCCAGTTTGTGCAAAGGATACCAAGTTTTATGCTGGGTGATGAATATAGAAATATGTTTAGAAGAACTTCACAAGTTTAGCCTGTATCATTTTGTTTGCTGTTTTGGGGAGGGGAAAAAGGAAGAGAGAGAGAGAGAGAGAGAGAGAGAGAGAGAGAGAGAGAGAGAGAGAGAGAGAGAGAGAGAGAGAGAGAGAAAATTGGAACATAAGATTTTGCAAAGGTGAATGTTGAAAGCTATCTTTGCATGTGTTTGGAAAAATAAAATACTATTGAAAAGTAAAAAAAAAAGTTTTATGCCAGGTATTCAATATTCATCACTGATGCTACATCTCAGTTTCAGTTTTAGCTATTTTATAAGAAGAATAACCCGAGTTGCCCAAATACTTCCGGTTTGATAACATAGCCCAAAATTTAAGATAATTATGCCTTCTTCACAAAACTATTAGTGTGTTTGTGCTGAACAAGTCAATAAATCAACAAACATTTATTGAGTGCCTACTATGTGTTAGTCACTGTGCTAAAAAAAAAATGAGGGTATGAATAAAGGAAAAAGACAAGGCTTACTCTCAAGGAGCTCCTAGTCCAATGGGAGAGGTAGCCCATAAATGATTATGCAGAAATAAGATATATATATATATATATATATGTATATATGTATATGTATATATATATATATAATGTATATATGTGTGTGTGTGTGTGTGTGTGTGTGTGCGCGCATGCTAAATTGCAAATAAGCCACAGGGAAGATACTACCATTAAGGGATACGGAGAAAGGTGAAATGCTAACTCCTGTGACTTGAAGACCAGAAAATCCAAAAGATGGAAATGAAGAAGTAGGTTATAGGCATTGGGGAACAGCCAGCAAAAAATACCTGGAGTAAAGAGATGACATGTATTGTTCAAGAAACAGCAAGTAAGACAGTGTTCCTTGATCCCAGAGCATATGAAGGGGACATATCTAAAAAACCTGAGGGTTCATCTCCTGGTCTGTCCTAGGATCTTGTGTTTTATACCATTTGTATTAGTTCATGTTTATAAGCATTGTAGAAATACTCTGAGCATCTTCAGTAACGCATATGCTATTGCATTCTAGAAACTGTACCCTAAATGTCCAACATTGCATGCAGTTCCAATTTAGCATTATCACAAGTGATTGGACTATATTCAACATGGCTGAAACTGCATATATTATGTGTCTCCTTTTTAATGTTGAATTAAGTGAGTACGCGTAAAATCCATTGTCAATGTATTCAGCTAGAATACCTGTTGTTTAAAAAAAAACCTGGATTACCATGAAAATAAATAGCTTTGCCAGCATAAACCAGCTCTCCATCCTCTTGCCAATAGAATATCTGTTCACTGATAGGGTAGCCAAGTCTATCAGCTAGATACATCTGACTACTACAACATCTCATTTACCCATTTTCTCAATCTCAGCAACACAAAAACCTCTTCTGCCAGGATGGCAGCCAACCCTTCATTTATTTGTGAATGGAGTCTGAATGCAGAGATGTCACACTTAAACCCCCTAATTGCATAAGAGAGGCACCTGAACAAGGAGAGTTTCCAGGAAGAGTAATGTTAGTTAATGGAGCATTTCTTCTATATTGGTCCATGGTTGGTTTTGCACGGTAGGCAAATTTCTTGATTAATTGTCAGTGAATAATGTTTTTTCCATAGATGTTAACACTCTAGCTTGGTAAGGCCTTTCCATGGGTAAATAACTCAAGCCAGTCCTTCATAATCTGTATTTTTTGTCATGGATACTCACATACACTTTTATTGCCATTATCTCATTGCTTATGCTTTCCAAGAGAGTGATGCAAAAATCCTATTATTTTTGATGACTTCAGTATAATAATCATTTCAAGCATTAATGTTACTTAGTCAATATAATGTTTGCACAATTGTGCTTTCAGAGTCATTAGGCTTCTGAGACCTAGTTTTGGAAGCACATCGTGCTTCCATTATCCTTGCAAAGCCCCACTAGGAGCTGATATGATATCATTACAAATCCTATATTTTAGGGAAGAAAAATGCCATTAATTCCAATGGGAGTTTACATGCTACATCTACAAGAGTGGGCCGGGGAAATTGATGCAAATGAGAAAAAAAATTTCTTCTCAGATAGGCCTGTGCAAGTTATTTTTCAAATATTCCATCCTCAAGGGTCCCTGGGAAAATGCACTATCGAAATTCAAAACAATTGAGGAAGCAAGAATGATATAATAATCTCCCTCTGGAGCCATGAGAAAGTGTACTGATCTGTTTAGTATCTTCTCAAGCAAGCAGGTGGTGTTGGCCCAACAAAGACAAAACTATTTGCATTTTTAATAAGCATTTTAATAAATCATTTCGAGAAATCTTTGCTTCTTTCCCCCTTTTAAAAAATGAATTTAAGTAATCAGTACTATTTCAGAAGATTTTAGAGTTTGCTCTGTGATCTCAGATGTCATCTAATCCATTCCTTCCTCATTTTACAGATAAATAAATCTGAGGGTCAGAGAAAGCAAATGATTTTCTCAATGTCATACAAGTAATAAGTGGCAGAATCATAATCTAAACTCAACTTCTTGAACTTTAAAGCTATTTCCCCTGATTATATCCCACTTTCTCCAGATATCTGGAGAAATGGCCCAATCAGGAAGACAAAACACATACAAACAGATCTTATCCAGGTCATACATGTGAGTTATGAACTGTAGAATTTTTCTAATGCTCTTTCCTCCACTTAAAATAGCATCCTTATGTCCATCAATTGGAGAATGGTTGGGTAAATTATGGTATATGAAGGTTATGGAATATTATTGCTCTGTAAGAAATGACCAGCAGGAGGAATACAGAGAGGCCTGGAGAGACTTAAATCAACTGTTGCTGAGTGAAATGAGCAGAACCAGAAGATCACTATACACTTCAGCAACAATACTGTATGAGGATGTATTCTGATGGAAGTGGAAATCTTCAACATAAAGAAGAGCCAACTCACTTTCAGTTGATCAATGATGGACAGAAATAACTACACCCAGAGAAGGAACACTGGGAAGCGAATGTAAATTGTTAGCACTACTGTCTATCTACCCAGGTTACTTACACCTTCGGAATCTAATACTTAACGTGCAACAAGAAAATGGTATTTACACACATATATTGTATCTAGGTTATATTGTAACATATGTAAAATGTATGGGATTGCCTGTCATCGGGGGGAGGGACTGGAGGGAGGGGGGGATAATTTGGAAAAATGAATACAAGGGATAATATTATAAAAAAATTACTCATGCATATATGCTGTGGGAAAAAATTCTAAATAAAATTTTAAAAAAATAGCATCCTTATGTCCTTTGCCAATGGAATTAAAAACCTCACTCATGATTAAATGGTAAACTTTAGCTTCATGAGAAAAATGATTTCTTAACAATTTGAACTTTCCACAGTGAGTGGAATGGGTTGTCTTTAAAAGTAATGTGTTTACCTTAAATAAATGCAAGTCTTCAAGCAAAGGCCACTTTTTTGGTATGTTGTAGGAAGAGTGGTCTTTTAAGAGAGGAGTCAGTGTCAATGCCTTTCAAGGTTCCTTTTATCTTTGAAGCTCTGTAAAATTCTAACTTTTCCACAAAGATTTTGCAGATTCCCTTAACTGTTAATAGCCTCTCTCTTCAGAATCCAGATACCACCACTTTATTTAAGTTTTCTATGTTTGATCTATACTAGACCGTAAGTTCTATGGAACTAGATTTCTTTATTTTCTAAATCTGATTCCTCCTCATATTATTTAGTGCTGGATTTTCCTCAGATAATCAATAAATGTTTGTTCAATAATCATCATGCAGAAATCTCAATTACTCATCAAAAAGTGTACATTTTTACATGATAGTATCATATTATTCTTGGTATCAATAGTACTGAAAATATTAAGCTTATGGTCTTTATTGGAGGTTCCCTAAACAAAGAGAATACATCCCTTCAATTTATAGTGAGCGAAGTTGGAGAAATGGCCAAATAGATAAGTCAAGAGAATGAACAACTTAATGAAGCAGAGAAGTTTATGATGAAAGAAAATGTATAATTAACTCCAGAGGCAAAATAGATTGGAAATAGAATACATAAAAGGTAAGGTAGTGAGAAAAAAACTGAGTCCTGCTACAAACTTAGCACAATGTCTGCTGAATCAGAAGCCATACAACTCAGTACAAGTACTGACTTGACCACATTCTAACAATGGGATCATGAGTTAATGATTTCCTTATCTAGAATAGCTTGATCTAGATGACTATAAGTAACTGCATAGCACCAATATTCCTAACTCTGGAAAAGCAATTTTGAGAAAATGTAAAATGTTTATAGCAGCTTTCTTTGTTGAGGCAAAGAGCTGAAAATCAGAGGGATGCCCCCTCAACTGGGGAATGTTTGAACTAGTTGTAGCATATGATTGTGATGGAATACTATTGTGCTGTAATAAAAAAATGAGTTTAGTGATTTAAAAAAAAAAATCCATCTTCCCTCCCCCAAAAAACCTACTTGCACAAAGTAATGAAGAATGAAATGAAGAACCAAGAGAACATTGTATATAGTAACAGTAATATTGTATTAAGAATTACTTTAGGTGAATAGATTATTTTGATAATTATAAATACTCAAATTAATTATAAAGGATAAATGAATAAAAACTCTGCATCCAAAGAAAGAACTGATAAATAGAAGTATGCCTAGAATAATTTCACATATACCTATTTGTGCCTAATGGTAGCCATCTCTAAGATAGGGGGAGAGAGGGGGCAAAAAAAGAAAAAGAAAGACACTTACATGATAATTTTGTTGTGTAGTTGAAAGAAATAGCAACTTGTGCATAATAGATTTGAAGTTTAATGTGCAATCATCTTTTTTATTGTACCGTGTTATGGAAAAGCTTGTTTTGTTCCATAAATTAAAAAGAAAAGAAATTTTGAAAAATAAAAGAAACTCAATAGTACAACAATGCTTCTACATCCATACAGCCAAACCAACTGAATTTACTACTTATAGGTTAGACTTCTTTTAAATGTTCTTAGCTTCTAAGGCCTTCTTCCCATATGTCTAAGACCTTGTACTTATGTGGAAATGACAGATCACATCAATGGTCATGGATCCTAGTTTGAGGTGACTGTGTCACTTTCCTGCTCAATAATCTCCAGTGGCTCCCTATTGCCTCCAGGATCAAATACAAATTATTGATGGGTACTTCTGCTTATCCATAATATTGTCAATTTTTTTATGTCTTAACCCTTTACACATATTCTCTAAGCAACACCACTGGCCTCCCAGTTGTTCCATGTACAAGATCCTCCATTCCTTAATCCAGACATCTTTTCTGGTTGCCCTCAAAATCTGGTACACTCTCTCTCCTCATCTATAGTAGCCAGTAGGCTTCCTTGACTTCCTTCAAACCCCAATGACAATCCCATTATCTAGAGGAAGGCTTTCCTTTTTGTTCTTGTTTACTTGTTTCCAGTCATGTCTGGTTCTTTGCACCCTCTTTTGGGATTTTCTTGTCAAAGATAGTGCAAGGTTTTGTCATTTCCTTCTCTAGCTCATTTTACACATGAAAAAGAATGAGGCAAGATGACACAACTAGTAAGTGTCTGAAGCTAGATTCAAACTCAAGTATTCCTGATTGCTGCCCAGTTGCTCCAGAAAAGCCTTTCCTAAACCCTCTTAATTCTAGTCCTTTCCCTCCATTATTAAAAGGAGGTGCACAAAGAAATATTAATGATGTCTGTGACAATCACTGAAGTGGTAGAAATAACACTAATAATGAAAATAATAAAAATGGCTAATATTTACAAAGTGTTTTAAGGTTTGTAAAGTGCTTCACAAATATAATTTCATTTTATCCTTAGGATTGTGGGAGATAGATGCTCTTATTATCCCCATTTTAACAGTCACAAAATTGAAGCACAGAAAAGTTGTAAATTACCCAGTTTCATACAGATTTGTTGTGGAACTTTGATAGATCCCACATATATTTCCTATTTCAGAGGATAACTATGAGGATCAATTTAAAATAGACACATATATGTAGGCAATAGCGGTTTGTAACTGCAAAGTGCTATGTAAATATAAGCTATCCTCATTAGTCCCGAGCTCAGTGTGAGACCTGCTTGGAGGCAGAGTTCATCCTCTCTCATTAGAAGATGTGTCTTGGAGTTCACATCTTTACTTAAATTAACTGTAGCCACAGTGCATACATTACTGCCACATTTCTGAAGCTTTATTCTATAGACCCCTGGTGTTCCTTGGGATGTCTAGCAGTTGTGTAAGAAAAATGTAATTCTATGGAAATTTTCTCCTCAAAAAAGATTAAATGTGAAATTATATAAGGATCAAGAAAGTTATTGTATTCAGCAATTTTAGGTATGGAAATAGGCATGATTTCCCTTATTTGTTTATAAAGTTTTCTTCATATCTCTATTCTTTTTTCCTAGTACTTTCTATATTCTTTAGCCTCCTGTCAATACATTTTGATTTTTTTACTGTTTGAATTAAGTGGGTTTATTTTTAATTAACAAGCCCTTAGTTTTTTTTTTCTTTTTTCAGTCCTTAGAGCCTGCTTAGAAGGGGGAAAAGGATAAACAGAACCTCGTAGCAAAAAGCAAACCAGAACCAGCTCTTTTTGTGGCAGCAAAGACTTGGAAAATGAGTAGATGGTGATCAGTTGGGGAACAGCTGAACAAGTTGTGGTATATGGAGATAATGGAATATTATTATTCTATTAAAATTTCACTAATTTTTGCTGATTTGCAGTATTTTTTCCTGCTTGGCTATGAATATGGGTTTCTTTTCTTGGTAACTATCTTTTTAATATTCTTTGATCACTTATTAGATTTTAAGATTTTTGTCCTTTTTAATATCCCCAGCTTAGCACAGTGCTTCACAATAATAGGCACTTAAATGTTTACTGCTTGCTTCAGTAATTGGGAATTGACTCTTATTCTTGTAAATTTGAATAAACTGAAGTTATGAAACTGCATAAATGTGTATTATATTACAGATATAATATATAGGTATCTATTTGAAATGTACCTGCAAAGATTGATCCATTCAGTTAATTTGTTTTCTTCTGGTAATTTGATTAGCATGGAACTAAGTATATTAATTTGGGAAGTTTTTGATTTTCTATATTGTCTTTGATTATCAATGAAATTATTACTTTTATTATTATTTACTTCTTTTCATTTCCTTAAATAGCATTTTCTAGTTGTATTGACATAGTAGTCATAAAAAAATTGAAATTCTAAAATCGAAGAAGAGATAATCAACAAGTGAGGCATTAGATAAGCATAGTTCCTCATTCCATGTATAAATATTCTATAGTTATTTTATAGTTTTACATTCTATAGTTATTTTAAATGAATTTTTTTCTTCCTCTTCCTGCTGGGTTTTATTGACAATATATAAAAATGCTGATGGTTTATATGTATTTCTTTTATATCCTGCATCTTTTTTTGAATGCCCTAAATGTTTAAATTAATTTTAGTTTACTCTCTAGGGTCTCTTAAATATGTCATCATTTAATCTACAAAAGGAAGTAATTCTGTTTCCTCTTTGCCTATGCTTAGATGGAAGCCAAAAAATCTAGAATTTCAAGGAAATAATGCAGGGGAAAGGGGACAGAAGAGGAGTTAGTAATACTAAATATCATTCCAAAATACAAAGTGGTAATTTTCTATAATTAAAATGACAATTTTACTTAAACCAATTTACATGTTCAACCTATTCCAATTAAGTCACATAGAAAATTGCTGATAAAACAATAGCAAAATTAATTTGAAGAAGAAAAAGTCAAGAATATCCAAAGAACTAATAGAAAAAAAAATGTAAAGGAAGGAGTTTTGGTTATTTGATAAGGCTGTAATTATCAAAACTATCTGATATTGGCTAAGAAATAGAAAAATATATCAGTAGAACAAAATAGACAAGAAATGTAGTAATATCATATTTGACAAGTGTAAAGACTTATTTGGTAAGAAATTACTGGGAAAACTGGAAAGCATCTGGCAGAAACTGGGCTTAGTCCAATATCTTCTACCACTTACCAAGGAAAAAAATGAGACCTGGCCTAGGCATAAAGAAAGATATTACAAGAAAATTTGAAGAACATGGAGCATATTACTCACCAGCCCTATGGATAGGTGAACATTTTATAGATAAACAAGAAATAGAAAACAGTGATATAAAATGGATAATTCTGGTTATCTTATTTTTTTTAATTGTGCAAACAAAAGAAATGTAGCCAAGATCAGAAGGAAAGCACAAATAATCTGTATTAGTTCCAATGGAAAAGGCTATTAATAAGAGTTAATATCAGATAATTCCATTATATTCCATTCAACTAATATTATTTAGGGCTTACTATATGAACTCCAGTGTACTAGGCTCTGAAAATACAATGAAAACATGGAATAGACTCTGTTCTCACACAAGACACATAGTATGTACAGGAGCAAATCAGTGGGAGAATTCAGACAGATTATCAATTAAAGATCTCATCATAAAACTAAAAGGAACTTAGGCAAATATATAAGAATATTAGTCATTTCCCAATTGACAAGTGGTCAAAGGATAGGAATAGCAATTTTTCAGTGAGGAAATCAAAATAATTTATAATTATATGAAAAAAAGTCTCCAAGTCATTACTAATTAGAATGTAAATTAAAGCAGTTCTGAGATTCTATCTTATGTCCAACAGATTGAAAAAGATGATATAAGAAGGAAATAAATAAAAACTGTTAGAATAAAAATGTTGATGAACTGTTAGTGGATCTGTGAACATTGTGGACCTACCAATCTGGAAAGTAATTTGGATTTTGATATAAAATGTTACTAAACAGTGTAGTTTCTCTGACTTAGTTTTATCAACTGCTAAGTCTATATCCAAATGATATTAAAGGAATAGGAAAAAGTCTGATGCGTACAAATGCACTCACACACATACACAACAAATACACACACACACATATAAAACATCTCTTTAAACAATTGGAAAATATGGGCGTGCTCAACACTTGGGGACTGTTTGAATAAATCATAATGTGAAAAACTATTGTGCTTGAAGAAATGAGGATATTAATTATTTCAAAGATATGGAAAGACATGAAATGATATGAAATGAAGTTTGCAGCTGAATAATTTCTATGATAAAATTCATATTATAAAAAATGAGCAATTTTAAAGACATAAACTGATAAAAAATATAATGAGAAAATCAAGGAACAACTCATACAATAATAACAATACCATAAATACCACCACTTTGAAAGATGTAAGAATAAATTGATACGATGACCATGCGTATTTCTATCCAACCAGTGAGGGAGTTAATTTTGCTTGACTATATAGTACAAAGAATTTCTTTTTCTTTTCCTCTTTGTTCCCCTCCAGTAAGGAGGTTGTAGTTCATTTCAAAATACTTTAAAATAGAGCGGTGTGTGTGATGCTGCAGAAATGAAGTGTTGCTGCAACATTCAGATGAGGTCACAGTGTTATTAGTTTTTCTTAATTGTTTTACTTTGTTACAAGAAAACCCCCATGGGGTGAGGGTTATCTGGAAATGTTTGTAATGTAAAAACAAATCATGCCAATAAGTTGTTGTTTTTTAAGGAAACTTGTGACTCCAGTAGAACAAATCAATACCCTGGCTACATCTGAGAATTGAGTGCTTCTAAGAGGATGGGGTCGAGATGTGGGGGGAAAGCTGAGCAATAGTAATAGATATGCACGTTTTAAAAGAGCATCAATAAAACATGTTTTTACTTCATGGAAGAGCACAAAAAATTCAGGGACACAAAGCACTTTTGTTAGTACTTGGTGAATTACATATGTGTGTATTTATCTATATATCTATACACATACGCATATATACATATACATGTATTATATGTGTGTACATATACATAAATTATATGTATATATTATTAGTAAAATTATTGTATTATTACTATATTAAGAATGTGTCATATATTAATATAAATCTTAATATATAATCCTTTTTTAAGAAAAATCTGTAAACTACAGAAGTTTGTAGTTTCTCCTCTAAGCCTCTTCTATTTTTTTATATTGGAATGGCTATTTTGTTGATTACTAAGCTCTCAATAAAAAGAATTTCTTTGTTAAAAATATTTATCTATTATACTCTCGAATCATGGCATTGCTATTGAGCCTGCTTTAGAGAGGTATAAAACACTCTGTGGATATGGAAAAGGCTCTTAATAAGAGTTAATATCAGATAATTCCATTATATTCCATTCAGCTAATATTATTTAGGGCTGACTATATGAATTCTAGTGTGCTAGGTTCTGAGGATACAATGAAAACAGTGGAATAGACTCGGCCCTCAGGGATCTTGAGCCCACAGTATGTACTGAAGTCAGTACAGACAGATTTCAAAAAGGAGAGAATATTATACTTAGGGGAATCAGAAAGGGACTTTTATAAGGGGGTGGTACTTGATTTTCATTCATCTAGAAGGAATCAAGAAGAAAAGCTATTCTACAAAGACAAAGAGAGAATGGATTTAAACAATGGATGACTTGGTTAAAGCCATATAGACCGAAGTTCCCAAGTCTTATGAGTTGAGAGAAATAAACAATTGTGAGATGTAGTTGGAAAGATCAATAAAGACTTGGAAACTGATTGGCTAGGGAGGGGAAGGGAGTGAGGGAGAAGGATGAATTGAGAAAGAGTTCAAGGTTGCAACTTGGATGACTAGGATAGTTATTCTGTCACCAGAAATAGAAGAGGAGCTTTCTTTTTAATTCTTAGGTTTAATTCTGGGAGGGAAAAGAGGATAAATACAGGAGGAAATCTAGATGATGTAAAAATAAAAGTTATGAGCAAGCAAAACTATTTTAAAATCAAAAGACAAATTGTTTTCTTTTTAAAATTTTGAGTTTATTTTTAAATTATGAGTCTTGAAAGAGGAAATAAAGGGAGGAAATCTATGTGAGGTGATTTTTAAAAAGCATTACAAACAAGGAGCATAGTCTTGAAAGTTACATGTTAAATGAATTTGTTTTCAAACACTAATTGCATCAAACAGGATTATTTTTAAATGAAAGCCATCCATATACAATTTTTTTTGGCTGAGGCAGTTAGGGTTAAGTGACTTGCCCAGCATCACACAGCTAGGCAATGTTAAGCATCTAATGCTAGATTTAAGCTCAGGTTCTCCTGACTTCAGGGCTGGTTCTCTATCCATAGAGTCACCTAACTGCCCCTTATACAACATTTTGAATTTCATGTATAATCTTTATCTGTTTTACTGCATATATAAAAATGTTCTATTCACTTATTTTTTGTCAGATTCAGAATTCGAAATAAAAAAAAAAAGATATTATATCTGAAGCTCTGCTTAAATTAGGCTGTTATAATTCTTAATGGGCATTTAATAAATGCTTATTGAATTCAATTGACAAAGATTCTCAAATAAGACTGGTAGAATTGACAGTTGCAGAACAAGAATGGAGTGAAATAGTAAGTGTTGCCATTGATATATCCCTTTAAAGTGTGTTACATTCATTATCTCACATGTTTCTCAGACCAATTCTCAATGTTGTTACTATTGATCTCATTTTACAGGCTGGGAAATCGAGAACAAGTGAGTTTAAGTGACTTGTTATGACATAGCTAATACATTCCAGCAGTGAGATTCAAACCTAGATCTGAATTTATCTAGTGTCATTCTTCCATACACCTTTTAGTGTTTTGAAAAAAGGAGAGTGTCAAGCTTAGAAAAAAAGGAGTAAAGGAGACGTTACAAAGAACAAAGTCTCTGGAGCAGTTTGTTCTGACTGGACATGTCCTCCTCTGGAAGCATGATCATCCAATGAGAAAGAAATTTATTGTGAAAGGAGAATGGTATGGTGTTAGAAGTTTTATCTGAAGCCTTGCCATCACTCAAGTTCATAAATTTATCATTATTTTTAACTCCTCACTCTCTCACACTACTACTTCCTCCCTCCAATCTCATCCAAATAGTTGCCAAACTATGGGAAAGTATCTAGTCATCTCCTAAGGCTTGTATAGCCTTGGAGTCACTAATGTTTCACTGAATCTGTGACCCTTTTCAGCACTCTAACTGGAGTGCTAATTTATTTAGTGAGTTTATATTCATCCTAAAGGAAATATCTACTAACTGATCACTCATTTCAGGCCTTGATGACTACATCTTCTTGGGAAGTGTTTCTATCAGATTCTATCAAGACTGTGAGTAGATCTTTATTTAGAAGTCCAAATGTAAAAGTCAATTCAAATGAAGAAGGCCAACGGGGCTGACAGGCCTTTAATTATATTGCTACTATATTGGGGGGGTTTTCTTGATATTGAACTCATGTGATTTAACTTTTATTTCTGTCCCCTCTGGGTCATTATCTTACTGTTAGTTGGTTAACTTCTCATTTGTGCTCATTTATTACTGCAGATTGAATAGAGAGGCTAGGATGTCTGTGCTAAGTGAGAATATAAGGAGGGTGAATTTTCATTCTTATAGGAAATGCAAGGCAAGTTTATTAAAAACCCTCTAGGACTTTCATATAGTGAAATTAGAAGTGACATCTTCATCCAGAGAGTTAGATCTGAAAGAAATATTAGAGCTCCTCTAAGTCAATCCTTTCATCTTACAGAAGAGGAAACTGAGAACCCAGAGGTTATCACGTAACTAGAGAAAGGCAGAGCCATTATTTTTAAACCCAAGTTTATTTATTTGGTATTATTCCATGTTTTATTATTTTATTCTATTATTTTATTAATTATATATTCATATATTATTTTTATATTATTCATGTATATCATTTATTATATATTTATGTTGTATGTTTTATTTATAATGAATATAATAATTATTATTTTATTCTATTGTTATAATATCATTCTTTATTCTTTATTACATTATGAAGATTTTTTGAAGCAACTTTTGCAAAGTATTCTTTTCATTGTTAACAGAAGATTAAAATCAAGTTAAATATAAAATGAGATATGAGATACGTATGAGAAGCCACTGGAGTCATAATTTCGTCTGCTCCATTGTGTACAGACCATTGCATATGCCTGTTGTTGCAAAATTACAATATAGCAACAATGTCCAAATGGACTACAAAGTGTCGATGTTTCCCTCTTTGAAGAGTAATTGAGTTTCATATTGAAGATGAGCTGTTTATATTACATGTAACAATTTTTTTCTTTGGGCATTTGGCAATAGTTGCTGCTGCCATATTTGTTTCTGCTGTTTGTAGAAGTAACCATCTTCCTCAAGAAACAGTAGCTAGTACTTAGTATATAATTCCTCCTTGCCTTATTTTTCTTACCCCAAACTTGCATCTGAAGAATCAATAGGTGATGTGTTTTCAGCCTTACACAGATAATGCACATATAATGAGCAGTCCCAAATTTCTATTCACCATTGTAGTAAAAAGGATGCAGAAACTCGGGTTTTGCTCCATAATATCAAAATTTAAAATGCCCCAAATCCCTTATTGTCCTCCTTCAGCAAGTGGAGATAAAGCTTTGCACCTAGTTACAAGGATGATTAGTTAATTGATCAGATGGGAGAATAGCTGTTGTCATCATAAATCCCATACCCTCAAGAGCCAAAAAACAAAATTGTTCCAAATCAATAGTAATTAAGTCAGAATCCATAAGAGGATAAGATCAAAGTCTTTCCACAGTGTATAAAGACTTCTGAAATAACATCAGGGAGTTGAGATATCTGCTGGTCCCATCATTCCTATTCCCCCTGACTCTTGCTGGATGACAGTGATATTTAACTTCATAAACAAAATAAATCCCAAAAAATCAAACAGATTTGAATTTTTAATTCTCTTATGCCATGTCTCTTTATAGTAATGACTCAGTCTGAACCCATATGTCTCACAAAAAAAGGAAGTATTTATCCTTTCTGTCATATAAAGGAAATTGAACACACTCTTGAGATGACACAGTGAAAGCCAGCTAAAGGGAAATGAAACTTTTAATCCAAGAGAAAGGAGACTAGAAACATATTGGCTCTCATAGCACTCCCTTAGGAGTTGACCTACTTCAGGGGCCAAGTAGGGTATCCACACACTCCTTCCCCAAACCTGAGTATTTTTAGCTTGGGACTTTGGAGGTCTACACAAGAAGAAAACATATGCCATAGAAATAATGGGCAAATAGACTAAACAATAAGAAAAAAGCATGAGGAAAACTGCCCATATTAAAAGAAAAATAAACTTAAAATATCTAAGAACTAAAGATTAAATATAAGTTTCCAAACAGATAAACCAAAAGAGAAAAAAAATTCTAAAAGGACAGCATTCTGACACATCATTAAATTGCTATTGTGGTGAAAACAGTAAGATGACATTTTAATAGAGGAGATAAAAATCAAATAAAAAAGACTATAACTATCATGAAAAAATGAATTTTTGTAGAAAAGGCTAACAAAAAATGTATACTTTTAGTTACCCTCATATATAGATAAAAGAGATAATTACTAAAATAAAAATTAAACAAACTAAATTTACAATGTATAGAAAGGACATTAAAAAGAATTACCAGAACTTCCTAAATGTATGCTAGAAAAAATAAGAATTTAAAGGAGTAGGTTTACCAACAAAATATAAAATTATCACATTAACAAAGTAATGAATAAACATGAAAAATTTATCCTGTATTTAATTATACATAATTATTTGCATCTTGCTGATTCCCCTCTCTCAAAACACTATAAACTCCTTGAAAGCAAGAACTTTTTTTATTCTCTTGGCATTTCCTATGTTAGGGACATAATTAAGTGTTTTATAAAAGGCCTGAAAAATAAAATTTTTTAAAGTACAATGACTCAGTCACAAATGAGTTACTAAAGCACATAAAGTAGAAAAGGATAAAACAAAAAAAATATATATATATATATATAAAACTATAGACCAATATTGATAATAGAAAGTACAAAGTACATGAAATCCTAACAAAAGATGACAACAATGGATTCAAATAATGTTTATTACAACTCAGTCACACTTATACCAGGAATAAAAGTATGCTTCAACAGTAGAAAAAAAAAAAGGCACAACTAATCACATTGAAAAGAAAACCTTAAGATTATAAGAATAGATGCAGACAAAGTTTTTGTCAAAACATAGCATTCATTTATGTTAACAAAAAAAAACTTTAAAAAGTACACATCAATGGAATATTTATTAATTTGAAAATATAGCTAAATCTAAAGTAACTATTATTTGTAAAGGAGAAATCCTAGAGTTTTCCCAATAAATGCAGGGTACATTTCTTTTATCACAGTTACTTGACATAGTTCTACAATTTCTAGCCATCACAATACGACAAAAAAGGGCACAAGTACTAGAAAAATAAGACAATATCATTCCTATTTGTTTATCACATAATACCTCGGAAAATCAGGAAAGGAACTAATTGAAAGGATAATTTCAGTGAAGACAAAAGGATAAAAAATACCCTCAAATCAACAGTTCTTCTGTATATAGCAATAACAAAAAAGGAGGAAATAATAGAAATAAATTTCCCTACAAAATGCCTCTAAATACATGAAATACCTAGCAGCCACTCCAGATTAGTATTGATAAAATTTTAAATACTTTTAACAAAGATAAAAGATTAATAAAGATAATACAAATTCATAGTAGGACCATACAAATATAATGAACACACCACATCTTACTATTAAAACAGACAAAGCAGGCAAAATAATAATTTGGAGACAAAATTCATTTGGATGAACAAAAGGCCCAATATACCAAGGTAAATAATGGAAATAGGAATCATAGGGAATACTACTACCAAATCTTAAAATACATTATGAAATAATAATAGTGAATTTTTTATTTCATTTAAAAATTGGAAAGTAAATTACCATGTAGATTATATATACTAGAATTAGAAACAATCAAACTTAGTTGTCCCAGTGTTTAGTAAACCCAAGAAATTATCTTACTTTTGAAAGGATTCCTTAGCTGATAAGACTGATAGGAAAATGAAATCATTTTGGCAGAAAATAAGGTTATATTCACAATTTATACTACGTACTACAGAATGAGCATATAACTAAATATAAATTAATACTTCATTTTAAAAAATAAAGGAATATAAAAATTGATAATTTTCTCTGCTTTGGGTAGGCTGAGGATTCTTATCCAAACAAGAAATAACTTCAATAATCAAAGAAATAGTAGACAATTTTACCCAAATAAAATTTAAAACATTGACCTAAACAAAATTAATGTAGCTAGGAAATCTGCAAATTGAGCCAAAAAAAATACTTAAATATCAGATAAAATATAATAGGCTTTTCCAACTCCCTAAAGTTTTCAAGCAGAGGCTAAAGAATCACTTGTTAGTAATGTAGTACATAGGCTTTCCTATGCAAACATGTTTTGGATTAGATAGCTTCTAAATTTCCTTCCAATACTGTCCTTATATGTTTCTTCAATATATCATAGAGAGAGAGACAGAGACATCATAATCACATACCACATTTTATTCAGCCATTTCCCAATTGATGGGCTCCCCCTCAATTTCCACTTTTTTTGCCTTGAGAAGAGTGGTGTTATAAATCTTTTTGAACATACGGGTCCTTTTGCTTTTTGTAAATCTCTTTTGGTATTCATACCGAGTAGTTGTATTATTGGGTCAAAGCATATGTATTAATTTATAATCCTTTGGGAATAGATCATATCTTCTGATCATTTATCAATTGAGGCATGGCTCTTATTTTTTATAAATTTGACTCTGTGTTTGAGAAATAAGGCCTTAGAGAAACTTGCTTCAAAATTCTCTTTATAATTACTATTGTTAACTGTATTTCCCCACCACTTATTTTATTCTGTCTCTCCTTTAATCCTGTCCCTCTTACTGATCATTCCCTCCCTCAATATTTCCCTTCTTTTATCACCCCTCCTTCTCATAGCCTCTACCTCTCCTGCTTTCCTACAGGGTAAGAGGGATTTCCAAACCCATATTCAGTGTATGTTATTTCTTCTTTGAGCCAATTCCAATGAGAATAAGGTTCACTTACTCACTCTCTCCTTCCCTTCTTCCCTTTCATTGTAAAAGATTTTTCTTGCCTTTTTTTAATGGCAGATAATTTATGCCATTCTACTTCTCCCTTTCTCTTTCTCCCACTATATTCCTCCCTTATTGCTTAATTTCATTTTTAAATAGATATTATTCCTTCATATTCAACTCACACCTGTGCCTTCTGTCTATTTATACTCCTAAACTGCCATAATAATGAGAAAGTTCTAATGAATTACAAGTACCATCCTCCCATGTAGGAATGCAAAGAAATAAAACTTATTAATTCCCATATAATATCATTTACCTGGTTACTTACCTCTTTATGTTTTTCCTGAGTCCCTATATTTGAAAATCAAAATTTCTATGCAGCCCTGGTCTTTCCATCATGAATGCTTGAAAGTCCTTTATTTTATTTAATTCTCATCTTTTCTTCTGAAGGATTATACTCAATTTTGCTGGGTAGGTGATACTTGGTTGTAATCCCAGCTCCATTGCTTTCTGACTATTATATTCCAAGCCTTTTGGTCCTTTAATATAGAAGTTGCTAAATATTGTGTTATCCCTCCTCTAGTTCTACTATACTTGAATTCTTTCTTTTGGATACTTGAAATATTTTCTCCTTTACCTGGGAGTTCGAGAATTCAATTGTAATACTCCTGGGAGTTTTCAATTTGGAATCTCTTTCAGGAGGTGATCAATGGATTCTTTTGATATATATTTTATCCTCGAACTCTAGAATGTCAGAAAAGTTTTCTTTAATAATTTTTGAAAGATAATATCCAGGCTCTTTTTTTTATCATGACTTTCAAGAAGATCAACAATTTTAAAATTATCTCTTCTGGATCTATTTTCCAGATCAGTTGTTTTTCCAATGAGATATTTCACTTTTTGTTTTAATTTTATTGTACCTTGATTTCTTATAAAGTCATAAGCTTCCATTTGCTCAATTTTAACTTTTAAGGAATTCTTTTCCTTACTGAGCTTTTCTATCTTTTTTTCTCATTTGGCGAATTTTGTTTTCTAAATCGTTCTCCTCACAAGCTTTTTATATTTCCTTTTGCAACACTCTCAATTCTCTTCCTAATTTTTCTTCTCTCCTTCTTACTTGATTTTCAAAAATTTCTTTTGAGCTCTTGCATAGCCTGAAACCAATTCTTATTTTTCTTGGAGGCTTTGGATGCAGGATCTTTGACTTTGTTATCTCCTTCTGAGTGTGTGCTTTGATTTTTCTTGTCACCATTGTAACTTTCTATGGTCAGAAATTTTTTCTGTTGTGTGCTAATTTTCCTAGCCTATTTCTTGGCTTTAAACTCTTTGTAAAAGTTGGATTCTGTTTCTAGGGTGCAAGTTGCACTGATTCAAGCTTAAATATATGCAGCTGTTTTCAGAGATCCTTCAAGGAATCTTACTACAAACACTCTCTTCTGCCCTGGAATTGTTAATAGTGTCCCCATCCCCATAAAGCTATAGATCTAGTGTGCTAAAGCAATGGATTTCTTCCTCAGTGCTAATAAAGTGACCTCCGGGGAGCTGCCCGGACCGCCTCCATAGTCCAAGGCCCTCTCACAATATTGAAAATTTTTTTCTATCAACCTTCTAAGTCATCTTTGATATATCTGGGCTTAGAGGTCTAGAAACCACCTTCTACCTCTAATTCAGAAATCCTGCTTTGCTGGTGGACCGGTACTGGAATTGAGACTATACTGGCACTTCCTGTACTGGAACTGCATGCTGAACTTTCCCCCTGTCACCACAAATCTTTTCTGTTGACCTTCCAAGTGCTCTTTGGTTTCTCTGAGCTGAGAGGTCTGAAAACCACCAGTACTGCCACTGATTCAAAGGTCCCTAGATCAGTTCTTGCTTTGCTGGCATGGAGCCTGGGCTGCACTGGCATTGCTTGAATCAGGACTTCATGCTGGACAACCACCCTGGTGCCACAAACCTTTCCTGCTCTCCTAAGTTATCCTTGCCTAGAAAATATTCTACTCCATCTTTTTGGGTGTTCAGATGCTTTAAAAACTTGTTTAGAACCATTATTTAAAGAAATTTGGAGCAGTTGGGAGAGAGGTCAGGTGAGTTTTTTTCTTTACTCCACCATCTTGGCTCTGCCTCATAAAATAAATTTTAAAAAATTATAGTAATGTAAAATAAAATTCACATATTATAGCTTTCTCTAGATATATTTAGATAACCATATCTATAAACCAGATAGATATAGATATAAAGGAAAAAGGAAGGCAAAGTTTATCTTACCAGGGGATACTAATACAACTTTTTCTAGAGGACATTATAATATAGTATTGTAAGTAACATTTAGTTATTGTGGAACACATATAAATAACAAGCTCAGTTTTACACATTAACATGATGTAAGAGAGCCATGAAAACAAGAACAAAGGGGCTCAGAAAAAGCCTTGGCTGATCATATCTTGTATATAGGTGCTACAAAGCCTTGAACCAATGTCCTTACACGCCTAGTAATGTGCAGCCACTCTTTCTCAAGGTAGAAATGAGAAATTTCAAGGACTATTGAACACTCTGAGAATTTTCACAGTGGATCAGCGCAAAGTTATTTAGCCCAGGTGTTTTCAGTAATCGTGATGCATTGGAAAAATTCACAGTGCTCAATGGGCCTCAAACTCCACCTGCTTGGTGTGGTGGTTAAGTATTAGCTCACTGGATTGTAAAATCCAATATTCAGGATCACTGGCTGCTGTCTCCAGATTTTTTTCTCTCCCTGTCACTGGCTATATGTGAATGTGTGTATACATACATATATATATATATATATATATATATATATATATATATATATATACACACACACACACATATATTATATATATACACACACATATACACACACATATATATACACATATATATGTATATACATATATATGTATATATACATACATATATGTGTATATATGTATATACATATATACATACATATATATGTATATATATGTATACATATATATACATTTATATATATATATATACACACATGGTATGGTATAAGTTGCTACCAGGTCTTCATTCCTCTAATATATTTAATTATTTTATTTTTATGCTTAATAGTGAAAATACATGTGAAGTTAGTTTTCAACATTCACTTTTATAAGATTTTTAAGTTCCAAATTTTTCTCCCTCCATTTTTCCCCTCCTGTCTCCCCAAGACAGCAAGAAATCTGATACAGGCTATGTATGCACAATCATAATAAACATATTCCCACATTAGTCATGTGGGAAAGAAGAATCAGAAGAAAAGGGGAAAAGCCACAAGAAAGAAAAAAAAAAAAAACTAACAACAACAAAAGTTAAAATAGTATGTTTCGATCTGCATTCAAACTCCATAGTTCTTTCTCTGGATGTGGTAGATCATTGTATTTGTATTGTCATGGACCCTTATATTTCTGAGAACTAAGTCTATTATAGTTGATTATTTCACAATGTTGCTATTACTGTGTGCAATGTTCTCCTGCTTCTGCTTACTTCATTTAGCATCAACTCATGGAAGACTTCCCAGGTTTTTCTGAAATCTACCAGCTCATCATTTCTTACAGCACAATATTATTCCATTACATTCATATACCATAATTTGTTCAGCTATTTTCCCCCAATTGATGGGCATATCCCCAATTTTTGATTCTTTGACACCACAAAAAGAGCTACTGTAAATATTTTTGTACAAGTGGGTTCTTTTTCTCTTTTTTTGATCTCTTTAGGATCTGGATCAAAGAGTATACACAGTTTTATATCCTTTTGGCATAATTCCAAACTGTTCTCCAGAATGGTTGGATCACTTCACAACTCCACCAACAAATCATTAGTCTTCCAACTTTCCCATATCTTCTCCCGATATTTACTTTTTCTGTCTTATTAACCAGTCTGATAGGTGTAAGGTTCAACCTCAGGGTTGTTTTAATTTGTATTTCTATAATCAACAATGATTTTCAGCATGTTTTCATATAACTATAGATAGCTTTGATTTCTTTATTTGAAAAATGTTGTTTATATCATTTGACCATTTATCAACTGGAGAATGACTTGTATTTTTATAAATTTGCCTTAGTTCTCTACATATTTGAGAAATTAGACCTTTACCAGAAATCCTGACTATAAAAATTGTTTCCCAGCTTTCTTCTTTCATTCTAATCTGGTTGCATTCATTTTGTTTGTTCAAAACTTTTTAAATTTAATATAATCAAAATTATCCTTTTTACATTTTGTAATATTATATATCTATTATTTCATTATAAATTCTACCCTTGTCCATAGACCTATTAGATCTAATAGGTAAACTATTCCTTGCTGTCCTAATTTGCTTATATTATCCTTTATTTCTGTCATGTGTGTGTATGTATGTATGTATATATATATATATATATATATATATATATATAGAGAGAGAGAGAGAGAGAGAGAGAGAGAGAGAGAGAGAGAGACCTTCTCTTGATAAATGGTGTGAGATGTTGATCAGTACCTAGTTATTGCTATATTTTTCCAGTTTTTCTAGCAATTTTTGTCCATTAGTGAGTTCTTATCCCAGATGCTATAATCTTTGGGTTATGTATCAAACAGGAGTTACTACAGTAATTGGTGGTGGTGTCTTGTGTACCTAACCTACTCCACAGATCTGCTGCTCCATTTCTTTGCCAGTACTAAATAGTTTCAATAATTGCCACTTTATGACTAAATCACTTCCCTCTGCATTTTGGAAATTAATTTCTTCAATATTTTTTATCTTTTTTTTTCTTTCAGATGAATTTTATAATTTTTCTTACTTTATAAAATATTTTTTGGTAATTTGATTAGTATGGCACTGGCTGTTAGTTTATTTAGGTATAATTGTGATAGTTATTATATTTGCTTGGCCTACCCATGAGCAATTGATATTTTTCCAATTATTTAGATTTGACTTTATTTGTGTGAAAAGTGTTTTATAGTTGTATTCATATTGTTCCTGGATTTCTCTTGGAAGGTAGACCCCCAACTATTTTATCTTATCTATACTTATTTTAAATGGAATTCCTCTATCTCTTCCTATTGGGTTTTATTGATAGTATGATGATGATTTATGTGGGTTTATTTTATATCTGCAATTTTGCTGAAGTTGTTAGTTATTTTAAGGAGTTTTTAGTTGATTCTGTAGAATTCTCTAAGTATATGCCATAATATCATCTGCAAAGAAGACTACTTTTGTTTCCTCATGGCCTTATCACAATTCCTTTAATTTCTTTTTCTTTTCATTGCTAAAACTAACATTTCTAGTATATTATTGAAAAATTGTGCTGATAATGGAATCCTTGTTTTAGCCCTAATCTTATTGGGAATGCTTCTAGCTTATCCCCATTATATAAAAGGCTTGCTGATGATTTTAGATAGATACTATTTATCATTTTAAAGAAAGCTCTATTTATTCCTATGCTCTTTAGTGTTTTTTAATAGGAATGGGTGCTATATTTTATCAAAATCTTTTCCCGCACCTATTGAGAGAATCACATGGTTTCTATTAGTTTTGTAATTGATATGTCAATTATATTGAGAGTTTGTCTAATATTGCATTCCTGCTATAAATCCCTTCTGGCCATAGTGTATTATTCTGGTGATAAATTTCTGTAATCTCTAATATTTTATTTAAATTTTTGCATTAATATTCCTTAGGAAAATTAGTCTGTAATTTTCTTTCTCTGTTCCTAGATTAGGTATCAGCATCATATTTGTGACATTAAAAATTTTGTTAGGGCTTCTTCTTTGCCTATTTTTTCAAATAGCTTATATAGTATTAGAATTATTTCCTCTTTAAAAGTTTGCTAGAATTCTTTATAAATCCATTTGGCCCTGGAGATTTTTTTCTTAGGGAGTTCATTGATAACTTGATAAATTTCTTTTTTTCTAAAATGTTGTTATTTAAATATTTTATTTTCTTTTTTTTAATCTGGCTAAATTATGTTTTTATAAATATATAGAGTAATATGTATATTTATGCCATATTCCAAAAATCTCATAGCCAACTTTTATAAAATTCTATTATTTCTTATTTAGTTAGTTATTAGATATAACTAGTTCTAAGAGGGAGAGGTTGATATCCTCCATTAGTGCTTTCTATTCTTCATGTAAACTAATTTAATTTCTCTTCTAAGAACTTGAATGTTATTATCACTTGGTGCATACATGCTTAGTATTGACATTATTTCATTGTCTTTGGGAGTTTTTAGCAAGTTGTAGTTTCCTCTTATCTCGTTTAATTAGATCTATTTTTGCTTTTGCTTTTTCTGGGATGAGAATCACTATCCTTGCTTTTTTTTTTTAACATTAGCTGAAGCACAATAGATTCTGCTCCAGTGTGTGTGTCTTTCAGCTTCAAATATTTTTTATTGTAAAAAATAAAAATAAAAAACAACATATAGTAGGACTCTGGTTTTTAATCCATTCTACTTTTTGCTTGTATTTTATGGGAGAGTTTATCCCATTTACATTCACAGTTATGATTCATAACTCTATGTCTCTATGTCATATGTTCCCCCATTCATGCTTTTCTTTCTCTTTTCATCTTAGCCCTTATCATCAGTGTTTTTCTTTTGACAACTATCTCTTTCATCCGATCTTCTTAAAGCCCTCGTTAGTGGACTTTGTCTCCATATCCTCAACATAATTTTAAAGGAATTGCTTTCTTCAATTTTTGCCCTTCCTTTTTCAAGCTGTTGACTCTATTTTGCATACTTTTCATTTCTTTCCCCAACTTTTCTTCTGTCTCTTTTATTTGGTTTTTTAAATCATTTTTGTACTCTTCCAAGAAGGCTTTGTGGACTTGCAGTCAATAATTCATATTCCCCTTTGAAGTTTTGCATGTTAGCATTTAGATGTTGTAGTCCTCTTCTGAATTTGTGTTTTGATCTTGCCATAATAGCTTTTTTATGGTCAGGGTTCTTTTCTGGTTTTTTGTTCATTTTGTGGCTTTTAAAGTTGAGCTCTGTTAGGATTCTTACAAGGTGCTAAGAAACTGGATTGGCTATAATTATCTAATTTAGCATGGTATTTAACAATTCTCTAGTTTAGAGTTCACACTTTTCACACTTTTAAGAGAGCATACTTTTAAAAAGCTCCCACAAGCCCAGGGAATACCCACAAGCCTATTCTCTGGGAGGATATAAGGATCCAGGATTCAGGGAGGAGGAGTCAAGATTTCATTCCCATGTCTACCTTCGTGTTGTCTGGAGGCTTTCGATTCAGAGGGAGCTAAAGGCTGAAGCTGGCTGGAGACAATCCTGACAAGAGGGAACCAAGGAAAGAGATAGGCCTCTATTAAAGCTAGCCAGACCCCAGGAAAAGATTTAAGACTTTGAAGGACACAATAAAGGATCTGGATTTTAACTCCTGGCTGCATTTTGGAATTATTGAACTGAACTGAAAGAAAGACTACCTCCAGAAGCTCCCCAAGAGATCTGCTTCCAGAGAATGATTACATTTTAGAGAAATAGATCATTACAGAGCTCCGCTTCTGAAGCATGGAGAACACTATCCTAAACTTTTTGTGTTTGGAGGCAGAGGCCTGGTCTCTGGCTCTGAGCAGTAGGGTCTCAAGTGCTGGTATCCTGCTTTGTCTAGTTGTATTTGTACTCTAGATTTGGGAGCTGTCAATTTCCCTTTTGTACTGGAACTGGAGTCCCCACAGCTGGTTTGATATATCACTGGCCTCCTAAGCTAGGAAAATGGACATGGCCTTGGTCACTGATCTGTGCTGTGGCTAAAATCTCTCACTGGCATGCCTGAACATCTATACTGGGCTATGCTCCCCTTTTACCCAAAAGACAGATCTTTCCTGAAATCCTTCTAAATTAATTCAAGCTGGAATAATATTTCACTTCATCTTTTTTGGTAGATTCTGTCACTCAAGAATCTGTTTAGAGGCTTGAATTAATGTAAATTCTAAGGAAACTGCAGAGAACCTAGGGAACTTCCTGGCTTTTCTCCATTGTCTTGGCTCCACTTTCTATTATTTTAAATAGATAGAAAAATGTCAATCAAGATTCTTTGTAGGGTTTTGCTTCTATGACAGAAGAGATTGGGCATATATCTGCCTTTGCTTATATAATATATGTTTGGGAGGATAATGGAATAGCATAAGGATATTTATTTAGAACTACAGAGCTGACCACTTAAAGATCTCTTGTGCAAAAGTCTCACTTTGCACATAAGTGAGAGGGACTTAGCCAAACTCACACAATTAGTCAGGATTGTAGTCAGGATTTGAACCGAGTTTTTCTGACTAAAAATTATGGGCTTATTTCATGTCCAAAGTTAGGTCTTAGTAGATATATTCATACATTTAGAGGGTTTTTTAAAGGTTATTTTTTTCTGCTTGATTATGGCCAAGTCATTTTGCCCTTACAAGCCTTGGTTTACTTACCTGTGGGGAAAAAAACGTTTGTATTATTAAGGCTTATTAAGAATATTATTCTTAATAAGAATATATTCTATAAATATGAATTTTTTTTAAAAAATAGGTGATGAGTAGTTTCCAAATATTCAATATGACTGACACAATTTGTATCACTCCCATTATAATAATGGTATGATAATTCACCTTCTTAATCTCCCTCAAAAAAATTTGACACTGAAATTATCTTTTGGATTACCACCAACAACCTGGATTTGCATGGCATTCCTTGATCCTGGTTCTTTTATCTGTCTAATTTCTCAATTCCTTTCTTTAGATTGTTGTTCACACCCATACTCTTATCACTATCTCCTCCAAAGAGCCTCAAATTAACATATTTTCTTTTAAAAAAAAATTTAGCTGTGTACATATTTTATTTTTACTTCTATTAGAATTCAAGGGCAAGGACTATTTCATTTTTCTACTCTTTATCCCCAGTACCTAATATGATATTTTGTAAGTTTTTTTTTAATATTGATAACCTTCATTTTAATATGACCTATATTTCCAACTGTGTTCTTTACTTGATCCAAAAGAAATTTCTTAAAATTAAAAAAAAAAATCCAAGGGAAACTAATTAGAACATTTTTGAGCATGATATCATAATTAGTTTGGTCTTCCAAAACTGCCATAATTAAAGAAGGACCTTTCTTCTTTTATCTCTTTTTGGGGTTTAAGCACTCTATTTCAATTATTTTATTTTTATTTCCCCCCTTATTTCTGTTTCCATTGCATAAACTGTTTTTCTTTTTGTATTAGTTTGCCAAGACCTCTCCATATTTCTCTTTATTTGTCATATTCATCATTTCTTACATTACAGTAATATTTCATTATATGCATGTACAACATTTTGGTCACCCATTTATCATTCAGTAATAATCTACCTTATAAATATAAATATTTTTAGTATATATAGTTCTTTTTTTCATCACTAGTCTCAGAAGAATTTCTAACACAAAGAACAGTCATATTTTAAATACTTTACTTTCAGAAATCTAAATTGCTTCCCAAAATGATTGAATCACTTAGCAACTAAAACAACAATAAATTGGTTTTTCATCTTTCCACAATTCCTGTCACGTTGACTATTCTCGTCTTTTGTCATCTTTGACAATTTTAATTTGCATTTCTCATATTGCTACTGATTTGGAACACTTTCATAAAGTTCTTAATATGCAATTCTTCTGAGAAGTGTTTTTGACCTTTTGGATCTTTTGATTGCTTATATATCGGGGAATGGCTTTTGATCTTATCCATTTCTGTCAGTCATCTATATATCTTAGTTATCAAATCCCCAGCAGAGGAATTTAATATAATTTTTAATTTCTCTTTTTTCTCTTGGTACTTATTTAGCTTCCTTGTTTTTCTGTCACTTGGTACTTAAACAAAGAGTCTGCCTCCAATCACTTTTCCTTTGTTTTTTTAAGAATAGCCTCCAAAATTCTTTATATTGAAAATCCATCTTTTTTTTAGGAAAGATTAGGTTCAAATTTTCAGGATACATAATTTTCATGTCACAGTACCTATTGTTTCACTGTATTACACACACACACACACACACACACACACACACACACACACACACATTTCAGTATTAATTATTTCATTCTATTTTATGGTTTCTAATTGGTATGGTCTACTCTCATATTAGTTGAGATTCCTTTCCTTTTTATTTGAAAGGTTTTTTTTTTGCTAGACACTTTCAGCATAAGTTACTTGTCTGGAATTTTAAAATTTAATGTGTAATTGAGTTTGAAACAGAGATAGATTGTTACTGTTGTTAATTGTTGATTTTATTTTGTGTGTCTTAGAGATGATCAGCGTATTGTTTCAATCAGTGTCTTTTTTTTTTTTTCATCTAAAAATTCCAGGTAGCTTTCACATGTATTTCCTGTGTTGTGATGTTCAGATTGTTTTTTCTACTTCTTCATGGAGAATTATTATTTTTAAGCTGTTTTCTACACATCTTGTCTTTATGGTCAATGATTTTGGCTTGCATAAAGATCATGTGTGTGCTTTTAATATTTCTGCCATTTCCTTCTTATTTTAGCAGATTTCCTTCCCGCAATCCCAGCAGATTCATATCCCAAATATGTTAAATCTCTCCCTTTCTTTTGGAGAAATTTTCAATTAATGATAGATTGATTTATTTTTGCTAATCTGAAAGTTATATTTTAAAATTCGTTATTTAATTATTTTTAAACAGAGTCCCAAATGCTTTTCCTTCTTCTTACCCACTGAGAAGGCAAGCAAAATACTATCAATTATAAATGTGAAACATTTAAAAAATATTTCAATATTAACTATGCTGTAAAAAAATTAAAAATATAAGGAAAATGATAAAATGATACTTCAATTCATTCTCCATACAAGAATGTGAGCAATTTAATTTTATTGAGTTTCTTATAATTAGTCTTTCATGTTTAACTTTTTAAACCTTGTGTTTGGATGTCAGGTCTTCTATTTGGTTCTGGGCCTTTCATCAGGTATACTTGAAAATCCTTTAATTTATTAAATATCCATTTTTTTCAAAGGAATATAGCATTCACTTCTTTAACATGGAAGTTGCTAAATCTTTTGTGATCCTGACTGTAACTCCATAATATTTAAATTGTCTCTTTCTGGCTACCTAAAGGATTTTCTATTAAATTATATGTCCTTGATCAATTTTCTGACTCAGTTGTCTTCCCATTAAGACATTTCCATGATTTTTCTTTCATTCTTTTGACTGTTTCTTGATGTATCATAGAGTCATTAGCTTCCACTTTTCTAATTCTAATTTTTAAGGAATTATTTTCTTCAGCATGTTTTTGTACATCTTTTTCATTTGGTCAGTTCTTTTTAAAGAGTTCTTTTCTTTAGTTTATATTTGCACCTCCATTTGACTGATTACTATAAGGAATTTTCTTTATTGAATTTTTGTGTCACTTTGATCATCAAACCAGTTCAGTTTTTTAAAAGATATTTTCTTCAGTATTTTTGTACCTCTTGTACCAAGCTATTAATTCTCATTTCATATTTTTTCACACTTTCACTTCTTTCCCCAATTCATCCACTACCATTAATCTCTTTTTTTGACTTACCAATTTTGGGGGGAGTGAGAGGTGGAAGCTTGTATGTATCCTGTTACTATTTTTCTTTGAGGCCTATAGGAAGAGGTTATAACTCTTTTCACAATGTTGTCTTCATCTGAATTTATGTTTTGATCTTCCATACCACCATAGTAACTTTTATGGTCAAGTTCTTTTTTTGTCACTAACTCATTTTCCAGCCTATTTTTTCTTCTTTTAATTTGATGTGAAAATTGTGATCTGCTCACTTTGTGGTGAAAAGGACTGTTCCATGCTTTAGACTTTTTCACGCTACTGTTTACAGAAATAATTCTGAGGGTCTACTAATTTTTGATGCTTCCAAGGTGCTGTGATCTGGGAAGAGATATGATCATTGCTCTCCAGTCTGAACTTTGGTGTTTATCCAGGAAGATCCTTTACTCCCCTGCAGTCACAATTGCTAGTTCTTCTCTTAACCCTTGTTCCCTGTTCCCCTGTAGCAGGAAGCACTTGTGTTCCTCTTTGATTTGGAATTGTGACTGACTGTAACATCTCCTCTTTGCCCTGCAACTGTGACCCATAACTCTGGATGGACAATAGAGTTGTCAGTCAGTGCCAGCTACATCCAGAGTCAACAAAGGATCCCTTGTTATTTCTTTTTGACCAATTGTCTGACTTCTATTTTGGGTGAGAGCTCCCAGAGACATTGCTACTGTCACTATTATGACTATAGTGACCAGGCTGTGCCCTGGGCTGGACTCCACAAACCACTCCTGCCAACCTCCTCAATTGTTTTAGACCGGAAAAATATCTCACTTTGACCTATTGTTGACTCTGCCACTCCAAAAGTTGATTTGAAGAGTTATTTTTAAATTATTTGGAGAGGAATGTTGGGAAAGTTCATCTGGGTTGCTGCCTATACTCCTCCAAAATGGTTTTATTTCTAAATTGAAAGCTTTACTTCAGCATTGGATAAGTAATTTGCATTTACTTGCTTCATGGTAGTCTATTAATTGGGGCAGTGATATCACAAGATAGTGATTAAATTAAGAAAGCCTCAAGAAGTGAGTCAATGCTCTCAAGAATAAACTGAATAAGGGCATAAGCAAAAAAATTATGTTTAATGATTTCATGATTGAACCCAATAAATCTATCCATTAGCACACCATTCAAAGCAGAAACAGCTTCAGTTAATAAGTGTCATGTTTCTAATAATAATGCTTTTAATATTGTTAATACTAATAATTTCTTTAGGTGCCATAGATGTATTGTAAAGATATTGAATAGTTGATGTACTATTCTTTTATATTATCTCCAAAGCATATTTTCTTCTGACTTTTCTAAGATCATTCTTACCTATATGTCATTATATTGTCTATAACTAATCAAAGCAACAGTTATCCAAAAAGTTTATATTTCTGTTGGTTTTAATTTGGATCATGAAGACTAAATATCCCATTTTTGAAGTTTCCATTTTTATCACCTTTAGCAGTCTTCATCATCAAACTTCCATGTTTGAAGACATCAAAGACAACTAGTGGTTCAGGGGATAGAACACTGAAACTGGAATTAGTAAAATGAGTTCTGACCCAGCCTGAGATTTACTAGTTCTTTGACCCTAGGCAAGTCACTTGATCTCTCTTTTCCTCAGTTTCCTCAACTGTAAAATGGGAATGATAACAATTAATAGCACTATCCTCCTGGAATTGTTTTAATAATCAAATGAGATAATATTTGTAAAAAGACAAAAAACAAAAAACAAATCTGTTTGGCACAGGGCCTAGCAAATGATAGTACTTAATGAATGCTTATTTCTTCCTCGCCCATGCTAATTTTGTGGGACATCAGGGTCTTCAGGTACCAATTGACTTGTTTTGACACTCTCAAAAAATTCCACCAATACTATGTTAAATTAACTTGAAATTTTAAAAAATCAGTCTTTCAAAAGACCTATAATTTCTTCAAAAAGAATACTTCTTCCATTGATGAAAATAGAAATGTGCTTTTGAGTAGATATTCTTCATGATAAGCTGTCACCAAAAGAATTCACCACCTGGGGGACCAACCTTCTGCACTAAGTAAGATTGATCCTTGGGCACCAAACATCCACTGTGCTGCTGATCTTGTCCTGCTGCTTTTTAACATGAGCCAAATCTAGGTTCATTCTCTTAACACCTTAAGGCACTGGAGGAAAGGGAAACAAGGAAGAGGATGAAGGAGAAATCTGATTCTAAATTTGGTGATTCTATTTCTCAGGATTCACTCCTGAGCTTCTCTGATGCTTGCCATGTTCGTCTAGAAGCATTGTCCTGAATGGCAGATTCTCTGAGACCCTGAAGTCCTTATTCAGATTGGGTCTGAAAAAGCAGAATCCTTCCTGAGCCCAAAGGCCCTGTCTTGCCTACCATGATGTTCAAAAGCAACAGTATAATAAGTGTTCTAATCTGAGCTCAGTCCTAAAAATAAAACAGATGTTGGAAGGGGGGGACTACAACGTTAACTTCTGAGAAGTTGAAAGCCCTAGAGTAGAGCTTCCAATTATCACTTTCCAAGGCCTCTTCCTATTGTATCTGCTTAGATAGGCACTTCAGGGAAAAAAATCCTCTTCTGTCTATTCATGCCCAAATGGACCGATTGAGAAAGTTAGTAAAATATACTGTGTGGCTATAGACAAAGATAAGTATGGGGAAGAGGGGAAGTCTTCATTTTTTGCTAACATTCCCCTTGACGATGCAGCAGTGCTATGAGAGCCCTTGCTGAGCTAATGACAGCAAGCCTAATTAAAGAATAATTAAAATATGGAAAATCATTTTTCCACCTCTGCGTCCCATTTCTCTTAAGCAGAGCCAGGAGACTTGTCCTGCTATAGTAGTACTTGATCCTCCCCTGGAAGAGGTCACCAAAGGAAAAAGAAAAGTCCAGAGAGGCTTTGAGAGGGAGCAGAGCTTGTCCAGCCAGCTGGAGGACAAACTGAGTTGCTGAAAATCTCTAATGACTAGTGCTGGCTCTTAACTAGAGAGCAAAAGCACGGGATTCTATTGCTCTCAACTCATCCTTTCCCAAATAAATATATATTTCTCTATGTATTTAAAATAAATCCACCTCCTGCAAGAGAGGACTTGTAGTAAGTTGGTACATTTTAAAAAATGCATTGTTTCATATGAATAACAGTTCATTAAGTTGTGCTTTAACTTGCCTTTCTTTGTTAGATTTTAGTTAAAATACCAATGGGTGGGGGGGTTATTTTGTTTTTGTTTTGGGGGTTTGTTTGGTTGTTTTTTTTGTTTTTTTTTTTTTTTTGGTGATTTGGACAGTTCCATGTTTATACCACTATGGTGTAATGGAAAGAAGAGGGCTGAATTTTAATTCAGAAAGTTAAAGTCGGAATTCTACCTTACCATACACTTCCTGTGTGATGTTGGCAAGTCTCAGCCTCTCAGTAATCTGGCCAACTCTCTGTAACTGATACTTTCAGAGAAGGTACTGATATATAGGAATTTCTTTTAGCAATGAAATCGTAGATATATTTCTGATTCTACAATGATAGCTCTAAAAATAGAGTCTATGTCATTCAAACCCATTATTTTACAAATGAGGAACCTGACAATCAGAAAAAATGGGAGCTATTTACCCAAAGTGGTAGGGAACTGGACTGTCACTGTCAAAGGGCATTGAGCTGAACTAGACTACAGGGAAGGGAGAAAAAGCATTTGATTCTCTTCTGCAATGGAGTATATGTAGCACGTCCAAAAGCTAGAGCTTTTCTTTCCCCGCGAATTAAGGAAGTCAAACGCCATTGATTAGACTTAGCTAATAGCAAATACAGTGGAATCTTCCCTCTGGAAACACTGGTGCAACTCAATTGCCACCAGTATTTCCACAAGCTAATAGAATTGTCCTTCAAATTCACAGTACCCGATGAAATTGCCGGCAGATATTTGGACATCTCCCAAGAGAAGGCCTGGATCCTTGGAAAGGTGACTCTCAGTGATCTCTGACCCAGAGCTTTCTTGGCCCTGCCTATCAGGCAACATCTATCATGACTAAAGGCCTCTGGCCCACTAGCAACATTTCCCAAGAGGTGGAACCCAGACAGTAGCCAGGCGCCAGCTAACTCCTCAACTGCAAGTTGGTTCTTGGTTTTGTTTCAGGGCCTTTTAAGTGAGCAATGCTTATCCTTTGAAATCAAATTTCTATGGATCCATTTCATTTAGAACTGACCAAGCCCAGTAGAGCAATTTCAACCAGGGAAAAATAAAACAGAACAACAGTCACAAAATCTGTAAGTAAATCACTTTGTAGTTTCCAAGCTCTCTGTGATTTGCTTTCATGGTGTCAATGTATAGCCATCCAGCCTCAAAGCCAAAGAGACCCAAGACCACTTTTTAAGACTACAAGTTGCAGAGAAGGTGGCAACCTGCATTGGTAGAGAGAGTTTACATACCTGGGAGTTTTCTATACCAATGAATTCACAGCCCTAGTCTCTACTCCTTTCTAATCTCTTGTGACACCTTAAATGCATACTAGAGGTTTTCCTACATGGTTCAGTGCTATTATGGGACAGAGAGAAAGAAGTTGGGGGAGGGAGGACAGATGGGAATAAAGAGCAATCAGAACACATTAGACCTTGCTCAGGATCCCCTCAGCACTTAGGGACCCCATCTGCTCTCCTAATTGTCACTTGTTTATGCTGCTTTATAGGCATTTTTCTGGCTTAGCCACGCTTGTGTGGGTAGCATAAGGAACAGCAAAGGACGGTGGGGATGGCGCTGACAGCAGTGAGAAAGACCTAGGGTTAAGCTCTGTCTCTAACCCATATTAGATTCCTAATGTCCTATGCTGTTCAGTGCCCCCAGTATCTCTTTAAGAAGTTAGTTTAAGAGAGCTCAGTATAATGAGCAGAGTGCCAGATTTGGCCTCAAGATGACTTGGGTTCAAATCTCACCTCAGACATTTATTTTCTTTCTAGAAATAGCTTAGTTTAATTTGGTACTTTGGGAGAAGAGAGGGAGAAACAATGGAAGGATTTAGGGTGGAAGTGATGGGGGTGATGCTCTGAATCCTGAGATGAAATGACTAATGCTGAACCTGAGTAACTAACTTAACCTTTGTCTGCTTCAGTTTCCTTAACTGTAAAATGAGGAGACCAGATGAGATTAAAAATGTCTGACATTCTATGGAGTTTGAATCATAAGGAATCAGTCAACACATACGGATGGTTGATTCTGAGTTTGCCTACTGCCTAAAAACTGCCATGATATCACTTGAGGAGAAAGACTGTGACACTTTTTGTGTCCTTCATGTACAGTCTTGTTTATGAAGCTACTTCAGAAATGTTTGCTGAATCAAATTGAATTGATGATATTTAGAATAAGGTAAAGGATGCTGTTGGCCAGTGAAATGGCAGATATAGGAACCACAGCTCCCAGAACCCTCCCTGGATCTGCCCTCTGTACCACTTGGGCTATCACAGATTCTAAAAGTCCACTTCCCCAAGGCTAAAGAACTAGCTTTCCTTGGAATGTGGACTTATAGTTGATAAGTGTTTTATTTTATTTTGTTAGGAGGAAGATAATTGAAGGGGGGATAGAAATCGTTCTTTCTTGTACCTCACAAGCACAACCTCTGCTTTCAAGCCAAGGCAAGATTCCAATTATGTGCTTCCTTTCTCCCATGATGGACCTTCTGATCTTTTCAACATTAGTCATTTCATCTCAGGATTCAGAGCATCACCCCCAACATTTCCATTGTTTCTCCCTTTCTTCTCCCAAAATACCAAATTAAACTAAGCTATTTCTAGAAAGAAAGCTTGTTAGCTCCTCTCAGGACAGATACCCACATGCTACAAAAGGAAGGCATTCTTAATTCTTTCTACATTGATAATACTGATTAAAAAAAAATTAGTTCACAGTTTGATATTTTGAGCTTTGTAGAGCATATCACTTAAAACAAACTTATAAAGTAGAGAGAGTATTATTATGTCCATCTGACAGATGAGAAAACTGAGCTTCAAAATATATAAGTGAGCTTTCCACTATTTGAGAAAAGATTTAACTTGTATCTTCAAGGTTCAAATCTCTAGTGCCTAGAATGGTAGCTCACACATATTAGGTGTTTAGCTGGATTGATTTAAGTTGAAGTGAAGTGAATTGGTTAACACATGGGTCCCCATAAATAGAATGGAGACCTAGATGGGCCCTCAGAGTCAGGATGAGGGATAGGATTCATCATATAATCACCTTGTACACCCATTAAGTTGGGAGAGAGGGCCAGGGCCACTGTAGGGAGATAAAGGTTTCAAAATTCAACCTCATCCACTTTTTCATTTTGCCTAAGGCCCACCCCAGCATCTGTCTCCATTTGTTCCCATCCAAAATGTCATTATGCTCTCTGTTTGTCTTACCTTCTGCTGGGGGGAAAAAGTAATGGAGAGAACAGGTGCCTACTTTCCTTTGACTTTGCTCTAGAATGCTGTCAATATTAATTTAATTAGCTTTTGCATAATCATAGGTTTACCATTTCCAAGTCTAATTTATTTTAATGCTGTTTGTACTGATTTGATGATTAAAGGGCTTGCTGGAGCCTTTGTTTCCATTCAAACATATTTATCATCATTTAAAAAAGTTCGTTGTTGTTTTCTCTTTAGGGTACAAATAAGACATGTCAGATGAGGATGGGTAATTTCATTTGGAGCTTCCCTGCTGGGGGTTTTTTCCCCTCTCTCCAAAATTTTTTATTTGTCGATCTTCTATCAAAATGGCAGGGGCAATCTGCCATGAAATCAGTGGTTTTTTTATGTTAACATTTTGGAAGTAATCCCAGAATTTGTTGTATGTCCTCATGTTCAGGGCCTACCACATCCAACTGCCAGCCTCATAGAGATGCCTAGAAATTTCACGTCAGCTACTGATTGGGGAAGTGATTGGGACAGCATATGAAGAATCATTTTATTTGTCTTATGCTCAGTGTCTTTTTAAAATTCTTTCTCTCCTATTTCTTTTCTACCTTTTCATCCAGGGCCATCTCCAGTCATCCTGATCTATATCTGGCCATTGGACACAGATGGCTCTGGAGGGGAAAGTGAGGCAGGTGACTTTGCCCAGCCCTCCCTCACTTCAATCCAATTCACTTGCATGTCACAGTATCACTTCCCTAATGTCATGGTCTTCTTTGAGAATAAGAAACAAACAACAACAATAACAATCTTTAATAATAATTTAGGAAAACGTTTCTTAACCTGTGAATTGTGACCCCATGTGGGATTGCATAATTAAATGTAGGGGTTGAAAATTATCATTTATTAACTGTAAGTGTTTGATTTGCATACATATTTTATATAACCATATACCCGGAGTCATATAAAAATTTCTTGAGCAGAAAGGGGTCTTGAGTAGAAAAAGTTTAAGAAGCTCTGATTTAGAAAGCATGCTTTTTAATTTCCATCAAACAGAATTTAATATCAGTGAGAAAACAAGAACTGGAATATATTAAACTCTGGGGATCCAAATTGAGACGGGCTTTGTTGATGAGGTAAAAAGAACTCACAGCTGATGGTAATTGTGAGTGACTGACCCTACACAGGTCATGAGAGAAGTTCAAGATCAGGGGTTCTTAAACTACTTCCCAAGGGCCAGATGTGTCCACTGAGGACGTTTATGCAGCCCACTGGTTATGACTAATGGGCTGAGGGGCGGAGACAAAGTGTGAGTTTTTGTTTTTACTATAGTCGGGCGGCCCTCCAACAGTCTGAGGGACAGTGAACTGGCCCCCTATTTAAAAGTTTGAAGACCACTGGTCAAGATGGTCTCCTAATACTAGTATTCAGTAGAACAGGCTCTCAAGTGCTGTATCCAAGGATGTTCCATGGAATTCCAGGGGTTTTTTGAGTATAGAAAATATATGGAAGAAAAAAACTTAGTAATTTAATTAATATACCAATAATAGTCCATTTTATTGGAATGTGAATCAGTTTATATTTCATTAGTTAAGAGTTATCATACCGGGGTAGTTAGATGGGTCAGTGGATAGAGAACCAGTCTTAGAGTAAGGAAGACTAATCTTCAATCTGTCTTCAGACACTTACTAGCTGTGTGACTCTGGATAAATTATTTCACCTTGTTTGCCTCAGTTTCCGTATGTATAAATGAGCTGTAGAAGGAAATAACAAACTATTCCAGCATCTTTGCCAAGAAAATCCCATGTGAGATCACAAAGACACAACTGAAATGATTCAACAACACTCTGGCTTTCCATCCTATTTCTATGACTTGTTAACAGTGTCTGGTCATCCTCTTGAAGCATAAGTTTCTTTATTTCAAAAAGGACAAAAAATACTTGCACTGGCTCCCAGGACTGTCGTTAGTTAACCACTGAGTGAATTATAAAGAGCTCTACAAATGCTATCTATTCAGAATGATAACAATAACCATCATAGCAAATGTCGTCCCCAGATGCATCTCAAGTGAATGCATGGGCAAGGAGCAGGCAGACTCTCTCAAACAGTTTTTTTTAGTACTGAACCTCATCACACCATCTATTGAAAATTATAGACAATAGAAGCTTCTATTATTTTTATGACTGATGTACTAGGAAAGCATGTGACAAGGTAGGAAAAGAAGCATTTTTGAAGTTTCCCTCAGGCAAAATGTGTCTAACATGGACAGTCCAATTGTACAATTTTCAGGTAGATCTTACTACGGAGACAATCGTACATGGGAAAAGTCTGCTGAAAATTGACATTAAGGAAATTATTAAGTGGCGAGGTAGATGTGTATTTTCATAGTTTCCGATGTAAAATTCAAACCAAAGATGAATTCCCTCTTGGCAATGAAGATCTGCCTACTCAGAGATGTTCCTAGTAATAGGCATTGAATGGCTGAACATGAATATCTCCTCAGTAAAATGCAGAACAATGAAAAAAATTGAAACTACCCACACTGAAGAAACAAAGTGGATGAAAGATACTTATTGTGCAGAGTTTAAGATGCAGTTAGGTAGACAGCCCATTGAAAAATTTGTCACTGGGGGCAGCTAGGTGATACACTGAAATCAGGAGGACCTGAGTTCAAATCTGGTCTCAGACATTTAACACTTCCTAGATGTATGACCTTGGGCAAGTCACTTAACCCCAACTATGAAAGGAAGGAAGGAATGATGGAAGGAAGGAAAGAAGGAAGGAAAAGGGAAAGGGGGAAAGAAGGGGAAATAGAGGAAGAGGGGAAGAAGGGAAAGGGAGGAAGGAGGGGGGAAGGAAAAGTAATCACTGAATATATCTGGGATAGCTACCTAGCAGGTAGAAGATGGGCTAAGTCTAGAATTTAGTAATATAAGAACAAGGCAGATTACTTTGGAGAAGTTGTTTTGTATGATATAAAGAAAAATGATGTTGACAGACTTTAGAACTCTATTATTAATCAATCATGGCTTCAGAGGAGTGATAGCAAAACAACCCTTTTCCTTTTGTCACAGAGGTGATAGAACATATATGTAGAATGAGACATGGATAATTGTGTCGCTTTGTTTGGCATATTTGGCATAGGAGATAATGAACTACAGTAGAAGTCAAGAAAATCTGAGTTCAAGCCCCATTTCTGACACATACTGTATGACTCTGGAGGAGTAACAATATCCCCTAGTGCAGGATATACTATAAGATATTTAGTATGTATGGGAATGCCTGCCATCTAGGGGAGGGGGTGGAAGGAAGGAGGGGAAATATTCGGAACAGAAGGGAGTGCAAGGGGTAATGTTGTAAAAAAAAAAAATTACCTATCCATATGTACTGTCAAAGAAGATGTTATAATTATAAAATTAATTTTTAAAAGGGCAGGTACAAGGGCAAGTTAAAAAAAAATATCCTAGTGCTTTCAGCAAGACTATAAATTGAAAAGGAAGATGTTGAACTGTAAAGAGCAATGGGAAAATTCATAGAACATATAAACACTGTATGATTTGTATTGTTTGTGATGATAATGACATGTCTGATCAGATAGATCGACTGAATATGACAGGAAAAAAGGGTGGGCCAATGTTGTGTGGAGAATAAGATAAGAGAAACACAAATAGTAACTTGGAACAGCAAAGACACAAAAGAACAGGAAGATGAAGTCTTCTGATAGAGGGGTTAGATCTCTATTAAAGATTTATGGGAAAGCACCCAAAAACTTACATGCTATGAGAAGTATGGAGAAGTGGAGAAATGAATGAGCAGAGGGAGGAAGAATAATGTCTTACTTTTAAATGGTAGGGTATATAAATTACAAAATTCTACATATATTCTCTTATTTGATACTCTGGATAAACTTCCTCAACAAGTTCTAGTTATCCCCACTTTACAGACAAGGAAAATGAGGCTGTATTATTAAGTGATTTTTTTCCAGGATTGTTAAGTGACTTTTGCAGGTGACACATACATATATGGTAGCATCTATGGTGGGCCTATAGCAGATGATTTTCTGACTCTTAAATTCCATCTAGACATCTCAGATTGCACACAATAAAGGAAATCATGGATCTGCCAAGGTATTAAGAGCCAAGTCTCCTCTTTGAGCAATTGTTTAAAGAGAATGCTAAATCACTTTAATGATTTTTGCAACTAGATCATAAGCAAGAAGGTCAAAATAGTGTGTGGCCCAACTGCTTGTAGCTGACCCTCACCATACTACCTCTTTGACCCCGGTCATTTTTTAAAATATAGCTGAAACTTATACTCCAGCTTCTAGACTACTAGACAACATCATCCATCAGTTTTCTGATGGAATCAAAATCTCATTAATCTGGCCACTGATATTGAAAAGAGGACATCATTTTTGCTGTCCTGTGGTTCTGTTACTATTCTTCTTCCTCCCTAAACTGAAATTCTGCTCCCTAACCACCACTATCCCATATATGCTTTCTGCCTCTTTTAGAACATGAGAACCTTGATGTTAAATATTGTTTTGCTTTTATATTTGTATGCCTAACACTGAGCATATCATTAGGCACATGGTATCCTTTCTCCTTTACTTTCCAGAGAGCTATCCATTATAAAGCAGAATTTGTAAGGAGAAAGAGAAAAGAGAAGAAGAAAAACCAATAAAGCAATTAATACCCTAATTATATGTGTATTTATGTAATTGTGGATATATATGAACACATACATAGATGTTATATGCCATACTCCATGTCCATTGGCCTCCCAGTTATGCAAAAGGGCAGAGGGATAAAGAAATAGGTTCTCATCTATCTTGCCTTCATAATTTCACAACTTTTATTATAAATTGTCTTGTAGTTTTTATTCCTTCCATTTACATTGTTATAGTTATTGTATGTGTTGTTCCCTGGTTCCTCTTGCTTCAGTTTGTATCAGATTATTTAAATCTTTCCACGCTTCTCTGTAGTTATTATGTCTGCTATTTCTTACAGCACGGTAATATTTCATTACAATCACGAACCCTAATTTGTTTATCCATTTGTTTAATCACTCCCCTTTACTAACACAGATAATTGAAAGTTATTTATAATGGTACTTTTTGGAAATAGCTTTTGAGGCTGAGATCGAAAGACAACAATGATCCTAAGACAAAGTCAAGGAAGCAGAACAGAGGTCTGGGGTCCTATCACCGATGACCTGCATTAATGGCTTGTAGTAAGCGAAGTTATTGAATTTGTCTTCCATTCATTTTAATTGTTTACAGCATCCTATAACAGCATGTATTCAACTCAATGGATTCCAATAATTCTTACTTCTACTGATTTCCAATCCTTTCAGTGAACAAGTATACTCACAGATACTCATGGAGACCCATGGGGGGGAACCAATAGAGACAAGTGCAGGATGTCTTTCTTAGTGGTCCAGATTCTAACAAAGTCATCCTGAGCAAATATAGAGGTGTTTTACATATCTGTGACTTGCTGTAGTTGGCTAGGAGGTCATGGTAGCTCATTTAAGTTATTTGTCATAGATGCATTAAAATGTAAGAACCCATGAGTAGAGATTGTATCTTGAGTATCCACACAATGGCTGGCCCCTAGTAGAGCTAAGTAAAGACTTGCTGATTGAGTGTCAGACAGATAGTGCAGCAGCATATCATAGAGAGGGCATGTTTGGGACCCAAGCCCTTGATGGACACAAATCTTGTTCACTTCCTAGGACTTCATTTCCTGATCTGTAAAAATAAGGAGTGGGCTGCCGGAGTCCCTTTTAGCTACAGATTGATGGCCCTATGATTGGTAATTCTAGTATTTGCTGTTTGATCTTTAAAAAGGCCCTTTCCTTCCCAGAGTCTCCATTTTCTCATATATATAGGGAAGATTCGGGGAATCAAAGAAGGGGGGAGGAGTATTGGTCAGCATAAGTAGAATAATAACTGAAAACAGAGGAGACAATGTTAATTATTGTGTTCTTAGGATTTTTAGTTGTCCCTCTAAGGAAAATGACCCAGGAGCTAGAAAGGGCAGAATAAAATGATAAAATACTTAATGGGGAGTTGAAGCCTAGTATTAAGAAAGCTGTCTTGATTTCAAGTCACCTGAGGTGAGAGAGAGGGAGAATAAGCACTTAAAAGGTGCTTACTGAGTGCAGGGCAGTGCAAAGCAGTTTGTAGTTAATACTTCCTTAAGAAAAAAAGAAAAAAAAAGAATATATCTTAAGATCCTGGGAAATGCATGTGTGTGTGTGTGTGTGTGTGTGTGTGTGTGTGTGTGCGCGTGTGTGTGTGTGTATAATACACAGAAACACACATGTACAAGCACATAGACATAAATGCACAGAGAAACACATACACATACACACACACACACACACACACACACACACACACACACACACACACGGTGAGTGTGATTGCTGGTGTCCCATCAGTGATGTTGGGGGAGCTCAAGGAAATGAACGAAGTATTCCCCAACTGGAGAAGGCTACTTGTGGTCCTGATTTGCAACAGAAATGAAAATCATGGGACATTAAGCTTCACTTGAATCCATAGAAATGGGGCTCCTTGTTTTCTCCTTTTGCTTTCTTCCTTTGCCCCCTACCCTTCATCTCCATCTCTTCCATGCTACTTTCTTTTTTCTTCTTCTAGTCAATCCCTTCAGGCTTTGGGGGCTCTGCAGGTTGCCAAGTATTAAAGCTGCCCATCAGTATTTACTATTAAAACCACCATTTCCCACAAATTGCTGGGGCATAGGTTTTGGGGACTGGGTTTCTGATTTCATCAATATGGGGAATTCCCGGGGAGGTAATTCTATCCACAGAAATAGATTGCACCTCCCCTATAATTTAGAGAGATGTCTAGGGTACTAAAAAATGAAATGACTTGCCTAGAGACACACATCCTTCTGTATCAAAAGTACAACTTAAACTCTACTCTTTTTTGAGGCAGTTGGGTAGTGTAGTGGATTGCTCACTGGGCCTGGATAATTAAGTCCAACTATAGGAACTTAATAGCTATGGGACTTTGGACAAATCACTTAACCTTTGTTTACCTCAGTTTCCTCTACTGTAAAAAGGAGAATAATACCATCGCTACCTTGCAGGGTTGCTGTGAGCATCAAATTAAAGTAGGTACCATATAAATGCTTACTCCCACCACCATCTAACTCTAAGGGCAGCTTTCTAGCCACTGTTCTCTACTGACTCAAACAAAAAATCCAAACTCTGAAATAGACCTGCAGAGAAAGACCTGCCCATAGGTAAATGTTAGGATGGGACCTCTGAGAGAGCTCAGCCACTGGCCACGTGCCAATCATCTTGGCACTTAGATTTGTGGGATTGGGAGGGATGTTGAATAGGAGTTTTCTTAGTTCCAGAGAACTCAGCCGACCTGCCAGACCCTTGAGAATTTGCCTTGCCTGTTTGGGGAAGATAGTTGGTGGTTGATGGCTATCTGCAGTCCAAGACCCTTTTGATAATTCAAATGCTATTTCAAATTCACCTAATTTACCATTTGCTATATGACTTCCCGTCTCTTGCCTTTGGAGTAAGAGCTTGTCCTGCAACAGCAGTTAAGGAAGTCGGTGCTTTTTTGGAATAACAGCCGCCTGCGCTTAGATTTGTAATATCTTCAAAATGCAGGTGGACTGAGAAAAAGCTCGTGAAGGTCAGAAGCCCGCAGCGCCACTCATCTCAGAAATACAGTTTATGGCCTGGGGCTGTATGTAATCTTTTCTCCACATGATCCATTGAACTGGCATAACTTGGAATCACAGGAATCGGAATCAGAAGGAGACTGATGTGAGCAGTCTGATGCTGCCCTTGATTTAACATATTCCCTCTCTGCTCCATTCACAGAGGAGGTATGTCCAGAAAATCTTTGCTGCAAATAATAGATGAGGCAACTGGGCTTCTGGGGAAAATGCACTGGATTAGGAGTGAGAAGAACTGAGTTCCGATTTTGGCTCAGCCTCTTATCCCTGCTGGGACTTTGGGACAGGTCTCTGTCCCCCTTGGGTCTGTTTTTTTTCATCTACAAAGTGTGTCTGGCTCTTCATAACCCCATTTGCTATTTTTTTGGCAAACTCGCTGGAATGGTTTGCCATCTCCTTCTTCCAGGTCATTTGACAGATGAGCAAATTGAGGCAGACAGGATTAAGTGATTTGCTCAGGGTCACACAGCTAGTAAGTGTCTGAGGTCAGATTTAACTCAGGAAGAATCTTTCTCACTCCAGACTCACTGTTCTAGCCACTGTTCCGCTTAGCATCCAAACTCTCTTCAGGTTCTACATTTATGATCTTGGGATATAGACCTATTCTATCATCTCAGAGTTGCTGTAATCAGGAATAGTGAGGAAGCGATAGCAACAAAGGTAGGTTTTCTTTTTTTTAAATCAAGGGGAAAAAAATTCCTAACATTTTAGGGTTATTCATAAGTAAAATGAGCTGTGTCAGCATGTTCCCCAGCATTAGAGATCTTCAAAGAGAAGCTGGATAACACAGGGAGGTGCCTCATACTAAGGGATTCATTTTCCCAGCCTGGGTTCAACTCAATGGTTGCTAAGGCCCCTTCAGCCTCTGAAATTTTATGTTTCTGTGGTTCTCAGGGATCATCTCTTACTGCCTGTTATTTGACAAAGTTGGAAAAGGACTCAAAGTCACACAATTAAGCAAGTGGGAAAGTGAGGACCAGAATAAGATCTTCTGTTTCTTGATTTGTTGAAATGTTTATTTATGTATCTGGATGCTAAACACTTGGGTCAGGGAGGCACCAGGGAGCTTTGGGGATGGAAAATGAGAAACCTAGATCTAAGTCTTGGTTCTGCTCCATGTGACTTGAAATCATTGAGGCAGTTAATTGTGCAGTGGCTGCTGGGAGTGGAGTGAGGAAGACCTGCGCTCAAATTTAGTCTCAGACATTCACTATCTGTGAAAGTCTAAATAACTCACTTGATATATCTGTCTTAGTTACCTCAACTGTTAAATGGGAGAATAATACTAGCACCAGGTTGTTTTAAGGATCAAAGGAGTTCTTTGTAAAGCATCTAGCACATTTCTTGGAACATAATAGGTGCTAAATGAACTTTTGTTTCTTCCCTCCTGCCCCCATCAAGTGGCCTTGTTTTGGTCCTAGAATGGAAATTCTACGTTTCTCAAAAAGGTGTTTTATGGATATCGCAGGAATTCCTTAAAGAGCGTAGTTTAATGGCCAGAAACTGGAAACTGAGTGGATGCCCATCAGTTGGAGAATGGCTGAATAAATTGTGGTATATGAATATTATGGAATATTATTGATCTGTAAGAAACGACCAGCAGGATGATTTCAGAGAGACTTACATGAACTGATGCTGAGTGAAATGAGCAGGACTAGGAGATAGTTGTATACTTCAACAACAATACTATATAATGATCAATTCTGATAGACGCGGCCCTCTTCAACAATGAGATGAACCAAATCAGTTCCAAGAGAACAGTAACGAACTGAACCAGCTACACCCAGTGAAAGAACTGTGGGAGATGACTATGAACCACTCCATAGAATTCCCAATCCCTCTATTTTTGTCCGCCTGCATTTTGGATTTCCTTCATAGGCTAATTGTACACTGTTTCAAAGTCTGATTCTTTTTGTACAGCAAAATAACTGTATGGTTATACTCTCTGTGTGTATATATTAAAAAATATATATATATATACATATGTATAACACTCTAACATATTTAACATGTATTAGTCAACCTGTCATGTGGGGGAGGGGGTGGGGGGAAGAAAGGAAAAAGTTGGAACAAAAGGTTTTGCAATTGTCAATTCTGAAAAATTACCCATCTTATAATAAAAAGTTATAATAAGAAAAAGAAAGAAAGAAAAATCACCTTTACCAAGTTAAAAAAAAAAAAGAGAGAGAGAGTAGTTTAAGAAGTCTCCCAAAGGATGCATGCCAGTCAAGGGACAGTGTAGAGTGCAAGCTCATTTATACACATAATAGAGGTGGGGAGACAGAAGAATATGATCAGAATTTACTCAAAAAGAGACAAAAGTGGCATAGGGGACAAAAGCGTGTAGAAAGATCCAAATTATCCAAAGGATATTTACAGATGAAATTCAGAACCTAGATAAGAAACATATGTAAAATAAAATGATCTGAGTTTTTGTATGGTGTGGTGTGTGTGTGTGTGTGTGTGTGTGTGTGTGTGTGTGTGTGTGTGTTTGTGTGTGTGTGTTTATGGGCTACAAGTTCCATGAGTCAGCAATGTCATATTGCATTCCCCTCCCTGCCCCTCAAAAAAGCTAATGATATTTCTGGTACATTAAGTGAGGCAATATGTTCAAGAATAGGCGGTTGACTATCCTGATGATTATTTCCTCAGTCAGAACACATCTGAAGTATTTTGCTCACTTCTGGGTGCTAGAGTTTAGCAAAGGCATTTATAATCTCAAGAGGGACAAGAGAAATATTTTAAGATCATGACACATAAAAATCAGTTGAATAGATGTTCAAGAATTTGAAGATCTGTACATGGAAAAACAATCAGACTCTTCTTTTTGTCCCTGGATACTCAAACTAAGGGCAGCTCTTAGAAGATGCAAAAAGGTATAAGGGAAAGCTTCCTGACAATGAGAGACTTCCCAAAGCAGATGGAACTGCCTTAGAGAATAGTAAGAGTCTTTTCTACCATCTGCTGCCACTTTTTAACCAATACCTAAGTGACTGCTTATCAGGTCATGCGATTTACAATCGAAGGACTCCAGTTCAAATTCTGGCCCTTGATCCATGATCACTCTGTTTGTAAAAGAGAATTTTGTGCAACCATTAGTTGTAGAAGATGTTTTGCGGTCCTTTGCATATTTGATCAATTATCAATGATGTTGATAATGGCATTTATACAGCTCCTTAAGATTTTTCTATATTTTATATCCTTTAATTTTTTCCCTATATGTTATATCATTTTTTCTGTAGATTTTTGGTATATCTTTAAATTTTTTCTCTGTATTTTATATCTTTTTTTCTGTATATTTTCTGTATGATATATCTCACAGCAACTCTGAGAGATAATCGCTATTATGATCTCCACTTTACATATGAGGAAATTGAGACAGAAAAAAATTTGACTAGTACTGGTTACCCAATTAGTAAATATCTGAGGCAGGATTTGAATTCAGGCCTTTCTACCTGAATCTGTCAGATCTTTCTGCCCATCGGACCACCCAGTGTCCCTGAAAGGCCATGGCATCATAGGACCAGAAGATTCTAGACAGAGATGGCATGCTGGCCTGCCTGAAACAGGTAACAATTGTAATTGGGAAATGTTTAACAAAATAAATAAAAATAGGGAAAGCTAAGTGGCTCAGTGGCTAGAGCACCAGCCCTGAAGTCAGGAGGACCTGAGTTCAAAACTACCTTTCCTTGCTGTGTGATCCTGGGTAAGTCACTTAACCCTAATTCCCTCAGCAAATAGATAGAGAAATAGAGAGATAGACAGAGAGATAGATAGATAGATAGATAGATAGATAGATAGATAGATAGATAGATAAGTGAATGAATGAATGAATATATAAATAAAGACACCATAAGTCAGATAGTATTACATCTTAAAACTAAGTTAACATACTCCCCACAGGGACTCTTATTTATGGATTTCTAGCCTGGCTTCTCTTTGAGTTTGGCACTACTGAGCTTGATTACAGCATAGAATTTGATCTTGAAAGAGGCCCTCTAGTCTAGTATCTTTATTTTATAAATAAGGAAACTGAGGACCGATGCTAATTGACTTACCAAAGGTCATACAAATAACAATCAGGGATCTGAGCCTAGATCCTTTGAACAGATAGATAACAATTTGCATGGAGCAGGAGGGGGAAAGGGGAGATAAAGAATGAGTAAGAATTTGAAAGTTCTAAGTATTCCTGTACACCACAAAGCCAAAGTTTAACCCTAATGTGCATTCTGGAGATGAGCCATTTGTCATTGTAACTGCTATGGCATATTAATGAAACAGCACATCTCATGTTGGATGGCCAATCTCTCTGATGGGAAAACAAATACCAGCAGAGAGAAGCAGAAGCTGGGCGGTGTGATCAGGACTTGGACATCTGAGCCTTCTGAGTGCTGGTAGGAACATTCACTCATAATTTGACCTCAGGAAAATGTTCTCCTTGCCTTAATCAGTATGAATCCCTGCCTCCCTCATTGGAGTGGAGAGAATATCCACATAAACACCATGATTACAATTCCTCTTACTAATTGGAAGGGTTGTATGTCCACATAGCCTCACCTTGCCATCATGGGAGATAGAAAAGATGGCGAGTCCCCCTTCTGCTTCCACGGAGCATCATGCCCTGACAGAAACAGCAGGACATCAACTGGGCAGCTTGGGAAGGAAGGGAACTCGGGCTCTTAATTCTGAGAAACAGTGCCACTAAATCACTTGAAGCTCCTACAACACTTTACTCCCTATTTTTTCGAGCAAGATTGGAAGGAAATTAATAAGCAAACCAAAGAAATTTCCAGTCTGCCTTTTAATTATACGAGAGTGATTGCTATGCTAATCATAATCAGCATCAAGGTCAAAAGTTTCAACCACTCCGGAATGGAACATTTAGAAAATAAATTAACCAGAATACCAAATGCTATTTCTGAACTCCAGGCTTGTGACTGTTCTGGGTAGAACACTTTCCACAGGAGACATGACTGTGTCTTGTCGCAGGGATGATGGAAAGTCTCCTCAACAAATACCATTTTGGAATAAAACTCCTAATGTGTAATGACCAAAGCCCACCTTGATATCAGGATTCCCAATAGAAAAGCTTGAGTAATCAACCAGTTCAAACATTGCTCCTGGAATAACTGCCTCTGGAAATGCTCTTTTCCCCAGCTTTACATTCAGGTACCAACAGTAAATATGGTATGCCCACATTATCCACTAGGTGGTACCATAATGCATAGAGTGCTGGACGTGAAGTGAGGAAGACTCCTGTTCAAATCTTGCCTAAGATACTTAGTAGTCATGTGATCCTGGACAAACCACTTAACCCTCTTTACCTCAGTTTGATCATCTGTAAAATGAACTAGAGAAGGAAATGGTGATAGTTTTTCCAAGAATACCCCAAGAAGGAGTCATTAAGAGTCCGACGTGATTAAAATAACTCAACAACAGCAGCAAAATTCTACATAATATTAACCATAGATTAAACGTATGATGCAATTATAGACTGAAGACAAGTTAATGTTCACAATTGACAGCTTCATGAATCAGACTATTACTTGGTCATCAATTACAATGGCTGTGATCTCTGCTACTAGGGAAATCGATTTTGTTTTAAGTCTATTGGTGTCTAAGCTTAGTCTGGTTGTGATACATGAGTCCCTGGAAGTGGGGGGCTACCAGGTAGGTGGCTTAAGGAATGGTAAACCATTATAGAGGGGAAAAGGAGCAGTTCAAAGCTTCAATACTGATCAGAGATGGGATTGACTTTTGAAGTGGTTGCTATACTTCCTACCTCAGTTATAGAGCAAAACTGAGGTTCAAAAAACTAAGACAAGAGCATGAGATCCTAGATTTTAGGGTTTGAGGGGATCCCAGAAGTCCTCTATTCCAAGATTCTCAAATTGTGATTCTGGAACCACTGGGGCTCCCTGAGACTTTTCACCTAAGATCAAAACAATTTTCATCAGAGTACCAAGATAGTTGATTATATTAAATTAAACCTACATAAACAAAAGCTCTTTGAAGGTTCTCAATATTTTTAAGAGTATAAAGGAGTCCTAAGACCAAAAATGAGGATTTCTGTTTTACTCCAAGCTCTTTATTTTCAGATGAGAAAACTGAATCCCAGAGTGAGAAAATTACTGACCTAAGGTCACACTACTAATTTTTATTTTATTTTATTTTTTTAGTAAGAATATGCATTGGGTTTTTTAGACCTCAGGCAGCTACATAAATCTGAACAAGGAATCTGCAAAACCTTATTTGGGGTCTTGCCACAAATACTTACTGGTTGTGTGACCTTAGACAAATTAGTTTAGCTTTTCAGCAGGCAGTCAATAAGCATTTCTTAAATATTTCCTACATATCTGCCACTGAACTCTCTTCTAGTGGTTCAAAGAAAGGAAAACAAACAAAAGATAGTCCCTTGTTCAAAAGGGGCTCAGTTTTTCCTTATCTGTAAAATGGGAATAAAGATAGTATCTACTTACAGAATTGTTATGAGGGTCAAATGAGATCAAGGATACAAAGTGCTTTGTTCTATACATACTAGACTGGATGCTTTAATTGCCCATATCAGGAGATATGGATTTCACTCTGTCCCAGAGTAAAATCTGAGTTGTGTCAAAATATGGGAAATTCTAATCAATTGGCATTTGTACACACAAATGACTATAATATCTCAATTTGTTTATTGACTGAGATAAAATAAACCCTTTAAATGTGTGATTTTCCTTAATAGTGAATAAATATTACTATAATTTGTAGCTTAACATTAAATAACACTAAAACTGGAACAGAAGTTATCTAATAAAATGTGTTCTTTTTTCAAATGGAGAAACTAAGGCATAAATAATTTTAATATGTTGAGATAAGATGTGAACCATGGACCTAGAGGAGCACAAAGGGCATTAGCAATGGAAATTGCATAAAACAAAGGCCATAAATTAGTAGTATCACCAAGTGGCTGAAAATTATATTTTTCCCAGAGAAATTTAACTTTTTATATACCTAAAAATAATTTATTCATAAATCCTAGTATTATGGAACCCCAATTAAGCAAATGCATTTGAATTGAAAACTAATACTATAAGAATACTGGTCTAGCTAATGCAACAAAAGAAACAAAATTGGGGAAAGAATTAAGTTATGCCTTTGAATCATATAATTCTATATAAGTCCCTTAAGCATCTGGAAGCTAGAATGTAGGCCAACAAATTTCTTCAGTGAACTATATCAGGATCAGTAAATAGAGGTGAAAAGAAGTCCAAGTCAGGAGGACCTAGATTCAAATTCTGAGGCACCTTGGTAGAGGAGAAAAAGATCTGACTTAGATTTCAAAGATCTGGATTGAAATTTTCAGTCAGCCACTTACTACCTTACTTGTCTGAGTTTTAATCAATTCAACTACTGTAATCTTTCGGGCCTCAACTTCCATCTTTAAAATGAGAGGTTGAACTATATCCTCTGAGGGTCTTTCTAGATCTAAAGTTATGATCCTGCCCCCAACATTTAAGTTCCTATGGACAACTTTTTAAAGTTGCTACCTAGGAAAAATCATAATTTCTCTGAACCTTGAGCTCCTTGTCTTGATAACATTTGGAGTACTGACCACACTATGCTTCTTTAAGACTCAATTGAGTTAAGATATATAAAGCACTACAAAAGTGATGAAAGTTAAATCAAATTCCTTCATCATAGACTCTCCAACTTACTATGAATCCCTATTTATATTACTACTAGAAGAAAGTAAATTCTTGAAAATCAGGTCAGTTTTGTATTTTGTTATTGTACCCCTAAAACTAACCACAATGTCTTGAACTTAAATGCTTAATTAAGTTTTGTTGAACGAATGAATAAATGAATGAAAAAAGGTAAATGAATAAACAGACTATAATTCACTATCATTCACTACCAAAGTGAATTGTTTAAAGTCACATAACCAGTTGAGATAGAACAAAGACTTGAATTCAGACCTGATTTTCCATCCAATATTTCTTCCATTCTGATATCCAATTGCGTTTGTATAAGGCAAACATTAATTCACATTAATCTAGTCATGGACACATAACAATTTTCTTCTAATGTGTTTATATTTGCTACTGAATTTTTTCATCCTCCCAATATTCTATGGGGCAGAATGGAGCAACTGAGACACTGAGTTTACCCAATATCTAGATTTCTTGGCATCTATTTTGGTTAGATTCTTTGCCAAGATAATCCAATAGCAAGGATGCAAGCCAAGAGATATTATTTGAATCTCTTCTGGTTTGCAACATAGAGCTATCACATGCTTTTATGAGGTTGATGTATCCTTTCCAATTCAGCAACAGCCATCTTAGCCTGATGTACCACAATTTGTAAGAAGCAGGCTAGTGGGATGTCATAGCCAATGTGGTTTATGAATATGGTATCTCTATGCTGAAGATAATAAAATAGCTCCATGCACAGAAATCCTCAAGTGGAGTGGTTGGCTAACTGTGAAACCATAAAGACATTGGATGCAGAGAAATACCCTTTACCATTGATTCTAACTGAAGCTTCTGGTTTCTGTATGTTAATAAATTGTATGTTCCAAATTGTAGCTATGTTTGTGTCATAGAAGGAATTTGGCAGGACTCCTTTACCTAATTTTCCAAAGAGTTTATATAGTATTGAAATTATTTGTTCTTAAAATATTTGGTAGAATTCACTTCTTAGAGAGTTCATTAATGGTTTATTCAATTTATTTTTTCTAAAATGGGACTATTTAAGTAATTTATTTCCTCTTCTGTTAATCTTGGAAATGTGTATTTCTTACACATAGTCATCCATTTCAGTTAGTTTGTCAGCCATCCAGTTGGCCAAAACAGCTCCTAACAATTACTTTAATTTCTTTTTCATTGGTGGTAAGTTCATCCTTTTCATTTTGATATTTGTGATTTAGTTTCTCTTCTTTCTTTTTTCTAATCAAATTAACCAAAGGTTTGTCTATTTTGCTGAGTTTTTTTTTCACAAAATTTACTCTTAGTTTTATTTCAGTTAAATAGTTTTCTTAGTTTCAATTTTATTAATCTCTCCTTTGAGTTTCAGAATTTTTAATCTGATATTTTATTGAGGGGTTTTAATTTGTTCTTTTTCTAGCTTTTTTAGTTGCATGCCTATTTCATTAGACTCCTCTTTCTCTCTTTTATTCATGCAACTATTTAAAGATATAAAATTTCCCTTAAGAACCACTTTGGCTGCATCCCATTGGTTTTTGTATGTTGTCTCATTATTGTCATTCTCTTGGATGAAATCATGGATTGTTTTGTGATTTGTTATTTGACCCACTCATTCTTTAGAATTAGATTATATGCTTTCCAATTTGGTTTTTAATCTATCTTTCCCTGTCCCTTTATTGAATATAATTTTGGTTGTATTGTGGTCTGAAAAGGAAGCATTTATTATTTCTGCCTTTCTGAATTGATTGTAAAGTTCTAACACATTGGCAATTTTTGTGTAGATGCCATGTACTGTCAAGAAAAAGATATATTACTTTCTGGCCCTATTCAATTTTCTCCAAAGGTCTATCATATCTAGATTTTTTAGGATTCTATTAACATTCTATTAACTAGATTTGCATGATTCTGAGAGGGGAATATTAAGGTTCCCCCACCAGAATAGTTTTGCTGTCTATTTCTTCCTGTGACTGGCTTAAAATCTTCTTTGGGAATTCGTTTGCTCTATTACTTGTTGCATACACATTTAGTTAACATTACTACTTCATTGTTTATGGTATCCTTTATCAAAATGTACTTTTCTTCCTTATCTTTTTAATAAGATCTATTTTTACTTTGGCTTTATCTGAGGTCAGAATTGCTATTCCTGCTTTTTTCTTTTTTTACTTCAACTGAAGCATAATAAATTCTGTTACAGCTTTTTACCTTTGCTTAGTATACGTCTCTTTGTGTCAAATGTGTTTCTTGTAAATAACATATTGTAGAATCTTTTCTGTTGTTGTTCATTTGATTTTTCATTAAAGCTTTTTTATTTTCAAAATGTATGCATAGATAATTTTTAACATTCAACCTTGCAAAACCTTGTGTTTTTTTGTCCCTTTCCCTAACCCCTTTTTCTAGGTGAAAAGTAATCCAATATATGTTAAACATGTGAAATTCTTCTATACATATTTCTACAATTATCATGCTGCACAAGGAAAATCAGATCAAAAAAGAAAAATCAAGAAAGAAAACAAAATGCAAGCAAACAACAAAAAAAGTGAAAAAAACTATGTTGTGTTCCACACTCAGTTCCCACAATCCTCTCTCTGGGTAAAGATATCTCTCTTCATCACAAAACTATTGGAACTGGACTGAATCATCTCTTCATTGAAAGGAGACATGTCCATCAGAATTGAGCATCATATAATCTTGCTGTTACCATGTACAATGATCTCCTGGTCCTGCTTATTTCACTCAGCATCAGTTCATGCAAGTCTCTCCAGGTCTTTCTGAAATCATCCTGCTGGTCATTTCTTATAGAACAATAATATTCCACAACAACCATATACCATAACTTGTTCAGCCATTATCCAGCTAATGGGCATCCACTCAGTTTCCAGTTTCTTGACATTACAAAAAAGGCTGCCACAAACATGTTGGCACATGTGGGCTCCTTTCCCTCCTGTATGAACTCTTTAAGATACAGGCCCAGCAGAAATTAGATATGGATCCACACAACACCATATACCAAGATAAGATCAAAATGGGTCCATGACTTAGGCATAAAGAATGAGATAATAAATAGATTAGAGGAACAGAGGATAGTCTACCTCTCAGACCTGTGGAGGAGGAAGGAGTTTATGACCAGAGGAGAACTAGAGATCATTATTGGTCACAAAATATAAGATTTTGATTATATCAAACTAAAAAGTTTCTGTACAAACAATACTAATGCAAACAAGATTAGAAGGGAAGTAACAAATTGGGAAAATATTTTTAAAGTTAAAGGTTCTGACAAAGGTCTCATTTCCAAAATATATAGAGAACTGACCCTAATTGATAAGACATCAAACCATTCTCCAATTGATAAATGGTCAAAGGATATGAACAGACAATTGATGATGAAATTAAAACTATTTCCACTCATATGAAAGAGTGTTCCAAATCACTACTGATCAGAGAAATGCAAATTAAGACAACTCTGAGATACCACTATACACCTGTCAGATTGGCTAAGATGACAGGAACAAATAATGATGAATGTTGAAGGGGATGTGGCAAAACTGGGACACTGATACATTGTTGGTGGAGTTGTGAAAGAATCCAGCCATTCTGGAGAGCAATTTGGAACTATGCCCAAAAAGTTTTCAAACTGTGAATCCCCTTTGACCCAGCAGTGCTACTACTGGGCTTATATCCCAAAGAAATACTAAAGAGTGGAAAGGGACCTATATGTGCCAAAATGTTTGTGGCAGCTCTTTTTGTTGTAGCTAGAAACTGGAAGATGAATGGATGTCCATCAATTGGAGAATGGTTGGGTAAATTATGGTATATGAAGATTATGGAATAATATTGCTCTGTAAGAAATGACCAGCAGGAGGAATACAGAGAGGCTTGGAGAGACTTACATCAACTGATGCTGAGTGAAATGAATAGAACCAGAAGATCGCTGTACACTTCAATGATGTATGAAGATATCTTCTGATGGAAGTGGATATCTTCAACATAAAGAAGATCCAACTCATTTCTAGTTGATCAATGATGGACAGAAATAACTATACCCAGAGAAGGAGCACTGGGAAGTGAATGTAAATTGTTAGCACTACTGTCTATCTACCCAGGTTACTTATTGTAACGTGCTCTCCTGGCAGTTACAATTACTAGTCTGTCCTAGACCCACCAGAGCACCTTTGACCACTGTCCTTTGCAGTGTGAGCTCTACCCGGCTCGCCTCCTCTGAGGCCTTCTAAGGTGTCTGGCCACAATCTCTTGAATCTATAGCTTAATAACCGGTAGCGCACTCAAGAACAGCCACATGTAATCTTAAAAGCCTTTATTATACCTACTCACATAATGCCCTAACTGATGCCCTGACTTGTTGGTTCCCAAGTGAACACCTGGTCAGAAGACCCATGTGTTCACTACCAAAACCCTTACCTCTTTTGGCTACCCATCTTGTCTTGGCCACCCAGGCTGGGGAGCCAGGGTGAACAGCAGGAGGTTAAAGAGGGCAGTTGCTGCCTGCAGTGGGCTTATATAGGGCCTGTGAGGTCACACACACAGCCAATCAGCGAGAGAGTCACCCATTACAAAACTATCTCAATATGGCCAGGATCCCGCCCAAGGGCAGTCCTAATATCCACAGAAATTACTTCTGGGCCTCAATCTCCCGATGCACTGTGTCCGCCCATTTAAAGGGCCCTTACAACTTATGCCTTCGGAATCTAATACTTAATGTGCAACAAGAAAATGGTATTTACACAGATATATTGTATCTAGGTTTTATTGTAACACATGTAGAATGTATGGGATTGCCTGTCATCGGGGGGAGGGAATGGAGGGAGGGAGGGATAATTTGGAGGAATGAATACAAGGGATAATATTATAAAAAAAATTACTCATGCATATATACTGTGAAAAAAAATTCTAAATAAAATTAAAAAAAAAAAAGAAAATCAAAAAAAAAAAAAAAAAAAAAAAGATACAGGCCCAGGAGAAACACTGCTGGATCAAAGGGTATGTACATTTTGATAGCCCTTTGGGTATAGTTCCACATTACTCTCCACAATAGTTGAATCACTTCACAATTCCACCAACAATGTATCAGTGTCCCAGTTTTACCTCATCCCCTTCAACATTCATCATTGTCTTTTCCTGTCATCTTAGCTAATCTGAGAGATGTGTAGTGATACCTCAGAGATGTTTTAATTTGCACTTCTTTATTTAATAGTGATTTAGAGCACCTTTTTATATGACTAGAAATGGTTTCAATTTCTTCATCTAAAAATTGTCTGTTCATGTCCCTTGACCATTTATCAACTGGAGAATGGCTTGAGGATTCTGTTTTTTAATCCATTCTATTATTTGCTTTCATTTTATGAGATAGTTCATCCTATATACATTCACTATTATGATTACCAGTTCTGTATTTCCCTCCATTCTGTTTTCTTCCTTGTATACACTTTTGTTTTCTCTTTCCACCCTGCCCTTACTAGTGTTTTTTTTTACCCACACCACCTTGTCTTATCTTCTATCACCAAGATAATAATGATAGAAGATATTACTTCTTCTATCCTTTTTCCCTAGTGTTTCTGTTCAACTTCTATCCTGTCCCTCCCTTTTCTTTCCCCTTTCTCTTCCTACTTCTTTATAGAGTTTGATAAATTTCTATACCCAACTGAATGATTTAGTTATTTCCTCTTGGAGCCAAAGTATCAGACAGTACTCATCCTTCTCCCTTCTTTCCCTCAGTTGTAATTGTAATTGTTTTGTCCCTCTTCAGGTGACTTAATTGTTCCATTTTACCTCCCCTTTCCTCTTTTCCCAGTAGAAATCTTTCCCCACACCTTAATGTCTTTTTCTGTGATATCATCACATCAGAGTCTATTTACAACCACAACATCTATCCATGTTATACCTCTCTCTGTTTACCCCAGTAATAGATACAGTTCTCAAAAGTTAAAGATAATATTTTCCCATCTAGGGATGCAAATACTTTAACCTTTATATAATGTATATTTCTCCTTGTTTATCTTTGTATGCTTCTCTTGAGTCCTGTGTTTGTAGATTAACTTTTCTGTTTAGTTCTTTTTTTTTTTTCAACAGAAATGATTGAAAGTCTCTTACTTCATTGAAGATCCATTGCTTTCCCTGAAAGGTGGTGCTGAATCTTACTGGTAATTATTTTTTGGTTATAACCCTATGTCCTTTGCCTTCTGGGAATATGGTATTGCAGGCCCTCCAATCCTTTATTGTACTAGCTGCCAGATCCCGGGTAATCCAGACTGTTGCTTTTTGAGTTTTGATTTTTTTGTCTGGCAGCTTGCAGTTTTTTCCCTTTAGGAAGTTCTGGAGTTTTACAACAATATTCCTTAGGATTTTTCTTGTGGGATCTCTGATCAGTGGATTCTTTCAGTGAGAATTTCTCCATTTCTAGAATATTGGAGCAATTTTTCTTAATAATCTCTTAAATAATGCTGTCCAGGTTCTTTTTTTTTTTTGTCATGGCCTTCAGATAGGCTAATAATTTTTAAATTGTTTCTTTTGGATCTATTTTTCAGGTTGGCTGTGAGGTATTTAATATTTTCTTCCTTCTTTTTCATTTTTTTCAGTTTGTTTGAATTTTGCAGTCTTACAGAGTCATTAACTTCCATTTGCCTCATTCTAGTTTTGAATGTGTGGGCTTTCTTCAATTAGCTTCTGTGACTCTTTTTCCATTTGGTTGGTTCTACTTTTTAAGGAGTTGTTTTCTTCAGACAATTTTTTTCTTTCCTTTTCCAAGCTCCTGACTCTTTCGTGTTACCTCTCATTTCTTTTCTCATTTTTTCTTCTACCTCTATTTGCCTTTTAAAGTCTTTTATAAGCATTTCCAAGAAGCCTCTTTGGGCTTGAGATCAATTTATGTCCCTCTTTTAAGATTTCTTCTGTGAACACTTTGTCCACATCTGAGTTATTTTCATCTTCCCTGTCACCATAGTAGCATTTTATGGTCAAGATTCTTTTCTATTTCTTGTTCATTTTCTTTCCTTTTTTTTTTTTTTTTTTTTTTTTTTTTTTGGTGTTTCCTCTTATGGTTGAGCTGTACTCTTGGGTAAAGGGAGGCACTGTCGCAAATTTCTGACCTTGGCTTTAAGCACAGGGGGTTCTTACATTTGCAGGAGTAGCTTTGCCTGCTCTTTTTAGGATATAGCCTGGTTTCTCAGAATTTGCCTTCTCAGCTGGGACTGGAGGCTGCCCCACTGATCCGCTGCTCTACTGAACCAGGCCTGAGGGTCTTAGTTACTGTGACTAAGTTTAGTTATTTCCTCTTAGAGCCAAAGTATCAGACAATACTCATCCTTCTCCCTTCTTTCCCTCAGTTGTAATTGTAACTAAGTTAGCTGTGACTAAGACCTCTTCACTGGCTTTCCCACAATCTGTCTAACCTGGGCTGAACACCCTTTTCACCCCAAGGAGACTGATCTTTCTTGAAAATTTTCCAGTCTATCTTGAGCTGGAGAATGGTTTCATTCCAGCAGACTCTGTTCAGAGCCTTGGTTTCAAGTGGTTTTCAAGGGACACTGAGAAAGCTCAAGCAGCTTCCTGGCTTTACTCTGCCATCTTGGCACCATCTGGCTTACTCTCTTTCAAAGGAGACAAATTGTACATATAGAAGTCCATTAATGTATGCAAAAATATATGCAAGTTAATTGAGCTCAAAGATAGTATTAGGTGTAAGAAAACTATTGTTATTATAGTAGTAAAGGGGAGAAGATTGAAAATGAAGATGAATGAAATTATGCTTTGACTAATGACTAATACAGGTTCTGGAGAAGAGATATGTACATACTTACATACACATACACACACACACATATATACTTCCTGCTTTCATTGAGGTGGGAGGAATGGCAGATATAGGTGTGAAATGTTCTATCTAGCATCAGGCATGACCTTTATGTTGATCCCTTTTGCTTAATTGTCTTTTTCATGAGACAAGCTCAATAAAGAGGAAGGCAAAGGAATATAACCGAAAATATCCGTCATACAAAATCAAAGTCATCAATAAAATAAGAAAATGTTTGTGTTGATATAGATTTCATTATAGGAAGATGGATGTGACAAATAGGAATTAAGCATTTGCACCTAACGGGCTTTCTTGTGTGAATAATATTGCTTCCCAGAAATGGAGAATCCTCAAAGTCAATTCTGTCCTCTTTCTCTACTATTATACTCTTTCTCCACTAATATCTTTGCTATTTTGTCCAACTTTCATGCAAGCTTGAGAATGTTGTTGTTGTTTTTAGTTATCTGAATTGTTTTTCTAAGATCATCAAGCTCATTATTTCTTATAGCACAATAGAATTCCATCACAATTACATACTATAATTTGTTCAGCCATAAATGAGTGGTATTTTGAAATATCCAATAAAATTCCATTTTAATAGTTTGGAAGAAACTAGGTATCACAGATCTGAATCTGAGTTCAAATCTATTTTCAGGTACTTATTAGCTGAATGATTCTGACAAGTCACTTAAGCTTGTCTGCTTCAGTTCCTCACATTCAAGATGGAGATAATAATGGGAGCTTTCTCCTAGGGTTGATGTAAAGATAATATGGAGATAATAATTGTAAATCATTTTGCATAAAAACGTTAAATAAATACCAACTATTTTTATCAACCTTTTTTGGGTGTGGATCATGAACTTTTTAGGTTTTTGGCACAGTCTAGGAAGTCTTTCTAAAAATAATGTTTTTGAGTAACTATAGGAAATGCTAAACTTCATTTATATGTTGGTGAAAATAAAATTGCTCCCCCCGTAATCAAAAGTTCATGAAGTTCCTTTAAAGCTATCCTTGAATATATTGGTAGAGGAAGGAGAAAGTGATGGTTTGCAAAACCTAAGTTAAGAACCCATCATTTAGAAAGAGAGAGTAATCCAAGGAGTGAAAGATTACAAAATTATATTATATGAAGAAGATAGGCTCAAACAGAACATAAATGGTCATGTGACCAGGATACCTTATCTAGATGAGAATGAATGAACTCTAAATTCTATTCCAGCCCTAAGATTCTAGGGTTCTATGAGATAAATTTAATGTCTGCCTGTCTTTCTCTCACACTTTTGCTTCTTTCCCTTTTTCTCTTTCCTTCATCCTTATTTTCTCTCTCTCCTGCCTTCTTATTCACCTTCCTTCCTTCCTTCCTTCCTTCCTTCCTTCCTTCCTTCCTTCCTTCCTTCCTTCCTTCCTTCCTTCCTTCCTTCCTTCCTTCCTTCCTTCTTTCCTTCCTTCCTTCCTCAGTAGTACTCCCTGACTTTAAAGGAAAGAGTCTATCTTTCCATGTTTAACAGGACCAAGAGCTTACAGTTTCTGTCAGTCCCCCTCTCTCTTCTGTCCCTGGGCTTTTTGATCACCTTCATAGAAAATACTTAGCATGGTTTCTTGGCAACACAAACCAGCTGCTAAAAAGGGAGCTTACAGTCTCTGAGGAGATCAGCCAGGTCTGTCATATTGACAGCTTAGCAGTCACATCTCTGAAAGGACAGGCCAGCATGAAGCTGAGGAAAAGGGTTCAGAGAATCCCAAGCATAAAACTTCTGATAGCTCTGGTATTACAGGGCAAAACCTACCATCTGTGTAATAGTCTAATTATCAGAAGCAGGTCAGATATCACTTATATTGTTTTGTGTCCAATCATAACAGGCCATGTTATGATAATTGTGTTATATTACATTATATTTTATTATAGGCATGAGGAAATTAGGGCTAAATTTAAGGTTACTTATAAGTTTTATGACCTTGAACAAGTCAATTTTATCACGTAGAGGCCCAGTTTCTTCATCTATAATGTAAAGATAATATTTTCAACTTTCAATCTTATGAGGTTGAGGTGAGCAAAATATTCTAGCAAAGCTTAAAGTCCTCACCTAATTTTTGATTGTAATAGCCTCCTAATTAGTCTCCCTGACTCCAGTCTCTCCATTCTCTACTACATTTCATATATAGCTACCAAAGTGATATTCTTGAAGTCCATGGCATCCCCATGTTTAAGATGTGCCTCCCACCCTGTTTCCAAGATACAGTACTAATCCTCTGTCCATCATTTAAAGCCTTTTACACACTATCTCCAGCCTCCCTTTTCAGGCTTATTGGATACTAGTATCTTACATGTTTTATGTTCCAGTCAAATGGGTATTCATTTCATTCCTCCAATCTGGATATTTAGTCAGGCGAGTCTATGTCTAGAATGCCTTTTCTCCTTCCCTCTGTCTTTTAAAATCCCTAGATTCCTTCCAATCTTGCCTTAAGTGCCATTTCCTATACAAGCTCTTTCCTGGTTCTGATTGCTACTAATACCCTACAATTGTTTTGTATTCCTTCTATTTTTATTTCACATTTACTTAAGTGAGTGCATATTGTCTGCCAGGCAACAGAATAGGGGTTTGTTGAGGCTGGATAATATTTCTATTTTTTTTTGTCTCTATATCGTCAATACCTAGCACAGGGCATGATATATAACTGGGGCTTAATAAATGCTTGTTGAATGGGTCATTGAATTCCCTGAATGATCATTTAGCCTATGACAGAACAAAACTCATTTGATGCACTGGGTCAACCGAGACTTCCTCTGGGTCTCACCAGGAGATTTCTGGTCCCAGCCTTTGCAAGCTTTGCTATCAGGGGAGTTCTTTTCCCTGTTATTAAACCCTTTCACAGCATGAAAAGACCTTTTATAAAAAAATGTTGTCCACTATTCCATGAGAGGCAAAGAATAAAAACAATGCAGGGAATCTTAACCTTGAACCTGGGTTTGGATCTGCTCTATGCTTATCATGTGATATTAGTTAAGTCATCTAATTCTGGATCTCAATCCCTTTATTTAATTCAATAAGCATCATGAAACACTCCGAAGTACAAGGTATTGTGCTAAGGATCAGGGATACAGACACAAAAATTTAAAGCATCAATAATATTGAAGAGATGAGACACACTTTATTTTTAAGGCCTTGAGACTGCAAGTATCTTGTGGATTCAGGTTTAAATCAGAAATGTACCCTGTAGGTGTGGCAAAGCCACATGACCTCAGTGACAGCTTTCTGTCCTATCTATGAGACTTAAGACTTAGCTAAGGACACTGGGAGGTGAACATCCTATCTTCTCCTTCAGTTAAAGATTTACTTTCCATCTGCTCTGACCTTATCCATCATCTCTGCTTCATTTTGAAAATGACCCTCACCTTAAAGATATACTATATCCCAGTTCAACTATATTTTAAAACAATATGGGCCAACTAATTGGTGATTACAGGTGCCTTTAAATAGAATGGGCAGCCTTGAAAAAGAATGACATCCCTAGAAGCATGGCATACTGGAAGAGTTCTTCCCTGTGATATTAACCACAAATGGTAAATGGTAAAATGGGATGGGTGACATTTTTGGATTTGTGGATTAATTGGATTTAAGAAAAGTAGAGTTGCACAAAATCATCAACTTTACTATCTATTCCAGAATCATCACTGTCCAATGGCAGGACAGAGTCAAGATGACCAGTGATGGCTTAGAAGGCAGTGGATAATCGTGGTGTGTTTGGGGTCTAACCAAGCTCTCAGCACTTGCTTTACTTGTCTCCGTGGCCATTGAAACAAACGTTCTCATCCACCCATGTCACCAGGGGAAGTCTTCACATGCTTGGGGTAGATACCCCCCTAATTTACCATAGAATTTGAGAGCCCTCAGTTACCCTCAACCTGTTTGAGCCTATCCCCTGAAATGATTTTCTGGGATGTGGCTACTGTGTATGCTACAGCTTCTTGGAGTCACAGGTGAGAATTAGATAAATCATCTGTATTAACAAGGACAATAATAGCCAGAGTTTATTGGGTGTTTACTTTGTGCCAGGCCTTGTGCTAAGTGTTTTACAATTGTTATCTCATTTGCTCCTCACAATAATTCAGAAAGATAGGTTCTATTATTATTCCCATTTGACAAGTGAGGAAAATGAGGTAAATAGGGGCTAAATGATTTGTCTAGGTTTACAGAGCTAGTAAGTGTCTAAGAGCAGTTTTGAGCTCCAGACTTCCTGACTCCAGACTTGGTGCTCTATCCACTATACCAGCAAGCTTCCCCAAGTTTGTTAAGACTATAGAATCACAAAATTTCAGAGATGTAATGGTATACAATGTGGAGTTTTTGTTTGCAGTTTCTACCATGTGGAATATAAGAGAATACCTAGTAATCCCCTTTCACAGGTAGGGAAACTGAGGCTCAAGAAAGTTGAAATTACTTATCCACAACTAATTAATGGCAGAGCCAGAACCTGACCTCAAGTGTCCTGTCCTTAAACAATACTCCATTAGAAAGAAAAATAATTTTTAAGCAGGACATTCATTTACAGTTTCCTGTAGATTGTCCTTTAGAGAAGAGCAGTAATAGAAGCAGATTATCCTGAGTTTGTGAGGAAATAAATAGAAAAAATGGGCAACGATTGAGAATACCTCCTGGAAGCCTGATATCTGGGGAAGTTGGAGCAAAGCTGGTTAGAGCTCTCTATTTCTAGGGTCTTTTCCCTCTGATTAAATGATGGAAAAAGCACAGATTTTGGAATCACAAGAACTAAGTTGAATTGTCACTCTACCTCTTATTTTCTTTTTTTAAATTATATTTTTTATATATAAAACATATGCATGGGTAATTTTTCAACATTGACCCTTGCAAACACTTCTTTCTATTCCAACTTTTCTCCTTCTTCCCTCCACCCCTTCCCCTAGATGGCAGGTAGTCATACATGTTAAACATGTTAAAGTATAGGTTAAATACTATATCTATCTATCTATCTATATCTATATCTATATATCTATATATATGTGTGTGTGTGTGTGTACATATTTATACAGTTATCTTGCTGCACAAGAAAAATCTGATTTAGAAAGAAGGTAAAAATAACCTGAGAAGAAAAAACAAAAATGGAAGTAAACAATAACAGAAAGAGTGTAAATGCTATGTTGTGGTCTGTACTCATTTTCCAGTGTTCTTTCTCTGGATGTAGCTGGTTCTTTTCATTACAGATCAATTGGAACTGATTTGGATCCTCTCATTGCTGAAGAGAGCTACGTCCATCAGAATTGATCACCAACACCATGTCACTGTTGAAGTGCATAATGATCTCCTGGTTGTGCTCATTTCACTTAGCATCAGTTCATGTAAGTCTCTCCAAGCCTCTCTGTATTCATCCTCTGGTCATTTCTTACAGAACAATAATTTTCCATGACATTCATATATCACAGTTTGTTCAGCCATTCTCCAATTGACGGGTATCCACTCAGTTTCCAGTTTCTGGCCATTACAAAAAGTGCTGCCACAAACATTTTTGCACATATAGGTCCCTTTCCCTTCTTCAAAATCTCTTTGAGATATAAGCCCAGTAGTAACATTGCTGGATCAAAGTTTGATAACTTTTTGAGGATAGTTTCAAATTGCTCTCCAGAATGGTTGGATCCATTCACAACTCCACCAACCAACCATCAGTGTCCCAGTTTTTCCATATTCTCTCCAACATTCATCATTATCTTTTCCTGTCATCTTAGCCAATCTGACAGCCAATCTTATTTTCAATGTGACTTTAGGTAAGTCATTTCCCTTCTGGGATTTTAACTTCCCTACTTGTAAAATGATGGAATGGGATGAACAGATTTGAAAGGTCCCTTAAAACTCTAGATCCATGATTTCAGGATATGATGATCCAATGGGAGAATTATAATTTTGACAGTTGGTCTACTTCCTTGGGATAGGAACTGTTGATTTTTTAAAAAACTAACTTGTAAGAATGGATAAGGTGATGGAGCATAAGATTAGAACTGGCAAGAAACCACAGAGATCTATCTCATCCAACCTCCTCTTATTTACCAGGAGAAAAAACTGAGGCTCAAGGATGGGAAGCGATAGTTCCAAAATTACCAGGCAGTAAGACATCAAAAATGGGATTAGAACATAGTTCTTTGAACCTTTCTTTCTTGAACATATAGCCATGAATTCTTTCTTCACTTCATGTAAGTAAATATTTTATGAGTGGTTAAGTATATTCCTGATGGCAGGTTAGACCTTAAGCATACAGAGACAAAAATAAAGCAACCCCTGCTTTCAAGGAGTTTCTTTTCTATTTGGTGGGAAAGAAGGAAGACACATGTACATAGAGATGCATGGAGGGTAAGCAAAGTCAATACAATTTAATTTCATGGGAGGACATGAACATATGTTGTTGATATCATGTCTGTCTTTCTCTCTATGACCCCATTTGGAATTTTCTCAGCAAAAAAACTGGAGTGATTTCTCGTTTTCTTCTTCAGCTCATTTTACAGATGAGTAAACTGAGACAAATAGTTAAGTGACTTCCCCCAGGATCACACAGGTAGTAAATGTCTGAGGTGAAATTTGAACTCAGGTCTTCTTGACTCCAGACATGGCACTCTATTCACCTAGCTGCTCCTAACATATGGAGAAGGTTTAGGGCTGCCCTGAAAAGGAGTCTTGTAGGTACCATGGGATGCCAAGAGATGAAGGTGAGGAGGAAAACCATTACATGCATGGGAAACAGATATGGAGGCATTAAATGGAATGTCATGTATGGTAAAAAGCAAGAAGACCAATTTGGCTACAATATAAAGTGTGGGAAGAGGAAAAATGTGGAATAAGTTTGGAAAGATAGCTTGGAGCCAAATTGTGATTGAAGTTTTTCACGCCAACCATATAACTTTGTGTTTTATTCTAGAGGTACAGAGAGAGTCATTCAAACTCCTTGGTCAGAAGAGTGACATCTTTTTTCTTTAATTCAATTGCTCTTTAAGAATAATAAAGAAAAATGCATTATTAGTGCATTAGCCAAAAGTGTATAAGAGATGGATGAAAATTAAAACATGAATAATGCACATTTTATAACGTGTCAAGGTTGCCAAAGTTTTTTTTCCCCAACAACTCCAAATCAAAGTTCTTAAATGTTCAAAGAATACAAGTAGATACAGAACAACTAGAAGAAAAAAAAGAGAAGAGAGATAATTAAGAGATTTAAGAGAGAGACCTCCCCATGGAAAGCTAGGACAGTGATATGCCACTGAGATAGAAAGGGATGTTACAAAAATCTCCCCCTCTCTTTCCCTATCTCTTCCTCCCTTTCCCCTACTTCACTCTTCTCCCCCATCCCCACTTCCTGTTAAAGAAGACAATTAATGATAGCTGTTAGAGACTAAGGAAAAGATAATTACTGTTTGGTCGATGCCTGATAATTTGGGGTCGTTTCCTTAGTCACATATGGACCCATTTGTTTCATTTGAGTAGCATGGGATCCCAGCTGGATATGATCTTAACTCATGGTGAAGAAACCGCCAGCAAAGCAAGCTGTTGTTTAACAAAAGGCGAAGGCAAATGCAAAGGGAAAATGTAACGTGGTATAATTCACAGAACAAAAACTAGATCTGGAAATCAAGAAACCCGGAGTTCAAATCCTACCACAGGCACCTACCAGGGATGTGATGCTGGGGAAGTGCCTTAACCTCTCTGTGCCTCAATTTCCTCATAGGCAAAAATAGGTGGTGAAAATCAGTGGCCTCTGAGGGTCCCTTGTAGCTTTCAGATGTATGATCATATGATTTAAATCAAGAGTTATAGCTTCTCCCTCTTCAAAAGCTACACCAAAGTCCACTCACCTTTGGAGTCATCCATAATGCTGACACCTCATATCCTGCTTATGGTTACAACTAGAGAGGTCATGTATCATGGAGAAACTAGTGGAATTACTTTAAGCCATTATTTCCCAAGTTTGGACTTCATTTCATTTTGATCTCTCCCAAGAAAGCAATTGAAGGCTGAGACAAGTTTTCTATAAATACTATCTCAGTGATCTGAGGAGGGAGCTGTAGCTAACATCGATGGGCACCATGGTTGATAAATGAAATGACTGAACAGAGGAGGATGACCAGCATGGTGGAGTGTCCAAGGACTGGTTGAAGGAACTGAGGAACCTTACCCTGGGGAAGAGGGAATGATGGCTGTCTTCAAACATTTGAAGGGGAGTTGACTCCTCTTCTGTCAGGATAAGAGATTAGATTGTTTTCTTTGGCCCCAGGGGGCAGAACAAGAGCAAAAAAATAAATTTGCTTAGGAAAATTCAGGCTTAATGTCAAAAAAGTGTCCCTTACCTAGTACCAACATCCCCACAGACAATAGTTGGGTTCCCCCATTGGACAACAGTAGGGTTCTTCAAGCAAAGGCAAAGTTATTGCAAGATAAGTCGTTATTGTTGTTCACTATTTTAGGCATAGATTGGACTGAGTGTCTTGAGCTGACACCCTGATCATTCGGAGATTCTATAATTCCTCAATTCAGAGAGTTTTAATTTCACTGTACCCAATGTGACACTTGGGGTCATTGTTTACATACTTATCACAGGCAGCTCACAATCAACAATCACTGCTTTCTGGGAGAAGAACCTGATTGGTTTTAATCCATGTGATTAGACCTCTCCCTAAAAATATAGATGATTGATTATTCTATTATTCCACTGACCAAAGCTGTAACAAGAATGACAAATATATGTCTTTACCATCTACAGTCAATTGAAATATATAATTAAACTAAACAGCAAAATTTTCGCAAGTGAATGTCTTCAAATTGATTTAGAAAACTGTAGAGAAATACATTTTCTATAAGTCACTCAGACATGTTGACAGATCACTTCAAACATTAAATAAGTAAAGCTGGACACCTGCCATAGAAGCCTCCATGAGAACTGGCTCACGATGCATATTGAGAGTAGACTTCATGTTAGGTTTAATATTCTCCTACCTGTGTACTACAAAGGTGCTCCACCCAAACTTAATGATAATAATAATAATAATAATAATAATAATAATAATAAAAAATATCTGGTATTTATAATGCTTACTGTGTTCTAAGCACAGTGCTAAGAACTTACTTTTATTATCTCATTTGATCTTCACATCATTCCTGAGAGGGAACTGCTATCATTACCCCCACTTTACAGATAAGGAAACTGAGGCAAGCAAAGATCAAATGACTTGCTCAGGCTCACTCAGCCAAGAAGTGCCTGAGGCTGGATTTCTACTTAACTCTTCCTGACTCCAGATTCAATATTCCATTCTTTTGCCATATATCTTGTTAAATACTATACACACAAATATGATACAAATTCACATTCGATATTAAGTAATAGATGTGTGCTTCATGACTACATAACAAAGAAGAATACAGTTCAGGTGTTACCTTCTCTTGTTAATACTCTCATTCTGTCAAAACTACTTTAAAAAAAATTTTACTTAAATGTTACTTATATTTTCACATATGTATGTATATGTTGTTTCCCACTTCAGTAGAATGTTATTCCCTGAGCTCAGGAACAGTTTTGTTTTTATATCACTAAAGCTTAGCATAGTGCGAGGTACACCGTAGGAACTTAATAAATGTTTGTTGAATTGCACTGAACTCAAGGCATATAAAAAACAAATAAACCACCAAGCATTTATTAGCTGCTAGCTATATGCTAGCTACTCTGCTAGGTGTTTGAGATACAAAGAAATGAAAGTATTTCTGACCTCAAATAGCTTACATTCTATTAGGAGATGCAACATGAAAATATATGCAAAATATATATATATATAATTAATCAACAAAGATTTATTAGGAGCTTACTATGTAAGGTGATACTATGTTAAGCATTAGGGAAAAAATATAAAGAAAAAAATCATCTCTACTCTCAAGTTTACATGACTCTTATGTGATACAAAATATAAATACTAAATAATAATAATATTTATATAGTATGTTAAACTTTGCAATAGTACTCTACAAACATCGCATTTGATCTCACAGCACTGGCAGGTAGGTGATCTTATTATCCCTAATCTTGTCTCTTGGTCAATAAATGCCTGAGACTGGATTTCAAATCAGAACTTTTTGACTCCAGGCTCAGCGTACCATTCCCTGTGCAACTTATCTGTTATAAACACTGTTAATATCAGCATACACAAAAACAACCCTAATATACATTTATATGTGTGTAAATCCAATAGCTACAAGTTAGTACACCACATGTGTGTGCATGTACATGTATGTATACATATGTAATTCATAAATAAACAGAAACAATAGATTGAAAGGTAATAGATCAACTGATAGCTATTTGGAAGAAAAGCCCGGGGCAGCTGGGAAAGGAGAATAGGAAAGATTCCATACTAATGCAGTTCTTGACTATTTTATACCTGTTCCTGAAATATTTTTAATATCAAATGGAAATATCCTCCTCACTCCTCCTCCTTCCCCCTTCTCATCCCCACTAAGTTAAATAGCTATTTCATTTGCTTTTTACATAGTACAGTCTGGAGGACCAGCACAGGGGACTATTTCACAAAACCAGATTGAATTTTCTCTGGAAAAAATACTCAGACGAGCACGTCTTTTTAAAACATAACAAATGATGCATCCATCCTTCCTTTTTATTTAATAGTAGCTTAGTCTGTTCCTATTTGGCTCCAACTTTAATGACATGTGATTAGCTCAGATTAGTGCCTTCTGCATTCCACAATCCATTACAATTAAAATGCTACTGAAAATTTTAAGCAAATGTGAAATTCCATCCACTTGCACAGGGCGTTGTCTCATTTGGTTTTAATGAAATTTGGGAATAAGTAACATTGTGGATATTCTGGCTCTCTTTAATTTTGCCAGTTTTAAGTGGTTAATGGAAGCAAGAGGATTTTTAACACAAAGCACATTTAACTCGGTTGTTTTCATGGTGTTTTTCATCAGCGGGGAGAGGCTTTTGAGGCTGTGAAAAAACAAGTCTCTGAAGAGCAGCACCTAGGGAAACAGAAAAGTGACCTTTTGGAGAGTCCATCTCTCAACATCTGATTTACTGATAAATTATACCAGAAAGCCTAACGCTCACCTATGGCCTACCCCACGCATCAGCAAGAGTATTCCTGCCTTTCCTTCATTCTTTGAGAAGGGGGCAAATCTTGAGGGCCAAGAAAAAAAAATGAAAACAAAACAAAACAAAACCAAAAAACCTCTCCATTCTCTGAAGAGAATAGGGAACTGTGGCTATTAAATGTTGTCCAGCCCATGAGAAATGGTGGCTTTTTTTGTTGGCTTTGCTTAATATTGTACTAGTTACAAGGGAAAATTCAGTACAAAAAAGAGATGAAAACATTGAGAAATCCCTTTGTTATACAACAGAAAAACAAAACAAAACAAAAAGGGTGGGTTATAGTAACTATCTTGAAAATCAGTACAGAAAGGAAAAAGAAAAGACCAATCACTGCCATATCTTGTAAGTCATATTTAAAAGATGCTAGTTCACAAATGTAGGAAAGATCACAATGAGATTTATCATTATTGAAAGCCATAAGACAGCAAGTTCAGTTAATCTACAGCTTTCTTCTCTCACCTAACTGAACTCTGAATATTAACAGTTCTCTACTCATATTTCAAGGGTTCTTTTTATGTTAACTTTTTATTTATTGTATATTTAATTTATGGAATAAAGCAAGAATTTCCATAACATAGTATAATTTTTAAAAGATGATTACAGATGAAACTACAAATCTGCTATGTACAACCTGCTATTTCTTTTAAATATATAATAATATTATCATGCAAATTACTTTTCTTTTTTCCTTTTCACCCCCTCTCCTTCCTGCCCTAGAGATCCTACCATTAGATACAAATGTAAAATAGTTCTAAATAATTCTAAAATCAGAGGTTCTTAACTTGGAATCTGTGAATTTTTAAACAAGTAATTCAATAACAATATTTTTGATATAGATGGTTTACTTTATCGTTTCATGCATTTAATGACATTGTTTTGAGAAGGCATATATAAATTTTACCAGGTTTCCAAGGATAGAAAACATAAGGGTGACTAGGTGGTACAGAGAGAGCAGTTGGCTTGGGGGTCAGAAAAACTAAAGTTCAAATCTTACCTCAAACCCTTACTAGCTTTGTGACCCGGGGCAAATCATTTAATCCAACACCGCATAAAACTAGAGTAAGAAAATGGCAAAATTCTCAAGTATCTTTGCAAAGAAAACTCCATGGATTATTGGAGTCAAATGTTACTGAACAGCAATAAAAACAACAATAAATAAGATACAAATGGTTAAGGAACTAGAGAAATGGAAAGAGTCATTGTGGGTCTTAAAAGCTAGACACAAAGGGCATTTAAATAGTGTCTACTAGGTGCCAGACACTGGACTAAGCACTTTACAAATCTGATCTCAATTATTCATATTATCTCATTAAAGGCTGATTACTTTCTCTTTGACCCCTGGGGAGCAAAGTAAGACAACTTTGTTTTGTTCCTCGGCAGATTAGGTGAATTGAGAAAGTTGGGAGGAAAATGGAAACCCATAAGGTCTTGGGAGTAGAGATTATTGCTCATTTTGTGCTGAAATAGAAACTAGTTTAAAGATGGAATCAGCGGGACCTAGAGATCAAAAGTAGAGGACATTTTTTCCTTCAATGTACTGGCTCTGCATCATTTACATGGGTGATCTTTGAAGAGGCATTACCTCTCTGGTCTCGGTTTACTGCTCTGTATATTTAGCAAAGTAGATTAAATGATCTCTAAGCTTCCTTCCAGATCTTAATCCAGGATCCTCTGTTAAAATCTGTTCTCTATCCCAAGATCTCCCAAATATTATGGATCTTATCTCCCAGGATGGACTGCTATATTCTTGAAGACTTATTGAAAAATTGATGTGAAGTTTTTAACATGAGAGAGAGGTGCAGTTATAATATTCATGATTCAATTATGTATAAGTTAAATACTTGAGCTCAACCTGATCAGCTATGCCTTTGTGTTGGCCCTGTTATGGAGATAAGAAACTAGTGTACACACATACACACACACACACACACACACACACACACACACACACACACACATACACACATACACACACACGCACGCACCAGGTCAGCTCTCAGGTTTCTTATAGCAGCAGCATGTGAAGCACATGGCCATTAAGGATGTGTGCTGGGAACACCATCATTCTGATGCAAGAGTAGACCTTTGCCTCTCTATGGACAGACACCTTTTCCAATGAAATTGACATTTTGTGATGGTGCAAGTGTTTCATACAGCTTCTTCCAGAGAAATTAATAGAAACGAAGCCATCTTGCTCTCTTATTTGCTCAGGAACCTGGCTGACATTTTAGGATCATATACCAATTACTAACGCCCTTCTCATTTCTGAAATCTCTTTGTAGGGGTGAAGAGAATGGAAAGAGATATTCTACTATGGAGTTCAGCCAAGCTTGAATGCAATATTTTACTACCATCTTCCAAATTCAGATAAGACCAGAGTGCTTAGCATTGACTACAAATAAGAGATTTATGTCTCAATAAAGATGGACAGGCATAGCCAACTAGCTGAGGACTTAATCTAGAGCATATAAGTCAGAAACTAGGGATGGTACCTTCTAATGAAGGCTTCCTTCTTCATCTATACTCATGGCACCAGAAATAGTTGGTTATTCCTACTCGGAACCCAACACACACACACACACACACACACACACACACACACACACACACACACACACACGCCCCATGGCACATCTCCCTGGGAAAATCAGCATAGTAAAGTGGCTAAAGTGTTGGGTTCATGTAATGGCAATTGTGAGCATATGTTGGGCTGATAAAATTGGAATAAACAATTTGGAACATAAAAATTCTAAATTTTTCCCTACTGATTTCTTTTATGTTCCAGTCAAAATTCTATCTTCTACTACAGAGAGCTTTTTCAACCCTTCTTAATTTTAGTTCCTTCCCTTACTTAATATTTTAATATTTCTTATTTATCCTTTACATAGCTTGTTTATGCATATTTGTTTACTCATTGTGTCTCTTATTAGTTGTAAGCTCCTTAAGGGCAAGGATTGTCTTCTTTTTTTCTTCTTCTTCCTTCTTCTTCTTCCTTCTTCCTTCTTCCTCTTCCTCTTCCTCTTCCTCTTCTTCCTCTTCTTCCTTTTGTTCTTCTTCTTTTTTGCTGAGACAATTGGGGTTTAGTGACTTGCCCAGAGTCACACAGGTAGGAAATATTAAGTGTCTGAGGCAAGATCTGAATTGTCTTTTGCTTCTTTTGATATCCCTCATGCTTAGCACAGTATTTGGCACACAATAAGAGATTAATAAATATTTACTGACTGACTGGCCTGGTGTCATTCTGCTAACCAGTGGAGAGGAGATTTTTGTGATTACCTGTGAAGATGAAACTTGGAAGCATTTGCAAAGAACTAGCCAGCAAAGAGGGTGGTGACTTATTCTTTTGTTCTCTGGCAGCAGTTGAGAAGAGAGATATGCTGTAAGATTCTGGCTAGGAGGGGCACCTCAGGAAATCTGCATCCAAGCCTGACCTGCCAGGGATGTACTGGAGTCAGCTCCAACCAACTTGGGGAGAACCAACTTTGAAAGCTTCATTGTGAGCATCATACCTCAGAAATTGACAGCTAGAAATCAGAGTTTGATTTATTGTTTTGTTGATTCTTCTAGATTCAAGAAAATGATGGAGACAATGTTAATAAGGAAGATTAAACTTAAAAGGGGGTTGTCATATGCTCCTCCTCTCACCCCCAGTCAACTGTTAAGCATTTACAAGCACTATCCTGCATGTGGGCTTTGCCTCTTGACATTAATTCTTGTACACTCTACGTAAAGAGATAATGGAAGTAGTTGTGCTTGAAAGGTCAGAATGGCAAGATTGAAGCAGGTCTGGGAGCTGGGGTTCATCCCGGTTTTATCATCTCAGCTTTGACACCCTGTGACCTGAGGAATCTAGCCAAATGGTAGCTGAGATCAGGACTCATCCAGCCGCTATCCCACCTTTAGCTGGGGCAAATGATACATAGAAATTACTGTAAGTTTGAAACCCCAGGGACCAATATGAAAATAATGTGCCTCCTAGTATTGGGAAGAAATGTTTGTACATATTTCTTGATACATCTTTGAAGTGAATCTCCCTTTCTAAAAGTTAATTGATTTTCATTGGTTAAATAAATTGGGATGTTAATCACTGGCAGCTAACAATTAGGGTAATTAACCAGAATGGAGTCTTGAGATGATTGGATTAGAGAAAGACATCCTTAACCTCTCAGAGTTATTCCTTGAGCTCTAAGGGCGAATATATAATCAGCCTCATAATGGGAAAATGAATCCAGACTCTTGCCACACTTGGAGTAAAGATTTCAAAGGGTAAATCAACCTTTCTGAGCCTTAGTTTCTTCATCTGTAAAATAAGTGATTTGATCTTGAGGATGAACAAAATCCATCCTAGTTCTGAATCTATTATACCCTCATTTACCTCAGGTAATTATTTTACTATTAAATACTATGTAGAACAAACAATAAATTTTCATCCCACTGAAGAAATCAGAAAAGGCTTTGCCAATACTATAAATTATAGACAGGGCTTTGAAATTGTCTCTACTTGTATTCCGTTTCTCATTTATATACTTAAAGGGAATCAACTAAATTGAAAATTTAGGCCACTGAGTGGAACACAGTTTGATAGGTAAATTCTCTAGCTAGTATTTTCCTTCCTTAGGTAATATGCCCAGTTGTGCTGACGTGGAACTCCTCAGTGAATATTATAGGACATGATGCAATGAGTCGAAACTTCAACTTCCTGATTCAGCTGATGATTCTGGCAAATTGTTGACCTAGAACTGTCTATTCAGGGTTTTTCTAGTCTTGGAAGAGTGAGCATTCAAACCCTAGATTTGTCTTGTCATTTCTAATGAGTTCGCTGTCTTCACCTTTCAGAAAGTTAGATTTCTGGGTGACTGGAAGCACTGAATGTTAGAGCCAGAGGCTATGTGGTGAATAGATTCCATAAGGAATACTAACTACAAGGTACCATTTTAAAAATTAAATAAAAGTTTTTCTTATTCATAAATGTTCTTTTCTTAAAATTTTGGACACGGTTACAGAATTTCTAAGCTGAAAAACAGTGGTCATCCTTGCTTTAATCTACACCTGGGGAAAAAAATGTTCTCTGAAAAATGTCCAACAAGTGGTCATTCAATCCCTACTTGAAGATGTTCAATGAGGAGGAAACTCATCACCTCCCAAGGTTATCAATCCAATCAATGAGTCCATCGGCTCAAATTTAGTAAGCATTTTCCAGTTGCCAAGTGCGAGATTAAACACTGGGAATACAAAGAAAGAAAGAAAAAGCAAACAGTCCCTCTATCTAATAATGGAAACAATTCTGAAATAACTATGTATGAATATAAATAAAATATATATTAAAACATATGCTAAATATTAATGCTTAATATTTAATAAGTCATCACTATACTAATATGTATTAAAATATGTATGTATCTGATAAAATGTCAGAGTGAAGGTACTAAAAATAAGGAGCACTTACAAAAAGTAGAACTTGTAGATGTCTGAATTTGGGGGAGTACTTTAAATGTTAAGAAGTTTTTGTTTTTGTGCTTTCCCCTAAATTGACTAAATTTGTTAGTCTGTACCTTTCCTCATGGCTTCTGTGGTAAAGGAAAACAAACTTAATGCCTTTTCCTGTGTATAGTCCTTGAATACTTGACTTCCACTCTCACTTGCTTTCCCCCAGTCTTTTATTCTCCAGACTAAATGGCCTAGGATCTTCTCCAGATCCTCATAAGGCATGAATTTGAGACATTTACCAATCTAGCTTGTCATGAGAACACTGCTTTATCGGTGATCTTAGCCTGACAACATTTAAATGGGATTCTACTTCTACTTCTGAAAAATGGATCCCACTTGGATGGGATCTCAAATGGTCACAGGATTTTCATATACAACATACTTCATTAGGGATAGCAACATATTGCAATATATAGAATTCTGTGTCTAAAGAAAGGAAGACATCTTCCTGAGTTGAAATCTAGCCTCAGACTCTAATGAGCTGTGTGACCTTGTGTTTCACTTAACCTTGTTTACCTCAGTTTCTTCATCTGTAAAATAACTGGAGAAGAAAATGGCAAATTTTTGCCAAAGAAAACCCAAATGGAATCACGAAGAATAAGATATATCAGAAAAGACTGAAAATTATAAAATTTCTTTTAAGGTATAAACTCACCACCCCATCCCCATCAATATATTCTCAATCCAACACTACTCTCTTTTATTATTAATCAAAGAATTAAAATGTTTATCTCAGCAAACCAGGAGTCAACTCTCTATATTCCTAGTAGATAGTGTTGAAACCCTTCAGGATGTCAGCCATGAATAGTCTCAAAAACACATAAAGTTTTCCACATTGGATCCCCATTCCTACACAATGCAATATTTTCCTCAGAGGAAAAGAGTCTTCCTTAAGTATGAAGTCTATTGTACTCCTGCGTCCAATGTAGGTCTGGTGTTTGTAGGACACTAAATTTCTTCCATTCAGGATTAGATGGTAACAAGTATAAAATGGAGTCAATGTAACAAATGGGAATTTTCTGTACTCTTAATCACACAGATACACATTATAGATTGATTATATATACATTATATACATTTATGTACAAACACATTCCCTATTGATATTGTATATAGTATGTTCTGTGTAGATTTGTTTACATGCTGTCTTCCCCATTGCATTGAAAGCTCCTCAAGGGCAAGGACTACCTTTTTCTTCTTTTTATATCTGAGTGCTTAGTACAATGTCTTGTCTACAAAAGTGCTTAAAAAGGTTTATTAGATGCCTGATTGACAGTAACACTTTCCATGGCAATAGACTTGGTTTGCTGGATGGAGGTATATTTAGAATTTCAATTGTTTATTTAGGATGATTTAATTTATGAAATCAAACATGTACCTTCAAAAAAAAAGACAGAAGACGAAAATCTTTTCTTTATAAACATGATGGGAGGCAGCCAATATGCAATGGAAAAGGATATAGCAGTTGATGTCTGAAATCCTGGTTTAAATCTCACCTTTGAAGCCTTCTACATTGGCTTAGCCCTTCATTTTGTGTTTATTGAACATAATGCTGCACATATTGCGAGGCACAGAGGATATGAAGTGGGCAGTTACGTGGTATAATAGAGGGAATGTCAGGCTTAAATCAGAATCCTTCCTCAGATCAAATCTGGCTTCAGATACTTTTTAGTTGTGTGATCCTAGACAAGTCATTTAACCCTATTTACCTCAGTTCTTCATCTATAAAATGAGCTGGAGAAGGAAATGGCAAACAATCTCAGTATCGCTGCTAAGAAAGTTCCAAATTGTGTTATAAGGAGTCAGACAAGACTAAAAGCTAAACATCCAAAAGCTAAATATCCCTTGAAGAGTTTGACCTAAATAATGGCTGAGGTCTCATCTCCCTCTAGATCCCATGATCCAATTCATCTTATCTAGACTCCTTTTGTTGATGAAATAGGACCATAGATTTAGTTTTAGAAGAGCTATTAGGTGCCGATTAAGCTAATCACTTCATTTTGTAGATGAAGAACTGAGGAAAAGAGAGGTGACTTTATTTGCCTGAGATCACACAGATTGTAAATCTCTGAGATAGGAATAAAATCCAGATCTCCCTAATTCTGTTTCTAGAACTCTTCTAGACCAGAAAGATTAGTTATAATGCATAAATATGTGCATGTTCACACACACACACACACACACACACACACACACACACACACACACACAGTATAATGGAGTCATGTGGTATAATATTCTCTTGTAAAGCAGCAAGCATTTACCAAACCTTCACTATAAGTCAAGTTCTAGTCAAAGTAATAGGGATATTTTGAAGAAGGAAATAATGTCATATCTTCTCAATTAGCTTACATTCTCCCCCTCCCCCAGAGCAATTGGAGTTAAGTGACTTGCCCAGGGTCACACAACTAGGAAGTGTTAAGTGTCTGAGGTCAAATTTGAACTCAGTTCCTTCTGACTTCAGGGCTGGTGCTCTATCCACTGTGGTACCTAGCTGCCCCAGTTAGACATTCTTTTGTGTTTTTTTTTAATTCTTTTCAATTAGCAAGTATTTAATTTTCTCTTTCTCAACTCCAACAATGAGAGTAAAAGAAACAACATCTTTCTAACAACTATGTAATGTCAAGCAAAGAAAATCAAAATCCCACATTGGCCAAGCTAAAAATGTTTGTTTCTTTTTATACATAGATTCTATTGTCTTTGTCACACTGGTCCTCCAGAATCATGATTGTCATTGCCTTGACTAAATTCTGCTATCTTTCAAAGTTTTTTATCTGAGAATGTTATTATTATTCTGCCAATTGTTCTGGTTTTATTGACTTCACTCTTCATTCATTCATAGAAATTCTCCCATACAAAAGTGGAGCAAGTAGAAGGGCACTTCAGAATTAAGGCTTCAGCATCTAGTCTCTTGCTAAAAGTAATACTGAAAGTGATTTTTGAAGAAAATCAAGGAATCAAGAAGTCGAAAAGGAAGGATGAGAGCATTCAAGGAATTGCAGAAGTAAATATAAAACATCGAGATGAACATCATGACTGATTTCAGAGAACCAAGGAGATTAAATACCACTTGACTTAGAGGTAATGGATTCAAGATGAATAATGAGACGTGAAAGTTTGGCAAATGGCAAATGTGGAGATTTGTTTTACATGAAAATACACATTTGTTATAAGGATTTTATTTTTTCTCTTCTTTTATCTCCTTTACTACCCTCCCATTGTCTCTTTCTTTTTCTTTTTCTTTTTTTTTGAGGCTGGGTCTTTTCTCTTGTACAAACTGGAAGGGCAACAACACATTCTCATGTCTAATTGGCATCAAAACCCTAATAAGCTCTGTTTCCAACCAGGGCCGATTTGTCCTTTCTTACACAATCTGGAGCTTCCCTTATTTTCTTCTCCGTATTGTTTTATTTTTTATTTCTCTTTGGCCACAACTCTTATTCTCTCACAAACTCCATATAATTCAGTATTCTTCCTTCCCATTCTCCATTCTACCACAATTATTGGATTGTATTCTTTCAGCTTGACCCAACATTATTTCTCCATTATTACTTCTCTTTTTTTGCCACTTTTGTATCTTATGCCCACCTACTCTCTTCTCTCTTGGGGTCTCGTGAACTTCTGTTGCATATGGTTCCTGTGAGTGACCATATTACTGCATAGCCTTTCCTTCCAAGAAACAAAATCTTTGTGCATCTTGCACCCATTTTGCTTCTGGTTTCTGTCCATATTTGCAGTTCTTAGGCCAATGAAGTCCAGATGTTCTCAAAGTTCCTTTGAGTCAGTGATGCTTAATGTAAAATCAATGGACCAAGTTTGCATCCCATTAAATGATTACATCCATAAATCAAGCATGGGTTAAGCTCTTACTATAGGCCAAAAACTGTGCTAAGTTCTGAGGATTTTATCTTCCTTCCTTTAGAAAGGTCTAATGACATCACAGAGTGATGTCTTGACTTGTGAGTAGATTGGGTTTGCTAGGGAAAGCTGCACAATGATCATCCTCACTCGCCCAGAATTTTTGAAGTCCAGTCACAAGACAAAAGTCACAATGGCCTGGAGTGCATGAATAACCTTGGCATCTTGCCATAAACTATATACTAAGGATACAGAAAAAAAAGGAAAACCCATCCCTGATTTAAAGGAGTTTATATTGTAATGGTCAAGACAACATTTTTTATATGTATTGTAGATAGTGATATATAGTGGACAGATGGGGAAAAAATTCAGATATCATATCTCTGAGAATATTTAGTCTTTCTTCTTTAACAAACCTAAGGAGATTAAATGATTTATTTAAAATTTCATGGCTAAGAAATTCATATTCTAAATTTGAACCCAAGGCTCTAGAGTACTTCCCCACCGTCCTATCTCTATCCAGAAATATCTATGATGTAAAACTGAAAGGCATCAATAAAACCCAAAATAAACAAAAAGAAGGAAAGGAAAGAAAACTCATAGTTAATCAACTATGACAAATAAGTAGTAATAGAGAAGATAAAGTCCTTCTACAGGTTTTGCCGTTCCCTTTTGCTTTTCCTTTATAATATTTGGCATTATTCCTTTGGAATGAATACCTGAATAAGAGGTCATGGGAAAGGAAAATAAATAAATAAAGCACACAAATGGTTTCCATAGACCATTAGGATACATAATATGATAATCATTAGAACAACTATGGTTATTAGTCTTACTTGCAGACCTGGTGTTCAATTATGCAAAGTACATCAGTACAACATTCCCAGGGAAATTTCTAAGCCATCAATGCATCGAGGCTCAGCATATTTAATGAATCTGCTTAGTGATTTTCCCAGTGCTACTAATACCCAGGAGACCACAGAACCACAGAAAATAAGTTAGCCATAAAGTGAGGTGTTCAGGCTTTGAAAATATTTCTCACTGCAGTTGCCAAATTATTTTTGAAAATCTCATCTTCTAACCTTCAGGGCCCTCCAGGAGCTTGAATTCCAAACTCAATTAAGGCAGGTCTGTTTTGGGAGGCCTCATTCTAGATAATATTAGCACCCTGAGAAATCAATCCTTCATTATCTATAGACTCCTGCTAACACTCCAGAATGATTTTGATTTATTTATTTGCAATGCGGTCAGGAGCACAGTTAAAATCGGTTGGGGGAGGCGAAGAAGGCCTCTAAACATCATCACTAAACGCGTAAGTGTCCTCTGTGATTGTATCAGATGAAAATTCTTCTAGCAGCATAAATCACATACATTTCTCAAGCATTTTCAACTCCTAGTAAAAGACTGCAAAAGATGGAGTATTAGAAACTTTTGCTTTTAACTTGAGAAATTAGCTTTATCAGAATCCTAAGCTGTGTAATAGTTTTTTAAAATATTGATATGAAAATATATGTTGAAGATTGAATATAAGCTATATTGTTTTTGTTTATTGTCTCAGGCTGAGAAGAGGAGAGAAGAAGAGAATTTGGTACTTATAAATTTAAAAAATTATTGAAGTTTGGTTTTTTACATGCAATTGGGGGAAAAATAAAATAAAATATTTTAAGCAATGGCTTGCTTCAGTCAGACTTGACATGGGATTAGATTTCAAGCTGGAAGAGACCTTAGAGATCATCTAATCCAACTCTCTTCTCTCTAGAGATGAGAAAACTGAAGTCAACAGAGATTAACCTACTTGATTAAGTTCTCATAAATAGAAAGATTGCAGAGCCTGAATCTGGGTACTCTAATGTCAAGTCTAGCACCACATCACTGAACCTCAGAAGATCACTCTTGTCTTCCAATAATTCTCAATTTGCTTTCTGTAAAAAGGTAAAGAATGATTTCAATAGAACTCAAGCTATGCATTAATTTCTATGTTTTTGGTATGAATTTTTTTTTGGAAAAAAGATGGGCAAACCTGTGAGTTTTTCTATGTAGAGACATAGCGGAAAGGACTGAACAGAAATATAGAAGCTCTATCCACTGATGATCATCCTCACCTCATCTATAATTCAGTTTAAAAAGTGTCCTGAGGCACTGAGATGTTAAATGGTTTGTCCAGTAGCCCACAGCTAGTTGGCACCTGAGTCAGGATTTATACCCACAGCTCCCTCTAATAACTTTTGAGTAGGAAGATTTGAGTTTAAATTTCAGTTTTATTCCATCCCAGCTGGGTGAACTCACAAAAGTCACCTCAACCTCTCTGAGTCTCAGTTTTCTCTATATATAATGAGGATTTAGGATTAGAAGCCCTCTAGACTCTAAAGCTATATAATCCTATGATTATTGAGAAGTAGCATGATATAGCAGAGAAAGAACTGTATTTGGAGTCAGGAACTGCTGGGCTAAAGTTGTGTCTTAAATGTGACCTGAGGAAATCATATAAACTCCCTGGGCCTAAGTTACCTTAGCTGTAAATGAAAGCTCTAGATTTGACTGTCTTTGGTAGTTCTAAATATATATTATGTAGCTTATAGATTATACAATATATAGATAATATAATTTTATAATCCTATGACCCAGTGACCATTTCCAACTCTTCTTTCTGTAATACTATGATTTATATCTCAACTGAAAGATTTTTTCTTGGTGGAAATTCTCTCCTAAAAGTTGTATTCTTTGACATAAAGGCAGTCAGGGGAATGGAAGGAATTGAATCCTTTGATTTAGAGTTGTTAGAACTATAAGTATAAATCTGGACTCAGATACTAACTAGATGTGGGCTGTTGGATAACTATTTAAAATCTCAATGTTCCAAGCCACTTCTTAAAACTCTTAGTTATATAATGAGATGATTCAGGCCAGTTCCAATGGTCTTGGGATGGAGAGAGTCATCTCCACCCAGAAAGAGGACCGTGAGTACTGTGTATGGATCACAACATAGCATTTTCACTCTCTCTGTTGTTGTTTGCTTGCATTTTGTTTTCTTTCTCATTTTTTTTCCTTCTTGATCTGATTTTTCTTGTGCAACCTGATAATTGTGGAAATATGTAGAGAAGAATTGCACATGTTTAACACATATCAGATTACTTACTGTCTAAGGGAGGAATGGGAAGAAAGGAGGGAGAAATTTGGAACACAAGGTTTTGCAAAGATCAATGTTGAAAATTATTTGTGCATATGTTGTAAAAATGAAAAAGCTTTAATATATAATATTAATTATTTATTATGTATAATATAATAAGCATAATATAAATATATATAATTAATTATATAAATATATAATAATAATAAAAAGTCAAAAAAAACCTCTTAGCTACATGTGAACATCTGTGGATGGAGATCTTCAGAGAAGTAGCTATAGGATTGGGCTTGACTTTTCAAGAGTCAAATTCTACATCTTGGACATTTATAAGCAAGGTGTGCTAAGGATGCCATGTATCATCAAAATTCCTACTTACATAGAAACATATTGGAAATATAATATAATTTTTCATGTTAATATAATATCAAAAATAGCATTATTAATATTTATAATAGTGACTCTATAGGATGAAATCCAGAGTTTATATATGATTCGATTCTTTATTTAATAGATGAGAGAGATAAAGCTTTGGGATGTTAAGTGATCTGTCCAAATTCATAAATAAGCAACAGGTTGGAAACAGAGGAACCAAGGTCTTCTACTCCCAGTTCCATTCAGTAGTGTTCCTAATGAATGCAGTGATTCCTTAATTCACCGGATCACCAGTTTAAACCAGGTGGGATTTTCCTTGTAATCACAGTTACATACTAAGGTCAGAATTTTTCTTCTGTTGTTTGCTCCTTTTCCCAGACTATTTCTTGACTTTTAACTCTTTGTAAAAGTGGGGGCTCTGCTTCTAGGGTAGAAGACACACTGTCCAACCTGCAGCAGTTTTGTCCAGCTGTTATCAAAGATACTTCTAGGGATCTATAAATTTCCAGTTCTTCCAAAATGGTATGCACTAAGGAGAGGTGTGTTTAGCACTCCCCTGATTTATGTTCTGGTGTGTGAGTGATCACAAGCTCTCTTCTACCCTGAAAGTGTAACAAGGGACCCCACTTCACTGTGACTGCAAGCTCTAGTGTGCTAATGCTCTTCCTTACTCTATAACTGTCACTCAGGACTACAACCCAAATCTGAGTATAGGCAAAGCAACAAAGTTTTGTTTCCTGTACCAGCAAAGAGACTCCTGTAATTGCCTTCTGATCAGTTGTTCAACCCCCTTGCCATCGATGGCCTAAGAGTTTTGGAAGCAATCACTGCCACTGCTGATTCAGTGGCTCCCAAGACCTGCTCCCCATTTGCTGGGACCCTGTCTGTGTTGAAATAACCTTGCTGGACTGTGTTTCATTCTCATCCAGTTGCAATAGACCTTTCCTGCTGACCTTCTAAGTTGTCTTTGGCTAGAAAATGTCCTCACCCTGTCCTTTTCTAGCCACTTCATTGGCTAATCATTGTCCTTTCTTGCCATCTTGATTCTGCCTTCCCCAGATGGGATATTCAAGGTCATCGAATCACTGGATCAGACCCCTATAGCTTACAAGTTCTTAAAAGAATACCAAGTTCATTGTTCATATTTTACAGGCAAGGTAACAGATAAATCAACATATAAAATATCACAAAGAAGAAATTGGTAGAACCAGGAACTGAATCCAAGTCTTCAACACTAAATCCAGCTCCCTTTCCATTATATCATATATATATATATATAAAGTGACTCTACACACATGACACGCATAGCATGTAATCCTGAAATCATGTCCTTAACATATCTTGAACATGAAAACATTTTCTTTTGATATCTGTTCAGATTTCCTTCATTACCTGTTTTCTTGACATTTCTGCTTTTTTTTTTAGCACTTCTGAGTTGACTTGTCCACATGTTTTCCTTGAGCACAATGAAAACTGGCTCATAAGTTGTTACCTTTCTGTAAGCTTACAAGGCATTTTCTATCAACATTTGCCTGTTGGGTATATAAAATTAGTTTTCATGCAGATATGTCTGCTATAACCTTTGTGTTCTGGGAGCAATACTGGAATAAATTTCTCCGAGGAGTCGGTTTAGGGTTGTACAGCAACTCCGTCCTTTAGTGGAAGGCCCCTGGCAAGTATCTGGGGGACACTCCCCAGAGAGTTTAAAGTACATGTCACATCAAGGACCCATGGTACCCCTTCAGCCTCTTGAACAGGCCATCTTTGAAGGGAAAGCAAAGCTCACTCTATAATCTTTTCTTTATATTCTACTGGGAGGGACAGGGAGGAAGAGAATGTGTTCTGTATACAAAGATAATTAAATACAAAATGTATAAAAAGTAATCTTAGAGGGACAAAAAGTCTCATTGATAAAATTTATTTGATGTGATTCTTAAAGGTCCTAAGAGATATGAATGGAGAGGGAGAATACTCCAGTCATTAGGGACAATTCATGAAAAGTAATGGAGGAGAGGCCGAATCAGGCTAGTAGAGGGAAAAGTCACAGCTGCCAAAACTCCTCCAAAAAAAGGATCATCATCATCATGGAAAACACTGAACAGAATTCTAAGCAGGAAAGCCAAGGGAAATATCACAGTGAATCAATTTTCTAGCCAAAGATGCTTAGGAAGACAAAAAAAGAGAGGTCAGGAGTTATTTAGGTAGGAATTGACTCAAAATATACAGCAAAAGTAGCAAAGGATGGTGGCCATAGCAGGCAGGAAGCAGCAGTCATACTGGCACCAATGCCAAAAGATGGTAAAGGGACTGAACACTTAGTTTGAAAGGAACCTCAGAGGACCCCTGTCCTAGCACCAGAAACAGAATTAGGTCCCATTTGAAAGTTCCATCATCTATTATCCAGTTCCAGGTCACAGTCCCAAGGCAGAGAATAACAGTCACAGCTACAAGAAAGCAGAGGCCCCATCTAGGTAAGAAGCAGAGAGTGATATTTTCATGGGAAAATAATTAGAGGACTTTTGGAGCATTCACAGCTAAATAGGAAATTTGTCATTCGAACCCAAGATTGACGAGAAACATAGAAAGGTAAACATGAATGAAAAATCATAAGAGACTTCATAAGGGTAAACAAACTATTCACATTCTGACAGGTGAAGATGATACAATTCTAAAGCACTTGGTCATTTTTGTTCTCGTTATTCAGTCGTTTCAGTTGCATCCAACTCTTCATGATCTCATTTGAGATTTTCTTGGCAAAGATACTGGAATGGTTTGCCATTACCTGCTTTTGCTCCTTTTACAACTGGAGAAACTGAGGCAAACAGGGTTGAGTGGTTCAGGGTCACAGAGTGAGTAAGTGTCTGAAGCTAGATTGAAACTCAGGAAGATGGATCCTTCCTGCCTCTGGGACCAGCATTCTATCTGCCCATGCCAATTATCCAACCTTCCCCCCTTATTATATTTAAGGCAATTCAAAGAAGTCTATTTATTTAGACAGAAGATATGAGCATAATGTGATGATTTCAGAAAGAAAAAAATAGAAGAGTGAAGAAAAGAAATGTTCCAGAAGAAAGAGGGAAGGAGAGAAAAATGGGGGAAATTATCTCATAAAAGAGGTAGCAAGGAAAAGTTCTTCAGAATAGAGGGAGAAATGGATCTGAGGCAGTGCTAGAATCTTACTCTCATCTGAACTGGTTCCCTCACACAGGATTGGGTTTAGGAATTCATCTTCTCCAATAAGAAGGGAGGGAGGGGAGATGGATAGTAGATTAAGGGAGGTAATGATCAAAAGTTAAACAGATTTTTGAGAAGGTATAAAGGTAAAAAAGAGAAGAACACGAGTTCAAGGGGAGATGGATAGTAGATTAAGGGAGGTAATGATCAAAAGTTAAACAGATTTTTGAGAAGGTATAAAGGTAAAAAGAGAAGAACACGAGTTCAAATTGGGTCTCAGACACTAAGTTATATGACTCCAAGGTCATGTAGAAAATGGAGTCAAATGTATAAGAATACAACTCATTTCCCAATTCATAAATTGTCAAAAAAGATATAAACAGGCATTTTTCTGACACAGAAATCAAAGCCAGCAATTGTCATAAGAAAAATGCTTGAAATTACTATTTGATTTAAGAAATGTAAATTAAACAACTCTGAAGTACCATAGCACATATATCAGATTGCCTAATATGACAGTTAAGAAAAAGGACAAATGTTAAATGGGATGTGGAAAAAAATTGGGACTCTAATGCACTGTTACTGATTTAAATATTTTTGAGAGCAATTTGGAACTATGCCCGAAAGTCTCTAAAACTGAGCATATATTCTCAGTAATAAAATCATACAGAACTTATGATGAAAAATTCTGTCCATACCCAAAGAAGGAACTGATTTATTCAGATAACAAATTGAAGCATTCTCTCTATCTCTCTATTTTTTTTAAAACAATCTAATTTTTTAATGTGCAACAAGAAAAAGGTATTTACACACATATATTGTATCTAGGTTATATTGTAACACATGTAAAATGTATGGGATTACCTGCCATCGGGGGGAGGGAGTGGAGGGAGGGAGGGGATAATTTGGAAAAATGAATTAAAAAAAATAAAAAATAAATAAATAAAATTTTAAAAAAATCTAATTTTTATTGAGGGTTTTTGTTTTCAGTAGGGTGGGAGATCTAATTTTTTCACAACTTGAATTTTATGGAAATGTTTTGCATAATATCACAAGTGATTTCTTAATTGGGGGTGGAGATAAGGAAAAGAAGCTAGAACTCAAATATTTTTAAAATAAATGTAATTTTTTTTTGTTTTAAATGTAACTAGGGGAAAATATTAAATAAATAAAACAAAGAAAAAATAAAATAAAATTGAGCATACCCTTAGCCCAGCAATAACACTACTACATTAAATAAATCAAATAAAAAGAAAAATGCACATATATTAAAAATTATAGCAGCTTTTTACATAATGGCAAAGAATTGGAAATTGAGAGAATGTCCATCAATTGAGGAATTTATGGTATATGATTGTGATGGAATACTATATATTGTGCTACAAGAAATTATAAATGGATGGTTTCAGAAAAACCTGAGAAGACTTACATGAAGTAATGTAAAGTGAAGTGAGTAAAAGCAGAACATTGAACACAGAACAACAACATTGTACAATGATCACCTGTGAATGACTTAACTATTCTTAGTAAGACAATGTTCCCACTGAAGGACTTATGAAGAAAAATGCTATCTACCTTCGGAGGAAGGGGAAGGAAATAAAGTCTGTATGCAGACTCAAGCTTACTTTTAAAAAACTTTATTACTCTTGTTTTTGTTTTTGTTTTTTTTTATTATTTTTAAGACATGGATAATATTAAAATAAATCACAGGACTGAATATGTATATAAGATTGCTTATCTTTTAAAAGAGGGATGAGAAAAGGTAGAAGAGATTTGAAACTCAAAATTTTTTAAAATGTTAAAATGTTTAGTTTACATGTAATTGAGAAGAAAATAAAATGATAATTAAATATAAAAAATTTAACTATGTATTATTAGTGGATAAAACCTTACAAAGAAATATAGAAAAGTACAAATATTAAATTCATCATTTTCAGATAATAATGCAATTTAAAAGTACATTCAATAAAAGGTCTTTGAGGCATACATTAAAATTAGTTGCAAATTAGATAATCTAATCCTAAAGATAAATGAATGGAAAGCAAATAATTGAAACAATCAATAATTTAATGAAAGATAAAGACAATGGAAAAATTTAACAAGATAACAACAGCAATCCTTAAAATCAAAAAAGAGATTGATAAAATAAAAAAAATGAATTAATAAATAAAGTTAAGAGATTTTTGAAAAAAACAATAAAAATAACAAGGCATAGACTAGTTTGATTTTAATAGAAACTAAAGTAATAAATATTAAAAATGAAAAGGATATATACACAACCAATGAAAATGAAAACAAGGCAATCATTAAGAGATAAATTCCTCACTTTCATGCCAATAAAACTGATAATCTAAATAAAATGGATGAATATTTGTAAAAATGTAAATTGCTCAGATTAACAGAAGAGTAAATAAAATATTTCTGTAACTCTGTATTTTAAAAAAATAAATCAAATAAGTCATAAATATACCCCCTAAGGGGATAGATTTAAAAGGAATTTATACCAAATATTTAAATAATGATTAATTTCAAGTCTATATAAATTGAAAAAAATGCTAAAAAATAAAAAAAATCCCACTAAATTCATTGTAAAACATATTATTGTTCCCTTAAGCCAGGGAAAACAAAACCAGAAAATAAAGGCAATAGACTGATTTTCTTCATTAATATTGAAGCAAAAAGTTTTAAATAAAATATTAGCAAAGATATTGTAATAGTCTTTCACAAAGATCATATACTATGACCAGGTTAAATTTACATCTGGAATGCAGAAGCATCATTTCCCTAGAAGTTATTGACCATTTAGAGAGTGCTTTAAAGAGGTCAGCCAGGATGGTGATGTACTTCCATTTTGTGTTCTAGATAAGGGGATCTTTTGAATCATGGATCCCTTTGATCAGATTGATCTGGTAAAGCCTAGAGTTATCTCAAAATAATGAGGTTTTAAATTAACAAAATTAAATACATAGAATGACAAAGGAAACCAACTGCATTGTATTGAAATAATTATCTGGATGATGTAAAAATGTACTTTAAAAATAAAATATAAAATGTACTTTAATATATATGTATATGTATATATATATATATTAAAAAGGTCATAAATCACAGATTAAGAATTCCTGAAATAGGGGATCATTTGGAGTAATTAGAAAAATTTACCTTGGGGAAAAGAAGATTGTAGAAAGAATATATCATAACTATCCTCAAATCTTTAAAGTGGTACTTTTTTTAAGGTTTAAAAGGGCATATTTAGAAGCAATTTAGGTTTCATGTCAGGAGGAAGATTAAAAAATGAACTCCTGAAAATGAGAATGGTTCCAAAGTGGATTGATATAACTCAAGTTATGGCATAATCCTCCTCAGTTCAGGTCTTTCACCACCTACTTGATTGGAAGTTCAAGTTGTGGCCACCAGTGGATAGAATTGTCACCACTGTATTGTGGGATCACAGATCCAGAGATGGAAAGAACTTCAAATAGTTCATTTTACAAAGAACATTGAGTGATTTGTCTGTGGTGATTCTGGTAGTGATAATGAGAGGCAGGATTTGCACCCAGTTAGACTAGAATATATACTTTTTGATCTGATATGCATCCTGGCTTCAATCCAATTGACCTTGGGCACACCATTGTTCACTCTGATCCTCAATTTTCTCATGTATAAAATAAGAGACTGGATCAGAACATCTCAGAAACCCCATCTGGAACCCCATCTAAAATCTTAAGATCTGTTCCAAGTATGGGATTCTGTGCTTTTGTGATTCTGAAATCCTGTTATACTCATTTCACAAAGCTATTAAAAACCCTTGGGAGGCATTTCACCTTATATTCTATTAACTAAATATATTCTTTACTCTAGGCACAAAACTGTCCTAGAAGCTAGTCCACATAGTATGCAGTGGAAGCATAGCTATGTGTAACCAGTTACAATAAGGAATTTACTTAAAGGTGCAATATTTTATTGACCTCTTACTCCAAGTTTCTCATCCCCATCCAATCACCAGTGATCAGCATAGCCTAGAATAGGATTTCCTTTTTTTAGAGAGCATCTAGGGCCAGAAAATATTTTACATCAGCAACCCAACTTTTTATGCCTATGACTTTTCCTGAATAGCTCACTGTGCCCGATATTCTCCATAAGCCCTGATAGAATACCATGGATGCAGAGGTTAAGAAAGAAATGTTATTGTTATAACTTATTAGCATAATCAAAAAGAACCCCTGCTCAGTACACAAATGAGGACAACATGGGGTCCTGTGGCTTTTTAAGATGGTGTTCATATTTTAAATAAAAGGAAAAAAAGAATGCAAGACATCCTTAAAAACACCTCATCTCAATTCTATATCTAAGTTTAATCAGTTGATAGCTTTAAAATTTTGAGGATAAACAAAATAGCTTTTGACCTTTCCAATAAAGCAAATGTTAGAATCATCTATTTTCTCTACACTCCCATTATAGCTAAGAGCTACCCATGTAAATCCCCAGCACATCAATGAGATAATAAACCCCCTTGGTGCACCTTTTAATTTTCTTTTTATAGCCCTCATTCATGGCAGGTTGAGATAGGGATGAAAGTATTGAATTGAATAAGGAAAAACTCCAGAGCACTTAATAAAAATAACAATGATAATAACAACTATGGTATAGAAAATCTCAGTTGATAAGATTCCCTCTCTCAATGCAGGTTGGTGACTTCTCTACAATTCATGGACTTAGAAAGTTGTCTAGAGCATTAAGAGATAACATGACTTACAGAGGGTCACAAAATCTTTGTCTGTCAAGGGTGGGATTTGAACTCATGTCTTCTTGATTCTAAGGAGACCACCAATGGCGTCTTTCATAACTCATGATTCTTTAGAGCCATATAAAATAAACAGTACAAATATCATTACCACCATTTAATATCTGATGAAATAGAGGCTCTTATGAGATGTTATTTGCCCATAATCACATAACAGAGATTCGAACTCAGCACAGAAATGAGAATAGATTATGACTAACTTTATCACTCTTCCCATATAACATGCTACTGTTAAGGAAGTTTCATTTTCAAGAAACTCTGGAGCCAGTGCAATGAAGAGTCTTGAATTCTTGGAATATAAAGATTATCTAAAAGACCTAGTGATGTTCAACCTGGAGAAGAGAGGAGTCAGGTACTTAAGTTTGTCATATGGATTTGCTTTGCTTGACCCTGGAGGGCAGAACTAAGACTAGTGTGGAAACCATAACAAAGCAGGCATTTCCTCAGTCAGTCAACAAGCTAATTTTTACTAGGCACTATGCTAAGTTCTAGGGCTAGGACTTCATAGTCTAAAGGGAAAGATAAGTACTCCTGAAGAAAGAAAAATCCTATTTCCCAAGAACTAGAGCAACCACAAAGAAAAATGATCTATCGTGGGAAGTGGTGACTTCCCCTTCCATGAAAGACTTCAACCAAAGGTTTACTTTGGGTATGTTATGAAGAGGAATCTTGTTCATGTACTCATTGGATTAGAAGGGGTTCTCAAACTATGGCCCACTGAGGACGTTTATGCGGCCCACCTGGTTATGGCAAATGGGCTGAGGGGCAGAGACAGAGTGTAAGCTTTTGTTTTTACTCTAGTCCGGCCCTCCCACAGTCTGAGGGACAGTGAACTGGCCCCTGTTGAAAAAGTTTGAGGACCACTGAGTGATCTTTGAGGTCCTTTCCAACTCAGCCTCTGTGTCTTTATGATTTTGAGAAATGTCATTCTGATGACCAGGGCTGATCATTGTTTGGAGACCATTGTATGATCTCCCACAAAAGATACTTCTTCATTAAGCAATAGATTGAATTGAAACTAATCTTCCCTGTCTAGATGCGTCACAATTGTGTTTATAGTCAAATCAAGTTGATTTGTCCTACAAAATGTACATGGAATAAACTGCAATGGGGGATGTCTTGGTTTTCATTACTAAGTAAGTGGATCCCATCAATTTTTACCTCTGAGACTACTTCTGATATGTGCATTAGATACTGATATATATGTGTGTTATGTGTGTGATATACACTGTGTGTATATACATATATATGCATATATATAATACACATGTATATTATATATATCCTGTGTTTTTATACATACATATACATTTGTGCATATATGCAAATGTTTGTGTGTATGTACATATACTTTTTTAAACATGAACCCTGTTTCTAGTGCTCTATAAATAAAACCTTCCCCTTTGGTCTTGTCTATATTGTCTGAGATCCTCAAACTAGGCAAGCACATTCTGTGGAAACTTGGTATTCCAGAGAATGAGTTGAAGGCTCACAATCACAAAAAGTCAATGCCAAGGTCTTTGAGATGTTCAGGGACACATAAAAGAGAAAAGGAAGACTCCTTTTAGCTTGTCAGAGATGGTAAATGATCCAGAGATCAATCCCATTTTGTACTTATAAAGAGACCTCTATTGGATCCGAATTTTTAATGCATAGCACAAAGGGTTCATCCAAAAAGAAGTACAAGAAATCAGTTTCCATTGACTGGTACCTTGTTTTCCCCATAGCCTCTGGCATGGAAACTCACAGGCAGGCAACTGCTTCCAATTTAGCACTGTTAGCACGCATTCTGTCAATCAGCTGCCGGGCCAGAAAACATAAAGGCGGTAACATGACAAGAGTTCTATTTTAATATCTTTACTCTCAATAAGATAATCCTAGAGGAGCCACAGTCATCAAATATTTACTCAGGCTGCTCAGTATCACAAAGCACCATGAAAATTAAGGACATACATTTCTGCTGAATACTGTTAATGGAAGTGACATGAATGTCAAACCCTAGGACTGGCAGGACTCTGGCTGGAGATGGTAATGGTACTCATGGGACTTGAAGCTCTGCCCTCCCTCTCTTTAACAAAGGTTGAAACAGAGTCCTGGAAAACTTGAAATAATTCACTTATGCTTAAAACTAAAAAAAAAAAAAAAGTTAAAAGATTGTAAGATTGTTTTTATATGTACTTAGGGAGAAATAAAATAATATTTTAAAAAAGAAAGAAAGAGGCAAAGGTAATTTCAGTGGAAGAAGATAGTTCAAGGAGGTTGCTACTTGGTGGTATCAATAATTACCAAATAGGTATCAGCAAGGCAGGGAAGAATTGGTGATACCACTAGAAATTCCTACCTAGATGAGTAGATGAATCAAATACAAACTAAAAGAAACTGATTTTTTCCCGAATTTTAGATCTTAAAGATGGTAATTGACTTTATTTGACAGATTCTGCATGAAATGAAAAATAAAATCACAGTAGATTCTTTAAAAAAAATCATAAATCATAGACTCAGTAAACTGGGAAGGCCTTCATTTAAAACTAGTTCTCCTGACTCCAGAACTGATTTCCCATCACAACAGTCTTTAATAAGCTTTCATTAAGTACCCAGTTTATATACCAGGTACTGTGCTAAACACTAGCAATACCAAGAAAGGCAAAAAACAGTTTGTGATCTCAAAGGAACTCACAGCCTACTGGGAGAGGCAACATGCCATTCCAATAAAACAGTCTTAAAGGCAAGACTGATTTTGTCTTTGTTGCCCCAGAACCTAGCAGGGTATTTTGCTCATAATAGGTACTATTCTTAAATATAATTGAAGAGAGAGAATGAATCTACATTGTATTGTGCTGCATATATGTGTGTCTGATTCCATTGGGGAGGCAAGAGAAGTGTGTGTATGTGTGTGTGTGTGTGTATATATATATATATATATATATATATATATGCATATATATGCATACATATACACACATACATAGATATTCATATCTTATATATACAAATATATGTTTATAGACATATAATACATATACATTGAATATATACATGCATAGATAAATACCGTGTTTCCCCGATAATAAGACCTATCCTGAAAATAAGACACCCACATACTCTTTAATATTCCGCTAAAATAAGCCCTCCCCCGAAAATAAGCCCTATCGAACTTACTATGAAAACGGTCATCATGGTGATCCCCTGCGCTATATGCTGCGTAGCGGTACCTTCAGTAAGCAGCGCCGCCCTCCCCTCCCGGGTGAAACGCACGTCGCGCTCCGAGCTGCATCTAATCAGAGCTGCAGCAGTGAGCGCGTCATCCTCTTCTTCCCTGGTGATTTGCTTGCTGGCGCTACTGAGAGCAGCGCCGCGGAGTAGAGCTGAGACAGGACCATCTAAAAACTCGGTAAGTTCAGTAAGCGATGGAGAATAAAATAAGCACTCAGGGGGCATGATGGAGGCTAAAAGGGGCATGATGGAGGCTAAAATGGGCATGATGGAGGATAAAAGGGGCATGATGGAGGATAAAATAAGCCCTCCCCTGAAAATAAGCCCTCTGGTGTTTTTTAGTCCCAAAAAAATAATAAGACAGTGTCTTATTATCGGGGGAAACACGGTAGATCTTCATATATATGCAAATATATTTATAATCATAATTTATATATGTATGCAATAAACATAAAGCATGTGTCTATAAAATATACATTTGTCTATATTCACATGGACAAGTACATCATTGATATATATTTACAAATGTACAAATATCTACATATTCATGTATAATTTGTATGTTGAATATATACATGTTTTATCTCACTCAATAGAATACATAGAGATAATATGTATATGTCTATACAAATACTCACAAATATATGTATTTATAAATATATTTATACAGAGACAGAAATAAACATAGCCATGGACTTAGACATAGACATAGACATGGATATGGACATAGACCTCGACATAAACATGAACATAGTCATAGACATAGCTGCAGAGAGTTATTTTCTTGCTATTGCTATGTTTTTCATCACCCTGTTTTCAGGTGTTAGATGTTTCCCATCTCCATCTCTTGATAGTTTCCCTTTTCTTCAAAGCCCAGCTTGAGTTATTGTTCAGATAGTCAAATATTTGAAAAGTGATTACTATGTACCCAGAGCAGTGCTAAGCATTGAGATTCCAAAAAATCCAGAAACAGTGGTTCTTACTTTAAGAAGTTCACCATCTCAAAGGATATGAACAGACAATTCTCAGATGAAGAAATTGAAACTATATCCACTCACAGGAAAGTGTTCCACTCAGACCACAATGCAATATAAAAGCTACATTCAGTAAAAAGTTAGGGATAAATAGACCAAAAAGTAATTGGAAAATGAACAATCTCATCTTAAAGAATGACTGGGTGAAAGAGCAAATTAGAGAAACAATTAATAATTTCACCCAAGATAATGACAATGATGAGACATCATACCAAAATCTGTGGAATGCAGCTAAAGCGGTAATAAGGGAAAATTTTATATCTTTAGAGGCTTATTTGAAGAAAATAGAGAAAGAGAAGATTAACGAATTGGGCTTGCAACTTAAAAGGCTAGAAAAAAGACCAAATTAAAAACCCCCAACCAAAAATTAAACTTGAAATACAAAAATTAAAAGGAGAAATCAATAATATTGAAAGTAAAAAAACTATTGAATTAATAAATAAAACCAAGAGTTGGTTTTATGAAAAAGCCAATAAAATAGATAAACCTTTGGTAAATCTGATCAGAAAAAAGAAAGAGGAAAATCAAATTGTTAGTCTTACAAATGAAAGGGGGGATCTTTCCACCAGTTGAAGAGGAAATTAGAGAAATAATGAGTTACTTTGCCCAACTTTATGCCAATAAATTTGATAACTTAAGTGAAATGGATGGCTTCCTCCAAAAATATAGGCTTCCTAGATTAACAGAGGAGGAAATAAATTGCTTAAATAGTCCCATTTCAGAAAAAGAAATAGAACAAGCTATTAATCAACTCCCCAGGAAAAAATCCCCTGAGTGTTCCAAATCACTACTGATCAGAGAAATGCAAATTAAGACAACTCTGAGATACCACTATACACCTGTCAGATTGGCTAAGATGACAGGAACAAATAATGATGAATGTTGGAGGGGCTGTGGGAAAACTGGGACACTAATACATTGTTGGTGGAGTCGTGAAAGAATCCAGCCATTCTGGAGAGCAATTTGGAACTATGCCCAAAAAGCTATCAAACTGTGCATACCCTTTGACCCAGCAGCGCTACTACTGGGCTTATATCCCAAAGAAATACTAAAGACTGGAAAGAGACATATATGTGCCAAAATGTTTGTGGCAGCCCTTTTTGTTGTAGCTAGAAACTAGAAGATGAATGGATGTCCATCAGTTGGAGAATGGTTGGGTAAATTATGGTATATGAAGGTTATGGAATATTATTGCTCTGTAAGAAATGACCAGCAGGAGGAATTCAGAGAGGCTTGGGGAGACTTACATCAACTGATGCTGAGTGAAATGAGCAGAACCAGAAGATCGCTGTACACTTCAACAACAATACTGTATATATTCTGATGGAAGTGGAAATCTTCAACATAAAGAAGAGCCAATTCACTTCCAGTTGATCAATGATGGACAGAGGTAGCTACACCCAGAGAAGAAACACTGGGAAGTGAATGTAAATTGTTAGCACTAATATCTGTCTGCCCAGGTTGCATGTACCTTCGGAATCTAATGCTTATTGTGCAACAAGAAAATGATATTCACACACATGTATTGTATCTAGGTTATATTGTAACACATGTAAAATGTATGGGATTGCCTGTCATCGGGGGGAGGGAGTAGAGGGAGGGGGGGATAATTTGGAAAAATGAATACAAGGGATAAAATTATAAAAATATATATATAATAAAAAATTATTAAAAAAAAAAAAAAGAAAAAATCAGTTCTCAGAAGTGAGTGGGAATTCAAAATTGTTTCCTTAGGACAATGAATAAATGCTGAAATTAGTGATTTTTTAACCTTCAGTATTGAACTTTTAAAAAATTTTATATAAATTGGAGACTCTCTCGCTCTCTCCCCCTTTATTTTTCTCTGGGCCGCTATCTCTGTCTTTCTGTTGTCTCTATTTCTCTCTCTGTTTCTTCTTTCTCTACAAATATATACTCATATACATATGTGTACACATATATATGCATGTATACAAATACAAATCTACATTGTATATATTTATGTGTGTATAAAAACAAATATATTTTTACTAATTTGAAACAACACATCTTTGCACGTTTCTAAAGTATTTATATGCCTAATCACAATGTCTGTAGTAGTAAGTACTTAATAAATGCTTGTTAACTTGAAAAAAAAAAAAAAGTTCACCATCTAAAGGGAAAAGACAGCTTGCAAAAAACTTTGTACACAAAACATACTTATCTTAATGCTGTTTTAAACTGTAAAAGCTTATAGGGAAGAGGAAAGCATTGAGCAGGAGGGGAAGAAGGTAAATACTCCTCTATGGAAACAGACACTATATTATCTCTCCCTTTTTGTTTCTCTCCCTACATCACTTTCTTTAAGCATAAAACAACATCTTTCTCCTTAATTTCTTCATAGAATGTTGCTGGTAATTATTCTTTGTTAAAAACAAACTTCTCTGTGTATAATAATAACTTGTTTCCCATGCTTAGATTTGTAAGTTCCTAAAGAACAATTTCTTTTTCCTACCTATGTTTTAATGCTCTGAATATTCAGAGTGGAGAGGAGAAAATACAATGTCTTTTTCCTACTTATGTTTCAATGCCCTGAATATTCAGGTGGAGAAGAGAAAATGATGATATAGACTGGCAATGGTCCTCAAACTTTTAAAATAGGGGGCCAGTTCACTGTCCCTCAGACTGTTGGAAGGCTGGACTATAGTAAAAACAAAACCCCTGTCCCTCAGCCCATTTGCCATAACCCGGTGGGCCACATAAATGTCCTCAGCAGGCCGCATCTGGCCCGCGGGCCGTAGTTTGAGAACCCCTGATATAAAGGAAGAAAATCTGGGTTCAAATCTTGCCCCAGTCACTTATATGTTACTTTGGCCAGATCACTTAACCTTAATGAGCCTCTGATTCTTCATTTATAGAATCATATTTTGGAGTCAGTAATCTCTGATGATTATTAAATAAAGGAGTTGGTCTAGAAGATCTTATAAGTCCCTTCCACTCTAACTCTGTGGTCTTATATAACCCTGAGGAAATCACTTATTTCTATAGGCTTCATTTTGTTAAGGCATAAGAGAAGAATCTTGGATCAGAAGATTTTTGAGGTCTAAGTCTACAATCTCATGAAATTAGGAAATATTCACCAAATCCTATCATAGGTAAGAGCTGAGATTTTGGATGAGTCAGGGAAGTTCTCCCTAAAATGTAATGTTATCTGTTGGGGTTTTCTTGGGGTCTCTGGAGGCAGCCTTCATTTCAGTTCAATAATCACCACAAGGGCAGCCAGGTGTTAAAATCCAAATCCTTTATTGTCTCTTTCAAAGTCCTATCTCCTTCACTTGGGGCTTGGCTAGTTTTCTGGAGGCCTTCTGGATTCTTGGTTTCAGTGGAGAAGTGAAGGAGGAGAGCCTGCCACCAAGGCAGTGTGAGATGGGATGAATCTGTTTTGAGTCCAAGGGCTTGTGCTCCAGCCTTCAGCCTCCAGCCTTCTGTCCGCTTGTCTCTGAATCTCCTTGGCTGAGGCTTCTTGCTTATATGCTCCACACTGAGTACAAACCAATCATTATATCACTAGGAAACCATTATTTGCTGTAGGATTAAAATTAATGCTAAACTAGATTTAACCACTGTCTCCTCAATTCCACTTAGTACCTTGTTTCAAGTTCTGGCCCAGAACATTCCCTTGTAGGATCAGATCAATCATACTGAATGATGCTAAATTAGATAACTATTGTCTCCTTACATCAACTGATGCTGAGTGAAATGAGCAGAACCAGAAGATCGCTGTACACTTCAACAACAATACTGTATGAGGATGTATTCTGATGGAAGTGGAAATCTTCAACATAAAGAAGAGCCAACTCACTTACAGTTGATCAATGATGGACAGAGGTAGCTACACCCAGAGAAGAAACACTGGGAAGTGAATGTAAATTGTTAGCACTAATATCTGTCTGCCCAGGTTACATGTACTTTCGGATTCTAATGTTTATTGTGCAACAAGAAAATGGTATTTACACACATGTATTGTATCTAGGTTATATTGTAACACATGTAAAATGTATGGGATTGCCTGTCATAGGGGGGAGGGAGTAGAGGGAGGGGGGGATAATTTGGAAAAATGAATACAAGGGATAATATTATAAATATATATATAATAAAATAAATTTTAAAAAAGATAACTATTGTCTCTATCAATTCCACTGACTTAGCATCTTGTCAGAATCCTTTGTTTCAAGTTCAGAGTTCTGGCCCATAACATGGTCATGGCAATTTTCTAAGAGTTTGAGGTTTCAAATATGATACTGAGAAAGAGAAGGCCTCTCTATTCACTGTGTATAACTTAATTTGTCTTTGATTATATACAAAAACACTTGGAATGATAATAGAAATAATCTGCTAAAAACAGACACTACATTATCTTTCCCTCCTAGGCATCTATAAAATTCATCTAATCTATAAAATTAAGGGATTGAACCAGACACTTCTTTTTTTTAATAATAGCTTTGTATTTTCAAAATACATGCAAAGATCATCTTCAACATTCACCCTTGCAAAATCTTGTGTTCCAAAATGCCCCCCTTGGGGGCAGCTAGGTGGCACAGTGGATAGAGCACCAGCCTTGAATTCAGGAGAACCTGAGTTCAAATCTGGTCTCAGATCCTTAACACTTACTAGCTGTGTGACCCTGGGCAAGTCACTTAACCCCAGCCTCAGGAAAAAAAAAATGTCCCTCTCCCCTAGACAGCAAGTTATCCAATATGCATTAAACATGTGCAATTCTTCATGCAATTTCCACGTCATTATGCTGTACAAGAAAAATCAGATGAAAAAGAGAGAAAAAGGAGAAAGAAAAAAAGCAAGCAAATAACAAAAAAGTAAAAGTGCTGTGTTGTGATCCACACTCACTTCCCACAGTCTTTGTGGTGACTTTCTACATCACAAGTCTATAGAAACTGTTCTGAATCACTTCATTGGTGAAAAGAGCCAAGTCCATTAGAGATGATTATCACATTATCTTATTGTTGATATGTACAATGTTCTCTTGGTTCTGTTCACTTCACTCAGCATCAGTGTGAGTCTCTCCCGGCCTCTCTGAAATCATCCTGCTGGTCGTTTCCTACAGAACAATAATATTCCATGACATTCATACTACAATTTATTCAGTCATTCTCCAACTGATGGGCATCCACTCAGTTTCAGTTTCTTGCCACTACAAAAACGGCTAGAACTGGACACTTTCAAAGACTTTTTTTCAGTTCTAAATTTTCCCATGCTTAGCACAGGATCCAGCACACACTAGGTATTTCATAAAGATCTACAGATCAAGTAAATGATTACTATACCACATTTTATCCTAAGATATGCATGAAATTTAAAAAATAGTTGAAAAGATTGAGGGCAGATACTGGGAAGAAATTATTAATAATAAACAGTAATTCTTTACAACTAGACTTAAGCAATAGTACGTATATGGTCAGGGGGCGCTATTGGGATTTTTTAATGGTTTCCTTGAATGTTAAAATAATAGTATAGACAATATACAATTCCTGAAGGAAAGTTTCTTTTTTCTCAATAGTATTTCATTTTTCCATTTACATGTAAAGATAGTTTTCAACCTTCATTTTTTTGATATTTTAAATTTTTTTCACATTGTGATAGTTTTCTCTTTTCCCAGATACATGCAAAGATAGTTTTCAACATTCACCTCTGCAAAACCTCATATTCCAAATGTTTCTCTCTCTCTCCCCCTCCTCCTATACAAGACAGGAATCAATCCAATACAGATTAAACATGTGCAATAACATTATTCAACATTCATTTTGTTCAAAAAGATTTTTGAGTTCCAATATTTTTCTCATTCTTACCCTTCTCTTCTCCCTCCCCAAGACGGAAAGTAATCTGATAGGCTATATATATATACAATCATCTTTTAATCTAGTTTCATATGAGTCATGTTGTAAAAGAAAAATCAGAACAAAATGGAAAAACCATTAGAAAGAAAAAGCAAACAAACAAAAAATCTCTGGTTTCCAACTGACTCCTTGACTTCCCATAATTTCCCCTCATTCCTTGCAGTTCCTTTCATGCAAATTTAGAAGTTCCACGCACACACCCCTTTTCCACTAACTACTGTGTTTTCCATCATCCTGCTAAGAAATCTTCAGCAACACAGGTTAATAGGGATGAGTAAATAAGAAAAGGTGAGATATGGACAAAGAATCCTGTTGTTGACTGGAGGCTGTAGACATTATTTTCATGGGCAATATGGATGACATCTACCAGGCTCTCCTTCCCAGAGAAGAAAAAAAGAAATGACTTTTCTCTCAATAGCTTGGCCCACCAGATCACTTTTTATACCTCAATTCTTTAGATGATGTTTTCCTTCTTTCCAATTTAGAATAAATGGTTAAAGAGTCAAAGAATGGGTGACAATACTGCAAAAAATGCTTTTAACATATCCAAAATCAGCATTATAGAGATGAAATCATAGCTTGGGCTAAATCTATGCTTGGCACAGAGGAAGTGCTAATTGAATGCTTGTTTACTGACTGAATCAGTGAAGTCAATAAAGCAGCTTTATAGTTATATGTATTTATTTAGCTGTTTCACTAGACGAGGGGTTGGAAAGCTCTGAGTTCAAATGTGACCTCGGATACTTATTAGCTGTGCGATTTCAGGTAAGTCACTCAGTATCTCAGTTTCTTCATCTGTAAAATGGGGGTGGAAATAATAGTATTTGCCTCTCAAAGCTATTGCGAGGACAGAATGAGATATAATATTTGTAAAATGCTTTGCCCACCTTAAAACATGATATAAATAATGGTTTTTATATTATCTTCCCAATTAAAATGTAAGCATGAGGGCAGGTTTGTTAATGCTTTTTCCTTCGTATCTTGAGTCTAAGTACAGTGGTTGGCAAATAGTAAGCATTTAATAATTGTTGCACTTCAAAGACAATTAAGTGGAACAATGGATAGAGTGTTGGGCCTGATGTTTAGTAGGAAATCCCGAGTTCAAATTTAACCTTATCCTATCTGAGCAAATTTGCCTCAATTTTCTCAGCTGTAAAATGTGGAGAATAATATCTACCTGGCAAGGTTGTTTTTTGTTGTTGCTATTTTCTCAATAGTAATTTTTTTATTCATTTATTTTTTGCTGAGGCAATTAGGGTGAAGTAACTAGCCCAGGGTCACACAGCTAGGAAATGTTAAGTGTCTAAGCCAGATTTGAACTCAGGTCCTCCTTACTTCAGGGCTGGTACTCTATCCACTGAACCACCTCGCTGCCCCCAGTAGTATTTTACTTTTCCAAATGCATGTAAAAATAGTTCTTAATGTTCCAAATTTTTATCTTCTTCTTCCCCCTCCCAAAAACAGAAAGCAGCCTGATAGGCTCAATATGCAAAATCCTTGTAAACACGTGTCCATATTTGTCATGTTGTTCAAGAAAAATCAGACTAAAAGAGGAAAAATGAGAAAGTAAAAAACAAAAAGATAAACAAAAAGAGTGAAATTGCTATGCTTCAATCCACACCCATATTCACAGCCTTGTCTCTGGATGTAGTTAGCATCTTCCATCCCAAGTCCACTGGAGCCTGGCAAAGTTGTTGGAGGACCATGTGAGATAATAATTGTAAAATATTTAGCATAAGGCCTGACATACAATAAGCACTAAATAAATGTTTATTCTTTTACCCCCTTTTTCTTTGTTGATTAATAATAGCTAGCATTTCTCCAGTGTTCTGAAAGCTTGAAAAATATTTTACTTATGTTCTCTCATTTAGTTGGCTGTCTCAAGATCGACAAGAGCTATTTTGACATTCTCTTTGAAATCCTTCAAGTTAGCTAATAAAACACTCATTTGGTCTTTGTTGATCTAATATATTCTCTTTTCATTTTCAAAATTGTATTTCCTTCAAATAATGGTGCCACCCCTAGCCAAAGGGGACTGATAGATCTTGGGAAACTTTAATAATGAGAAAAATGATTATTTTCTTATTATATTAATAACCTATTTTATATACAGGACCCAAACATCCTTTTTGCCTGCTCATTCAAAATCCAGACTCTCAAGGGCATTTCTGACATTGCCCCAAAATTCACTCCTCCATATCATCTTATCTAAGTGGAATTCTTACTGCAACCCCACCACTGTTCAACCCAAGTAAGACTGGGTAGAGAATAGTTTCTTTTATATAGAACGTTGGAGTCAGAATGATCCCGGAGTGCTGACTTGATCATCCCCTAGCTCCTCATTAGAAAAATTAAAAAAGCACCTCTCCTTATAATGTTCACCCTTTCATTAATTGTTAACCAATTAGTTATTTTTCACCCTCAGGAACATCCCCCTTTCCAATGGTTTTTAAGCATTCAATGTTATCTTAAGGGGTTATTGTCTTCTGGTTACTGAAAGAAGCTAGCCTAACTAATAAATTGATAAACAATTTCCCAGAAATTCTTTCTCAGGAATTTTTAATGATCCTAGTAGAATTGTATAGTAAGACTGGGATCACCCATTCAGGAGCCAGGGAGACAACATTAGACCTGAACTGTGACCAAAAAAGTAAATCACAATCAATAGAGTATGAATGATAAGAACCATGGAAAGAAATGACCATTCCACGTGAAAATCTGTGATTGAGGAAATTCAATAACAGTCTAACATACATCATGAATTTGGGGAAAGTTGATTTCAAAGGATTCAAAAAAGAGCATATATATATATATATATATATATATATATATATATATATATATATATATATATATTTATGTATATATATATACATATATATACATAAATATATATGTATATACACACATATATACATACATATATATAATTATTTTTAAAGATATATTGGGGAAAAGCAAAAGATTGAAAATGGATGATTGCTACTCAGAATGACTGGATTAATTATGCCAGATACTGATTTCCTTCCCCTTCTCCTTCTTTTCATAATTGAAATAAAAGAGTGAATCACATGTAAACATGGAGAACTTGTGCTTTTCATTATAGGTACCATTACATTTTTTTCTTCTGTCCAAACTTGTCCCTCTTCTGAGCTTCCCTATGATTGTCAAGGATGCCATAACTCTTCTATTCTCCAAGTTTCTCTTGTGACTACTCTTTTTCTCTCATTTCTTGTATCTAATCAATTGTCAAAATGTGTCAGTTCTGTCCCCACAACTCTCTTATCCCCTTCTCTCTCTGCATCCAGCCACCACACAAGTTCAGACTCTCACCATCTAGCTCCTGGATTCTTGCAGGAGCCTCAGAGTTGGTTTCCCAGCCTCAGTTCTCTCCATTTCAATCATCATTCATATGGCTGTCAAAGTGATCTTTCTAAAAGCCATTTTAACCCCCCATCTCCTCCATCTGTCAAGAAACTAGTTGCTCCCTATTGTCTCTAGGATTAAATATTTTTAATCTTCATTTTGCTCTTTTAAAATTTTTATCTGTATATGTTATACTGTGAATATTATATATTATGCATAGCAGTATAGGTTTGTAATTTACAAATAGTATATCCATATTAGCAGTACATGTTCAAAAAAAAAATGCTTGCTGATTGGGGTTAGTCAGCTAACGAGGAATTATTAGCACTTAGTGTGGGCCGGGCGCTGTACTAAGCACTATAAGTTCCAAGAAAGGTAATGACATGATCCGTAGTCTCGGTGAATTTGTAATGATGGAGGAGACACGATGAAAACAAATGTGTACAAACAAGATATATACAAGATGAAATGGAGGTATTCACTCTAATATGAAGGAAGAATGGTACAGACAGGATTTTAATTGTCAGTTAAATTAATCCAGGAGGTAGAGACAAGAATATTCTCCATATGGAGTAAAGAGATTCAAAGCAAGAAGTCCAATGTCATTGAATCATAGAGTATATGGAGGGGGAGGTGTGTAAGAAGGAAGGAAAAGGAGGGAGGAGACAGGTTTTGCATGATCAAAAAGATTTGGAGACCACTTATCTGAAGTATCATGTTCCATTCTGGGCACCACATGTGAGAAAAAATTATACGCTGGAGTGTATCACTTGAAGGAAATGGAGCTCTGTATCCTGGAGAAGCAAATCCTTATGGGAGTAAGGTATCCACCTTCAAGTATGTGAAAAGCCTTGATGTGGAAGAGAATAATTCTGTTTGGCACCAGAGGAAAGAAGTACGAGAAATGGTTGAAAGTCATGGAGAGAAAAAATGAAGTTGGCTATAAAAGAAAGTAATTTCTAACTACTAATGTTCTTCCCAAGTGGGATGGGCAACTTGGGAGGTAGTGGACTCCCCCACCCTGGGAGTTTCTAAGAAAAACCAAGGTAACCACTTGATGGGTTGGAGATCCATAGGATGCTTTTGCAAGCCTAAATGCCTGTGAGGTCCATTGCAGTAAACTACATCTCATTTTATTCCCACATGCTTATTCATTCTTTCAATAAAATTATAGATTATGAAAGAAGAGAAGAATTATAAAGACATTGTTCCAAAGGGGTAAAAATCGATTTCCTTTTGCCATGGGCAGACTCTTTGACAATTCAGTCATTTCTTTCCTTGATTTCTGTCTGTTTCCCTTAGGCGCCTCAACATGTTTTGTTTTCGTTCCTTTATAGGACTCCCCATAGTGGAGAGATTAGTCAACTATGGCCTGCCCATGGGGAGTGCTGAGGGGGAGTTCAGCTTGGCCATTTCACCCTAGGCAAAGTACTACTATTTCCTCTCTTTCTCTGACTCATCTGCCTCCTTTAGATAAATAGCTACTCACCTATGGAGCCATTCTGTCTAGCTCATGATATTTATAAGTGCATAATTCAATACTTTAAAATCTATGATTTAATTAGGGCATTACTCCCTCTAACAATAAAAACTGACATTCATAGGGCACTTTGAGGCTTGCAAAGAATTTTGCGCACAATATTTCATTTGAATCTCACAAAAAGCTCCTGTAGCTACCATTGCTTCCCTCTTACTGGTGAGGGAACTGAGCATAAAAGAAAAGAAATGACTTGAGATGATAACAAAGAATCATGGATCTCAAAAACCATGTAGCCTAAACCCTTAAAAAGAAAGAAACTGAGACCCTAGAAAATTAAATGATTTATTCAAGGTCATTCAGGATAAAAGCATCAGCTTTATGATGTGGAGCTAGGTCTTCCTAACTTAAGCATTTTATTTACTATAATATGCTACCTCTTCTCCCAAAATTTCAACTCTTTGGTCTGGATATTAATAATTGCTTTAGTACACTTTTAAAGGTTGTGAACTTCTGTTAGTACAACCAGCCTGATTCTCAGACAGTAGATTCAATGCATTGTCTGACTCATTGTTTATTCTTTGTTCACTTAGGGGAATTTATTAGGGCTTGTGTTCAACCCACAAAATCTTACAGAGCCACAGGTCACCTGAACATCAATGAAGTGTGGAAACAGCAGGGTATTAAGGTATTCATGTAATACAACTGGCTTCTGTTTTAGAGAAGTATCACAGTACAGAGAGCTACATGTCAAATGCCAATAGAAAGGGAGGCCATGAAACTATATATAAGGATTCCTTCTGAGCAAATATTGATTTAGAAAATCACATATTAACATTAACTATGTCCTATTGTATTTTTTAAATGTTTTGCAATTACTGGATGCATTGCAGAAGAAGGCTTCAATGTCACTGACATTTGACATCTCTGATATAGAGACTCTGACCTTGGAAAGACATGGATTCAAACGTTTCTCTATATTTACTAGTTTTTTTCCTATGAACAACTACTTAGCTTTAGTTTTTAAATATGAAAATGGAGTTATGATAACAAAAGCTAACCTTCTAATTCACTAGATGGGGCAGAAAAGGCTGCCCCAGATTTCTGGTACTTTGACAGAACTTATGCATATCTTTCAAGCAGTGAGTCACTACAAAAATATTTATCTTTAATAGTCAACCTGAGGGATTCTCTTTAAGATGAGGGGATAAATAGAGGCAGAACAAGCAAACTATATCACAACATCTCCAGAAAGAACAGGAAAAGTAGAATAACAGGCCAAGAATTTTTCAGGATATTCAGGTAAGAACTTCCATTAGTTAATTTTATTAGTCTGAATATGTACAAAGAGATAGAAGCCAAGGGACACTCAGATAGGCATTCTCTCAGAAAAAAATAATAACTTATGAATGTCTTCCAATTCAAAGACTAGTAGAAAACCATGGAAGTTTACAGCCTAAAGTTGTGTATGACAGGCAAGAAAATTGGAGACCAGATTAGGATCTAGTCAAGAATGCTTGTGGTTGAAGCTTTTGATCTCAAATATAGATTCAGAAGCCAGTAGGGAGACAGACTAGAGCTGACTATAATTAGGGTGCATTATGAATCAACCTTCTTTAAGGGAAATTACCATCTATAGCCTATATGGTATAGATTTCTTTATTTACAAGATTTTGGAAACAACTGCCCCTAAGTTCTCATTGTCCAAACCCAAAATGATATAGTTGAGTATCCAAAAAAGGATCTCACACTGCTTCCAGAAATGCTTAAAGTCTGGCTGTGACACAAAGTATTAATTTAGGAAGTCAGGCTGAGAAAATTGATAAACATAAGAAAACACCAGTTATCATAAAATATTAGGTAGCTAAGGATGCTTGAAACATAACTCAAAAGGAAACTAACTCTACTCCATTTATAAGCAATCTCAAAGAAAATCATAGATTTCCCAACTCTATTGCTATTCCTGACAGAAATGAGGCAATTAAAAATGATCAGAACCAAAGGACAAAGTGAAAATTTGAAAGAATCCACCAGTTACCTACTGAAAGAAACCCCAAAATGAAATATTGTAGGAATATTGTAGCCAAAATCTAGGCTTTTGGGTCAAAGAAAAAAAAAGATTTCAAACAGTCACAAAAATAGAATTCAAACACTGATCATGCTGAATGAAGACTATGTAAGAGCTAGTAGCAAGCTAGTAGCAAATAGTCTATCTGGAGCATGCACACATATGCATGTGTATACAAACAGTCACATCAAGATTTAACAACCAACACTAATTGGACTAATTGACCTAGCAATATTGAATATAAGCTTTTTTGTTTGTTTGTTTGTTTGTTGTTTTGCTGAGGCAATTGGGGTTAACCGAGTCACATAATGAGGAAGTGTTAAGTGTCTGAGACAGATTTGAACTCAGATCCTCCTGACTTCAGGGCAACTAGCTACCCCTGAATATAATCTTATACAGGAAAAATACATCTTTAATGAAATAGAGAACTTTGAAGTATTTCTTACAACAAGCTCAAATTGAGCATATACTTTAAAATGCAGACACAAAGAATCAAAAGAAATATAGAAGAAAATTCAATACATATGAATAATTGGAGATGATTATACTATGACAAAGTGATAACAGTAAAAATAATCATAACAATAATAATAATAATAATCACTGATTATATTGAGCTTTAAACAATGTTTTACAAATGTGATATTTAGTACTCACAGCAAACCTATGAGGGTTTATTTTCATTTTATACATGAAGAGCCTGAGTTCTTATGACTTGTGTGAAAGACAAGAAATTAGTCTTCCCTCAAAACTCTGTCTTCACAAATCATAGAGTGAATAAATGAGTTAGGGAGTCTGGGAGTGTGTGTGTTGTATTTTTATGATCTTTTGAGGAAAAAAAGGAAAGGGAAGGAAAGGGTAATATAGAAAAGAAAAAATGGGAAAAGGAGGATAAATTTTCTTTTCTCAAATATTGGAGTGTGTAAGAAGGCTTTATAAATATGGTGGTATAAAGGGGGGTACAGTGGACTCCACATGAAAGTCTTTTATTTGAACTGTGAATGATTGAAGAGCAATCTGGAACTATGCCCAAAAAACATAACCTTTGACTCAAGCAATATCATTACTAGGTCTGTATCCCAAGGAAATCATAAAGGAAGAGGAAAGACCCACATGTGGAAAAATATTTTTAACAGTTCTTTTTGTGGTGGCAAAAAATTGGAAAATAAGTAGATGCCCATCGATTGGGATATGAAGGTAATGGGATATTATTGTTCTATAAAAAATGAAGAACAAGCTGATTTTAGAAAGACCTGGAGAGATTTACATGAACTGGTGCTGAGTGAAACAAGCAGAACCTGGAACACATTGTACACAGTAACAGCAATAATGTGTGATGATCAACTAAGCCCAATAAACTTTGTATAGAAAATGCCATCTGCATCTAGAAAAAGAACAGGAAATTGAAATCAACAGATGCTATGTTCACTTCTTTTTTCTGTTTTTTTTTCCTCTCCCATGTTTTTTTTTTTCTTTCTGTTCTGATTTTTAAAGGAAAGATTAAGGGAGAGATTAGTCTTAAGCAAAATAAATTCCCTATTCAAAAGATGAAACATGAAGAGGAGAATGAAAGGAAGGAAAGAAAAAAGAACCTAAACTTTGAGACTAAGCACAGAAAAGATAAGAGATTTTTTTTTACTTTATAGTATTTTTTCTATTGCATATAAATATTGTGTTTAACATTCATTTTTACAAGATTTTGAGTTCCAATTTTTTTCTCCCTCCCTTTTTCCTTTTCTATTCCCAAAACAGCAATCTGATATAGGTTATCCATATATAACTATATGAAGCATATTTTCATATTAGTCATGCTGTGAAGGAAGAATCAGAATTAAAAAAGCAAATAAAAAAAAGCATGAGGAAGAAAAAAAAAGTTAAAATAATATGTTTCAATCTGCATTCAGTCTCCATAGTTCTTTCTCTGGATATGGATGACATTTTGTATCACAAGTCTTTTTGATTTACTTTGAATTACGGTAGGTACTCCTGAAAAGAACTCAGTCTATCAGCTGTTTATCACACAATGTTGCTATTATTGATACAATGTCCTGGTTTTGCTGACTTCACTCAGTATCTATTCATATAGAATCTTTCCAGTTTTTTTTGAAATCCATATGCTCACCATTTCTTATAGAAAAAATATTATTCCATTACACTTATATATTACAACTTGTTCAGTCATTTCCTAATTGATGATCATCCTCTCAATTTCCAAATCTTTGTACCACAGAAAGAGCTGCTACAAATATTTTTGTTTATATAAAAGAGTCTTTTCCCATTTTTTGTGATTTTCTTTAAGATAGAGACCTAGTAGTGGTATTGCTGGATCAAAGGGCATACACAGTTTCATAGCCCTTGGAAATAGTTTCAAATTGCTTTCCAGAATGACTGGATGAGTTTGCAACTCCACCAATAATGAATGTGTCATAGTTTTCCCACATCCCTTCCAACATTAATCATTTTCTTTTTTCCATCATTTTAGCCAATCCGATAGTTATGAGGTGGTACCTCAGAGTAGTTTTAATTTCAATTTGTTTAATCAATAGTGATTTAGATCATTTTGTCATACGACTGTAGATAATCTTAATTTCTTCATATTCTTTGATCATATCCTAATTGGGGAATGATTTGTATTCTTATAAATTTGAGTCAATTCCCTTTATATTTTAGAAATGATGCCTTTATAATAATGGCATTTTCTTCTCTTCTTCTAATCTTGGTTGCATTGGTTTTGTTTCTTTCTGCATTCAGTTTTTTCCATGGGTCTAGTATATTTAATTTTTATAAAATTCTTTTTACATTTTTAACTTCTTTCTTATTTATTTTGTGCTTAAATTTATTTAGTTCTGAGAAGGAGAATTTGAGGTGTCCCATTATATAGTTTTGGTGTCTATTTCTTTCTGTAATTCTCTTAACTTCTCCTCTAGGAATTTGGATATTATACCACTTGGTACACATATATTTAGTATTGATGTTATTTCATTGGCTAAAATTTATCAAAATACAGTTTCTATTCTTATGTTTTTGAATCAGACCTATTTTTGCTTTTTCTTTGTCTGATATCAGGATTACTTCCTCTGTATAATATATTCTGCTCTAGCCTTTTGTCTTTATTCTATGTATCTCTGTGCTTCAAATATCTTTCTTGTAAACTATATATTGTACAACTTTGAGTTTTAATCTACCCTATTATCTGCTTCCATTTCATGGAAATTCATCCCATTCACATTCACAGTTATGATTACTAACTCTGTATTTCCCTTGTTTATAATTTTCTCTCTCTACTTGTCCCCCTTTTACTTTTTCCTTCCTCATCAGTTTTTTGCTCCTGATCTCTGTTCTTTTAGGCCTCCATTTTCTTTCCCCTTTTCCCACTCCTACTTGTTTCTCTTCTATAAGCCTCCCTCATCTCTTTTCTTTCTCCTTTTCTCTCCTACTTCCCCTCTAGGATGAGATATAATAATGGATGTGTTATTCCCTCTTTGAGCCAATTCTGGTGAGAGAAAAATTCAAACAAGGGTTACTCCCTCCCTTCTTTTCTTATATTTTAATGGAACTTTTGTGCTTCTTCATATTCTGCCTCCTCCTGTCCTATTCTCACAATGCAATCCTTTTTCTCACTCTTTAAAATTTTATATCATCACATTCAATGTACACTCACACTCTGTCTTTGTTTACTCCTTTTAACTGTCCTAATAGAGATAACAGTTTTCAAAAGTTACAAGTATCATATTCTCATATAGGATTGTAAACAGTTTAAGTTTATTGAATAACTTTTTTTCCCTTTTTATACTTCTCTTGTGTCTTATATTTCAAGATCAAGTTTTCTGTTCAGCTTAGTCTTTTCATCAGGAAAGTTTGAAAGTACCCTATTACATTTAATATTCATTTTTCCCCTGAAAGATTATGCTCCATTTTGCTAGGTAGTTGATCCTTGAGTATAATCTTTTAGTTTCCAGATTATCATACTGTATGTCCTATAATTCTTTAATGTAGAAGCTGCTATGTCCTGGGTAGTTCTAACTATGGTTCCCTTGGTATTGAAATTTTCCTTCTGGCTGTTTGGTGTATTTTCTTCTTCACCTGATAATTCTAGAATTTGACTACAAGATTCCTTGGAGTTTTCGTTTTGGGATCTCTTTCAGGAAATGATCAGTAGATCTTTCCATGACTATTTTGTCCTCTGATTCTAGCACATTGCGGCCATTTTCCTTGATAATTTCTTGAAGAATGATGTCAAGCCCTTTTTGCTTGGTTCAAGCTGTTGAATCTTTACCACTTCCCATAATTCTCCTTCATAATTCATTTCCTTCACCAATTTTTCCTCTAGTTGATTGATGTTTTAGTTGATTTTTAATATCCTATTTGAGCTCTTCAAAGATAATTTTTTGAGCTTGAGACAAATTCATATTCCCTTTTGAGACTTCACATGTAGGCATTTTGCCAATGCTATCCTCTTCTGATATGCATTCCAATATTCTTTGTTGGCAGTAGCTTTCTATGATCCAGGTTCTTTTTATTTTTTGTTTTGCTTTTTGCTCATTTTAAAAAATTAAACTCTCCTCCTGGGACAAAGACCCAAATTTCTTTTTCTGGGTGACAGATGCCTGGTCACTGACTTTCTATGCTGGGACCTGAGAGTTGGTGACCAAGGATACTCATACCTATTGTGCTAGAGTTTCAGGACTTGTTATATGCCTTCCGCACTAGGGCTAGAGGCCTCATAGTTGACCTGCTGAGCCAAGATCAAGGGGTCTTGATTGCTGATCTATGTTACAACTTAGAGTCTCCCATTATATTGCCCACTCTATGCCTGCACTGGCTGTGCTCCTCAAGTGAGACAGACCTTTCCTGAAGTTTTTCTAAGTTTCTTAAGCTGATAAATCATTTCATTCCATCTTTTTTGGTGTTCTGTCATTCCAGAATCTGTTTAGAGGTTTGAATTAGAATTGTTCGTTAATAAAATTGGTGAGATCTCAGGCAACTTCCTGACTTCTTTCTGCCATCTTGACTCTACCCAGAAAAGAGTATTAATAGAAGTAGTTTGAAATAAATATAAATCAATAGTGTTGAGCATGTTTTTTTTTTCTTTGTTAGGAAGCAGAAAGGGGGAAAGTATAAAAAGATAAAATAAAAAGAAATATACAAGAATTAGAATTATGAACACAGATGAGACTAATTCAGTCATGAAAATTAAAGTAGTAGAATGGATTAAATAGTAATTCTAAAAATGGTAGTGATAGCAGTAAGATAACAAAAAAGGAAATTAAAATTAAGCATTAACAAACAGAAAGAAAACCTAGTTCTTTTTGAAGATGAGATGATGCTCTAATTGGAGGTCCCTAAATAATCAGCTACAAAATTAGTTCAAATAATAATTTAAGCAAAATATCAGTATATCACAAATTCATACAAATCACAAGTATTTCCACATATTACCAATAAAATCCAGTAGAGATACCAAGAGAAATTCCATTCAAAATATTTGTAGAAAGTATAAAATATTAAGGAGTTCACCTATCAATACACAAGCAGGAAACAAATAATAGAACCAATTTTTACAGACATAAACACAGACCTAAATAAGTTTAGAGTTATTATTTGCTCATTGTTAGGTTGTGTCAGTGCAATTTAAAAAGGCAGCATTTTCCAGATTAATTTACTTATTCAGAGCCATATAAATAAGACTACTGGAAGATTAATTTAAGTGATAGAAAATAACAATAAAAAAATTCATCTACAGGAGAAAAGGTCAACATAGTCAAAGGAAATGATGAAAGAAATTTGATTTAAAATGCACTACATAATTCATGGGTCTACATAAGATATATTGAAATATGTGGATGTGGTTTTGGAAGAATGTATGAGGGATTAGCTATTTATTTCTTTATTTGCTGTCTTATTAGTGTATATGAAGATGCTTTAGACTATCCAGGAGAGTTGGTGAAGGCTTGTTGGTCAGTATCAGCAAGATGGAAAATAGTGGGATTTCTTCTTGCATGGTCTCAGGTCTGCTTCAATGGCAAGGCAGGGTTGAAAGATAGAGCATTGAGATTCCACAGTTGGTGTCCTTAGGTGGACTGGCCAGTGAGGAGGGGTACAGGCAGAATGGTGTACCTGAAAAGTTATTCTTCTTGACATACTCCAAGAAAATTAGAGGAAGTCAGTATAGATCATGGAGGAGTGTTTCCTTAGGGGACGAAGTCATCTCTCAAGTGTCTCTCAAGAACCTTCTCTCTAAACCATGTTTCAGAATTTTTCTTTAAATTTGCTATAGTGCTTGGGGATCACAAGCCTGATCTGAGGTTAGTTGCAGAGGCCTATTTTAGCAAATGAGCTAGTTTCTAAATGATGGGTAAAGAGAAAGGGGAAAGATGAGTGGAGAGAGGAATAATAGGTGATACTCAATTGTGGTTTAAGTGACATCCTGAAGTTCATTCTTATCAATGGGTGTTCATAACTCCTTACTGTAAGGAAAGACCTGTCTTAGAATGGGGCTGGATTTTCAAATTTCTCTAGGGGTACCTAGGTCAGTTTCAACAGGATACAGGGAGATAGGAATATCTGGTGCAGGTCTCAGGTCTACCTCCCTGAATGGGTGATACTCCCAACATTAGGATCTAGAAGCTCTGGGGATTTTTGTTTATTTACTTATTTTTTTGGTAAGCAAATGGCAGGGATTCCAATGGACACAAAATCTGGGGCATTTTGAGGGGTGGTCCTCAGACAAGCTTCAAGCCTCTCCCCTTTCTTCCTCCTCCTTCCCTTCTGAAATGCTATGGAAAATGGTTTGCCCAATGTACTTCTGAAAATCCCTCTCTGCCCTGGCATCCTAAGAACAAAGGTTGAGGAAGGCATTGAGGTCCCTGGAAACAATTACCGAGGCCATCCCTAGGGTTAAACCAAAGGCCCAAGTGATCTGGGAGATCTAGGTCCCTCCTTTCTCCCCCTTCAGATAGGAGGGAGGAGATGGGGGAGTTTTAGGCTAAGTTCAAGGGCTTCTAAAATAATGGAGGTTGTAGGTTGGGGATAAGGTGCTTGTCTTAGAATCTTTGAGGGGCTGATAGTTATTGGGATCTAATAAGCCACTGCCATTGGTCTCCAAAGCTGATCCATCTGAGACCTGGGCCTGGGCAGGGGCTCTGCTGTCCTACTATATGGGAGATACTGTTCTTAGGTATCTCTGAGTATCTTATGTTGTGAAGCTCAAGTCTAAATCAAGCTTTCCAGTTTCTGGGTTTGGATCTTAATGAGTGATCTTTACAGTTTATGAAGATCATCCCATATACCTCTAGAGGGTAGAATAACTTGACTCATGAACAAATTATTCACCCAGTACCTAACTAAATGCTTTGATTGGGGAGTCCCCTAGTTTCTCAACAGTGAGCAGCTAGGTGATGCAGTGGATACAGTGCCAGATCTGGAGTCAAGAAAACATGAATTCAAATCCGATCTCAGATACTTCCTAGCTGTGTGACCTTGGACAAGTCATTTAACCCTGTTTTCCTCAGTTTCTTCATCTGTCAAATGAGCTGGAGAAGGAAATAGCAAATTACCCCAATATGTTTGCCAAGAAAACCTTATATGGGGTCATGAAGAGTTGGATAATTCAAAAGACTCAACAGCAAAAAATTTCTCAATGCCAAAACATATTTGCTGTTCCATGAAGATGGGGGAACAGAAGAAAGGAACAGATATAAAACTGAATTATTGTCTTTTTTTAAGGTAAATACAGTTAGCAAAATTCTTGGTTCCCTTAATGTCATAATGATATTTGTAGTATTCCCTGGGGAGTACTTATTCATCAGCAGCCCTGGGATTGCTTAATGTATGAAAAGTATTTTGTAAACTGTAAATAGTGATTAGAGATTAAACCTTTGTACTCCCTTTGTAGGGAGAAATTCTAGTTAAGGAAACTTCTTTCCAGGTAAACACCACCATTTTTATAAGTCCCAAAAGCTTCATCAGAGCAGTAAGAAGATGTCTGGCACATTTGGTGTGACTTTAAATAAATAATTTCAACTATGATTTTATAAGGAAATTCTAAATTTCAAAGAAGTTAATTGTCTGCTTTGGAATAGAGAATTTCCTAAATAGGAGTTCTCTATGCTAATAAAAAATAAAATCCCAGGTACCAACCAATATATATATATATATATATATATATATATATATATATATATATTCAAATAATGGTCTTTCTCCATTTCAAGTCTTATTTTATTTGAATATTCATCTACCTCCACCCTATCCATAAAGATGCTTAGTTCTCTCCATCTAAAAACAAAACAAAAAACCTCTTTACTTAATTGCCCTATCTTTCCTTTAGCCATAATTTTCTCATTCTCCTCACTTTCACAACTCCTAGAATTGTTTACATTAATTTCGTTTCTTCACTATTTTCTCTTCAATCTTTTTTAATCCACTTTCATACTTCACTCTAGCACTGCCTTTGTTCTCTCCGGGATTACCAGTGATTTCTTAATTAAACAGGATGACTTTTCTCAGTTCTCATTCTCCTTGTTCTCTCTTCTGATTTTGACATCCCCAATTCTTCCAGGTACTTTTCTCTTGTCTCCTGTTAGATAGTTCTAACCTAGTATGTGACTATGGGCAAGTCACTTCACCACTACAGTTTTAATTTCCTCATCTTTAAAATCAGTGAATTGCAATGGATGATTTCTAAAGTCCCTTCTAGCTCTAAATCTCTGATCCTACAAGTTCATGAAAGAAAAAAGAAAAAAGAAAAAAAAAGAAAAAGAAAAGAAAAAACTTTAAAATTCTAGTTACAAATCCTAACAGGACTAACAGCTCTAAGCAAACCCAAAAGCTTCCCCATCACTTTGATTTTCCTACCTTGAAATCTTTATCATATTATTGATAAACATTATAGTTTTCAAATTACCCAGTCCCCTTATAAATCAAAGAAATCACTGAAAATCAGTAGTTGTGGGAAGCAGCCCACAGACTTTAACCAATGAAGATGATTCCCTCTTACAACATGCTGCTTTCATCAAACCAACTGTAATAATCAAATTCTCTGGATCAACAGATATCTTGGGGAAAATCAGAATTCAGGAAGTAGAATTGCACTTACCTTCTCCAAAACCAAAGAGAAGTTGCCTTAAGGTTTTAAATTTTTAAAGTAATACTCAAATATTCTTTTCTGGTTTCTTCTCTCTCTCTCTCCTCCTCCCCTTCTTCTCCTGCTCCTTTTTCCCCTTTCCTAGTTCCCGTCTTCCTCCCCTTCTCCCTCTCCATTTCCCTCTCCCTCTCCTTTTAATTCACAAAACCAGCAGATTACTCAGGAGCAAGATTTTCTATTATCTTTTGATCAAGAAAGAGATTTTTCATTAAAATATTTAAAACAAAAAAATTATTTAAAAGATATTTAAAACACCTGTTTCTCTATAGGGAGTCACCTGTTGTGACTTCATCTTCTCCCTTGTCCCATGTCTTATTGATTTAACTAATTATTTGATTTGCAGAGAGTTTTTTGAGAGTTTATTGTAGAAATTAGCACAAAATGAGGGAGTTTATTTTATGGTTACATGTGGCAGCTAGGTGGCTCAGAAGCAGAAGGTGAACTGAATTCTAGGGAAAGGCAATTTGTAGTAGGGATGATAAGAAGCCATTTGGTATAGACTTACAGAATAGTAAATGAACCCTGGGCCAAATATATAAAGCAGGCAACTTATTAATTGTGGAAATTTGCTTTAATGTCACAGGAAAGCCTGACTTCTTAAGTCACCAATAGGAGAATCAGTATACAAAAAAATAGAATCACAACAGCATATTCTTAGAGAACTAAAGCAGTCCCCTTATTCCTTCTAGGAAAGCTTATCTTTAAACCCAGAGAATAACAAACTGGATCTTTTCTGTGTTAAAGGGCAAGATTTAGGGAGCCAGTAAGAAATTTTCATCAGGAGAAAGGGCTTTAATATTGTTGTGGTCGTTAATTGGATTTCACAAAATATTAGAGTTGGAACTGACTAACCACTTACTTTGATATGGAGGAGAAAACTGAAATTTAGAAAGATAAGTAAATTTTAGTTTGGGGGTCTGAGTACCCTAATTCAACTCCCAAGCCCTGGTGCAAATCTTAGCCCTGCCACTCAAACTTTGGAGGTTCTTTAGTCTCTCTGAAACTTGTTCTCTTCATTTATAAAGTTAGATTGAGCCAAATAACCTAGAAGATGCCTTTTAACTGTAGCCTGGAAATTCTGTACTTAGTGTCAACACAGCTAGCAAATGGAAAAGCAGGATCTCAAGCCTTGTTATTGTGGCCTTAAATCTAATGATCTTTTATTCAATTAAACATTAATCAAGGAATTTGTGTGCAGAAAATCATACTGGGCTCTTGAAATACAATTATATAGTCGTTTTTCAGAATTATCTAAGTTATAATCTCACTTGGGTTTTGTGTTTTTTTGTTTTGTTTTTTAAGATACTGAGGTTGCCATTTCCTTCTCCAGCTCATTTTACAGATGAGCAAATTGAGGCAAAAGGGATTAAATGATTTGCCCAAAGTCATACCTCTAGTGTCAGCGTCCCTTCTGGTCTTGTTGACTCTAGATCTGTTATTCAATTCACTAGGTCACCTAGTGAATACAAGGACAATAATAAACTAGCCACAGTCCTCTAAGAATTTACATTTTATGGAAAGGGGAAAAGGGAGTGTATATGCAAACATGCATATATACACATAGGTACATGCATGTACGTGTTTATGCACAAATACATGTGTTTATGTATACACATATCCATATCTATATCTATATCTATATATATCCTCCGAAGTTGACAATATCCAGTTTATTATGCATATGTTACAGACATGGGCACCAACAAATATTCTATGACTTTGTATAATTATTCATGATTATATATACAAGTTTGTGTCTGCTTCCTAAGGTCTCCTGACTTCCAAGTACAGAGTTCTATTGAACGCTATTTCTTCTACATTGAATAAATTATCTCACAAGGCTGTAAAACCAGTATGGGGTGTAGTGGTTAGAGAGAGTTATTTGAGAAAGAATTCTTTTTTAAGGCAGGGTACATTTCCAATTTCATTATGATAATGCTATTTATACCTTTTATCTTTCTCCTGCCCCTTTCTCTGGTCCCTTTGAATACACTGGAGAAAGAAATCAAGGGTCATAGACTTAGAGCCTCAGAGACTATTTAGTCCAGCCCTTTCATTTTAAAGAAAAGGTTAAGAAACTTTCCAAAAGTTAGTCAGTCAGTCAGCAAAGGGAATAAGTGTCAGAGGGGGATCTGAAGTTGGGTCCTCTGACTCTATAGTCACTCTTTCCTCTTAAGGAAGTCTGCCATTAACCATTTCATCTACAGTGCAAGCATAGTAAGTGCTTGGGAATCAAAGGCTGTGAGAGTCATCTGTGAGGTAAGGTGAAGGTAAGGGCACTTTCCTTCCTTCTCGTTGCCCCCAGTCACTCTGCATTCATTTATCTCCCCAAGTTTATTGTGTGATAGTGTCTTCTTCAGATCCCAGAGTTCTGAATCACCCCATTAGAAGCAGGAGAGGAATATAAGATCTTAAGAAAGGTTATGCATTTCCTGTCCCTATATCTCATCTGGCTAAACCCGAGCTCTTCTCTCCAGGTTTATCTTATCTAGCCTATAACAAAGCTCTGCTTTTTCAGAGTACAATAGCTTCAAGAGATTGATATCTTTAGTTTCCTTTTGGACAGTAATAAGTAGCACAGGGAGAAAAGCTTTCTAACAGAACCACCACATCATGGACATTTTAACAAATGCTTTATTTCCAGTCAGGACCAGGGACAGCTGCCTGTCTAAATAGCAAAGCCAGGGGGGAAAAATGGGTATCAGTGGAGCCATCATAGAGAAAAAGGGCCTGTCAGTCATTCTGATGGAAACATATATCTAACCACAGGCCCATGGGTAACAAAGAGTTACATCAAAGAAGGGGCTGCATTTTTTGGAGAGAATAATCAATCCTGCTCAGCTTCATGGCCAAGGGGATGACATCTTGGATGAGGAGATCCACTTTCTCTTGCCTTGAGATTTGTCCAAGATGCCTTCTTATCTGGAAGCTGTTGAGTATAAAAAAGAGAGACATTTAATGAGAACTATAATCACTCCAAAGTCAGGCAATAAAATGAAATATAATCTTGTTTCTCGTGAATCTAGGAATAGCCAAATGATTAAGACACAATAAGTCAAATAAAGGGTACTAGAAGGTCAGCCTGATGCTCTGGGTTACCTCTTCTAGCAATCTGACTTAAGCAAATGAGCATTTATTAAGCATCTACTGTGTATTGGGCAGTATACCAGAAACTGGAGAGGAAAAGACAAAAGTGAGCTCATTTCTACCTTCAAGAAGCTTATATACTACTAGACACTGTTTCCTAAAGGTCTGCTTCACACATGATCAGATGCTGTCCTCCCATGGGTCATCATGGCAAGTAATTTAACATTTTTATTTTATATCATCTATTGGCTGATGCGTTGGCCAGAGGTTGAGGTGACAGCTCTTCTTCTTCTCATTTGAGTGACTCCAGGTGAACTATTTAACCTCTTTCAGTCTCCATGACTTTATCATCAAAAGGATGACATTGGATTTAAGTTGCTTTCAGTGCTCTGTTCCATGAATCCTTACTATTTTCTTCTTTCTTAATCTCTAAAATGTAGCAGTATCTGTGTGTCAGTGTAGGGGACCAAAACCGACAGAAGCTTAGTTCAAGGATTTAGAATAGGCAAAGAAAAGCACAAGAGAGCAGAAGTAGGGAGAACATGTATAAATTACTGAGAGGCATATTGTAGCTCAGTCCAAGAAATCTTCCTACAATTATAATTGCTCAGAAACAGAACAGAATCCCTTTAAAGTCCTCTTCCAGTGAAGGTAGAATGATTACTTGTTGGGGATATTGGAGAGGAAATATATGTTTGAAGAATGAGTTGGACTTGGTTGTATCTACAAATCATTTCCAATTCTAACATGCCATCATCCCCTTCCCCCTTTTATAAATGAAGAAACTGAGATGGAAATGAGTAAAGTGACTTTTCCAACATCACCAAGATAACAAATGATAAAATTGGGATTTGAATATAGATCTGACTTTTTTTTCACTGTATTATGTGACTATCCTAAGGCCTCGGGGGATTTTCCATTTGTAAAACATCAGGTAAAAAAGAAGGGAAAATGTAATTTAACTTCTATTGGATAGAATAAAACATAATGAGTAGACTAAAGGCTTTGGGTCATGAAAATTGGTCTGTACAGTTTGAAATCAACAATCATAGACTTCATGATTTCTTGGACAGTTTGGGAACTACTGCATATGTCCATCCTAAATCTCAAAAACAGAGTGCATCCCTTTCTGCTTTCATATATAAATTTGTGGGTGTATTTCTTTCTGCTACATGAAGGTTTATGCTATTTTCATGCAAAATCTTTCAAGAAACAAATTCTCCAGGAAATATAAAAAAGTTGTACAAAGTCTTGGTCTTGGAGACATCAGACCTGATTTAAAATCCAATATTTTTCTCTCACAAATGCCTTAACTTTCCTAAGCTTTAGTTTCCCCAAAACAAAAAATGTTGTTTTAGCGTATTTTACATGCAATGCATTGGGCTAGGTTTGGGGAATACAATAATCATAATAATGGAGAACAGTCTTTGCCCCCTGAAGTGAAGGAAGCAAGTGCTATTAAATAGGGATAAATAAAAGTATCAGAATCTTATTAGCAAATCTTGGGGAGGGGGGGAAAGAGGTCAGCTAGATGGCACAGTGGATAGAGCACTAGCATGGAGTCAGGAGGACCTGGATTCAAATCCAGCCTCAGATACTGAAATGCCTCTCAAGAAAAAAAAAAAAAAAAAAGTTAAAGGTTGGGAAAAAAAAACAGTTACTTTCTATGAAGCACTGTGCTAGGCACTGAACTTATAAAGGACAAAAGGAAAGAGTCTCTGCTTTTAAAAAAAGAAATGTAACATGAATTCAGGTAATAAATACAAACTTCTCATACTTGGTGATATTCTAGATTCACCTGTGATATTAATGGAGTTAGAAATTTCTGATTGTGAACTTCCTGGTAACAGTGCCAGATCTTTCTATCCTGCGACTTACCATCTTTTTTTCTCCCTCTTTTTAAATACATATTGCTTTATGAACATACCATGAAAAACCATGAGAGAAAAAAAAAAACAGAAAAAAAAAAAGAACTGAACAGACTACAAGTTGATATACATTCAGTCTCCATAGTTCTTTCTCTGATTGCAGATGGCATTTTCTGTCCAAAGTTTCTTGGGATTGCCTTGGATCACTGAACTACTGAGAAGAACCAAGTCTTCCATAGTTGATCATCACATAATCTTGCTGTTACAACGTACTCCTGGTTTGTTCAGCGTCAGTTTGTGTAAACTTTCCAGGTCTTTCTATAATCAGCTTGTACATCATTTTTTATAGAATAATAATATTCCATTATTTTCATATATGTTAACTTATTCAATCATTCCCCAATTAATGGGCATCTACATAATTTCCAATTCTATGTCATCATAAAAATAGCTGCTACAAACATTTTTCACAGGTGAATATTTTTTCTTCCTTTATGATTTCCTTGGGATACAGACCCAGTGATGGCACTGCTGAATCAAAAGGGTATGCAGTTTTATAGCCCTTTGGACAGGATTCCAAACTGTGATTTATGATCTTAAAGGATTGTCTTTGAGCTAGTTGTACACTATTTCAAAGTCCGATTCTTTTTGGGCAGCAAAACAACTGTTTGGACATGTTGGACAATTACTGTATTTAATTTATACTTTAACATATTTAACATGTATTGGTCAACTTGCCATCTGGGGGGGAGGGAGAAGGAAGGGGAAAATTAGAACAAAAGGTTTGGCAACAATGCTGTAAAATTAGCCATGCATATATCTGGTAAATAAAAACTATAAAAATTTTAAAAATTAAAAAAAAAAAGAATTGCCTTTGATGCTGGATCTTAAGTGAATTGTCTAGGATCACACAGTCACCATCATGAAAGAGACTTGAACCTATATCTTCCTGATTACTAGACTATATATTTACTATACCACAGTCAAAATATATACAAAATAATTTAAAGCAAGAGATTCCTTATTTTTTTTTGCTTTAGCAGAAGCACTTAGTATTCATTGTTGGCACGTAATAAAGTACTTCACAAATGTTTGTTGTTTGGCTGAAGGGGAAGAAGACTCATATCTTGAGGATCAGCATGGGAGATGACTAACTTCAAAGGATAAATTCTGAAGAAGGCTATATAGATTCTAAGAGGAGGAGATGAGGAGCAAGTGCAATCCAGACATGAAAAGTTCTAGGGAGTCAAAAGTTAGAATCATACACACACACACACACACACACACACACACACACACACACACACACACACACATATATATATATGATTTGGAAGAAAATAATTTATCTATATAATTTAGAAGAAAATAATTTATATATATAATTTGGAAGAAAATAATTATATATATATGTATATATATATATGAATAATTTTGGAAGAAAATAATAAAGATTACAAGTAGGAGAACTGCTTTGGATTTTATGTCAAAAGCAATATGAACATATTAAAGTTTTGTTTTCCCAATATGGGAATGATAGGAACACATTTTTCCTTTGGGAATATCAGTTTGGCAATTGGGCAAAGGATGGATTGGAGAGTAAAGAAGTTGGAAGCAGGAAGACTAATTAAGAAAATATTATAATAGTCTAGGCAAGGAATAATGAAGAACCAAGCCTTGGTGGAGGTTGAGTAGGTGAAGAAAAGGGAAAAAAATTGCAAGGAATCTCACAGTGGTATAATGTCCAAACTGATCAAATTAGCCATCATAGTAGATGATCTCTAAGTCCCCTTTCATTCTGACATTCTTTGCTTCTAAGTCAATCAGAAGGAAACCGTCTTTTAGAATTTACTTCTGTCCTTCCTGGAATGTAGAACATTTAAAGGAGAATGGACATGAAACCCAGTGTTCCTCACAGACAAGCAGAGCAGTTTGTAAAGTGACAGGTTCAATTTATTATGTACTTAAAAAGAAAAGCGAGTTGTACACAATAGATATTCAGAGGTTCAGGTACGATGCGCTTTTTCTCTGTTACATATCTAAAAATGCCTATTTTATCTGGTGTTTAAGTTCAGAATAAAAATAAATATTCTAAAAAGAAATTCATCGCTTGTTTAAAACTACATCCATCCATCTAGAAAGATGTGTGTACACATATGTATACATAGTTGTATATATGATGTTCAAATATGCACTCACATACATGTAGAGGTATTCATGCACATGTGTATATGCATACCTTATACATGTGTGTATGGGTGCATGTTTGGGAGCATGGAGATATCTCTCTTTGTGTGTCTCTCTATGTCTCTGCCTATCTGTCTGTCTGTCTCTCTGACTCTCTTCATTTTGCATCTGATCAGTTTCAGCTCCATGGAACGAGATGCCCCTTTGAGGATACGTTCATCACTTCTAAACTCAATGGTGATAACTCAAGCCTTGCTTGATATCACCTCCCTCAGTCTCTTCCCCCTTTGATTGGAGGTCTGGAGGGTGGAGTACCGAACTCTTCCCAACGCCTTCCTTTCTAGAAGGCAGAAACTGAACTTCGGCTTATTCCACTTTGCACCTGTTGATCTACCTGGTTTCAATTCCATGGACTGGATGCTCTGTGATATCCACCCTCCACATCCCACCTCCACTTTTCAGTCTCCTTTGGTGCCTTCTCTTCCCCTTTAGATCGTAAGATCTTTGAATGCTGTAAGTGTTTCTTTTTATTAATTGTACCCTTAATACATAGGTGGTTAATAAATATTTATTTAGGTATCTATTTACACATTCAGCCAGCCAGAGAAATCCTGGGCTTTTTCATCCTCAAAAGTGCCTCAGAAACCTGACATACAAGGAAGCTCGATGTAAGTGAGCCTGGCAATCTGATCCCAGTGTATGTGGCAGCCCAGCAGGCAGGGGGACCAAAATTCACATTTTTTAAAGTATATCAGTATCCAGTCCACCCCCTAGTCCCACCTGCTTTATAAGCAGGTCACTTTCTGATCATTTATTACCATCCCTGTCCTTGAACAATTATTGACTTTGAGGTCCCTGCGTAGCCTGGAAAATGGATGAGCACCTTCTCAGCCTCGTACCAAGTCTGTTTTCAGGCAGATTTATGTCCCAGGAGAAATTCTGTTCCCTTTTGCTTACAGTCTTTTAACACTGTGGCCCCACTTGATGTCATCTACCTCTCCTTCCTTCCTTCCTTCTTCTCCTCCTTCCACCCTCAATGACAAACCCAACCCCAACACTTTTTTGTTCTGACAGTCACTTCTCTCTGCCTTCCTCGTAGGGCATTTATTCTAATCTTTAATCTGGCAACTACTTTTCTTCCAAATCTTACTGTCTGGCCCAGGACCTCACAGACTGAGTATATATACCTATTAGCCAACTTGATTTTTGATCCTGGCAGGCAGGGCCCGAATCTTTTACTTTTTTATATCCACTAATTGTATTGCAGAGTTATATGCAGGGAATCCACACCATTAGAATCAGAGCTTTTAAATGTAAAAATATGTTTTCCATGAATGTACACTTACAACCTATATCAAATTGTTTGCCTTCTCTAAGGCAGAGAATGAGAGAATTTGGAATTCAATATTTTTAATGAATGTTAAAAATTCTTCATACATGTAATAGAGGGGAAAATAAAAAATTTTTTTAAAAAAATATGAGTTTTTTAGATGAGAGCAGAATGTTATTTTTGCCTCTGTGTGTCCACTGCTTAGCAAAGGTGTAGAGCATATAATAAGAGCCTAATAAATGCTAATTGACTGACAGGTGTAACCAAAATATCTATCCAGTGAATGAATGCTCTGGGAGTTCAGTCAAATAAACAGCTACTTTAATTTGGAATCAAATCGGGTTTTAGAACAAGTGGCTAAATATATATTAAGGATTATTATGTATCAGGTATCTTGTGGGGTGCTAGAGATAGAAAGAAAAAAATGAAGCATTATCTGTTCTCAAGGAGCTTATATTTTATTGAGGGAGACTATACATACACATATCAATAAACACATGCTTGGTGGGGTGGAGCAATAGTAGCTAAGGAAAGGGAATCAGGAAACCTTTCATGCAGTACATAGTCACAAAGTTTTGCAGCAATCAAGCTATTCTAAGATCTAGGAGTAAGGGCAGAATGCATTACAGATGTGGAGGATAGTCAGGGCAAAGGCACAAGGGATGTAAGATGGGGTGTCATATCTGAGAAACAGCAGGGTCTATTTGGATGAACCTTAGAATATAGAAATAGGGGCAGCTAGGTGGCACAGTGGATAGAGCACCAGCCTTGAATTCATGAGGACCCGTGTTCAAATATGATCTCAGACACTTAATACTTCCTAGCTGTGTGACCCTGGGCAAGTCACTTAACCCCAGCCTCAGGGGGAAAAAAAAAAAGACTATAGAAAGATGCAAAATCAGAAATATAAGTTAGTGCCAGGTGACTTTAAAAAGACAAACAGAGGAACTAATATTTGATCCTAAAGGCAATAAGCAAATGATTAGTTTAAAGTATCCAACAGGCAGTCAGAGATGTATGACTAAAGCGCCTTGAGAGGACTTTGTTTTGTAGAGGGTCAGCTTCTAGCATCCAAATAAACTATATTCGCTAACTCATGTTTTCCTGTTGGCTCTGATTTTTCAACACAGCATATAAAGGGCATAGAAAAAACAATATTAAATAATCCCTTAATTTCATAATAGAACAAATAGAAACAAGCAGTCCTCAAATGTTTATGAGGATCTACAGGGTCTTGGAGGGTAAAAAAATGTAAAGCTAAGTAGCTCTTACCTCAAGAAACATATTGCCTACTGGGGATAATATAGTACAACTGTATCAGAAAAATCATGGCACTGTAGAACTAGAAAAGCAAGGACTACAGAAGCAATTAAATCTAACCCTTTCATTTCATTTGTTATTTTTATATTTCATTTCGGTCCAGTTACATGTTAAAACAATTTTAAATATTTTTTTACCAAAAAGCTTTGAGTTCCAAAGTCTATTCCCCCATCCCTTGCCTCCCTCTCCCTATCACAGTAAGCAATCTGATTTATTTATTTATACATGTGCAATCATGTGAAATATTTCCATATTAGTCAATTTGTATAAGAAAGCATATTTTAAAAATGAAAGAAAGTGAAAAATAGTAGGCTTCAAACTGTATTAAGTCAATATAAGTTCTTTGTCTGGAGGGAGGTAGCATGCTTCATTATGAATCCTTTGGGATTGTCTTGGACATTGTATTACTAAGAATAACTAAGTCATTCAGAGTTCTTTATCGTATAATATTGCCATTACTTATAATGTTCTCCGGGTTCTTCTCATTTTACTTTGTACCAGTTCATAAGTCTTTCCATTTTCTTCTGAAATCATCCTGCTCATCATTTCTTATAGCACAATAATATTCCATCACAATCATTTGCCACAACTTGTTCAGCCCTCCATTTGATGGGCCTTTCCTTGATTCCTAATTCTTAGCCACCACAAAAAGAGCTGCTATAAATATTTTTGTACAAATAAATTTTTTTGTCTTTTTAAAATCTCTTTGCAATTCTGTCATTTTAGAGATGATAAGACAAAGAATAGGAAGAAGAAAAATGACTTGGCTGCAGAAGTAATAAGTAATTGGTTGGGTTTTGGACTCATGTTCTCTGATTTCAAAGTCACTTTTCTCCAAAGCCATCATGATGCAGCAGACTGTTAGGTTCTAACTAAGTGCTAATGAGATAATGAGATATTGGGTTCTTACTAAATGCTAAATCGGTACTTGACAATTTTCTAGTTCCGGCCTTTCCTGGTAGTTTGACTTGTGAATTCCTGGGGAAGAGCTTGTGTGCTTGGGAGGAGCAAGCTCATTGGTTGAAGTGGTTCTTCCCAGAAGCCCTTCCATTATCCCATGCCCATTCTCTGGGAGGATAAAGAGGGCAGCTCAGGAGGAAAAAAGTCAGTCTCTGCTTTAGACCAGGCTTGACAGGGCTCTCTGCAGGAAGGGAAGTCACTTCTCTGGACGAGAGTTAATGGCAACTGTCTGGAGCCAACAGCACGTTACAGCAGACAAAGGACCCAAATTCAAGCTCCAGCTTTGACAAATACTGCAGTATGATTAAAGAGAAACCCCTCAATCTCTCGGTGTCCCAGTGAGATTAGTTGCCAATATCTGTCAGAGAGGGTTTCACCAACATAAATGATATCACAAGTCTGCATAACAACTACACCCTCAAAATTTTTTAAAGATAACTTAGGATAAAATATGTAATTAAGAGTCCAATGACTGTTACTATAGACATTTGAAAGAAATGGAGAAAGATGGCTAATAAAAGATGGTTTATATTTTCACATAGTAATTAGGGTTTCAATGATTTCTAGCTATTTGATACCATATTCAACTACATCCCAGAATCTACACAGCTGTCAAAATTAACACCTAGAGACAAAGATGCTTTAGTGTTTCTGATAAATGCCTCATTTCTAAAATATATAATTGACTCAAATTTATAAGAATACAAGCTATTTCCCAATTGGTAAATAATCAAAGGATATGAACAGACTATGAATAGATGAAGAAATGAAATCCATTTCTAGTCATATGAAAAAATACTCTATATCATCATTGATTAGAGAAATACAACTCTGAGGTATTGCAAAATCAGAAATATGTTAGGGACAGGTTGTAAAGACTTTAAAAAGCCAAATAGAGTAACTAATACCTGATCCTGAAGGCAATAAGCAAATGAATGATTAGTTTAAAGTATCCAATAGGCAGTCAGAGATGTATGGCTAAAGCGCCTTAGGAGGACATTGTTTTGTAGAGGGTCAGCTTCTAACATCCAAATAAACTATATTCGCTAGCCCATATTTTCCTGTTGGCTCTGATTTTTCAACACAGCATATAGAGGGCATAGAAAAACAATTTTAATTTCATAATAGAACAAATAGAAACAAGCAGTCCTCAAATGTTTGTGGAGGATCTACAGGGTCTTGGAAGGATCCAAAAAGGATCAACCATTTTGGAGAGTAATTTGAAACAATACCCAAAGGGCTATAACTGTGCATTCCTTGTGATCCAGCAGTGTCTTTACTGGGCCTCTCTCCCAAAGAGATCTTACAGGAGAGAAAGAGACCCATATGTGCAAAAATGTTTGTGGCAGCCCTCTTTGTGGTGACCAGAAACTGGAAACTGAGTGGATACCCATTAATTGGAGAAAGGCTAAATAAATTATGATATAAAATAAGTTATGGAAGATATTGTTCTATAAAAAATGCTCAGCAAGGTGATTTCAGAAAAGTCTGGAGAGACTTACATGAACTGATGCTGATTGAAATGAGCAGAACTAGGAGATCATTGTACACAGTAAGATTATGTGATGATCAACTGTGATGGATTTAGCTCTTTTCAACATTCAGGTGATTCAAGGCAATTCCAATAGACTTGAGATGGAAAGAGCCATCTAAATCAGAGAGAAAACTATGGAGACTGAATGTGGATCAAAGCAGAGTATTTTCACCATTTGGTTGTCTGTCTGCTTATTTTTCCCCTCTCGTTTTTTCCCCCTTTCAATCTGATTTTTTTATACAGCATGATGAATAAATTTGGAAATATGTTTAGAAGAATTGCATGTATTTAACCTACATTAATTTGCTTGCTGTCTTGGGGATGGGGTAGAAGAGAGGAGAAGAAGAAAAGTTTGGAACATAAGGTTTTGCAAAGGTGAATGTTGAAAACCATTTTTGCATGTATTTGGAAAAATAAAATATTATTGAAATTTAAAAAGAGACAGAAGGATCACCTGTTCAAAAGTCTTTAGTGGCTACAAATTGTCTCTAGGATAGAATATAAAGTCCTTCACCTTACATACAAAATCATCCATAATTTGACTTCAGTTTGCCTTTCTAGCCTCAGTTTATGAAATTTACTTCTATGCTCCCCATACTCCAGCCAAATTGGCTTAAAAGTTCTTCCCCAAACTCGACTTTCCATATTCTATTTCTGTCCTTTTGTATAGTTTATCCTCCAAGGCCTGAAATTCACTCTTCTTTACTATATGGTGCCATTGGATTTGAACTCAGGGCATTTGATTTCTTCATTTGCTACTTGTATTACCTTTGGTAAGCAACTCCATTTCTCTGAGTCTCATGTCTTTTCCTATAAATTGAGCGGTGTTTTACCACATAAACTCTATGGCCCTATCCAGCTCTAAATCCCATGACAAATTTGGCTAACATTCATCATATACCTACTTTGTGCAAAAAGATGGCATTCCATACTTGGAATTCACTCCTTCATCTTTGTTCTTTAGAATTTTTACAACTCAAATCTAGTCTCTGCTGTGCACTGGAGAAATAAATAAATATGGCAGAGGCTCTGTCTGTCATATAGCATTAGGAGAGGGTAAATATACAAATAGTAAGAAGAAATATTTCTTCCTAAAGTGATTGCTAGTGACATTGCATCACAGGTGAGTACTTGGTAGTCTCAAACTCAATGAAAACTCCATGATTTTTATCAAATCTGACTTTGCATTTCTTTGCAGAAATGTCATAGCTTATGTTGGATTTGAAATTCCTTATGTATTTCCTACTTGGATAATTATGGTATAGAGCTCTGGCTAGTGGTAACAAAAATTAAGGGTGAAAATAGTGTCAAGGTTTTATATGATAACATCAGTCCAATGTTGGGAAAGAGATCCTAAAAGAAGCTGGCCCACTATCTTCATTGTTTTGTTATGAGCATGACACAAATCATGGAGAGACAGCATAACTGAAGAGGTTAAAGAAAAATTGTATAGCATTTTATTTTTCTGATTTAAGATTTTAAGGTTGCACTATGAGGTTATGTATGGGTATGATTCAGTAAATCAACAGGGCCGCTGATATTTAAGGCAGACTCACTGCTCAAGGAAATAGTGGCTGGTACAACCTCAATATTCTATTACTTGTTGGAAACCACACTTTTTGAAAACAAAACTGGGTGATATAGTGAGATATGGATCCAGAGGGCCTGGGCTCAAAACTCAATTCTACTACTTTATTTGCTGTGTCACTCTGGAGATAAAAACAGTTTGGTATAGTGGCTGACATGCTGGACTTGAAATTAGGAAGAAATTCTGCCTGTGGTAAACTTGGAGGTGTGTGGCCATGGGCAAATCAGTTAACCATTATAAGTCTCAGTTTCTTCATTTGTAAAATGAAGCTATTGGGCTAGAAAATCTCTAGCTCTAAAGCCCTGATCCTAAATCACATCTGCCCTTCTTCCCTGCCCCTATGTATAACAATGGTTTTTTTGCATCTAATATTAGAATTAAACCTTACACTAATTCCCAGAATTAAACCTTGCACTTAATTCCCAGAATTCTCAATGTAACAGTAGATTTGGGAATTCTATTATCTAATTCGTCATGGAGGAAAGATTTGGAAAGTAAAGCTCAGACCTGACATCAAGCCATACAAGTGAGCACAAGAGTGTGACTTCTCAGTAGTATATAAGCTTGCACTACTGTATTTCCAGGATTCTCAGTGTAACAGTAGATTTGGAAGTTTTATCATGTCATCCATCATGGAGGAAAGATTTGGAAAATAAAGCTCGGACCCAAGATAAGCCCATACAGAATGTGACTTCTCAGTAGTATATAAGCTTGCACTACTGTATTCCTAAGATTCTCAGTGTAACCATAGAGTTGGAAGTTTTATCATGTAATCCATCATGGAAGAAAGATTTGGAAAATAAAGCTCAGACCTGAGCTCAAGCCCATGCAGGGGAACACAAGAGTGTGAATTCTCGCCTTTACCATTCCTTACATGCAGGATTTCAGGAATAAAGACTACATGCTGCATTTAAGGTAACATATTTCCCATCAAGTCAGGAAGACAAGTTCAAAAATCATACTTCAAAAACTATCTGGGCAACCTGGACAAGGCACTTGACTTATTTCTGCCTCCATGTTCTCATCTGTAAGATGAAGGTGTTGAGCTCTAAGATGCTCTTTCAGTTCCAAGTCTGTGATCCTATGAAGTGTTTGATAATCGTGGCTGGATAGTGCATACTTTCATGGAATCCATCCTCCAGCTAAGGTTTAGACCAGAAAAGATGGAGTTTAGAATTGGAAAAGCCCTTTTAAGTGCAACTAGTAGGTTTTATAGGTAAGAAAACTGGAGTCTGAACAAATAATGTAAATTTTCCACTATCAAAGACTAGCAGAGGATTTGAACTCAGGACTTAATTTACAAATCTACCCTCTGTCCCCAATATCATGATGATTCTGGAGTCCCTTCTCCTTTCAAATATAAGGGGTGGTAGTGAAGGCAAGAGGTGAAATATTGGAGAGTCAAGGATGCTGAGAAAGATGTCTCTCACAGAAATAAATTTGACTAATTTCTGGCCACAGTCAGTTTTCTTTAATACTCTGAAGGCTCCATGACCTAATCAATGTGGGCACTCCCAACAAGGATGCAGCTGGCAACCCATTTCTGCTTGCCCACCCCCAGCATCTCATGTTCACATCCTCTCACCACTCCATTTCTTAGATTTAGGCTTGATTAGATGGCCTAATTCCCAAATCTACTGTTACACTGAGAATTCTGGGAAAGCTTAAATTCTATTACTAGATGTAAAGAGCCATTGTTGTACACAGGCGTGAGGAAGAAGAGCAAATGTGATTTAGGATCAGGGTTTAGAGCTAGAGATTTTCTAGTCCAATACCTTCATTTTACAAATGAAGAAACTGATTGGGGAGTTCACCACATAGGATATACCCAAAGCACTAAGCATCTCCCTTAAGTTCTACTGACATAACAAAGATGCTAGGCAAGAATGTAGGCTGCCTATTGGTTATCCTATGCACTTAGCAGGTGCTTAGCCCAGTTTTCTTTTTGAGTCTTGAGTCTACATGTGTTTGATGTTATTCTTTTCCATCCTTTTTCCTGGATAATTCCCCATTTGTTAAATATTATATATTGCTCATCACCCATGGTATATGTCTTTGTCTACACTGTCCTTTGGAAAATTTTTTCATTCCAATTCTTTGAGGACTAGGATGGTCTATGGTTACCCATTATGCAACCATAGTAAAATTGTACTAGTGAGTTGAATTTAAAATTTGTTTAATTTAGCTGTTCTATGAGGATGAGGAGGGCCACAAGGCGTACCACAGGAAACCACATGAAAATTCACATATTAAGCACAAATGGCCAGATGATTCAAAAAGCCTTAGTTCCATGCTTTAAAAATGTGTTGGAATAACAAGGGGATTTGTGCCTTCAGTATTCATTAGCCAGAACTAGACAAAATGCATGCCTATTTGAACTAGTAAGACTGAAGAGGACGTCAATTAATATCTTTACTAATAAGTATTGGTTCGACACTTCCTAGCTGTGTGACCATGTACAAGTCACTTAACCCCAGTTGCCTCAGCAAAACAAAAAAAGTATTGGTTACTGTCATTTGTAAAAATAATTAAGATAGTGGGCATTTCACAAAGATGGAGTGTACACAATTTTTTAAGCCCACACAACAGTAATTGTTAACAAAACCCAGAGTTAAGACACTAACATTAGACTAATCAGAAACCAAGTAGCTCCAAAATGAAAAGAAAAATGAGGTAGCAAGTTCTACTAATATGTAGAAATGCCATTCTTGGTCAAAGATGAATTTTTAAAACAATTCACTTAAAGCGACTCTTCAATTCTTCTTTCTTTGCTTTATGACATGATATAGACAGACATTGAGGCAGAAAGTCATTCTTTGTACACAAGAAACACCATGAGCCATTGACTAAAGGCAGAAATTGATGGCTCTTCCTTGTCAACGTTTCAAAAAAATAATATGCCACTTTTTGAAATCAGAATGCAAATGCTAACCAGGTAAGATGGAGTCCATGTAAAAACAAATAGAGAGCCATTTCTCTCTCTCTCTCTCTCTCTCTCTCTCTCTCTCTCTCTCTCTCTCTCTCTCTCTCTCTGTCTCTTCTTTTCTCTCTTCTTTTCCTCTTTCTCTCTCCCTTCTTTCTTTCTCTCTCTTTTCTTTCAGTCTCTCTGTCTCTCTCTCTTTCTCAGTCCCTCCCTCTCTCTTTTTCTAGTTCTTTTTCTTCTCTTTTTTCCTCTTTTTTCTCTCTGTTTCTATTTCTCTCTTTCTCTCATTCTGCATCTCTCACAAATATAACACAGAGAACATTAAGTGCTGTAATCAGAAACCAAAGATGAGGTAGCAAGTTCTCTGTTAGTCTGCCAACTCTAAATAACTCCTAAGTGGAAATCTGAGCACACTAATTAATAACAGAGGCCTTCCCAGGATGGAAAGAAAGTGTTTGCTTCCAATTAGAACTCTCCATTTCCCAGTTCATTTTACTGGCCTCCATGAGGAAGCCAGGAGCCCTGTTGTGAAATGTGTACTTGGGTTGGGAGGGCAGCTCAGCATCATGAGCCCTTCCCAGGGCTGCAGTTGGAGCTCAAATGTTTTGGTTTCCAAAGTATTCACCAGCTTGACCACCATTAGTTTCAGAGTATGAGATTAATAAACCATCAAAATGGGGAATGAGAAACCCTATGCTTGATATTGTCCAAGGTCTCAGCTCCTTCTCTGGTCTATGGTACCCTCAGGACACCTTTCGGAACATGATATGTATCTTGTAATGAGGTGGGTCTTATCCAAAAGGGGAAACCTGAGTAACACAGGAAAATCTACATGATCCCTCCCTACTCTCTAACCTGGAGTTAAGTTTTGAGTTCTCCCTTGGGTTTCAGTGCCCTCATCTTCCAAAGGAAGGGTGGTCTGCCCTCAAGGCCAGATTTCAGAGAGCAAACGTCTAGACTTCCTTGGGTCAAGCTTGCAAAGAATGGGCTTTTTTGTCCCTAAATCTTCCACTGGTATTACTTTTTTCCCCGGTATTCAGCCAAAATGAAAAAAAAAAAAAAAAAAGGATTACTTCCTATTTACTTGCTTCTTACTTGGAAGAATCAAATTTTGAGAAGAAAGTAACTGCAATCTGAAACATTGCCTCCCGTCTAGCTTTTCAGCCCGCCACACCATAGCAAGTGATGTTAAAAGGCAGGCTTGGATCAGGAAGCTTTGTCATTTACTTTCTTTGACAGCCACCGCTTCCGATGGCTTGGAAGGTGACCTTCTTCAAATATTTCCTTTGGCGCTAAGTTATTGTACTCCTGTTAAAGTGGAGCCTGGGAAGCCGCTTCAGAGTCAGCTACCTTTTATAATTAATGGTTCCCAGAGAGTGTGGAGTGCACTATTTAATTAATGGTACTTATGTCTGGAGTGTGAGGGACTCTAGAGCTGGATACAAAGCATATTTGCTGAAGGATTATATGCAAATACTCCAGAACAGTTGCAGTGTGAGTTGTCTGAGGTGCAGCATATTGGAAGGTCTAATGAGCTTCCAACAATTTTCCTTTCTATTTTCACATATATATATCTTTTTTGAAGGCACTGGAGTGAGTTGAACCTGTTCTTTGAATTGAGAAGAATTTCATTGACTCTGACCAAAGTAGATATGTGTGCTCATTTCCAAGTTAGACATATAACTAGGCCTTGGCAACTGAAGCTTTGTATAGGACATTAAAAATTACAGGGTGCTGATGGCTTTTATTCTTTTGGTAACATAGAAGAAAAATGCTTATTATCTAATTAGCAATAATGAAGTAAAACAGTAAGCTACCAGTTCGTAATCTCCCTGATCAACAAGCATTTACTGTCTACTACTGTCTTTATGATGGGCAGCTAGCTGGTGTAATGGAGAGATTATTGGCCCTGTATTCAGGAAAGCCTGAGTTCAAATCCAGCCTTGGATGTGTATAACTGTATGAGTAGGGAAGTCACTTAACCTTATTTACCTCAGTTTCCTCATTAATAAAATGAATTAGAAAAGAAAATGGCAAGTATCTTTGCCAAGAAAATCTCAAATGGGCTCAGGAAGAGTCAGAAATCACTACACAAAAATATGATTTGATTTTTAGGGCAGCTAGTTCAAACCTGGAAGACTCATCTTCCTGAGTTCAAATCTGCCTTCAGATACTTACTAGCTAAATGACCCTGGGCAAGTCACTTAACTCTGATTGACTCAGTTTCCTCAACTATAAAAGTGATCTGAGAAACGAAGGAAAAACCATGTCACTGTATTTGCCAAGGAAATTCCAGATATGGGAGTTTGATTGAAAAATCATTACTGAAAATCTTGATACCATGTGACTCAAAATGACTTCAAGTAATCCTGGATTTCTTCTTTGCTATAGGAACTGGTATCCTGTGATCACTTTCTCTTGCCCATACCTCCATTTCTACTAACTTAGTTGAATCTGTTGTAAAAAAAAAAAATGATCTGAGTACTCTTTTACAGTTTGCTCCATAGTATAGTGTGAACCCTGTCCCAGGTGTCAAAATAGCTAGTTTCAGTTCTGCACAAAACTATGGCCTGAAAAATAGGAATAATTAAAAGCCTGTTATCTAAAACAGTGCTTTTCAACAAAGCCACACTCTGGGTTCTGAAAAACTGACAACCAAAAGACAGCCATGATCTATCATGAGCTAATCCAATTTTCCAGGAGGAGGCTGGCTTGAATAACCCGCAAGTGATCACTAAGACTACCTGGGGAAAATGAAATAAGGCTACCGCCAATAAGGAAATCAAATAATTAATTACCAAGTCTTGGTTAACTACCTACTATGTACTAGGCACTAGGCTTGGACTGAAGATACAAAGGCAAGGAATGCAATCCTTAAAAAATAAATGGTATGTTAAGGTGATAGATTCATCTTTATAGACATTCTGATTCTGTGATTTAGATATGTGTATGTCTGTGTTAGTAATGGGAGTAATAATAATATTAATTTGCATTTATGTAATGTTGTGAGAATAGGAAAGTGTTTTAAAGTATCATATCACCTTGATCATAATTCAGGGATGTAGGTATTTGTTGTCCCCATTTTACAGATGAGGAAACTGAGGTAGGCAGGGGTTAAATGATTTGCTTAGAATAGCAGTGCTAGTAAGGTTGGTCACATAGCAAAAGTCCAATGGACATCCTAAGTGCTCTACTGTTATCGTGGGGACTGAGACAGCCTCGGTGTACAATTTGGGTAGAATATGGATGAGTGACAAACATAGAGGGACTTCGACCTGCATCAATGGAAGGCATTCTGGAATTGATGAGATGACATCCACTTAGCCATTATCTGATTATGGGTAAACCTTATATCTGTTAGTTGGCAACAGCCATTTGTTAAGTGCTTACCATGTGCCGAGCATTGCCAGGGATACAAAGAAAAGCAGATGTCTGCTTTTAGGGGGCAGCTAGGTGGTGCAGTGGATAGAGCACCAGCCCTGAATTCAGGAGGACCCGAGTTCAAATCTGGTCTTAGACACTAAACACTTCCTAGCTGTGTGACCCTGGGCAAGTCACTTAACCCCAGCCTCAGGAAAAAAAAAAGGAAGGAACATCATTAAAGATATAAGAAAATTAGATCAAAAGTTATTTGAATGAGGAAGATGCTCTCACTGGGGGACTGAGAAAGGCTTCTTACAGAAGGTGGACTTTTCATCCCAGGAGAGAAAGAGCAATAATGGTGGGTCCTATAAGTAGGGAGAGGTGGATGTTTTACATTAAGATATGAGAGACAACTCTTCTGTAATTGCACATGTTCAACATATATTGGATCACTTGCCAACTGGGAGAGAGGATGGGGAAGGAAGGGGAAAAGTTAGAACCAAGGGTTTTGCAGGAGTGAACATTGAAAATTATCCATATATATATATATATATATATATATATATATATATATATATATATATATATATATATATATATATATATATACATACACACACACACACACACACATATATATATATATATATATATATATATATATATATATATATATAGAGAGAGAGAGAGAGAGAGAGAGAGAGAGAGAGAGAGAATAAAAAGCCTTAATTAAAAAAGAGACAACTCTTCATCTGTGTACTGAACCTGTAATTTCGTTGGTATAGGGAACTCCAGGTATCTAGAGACTCTCAGAAGGGATACCTGCTGTCTTCCTGCTCCAGAACCCATCTCTGGGTTTTCCAACATGGCTTTCTTCTTTCTTCCCCCATTTGCCAGTCACTGATTGTCCATTCTCTACCAAGGTTGCCTTACAATCCTTATTCCTATCCCCTTTTCCTTCTAGGAAGAAAATGGGCAAAGATCACAGGATCGTGAGTACACATGGGAGATGGTGAGGGAGGGAGCAATTATAACTAACCATGGAGGATGCAAAAGCAGCAAGGAGGAGGTGGAGAGGGCCATGACAGAGACATATTTTATCTTGAGCCAACTCAGCCAAATGTTCCAGGAAACTAAATCAATTGGCTGTACTTTACCGTGTGTCTGCTATCTCCATGACTACTTTTCCATATGAAACATAAATAACTTTGTTCTTTCAAGTGGACTGTTCTATTTTAAATGTCATTATAACAGGAAGGAAATGGGATAAGATTCACATTGAGGCTGTCAACCAGAGAAAGACTGGTTTTGTCTCTCCTCCTGTCATTGGCTTTCCCATATTACTGGTTGACATGCACTGTGACATAGTGAACAGAGGGTCACTCTTAAGAGTCAGGAAGACTCTCATTAGAGTCATATTCTGTATTTGATGAATATTGTGCAGCTATGGCCAAGGCACTTGCCCTCCCCTTCCGGCTTCCTATGAGCTGTAATTGTATTTCTGGCATTTCAGTCCATGTCCAACTCTCTGTAACACCATTTGGGGTTTTCTTAGCAAAGATACTGGAGGGATTTGCCATTTCCTTCTCCAATTCATTTTTTACAGATGAGGAAACTGAGACAACTGGCCCAGAGTCCCATAGCTGGTCCAAGTCTGAGCTGATTCTCTTGACTTTAGATCTGGCACTTTATCTATTTGCCTCATCTGGTTTTCCCAAATGGTTTGTATAAGTAGAAGAGAATTCCCCACTCAAAGTCTCTACACTTTAAAATTGTGGGTCTGGACCTCCTTCAGAAAAATGCCGGACCCATTATATAATAAGGTTCTTCATGATGGTTTTTCTGAACATGATACTCTTTAATATTTGGTTAATGGGGCAATGATTACTTTGTGTGATAAAGTACATGCTTTGGAAACACCATGACTACCCTTTCCCCATGCTCTCTGGGGTCTCAATGTCAAAGGTTGTGGATCATTCAACATGGACAATGATGTGCCATAACTTTCTTACACCTGAGGGAAAACTCAGCTGGAAATTATCAATGGAATGTTTTATAATTATATATTTTTATAGTTATATGTAATACAAATAATAAAATTTAATTTAAAAATAAAATAAGTGAATGAATAAAAATAAATAAGAAAAAGAAAAAAGAAAATAATTAAAAGATGGGAAAGTATAATCAATTTGTTGTTCAATTTCTTAATGATCAAGTTAACAATGTCAAGTGCTAAAGATAAAAAAGAGAGGGACTAAATCAGCTAGGTTCTTTTGACCTTGAAATCTCAGTGTTAACCTAAAAAGGTCAAAGAAAGAAAAATATCTCATGTGCACCAAAATATTCAAAGCCACACTTTTTGTAATAACTAGAGACAGAATAAGATATATATCCATGAGCTGAAGAATAGCTAAAGAAATTGTGGTAAATAAATATGAAGGAATACTATTGTGTAATAATAAACAATGAATGTGAGGAATAAAATGAAACATGGGAAGAGTTATATGACTTGATTTAAAGTGAAGTAAGCAGAATTGAAAAAACAACATAGCTGGTAACAACAATAATATTAATGGGGGGGAAAAAAGAAAAAATCACAACTAAATAAGGTGCAATTATCATAACTAAATGTGTCCCTGAAAAAGAGATGAGAAAATGCTTTCCTCTTCCTTCGTAGAAGAGAATAGGGAGGCTCTTGGTATAAAATGTGGCATATATAATCAGACTTGGATGATTATCTTGAACTGTAATTGTTATCTTTCTTTTTTATTCTTTCTTACAAGGGATGGCAGACATCCCTTAGGGCAGCGATACATTCAGAAATAATGTGATATTAAAAAATACAAGTATAAAAATAAAAAAATGGATTAAGTTGGTTTAATCTTTGTATCAGAGGCAGTAGTAGCACAATGGGTAGAGTTCTGGACCTCGAGTCAAGACCTGAGTTCAAATTCGGCCTCAGACAGTTATTAACTATGTGACCCTGAACACTTAGAATCTATTTGCCTCAGTTTCCTCAACTGCAAAATTGTAGTAATAATACCAACTATCTCATAAAATTGTGAGGATATAATATTTATAAAAGTGCTTAGCACAGTGCCTGGCACACAGTAGGAACTATATAAATGTCTATTTCCTCTCTCCTTTTTACCTTTGTCTGTTCAGCCTCTGAAAGAGACCGAAATAAATCATAGTAAAAACATGTGCAAAACCATCTTTTTAAGAGAAAAATGCCGCAATATACAAGGAATGCTTTACTTTGTACATGTAGCATTTGGTGCAGGATACATATATGTCTGAAAACATCATTTTACAGGTGGAAAGGGAGTGTCCTACCTGAGTGAAGTCATCAATAGAGGGAACTCCCAGTGTGGAAGGAACTTCTCTCTACCAATAAAGGTCAGCCACTCTTTTTAGAGAGTTGCTATAGGTTCTCAAAGTTTAAATTAGTTGCCCAGCATTATACACACAATCAGAACATATGTCAAAAGTGGGACCTGAACCTAGGTCTCTCTCTCTCCCCCTTCTTTCTCTCTATCTCCCTCCCAAATACAGAAGCAGCAAAAAGTCATTCATTCAAACACTTAACATCATTACGTGCCTCCTAAGTGATGGGCCCTGTGCTAGACATGCTAGAGTCACAAAGATTAAATATAATATACAAATTAAAATTTAACAGGTTGACATAAAGAATAGCATCAAGTCTTATAAAGTCATAAGATCAAAGATAGAGAGCCACAGAGAGCCTCCGAATTCTTCCATTCTCTTCCACTTTACAGATGAAAAAACTGGGGCATTTAGCAATGAAATGAATAACCCATATTCCCATTGGTCTTAAGTGGGGTGGGGATCTGAAACCTCCTCTGCTAGTCCTGAAACAACCCAGTAAGTAAGGGGGCCAAAAACCATTTCTCCCATGAACTTGTGGCAGTCTCAGATATAGATATGACATTAGGGAAAAAATAGTCTCTCATGAGGACTATGTGCAGGGCTGCTGCTATCTCTGCCCCTCTTACTCTACCTAATCATGATTTTTTTGGGCAGCTCCCTTTCTAGGAATAATATGGTTTCTGCTCCCCTCATCCTTTCTCTTTTGGGGTACTCTGGTCTCACTATATCTATTATTCTGATAGCCTCTAGGGCTGCTACTGAGTCATCCTGGCTGCTACCAACTTCAGGGCTTCAAGACCAAGAGCAGGGTCAATCTGCCAGGGTGTAGAAACTGGAAAACTCTTAACTCCTTAAAGAAAGGCTGGCAACTCCCTAATAGTCTTTAGCCAGTCCACAGTCATATAATAAAAGATTTTCCCCAAGGGGGAAGGGAAGAAAGAGGGAGAATAAGCTTTTATTAAGCGTCTACTATTACCTCATTTGATCCTCACAACAACCCTACAAAGTAGGTATTATTATTATTATTATCTTTATTTTACAGTTGAGGAAACTGAAGCAGACCAAGGTTAAGTAGTTTATAAAAAGTATCTGAGGAAGAATTTAAACTCAGAACTTCCTGATTTTAGTTCCAGCATTCTATTCACCAAGTCCTTTCCTCTTAACTATATTATGTTCATGATAGAGATTGCTATTTCCTGACCTAGATAAGTACCTGACAGAAGCTTATCAATCCTCTGACTTATCATATAAATGAATTTGAGCCAAAAAAGAAGGAAAGACAAGGAAAAGTCATTCCACTCAAGCCTTGTCTCCTACACATGCTCTCTCTCCCCACTATATCAGATTTATGCAAATATATATATATATATATATTTAAGAAAATATATTCACACACATTTGTATCTCTCTGTGTATGTGTATCTGTGTGTTTTCAGCAGCAAAACTCTGAAACTTTGTTTTTATATTTGGACCATTATAAAACCTCATTGTTTTCCTATAGGAAAACAAATAATTAAACAGAAATATCAGAGCAGAGTGCTTCTCAGAGCAGGAGGAACAGAAACACTTTACAGCCAATCACTAAGCTTATATGTCCTTGGAGGGGCCCAAAGAGACACCTGTGATCACCTGGAATGATACCTTGCTCTTCTTGGCTGTGTAGACAAAGGAGCCTGTGAACACACTAGAGATGGTAAAAAAAATTGGCTGACTGCCCACGTGACAAATTCTTCTTTCAGGGCTGCTGAAGGAGAATTCAGTTCATGTGTGGTACCTTATAACAAGTGTATTCTGCTCCCTCAAGTGCTCTTAGTGTACCTAAGAAGCTTTTTATTATGTATTGGGGCATTTTATTTTCTTGAAAGAAAAACATCTTCGGTCATAATGGAAGCCAATGAGAAAATAATGTTAATGTCTAACACGGGATAACCCTTTTTAATCTTTAAAGCACTTTCTTTTGCATCTCTTATCTCACCTTATCACATCCCTTGGAAGTAGATGAGGCAGGTATTTCATTCCCACTATACAGAAAAGAAAATAGAGGCTCAGAGATTTTTAACATCAATAACTCATCAATGGTCCCAAACTCAACACTATCCGGACAAACTTATCAGGTACCTGGTATTTGCAGGACACTCTCCTAGGCAACAGACACTCAAAGACAAAATCTCTGTCCTCAAGGAGTTTGTATTCTCTCAGGGAAAGCAATAAAACAGATCGGTAAGCACAAACTACGGGGAGAATTTTAGTAAAATGGAGATGATAGTAAGGCAATTCTAATTTATTCAAAGTAATGGGGAGGGGACACAGGTGTAGGTAATACAAAAATCATTCATATTAGACTTTGGAATATGTTTATGGTCCTTTCACTGGGTTATAGGTCTGTTTAATGTTCTATGAAGTAATTTCCAAGAAAATTGCTGGGAAGCAAATATCTCATTTTACCCTGGGGCCCGATTTTAAAATACTAAAATGTTTACCACATTAGTTCTTTCTTTTAAAAGGCATATTCTAGCAACTGGTACTTTATGCACAAGAGCAGATGGTAGCTACAGTGGAAACTTCTTTATCTATAATTTGGACGTGGTGTTATAATTCCATTGATTCTACATTGTTTTTATATGGGATTGATAATAGAAAAAGACATGGCTGCCCTGGCTTTTGAAAATTATTCTCAGGCTTTCCATTCTCTCAGGTTGACTTAGTTTCCCAGAGTTCTCTCACAGAGATAGGACAAAGTATGTCTCTTCAATCCCCTCACACTTCTCTATTCTTTTCCACTTAGCCCCTATTGTTGAGATTGTGTTCTTAAAGAAAATGCTTCCCCAAATTTTGACAATGATCTGAGTCAAAGACTTTGAGAGGTTTACCAGTATGGTCCAACAAACCAGGACCATGTTCTCTTGCCCTCCCTAAAACAGCAACAGGAAAACATTTCAATCCCTCACATTGGGACTGACACCTCATTTTTATAGCTACAAAACAGTATTTCAATGAGGCTCCGTAGATTTTCTTTTTTCTCCCTCTTCCAAGCATTATGGCCTGCCCAGTCTAAGAAACACCAATAGTAGTAATGCTGCCCCCTTTACTTTTATCTACTGACTGAAGGCAGCCCTACCATCTCTCAGATCGACTGACCACAACTGCTACTATCTCACAATACAGCAAGTGTTAAGCCAAAACAAGGACTATTTTAAGTTATATTTTAATTAAAATATTTTATTTTTACATTGCCTATATTTCTTTTTGTATCACTTACTCCCCCCCCCCGAGATTAATAAGAAAAAAATTTAAGGGGAAAAAAAGAAAATAAAAATGAATTAACAAAACCAATCAATAATCGGTGATTACTGTTAACAAGAAAGGGCAATTAGGGCATGCAATAGACAGAGTGCTGGGTCTTGGAGTCAAGGAAGACTCATTTTCCTGAGCTCCAATCTGACTTCTAACACTTATCAGCTGTGTGACTCTGCACAAGTCATTTAACCCTGTTTTTCTCAGTTTCCTCATTTATAAATTGAGTTGGAGAAGAAAGTGGCAATCCCTCCCAGAAAACTCCTTGCCAAGAAAACTCCAAATAAGATCAAGAAGAGTCAAACATGACTAAAAATGATCTAAACAACAACTGTTAACAAAAACACCCCACTTTCTAACCATACCCCCCAAAAAATAAATAAATAAAAAATAATCAACCACTAACGTGAATAGTCTCATTCATCACAGAATTAAATGAAGTTGTCAGCTATAGATAAATAACTGAGGTGGTAGAATCATTTCTATTATCCACTGAACTCCAACCATTTGAGATTAAACAAATTTATTTCATTTTTTTACTTTATTTCAATATTACTTTGATTTATTTCATTTACACCAACTGATGAAATTTAAATAACCTACTGAAGTAAGAATCTAAGAATTTGCAATAAAACTCATAGAAATGGGAAATCCATTTATAAAGAAAAGGTCTCAGAGGTCAAGGGATGCAGCTTGCCTCTAACATTCCTTGTGACTTTGGGCAAGTCACAACACTGAAAAAACTGTTTAATCTCATGAAATCTAAATTTCTTCATTTGTGAAATAGAGATAATGATAGCATGTATCTCGTAGGGTTATTGTGATAAAAATAGATAACATATGTCTAATGCCTTGAAAACCTTAAAGCACTTTATATAAATGTTTGTTGTTGAAAAGGAAGTAGGAGGACCATGAAGCTAGGACAAAAGGTAGCCATGAGAGTACCCCATGCTGATTGAAAGAAGAACCTACTCCTATGTCCCAGCAAGCTCATGCCATCTTATTTTTATTATTTATTATTTTCAATCATGTGAAACTCTTTGTGACCTCATCTGAGGTTTTCTAGGCAAAAATTTAAGAGTGATTTGCTACTTCCTTTTCCAACTCATTTTATAGATAAGGAAGGTTGAGTGACTTGTCCAGGGTAATACAACTAATAAGTGTGTGTAGCCAGATTTGAAATCAAATCTTCCTGACTCTAGACCCAGTGTTCTATCCACTGTGCTACCTAGCTGAACAGAACTTTCCTTATTCATCCTATGTCATCTTAGGCTACATTTTCTTACTCACTGGCCATAGTCTGAATAGTCTCTCTTCCTCTACTCCACCCAAACTCCTGACAATAAATAGCTTCCCTTTTTTTGGGTCCCAGATTTACCTTTGTCTTTAACCATCATCAACCTTCCCTGGAGTTCCCTATGTTTTGGCCCCATACAAAACTGATTACCTTCTTTTGAAACTGCACCCTGAAGTAGATCCTAGAAATTGAGTCTTTGTGGAGATTCAGACTTTGATGCAAAAAGAAAATTTATCTGTACCATATATTGGGGATCGGGATTAAATTATTTGAACCATTGTAAACAGTAATCAAATCAGCACTACTATTCCATGGAAGATCATGTCAAACAATCATTCAATGACTTCATTCATTATTTCTATGATTTCCTGTTATCTCTTCTATAAGAATGCAGGCTCTTGAGGACAAGAACTGTGTCTGCTTTTATGTTTATATCCCTAGTGCTTGGTACATAGTAAATGTTTTTTTTAATATTTTAAAATATCATCTATTTATCTACTCATTCATTTGTTATTCTATGAGTTTCCCTTAATCACATATTGATTTTATTTTATTAATTATCATCAGATTAAATACTAATAATGCTTATTTTTGAATTGATTTCTTTTGTATATACTTTATTAGGCTATTAGCTCCTACAGGGTAAAAACAACAAATTATTCCTCTTTGTATCTGCTTTTAAAGAAACCCAGTGCTATGGACATAATCCATGATGAATAAAATTAATTAAATTGAAAAAAAAAAGCTTATCCATACAGTTATCACAGAACACAATTTTGTGGTAATCAAGGTCAAGATATCTGAGAATTTTAACTTCACTGCTGATATAAACTTTATGTTTTTCTGAAGTAAAAAATAAAATACCACTATACTCTTATAGACCACTTCAGTGGCCATTAATGAGAGTGCTTGTCTTTTCATAGTATGTTGATAACTCCATCATATTTGGCATAGCAGAAAAAAACATCTTCAAGCAGGTAGCTTAATTCTATAATGAAAACCCTCACATTTGAAAACATTGATTGGAACCAGGTTCCGAAATAACTATAACATGGATTGTACCTGTGATTTTTTTTGGCCAGATGGAATTCTCTTTACCAAAGCAGGAACACATCTTTTTTGAAACTAACAGAGAGAGTTTCTTGGAGCACTGAAGGATCTGCCCATGGTCCCATAGGAAGTCTTGTAAGTAGTGGGACTTGAACTCAACCATGTCACCTGAGGTCAGTATTCTAACCACTCTACCAAACACCACTTCTTTACACCATACGTGCCTTACTCTGATCAATACTATGCCATATGGTACTATTATACAATATATGTTAAAATTATAATATCACAGAACATGACGATGTTTTATAAAATAATATATAAGATGATATAATAATAATAATGATAAAACTTGTTGGATTAAATATCTCTTTGGATCTGAATTACCTCCCACATAGTAGGTATTTAAAATATGTTTATTAAATTGTATCGATTCAGTTGAGCTGAAGAAAGGAATAGACAGCATTTGTTTACTTGATATGTCATAATCAGAGGGCTAAGTGTTTTGAATGGCTCCTTTTGGAAGCAAAGTTGATTTCTGAGATCATAATTTCCTTCCAAGCTCCCTGGCACTGATCAAAAGATGGGCTAAATAACCTAATCCATCTTTTCCCCCTGCCATTTCTAACTTATATGATTATGATATAAGAATGGTCCAGTTGCAGAAAATATAGTTATTTTTCAAAAATGCCAGTGTCATCACATAATTTTGCCTTGCCAGTTCCTCTGTAACGACTAATAATACCATTTTGGGCTGACTCAGTTGCTTTGGAATTGCCCAGCTCTATTATGAGTAAATGAGAGGCGACCAATTATATGTAAAAACTGTGCGCACAGAGGAAGGTGTGATGAATTACAAACAAGTGTTGCTGACACAGGAGGTGTGGAAATCTGCCCAGCTCCCACCTTCTACCTAAGTTAGGGATATGTCTATCATATTTACCAACCAACATTTTCCTCCAAACTGAGCTGTGGGTAGGAAGGAACAGTGGAAGAAGTATGTTTGAAAACTAGTTCTAGTAGAGAAATCTTCCTTCAAAGATTGAATATATCTTTTCTATTTTAAAAAGTACAAAAAATTGAATGTACAGGAACCCAAGAGGAATATGGATAAGATGATCCCAAAGGTCCTTTCTGATACCAAGGCCTATGATCCTAAGTATTCATAAAGAAAAGAGAATATTTTACTGAACTTGAGATGTGAATTATTATATTCCAGGAAAATGCAAAGGTAGAATAAGGAATCAGAATCCCAAGCCATGAATTGCCAAATAGAGAAATAAAATAAGGATTTCATTTTCATCATCACATTTTCAGCATATAGGGAACAAATTCATATATATTCATGCTGTCTCCTCCTATAGAAAGTAAAGTCCTTGGGGACAGGAACTCTCTCACTTTTGCCTTCTCCCCAGAATCTAGTACGTAACATACCTGGTACATAGTAAGTCTTCAATTGAAAAGCATTATATATAAGCCTCCCCCAACAACACACATATATATAAGTGAAGATAGATAGATAGACAGACAGACAGACAGACAGTTGGCAGGTTGACTTGTGTATGTATATATAAAAGGACTTACTTCAGGTCACACTGAAAATTGCTCATCAAGAAGGAACTTGAACCCAGATTTCATGGCTCTCATTATTGGACTTCCTTCCTCCCTCCCTCCCTCCCTTCCTTCTTTCCTCCCTCCCTCCCTCCTTCCTTCCTTCCTTCCTTCCTTCCTTCCTTCCTTCCTTCCTTCCTTCCTTCCTTCCTTCCTTTCTTTCTTTCCTTCTTTCTTTCTTTCTTTCTTTCTTTCTTTCTTTCTTTCTTTCTTTCTTTCTTTCTTTCTTTCTTTCTTTCTTTCTTTCTTTCTTTCTTTCTTTCTTTCTTTCTTTCTTTCTTTCTTTCTCTTTCTTTCTTTCTTTTCTTCTTCCTTCCTTCCTTCCTTCCTTCCTTCCTTCCTTCCTTCCTTTCTTTGTTTCTTTCTTTCTTTTTTCTTTCCTTCCTTCCTTCCTCCCTCCCTCCCTTCCTCCTTCCTTCCTTCCTTCCTTCTTCCCTTCTTCCCTTTCTCTCTCTGTTTCTCTGTCTCTCTGTGTTTTTATCTGTCTCTCCCTTCCTTCCTTCTTCCACCTTTATGTATGTGTATTGTTAGGATTACAAGGTGATAATTCAGGTTGTCTGGGCAATTCTCTAGCTCAGAATTCACACCTTTAGTTCCCACCTTTAGGGGGAGTTTGCACCTTTGGACTTCTGGGGGAGAGTTACATGTTTAAAGGAGTTTGCACCTTTAAGAGGAGCAAGTTCATTGGCTGTAGGAGTTCTCAAAAGCCCCTCTTAGCCACTGATTTCCATTTTGACTTTAGGTAAATCTCTTTTCTTGTTGTGCTAACCATTTGTAGCATTTGGTAATTTTTATAAGGATTTCAGATACAGATACTGTAAATAATGCCCTGAACATCACATGGTTTTGTCTCACCAGTTTCTCTATAAATAATAAAAATTTAAAAAAATACAGACTTTGCCCACTAGAAGCAGATGAATATTGCTAAGGATTATCTTCACCCACCCCAAGCAAACTACCAAATTTCATCTGATTCTGCAGAAAATCCTGAAGTGCTAAGGATTCAGACTGTACAAATCACTTACTCAAACTATCTCATTTTATAGGTGACAAAACTGAGGGATAAAGAGGGGAAAGAGTTTGCCCAATCAGACAAGTTGTAAAGGAAGAATCAAAATTGAAACCTAGATTCCCTGCCTTCTAATAATGTCCCACTATGATGCAGATGTGAACTGGAAAAGGTTAAAACCATCTGGAATCACCTTTGAAATACAGAATGGATTTTTTTAAAGGGGAAAATTAAAAGGGACAGAAAAAATACCAAGTAGACAATGTTGAAACTCACCTTTCAAATATAGAAAGAAAACAACATACACACAAACATACATCCTGCATGTAGCTCTTGCACTATCTCCTCTATTAAATCTTTTTTAATCTCCCCGAGAGCATATTTCCCCCCATCCCCAAATTACTGTAAATGCTTACTTAACATCACTTAATATCATTCAGACTCAATTATCTCATCTTGAAGATGCCTTCCAGACTTAAATCTATAATCTCGTTAATATGTTCATTTATTACAGTGGTAAAAGAATTCTTCACATTATTAAAGACAAGTCAGAGGGAGCTGTCCAGGAACTGATATTGCCACAAGGATTCAAGTGGAGAGATACCTATGCATTTCCTAGCTCTACACAAGGCCCCCTCTACAAAAGGGGGACTTTCATTTCCTTTCTTGAGATGGTTCTATAGCTACTTTTTAAAAATGTTTTTTTAGAAATTCTAAAAGTTGAGTGTTTTTGGAAATGTCTTTTGACTCGTTTGTGTTTAGTAGCCAACCCTCCCCTCCTTGTGCCATTTTATGCCCAATCTTTGCCTTGCCAGTACTTGCCATTGAATCTGGTTTGTTCTCAGAAGAATACATTTGTCTTTGTGTCTCTCAATGGAGTATTACAAAAAATCCAGAAAGCAGATTGAGGGTTGGTATTACTGATCATATTTATGGAGTCTTATACGAAGTTGATAGGTCTGCGACTTCACCTGGATTTAGAAGTAAATATCTATCCTTTCATCAAATGTTTATTATGTGTCTGCTATGTATAATACACTAGGTGCTTGGGGGACAAATAAGTATAACAAGTAGAAATAGATGTCTTTCAGTCACAGCTTCTAGGAAAAAACATATTTGCCTGTAATATAGGAGAGGGCAGGACTTGAGGAAAAATAATGAGCATGTGTGAACAAGGCTGGGCATCTGGTCAACTTTTAACTGGAGAGTGACAATACCAAATCTCCCTTTTTGAATAAAATTCAAACTTCAGTGAAGCTACAATAACATTTTGGCAACAGCCTGTATAAAACTGCTTTTAGAACTCCCATTGTTTTGGAGAGCAGAGAATCAAAGAAAAAACCACATATTTGTATATTCTCTGAACCTTAGAGAGCATTATGGGTATGTATGGATACTGTTACCACAAAGAAGGAGCCAGGTCAGTGGAGCCAAGGAAAAGGAAAGGCAGCTGACGCCAATTGCCCTGAAGTCTATAACACAGCTTCTCTCTTATACTGGAACTTCCTGAAGTCAAGGAATTAAAGATTGGAGGAGCTGAGCCTCCCTGGTGGCTCTTGAATGATGGTCAATCACACACTGCCTTTGCATAATTTATTATTCCTGGAGGAAAGTGGGCAAAAGACTTCATCACTGCAGAGCAGGGTGATGTTTGGAGTATGCTTGGTGGTCCTGGATAGCTTTTCCTATATGTATTCCTAAGGAAATCTTGCACACTGCTTGATGTCTTTAGTTAAGAAAGAACCAATGGGATTTGACAATAATGAATTTGTGTCACAAGTTCATCAAAACTTTTGTCTTTGACAGGAATTTCTGAACCCTTATACTTTCCTTAATGAATGACAGTGGTCAGGGAATCCTGATGATTAAAGATTGTAGAACCCTTACAGCTAAGACACAATAATATTGCAAACTGTCCAAATTGTCATATGGAGAAAAGGAATATATCTTTATTGTCAAACTCTATTGTCTATGATATAAAATATATAAGTGTTTAATCAATTAACTTAAAATAAAGCTTGGTATCTACTCACTAGCACTGGTGATAGATTTTTTTCTTTTTTAAAATAGTATTTTATTTTTCCAAATATATGCAAACTTAATTTTCAACAAAACCTTGTGTTTCAAAATTTTTCTCTTCCCCCAAGACAGCAGACAATCCTATATAGGTTATACATGCAATTCTTCTAAACATATTTTCATATTCATTATGCTGCATAAGAAAAATCTGATCAAAAGGGAAAAAAAACACAAAAAGAAGAAAAACAAGCAAACCAACAACAAAAGTTGGAAAAAATATGCTTTGAGATGGATTTTTTTTCCCAAACCAAAGATTGGTCATGAAAATCATGACACTGCAAGCTATGAAGGGGATGGATAGTCTTCTTGTTGTTGTTGTTGTTGTTATTTTTTGCTTCTCTGTGTAGGTGTGTGTGCTATAATATATTGGGCTGAGACCTCTACTGTCTGTTCCATGATAATAGCAAACATTACATTTCTCTTGGATTTTAGCATCTCTGATATAAAATCAGCTACAAAATACCAATCAGAAACACAGATTAGAAGAAAAAAGAAGAAAAATTATTTTACTCTTCCATAAAATGTTATGTTCATATGTACTTAATACGTCTAAATAGAAAGGAGAAAACCAATTTCACATCATAATTTATTGAAATACAATAAAATTACTTGACTACTGAAATCATGATTTCTGATGGGTGGTGCAGTGTGATTTATTTTAAATTCTAATGCTGATGGAGGGAAATAGTTAGAAATCATAATTGTGAATGGTATTAGCTCAACCAACAAAGTAGAAGCAGATTATAGAATGGATTAGAAACCAGACTTCAACTAAATGTTTACAAGAGACATATTTGAAACAGAAAAATATACACAGAGTTAAAATAAAGGGCTGGAGCAGAATCTAATATGTTTCAGCTGAAGGAAAAAAAGCAGGAATAACAACTGTGATATCAGATAAAGTAAAAGCAAAAAATTGTTATTATTGGTGAGTCATTTTAGTAGTGTCCAACTCTTTGTGACTCCATTTGAGGTTTACTTGCCAAAAATACTGAACTGAATTGCCATTTCCTTTTCCAACTCATTTTAAAGATGAGGAAATTGAGACAAAGGACTTGCCCAGGGTCATATAGTAAGTGTCTAAAGAGATAATCAGGGAAACTACAAGATACTATAGATAATGGAGTAACATATTTTCGCTGATAAAGGTCTCATTTTTCAAACATATAGGGAAGTAAGTCAAGTTTATAGAAATAAGAGTCATTCCCTAATTGGTAAATGTTCAAAAGACATGAAAAGGCAATTTTTGGAAGAACTCAAAGCTAGTTATAGTCATGTGAAAAAATCACTTTTGATTAGAGAAATGCATACTAAAACATCTCTGAGTTGTACAGTCTCCTACATTTCAGAAATGACAAATGATGGATGAGATAAGGAAAAATCGGTACACCAACAACTTGGTAAAGTTATGAACTGATTCAACCACTCTGGAGAATAATTTGGAACTATATTCAAAAGACTATAAAATCCCATACCTACAAATAGCACTACTAGATCTGTTACCCCAAAGAGAGGAAAGGGAAAAGTAAAAGTACCTATATGTACGAAAATATAAAGAGAAACTCCTTTGTTTTCTTGGTGGTGATGAGAGCCAGAAATTGAAGGAATGCTCATTAATTGAGAAATGGATGAACAAGTTGTGACGTATGATTGTGATGGAGTATTACTGTTTCATAAGAAATGATGAAGAGTGTGGTTCAGGAAGGGAGAGAAAAACATGGCAAGACATGTGAAGTAATGCAAAATTAATGGGAAGAACCTGGAAATCATTATATATGATAAAAAGAACAATATTGTAATTATGATCAACTATGAAAGAATTACTACTCTGATCAATAGTACAGTAATCTGAGAGAATTCCAAAGGACTCATGATGAAAAAACAAATGCTTTCCACCCATAAGGATAGAATTGAAGAGCTCTGAATACAAATTGAAACATAATTGTCTTTCCCTCTTCCTTCCTTCCTTCCTTCCTTCCTTCCTTCCTTCCTTCCTTCCTTCCTTCCTTCCTTCCTTCCTTCCCTTCTTTCTTCCTTACTTCCTTTGTCTCTCCCTGACTCCCTCCCTCCCTTCCTTTTTACCTTTCTTTTTTTGTTAGGGGGGGTATGATTAATATGGAAATATATGTTGCATGATTTCATATATATATATATACATATATATATGTATATATATATACATATATATATATATGTATATATATATATATAATTGATATCACTTTTCTTGCCTTCTCCATGAGTGAGAGAGGAATGGGAGGGAGGGAGAGAATTTGTATTTCAAAATTAAAAAGAAAAGAATATTGACAATAATTAAATTATATTTTTAAAAAGAAAGAAAGAAAAATGCTAGGGAGGAGATTCTGGAAGATGTTGGAATAGGTTGGTAAATTTTAAGCTCTCCAGATTTCTCACACAAATAAAATAAATTTGCATTTTAGGGTGAGCCTAAACTGGTGAAAATTCAATTAATACTTGGGGCAGGAGCCAACTCACTTCCAGTTGATCAATGATGGACAGAGGTAGCTACACCCAGAGAAGAAACACTGGGAAGTGAATGTAAATTGTTAGCACTAATATCTGTCTGCCCAGGTTACATGTACCTTCGGAATCTAAATTATGCAACAAGAAAATGGTATTTACACACATGTATTGTATCTAGGTTATATTGTAACACATGTAAAATGTATGGGATTGCCTGTCATCGGGGGGGGGGGGAGGGAGTAGAAGGAGGGGGGGATAATTTGGAAAAATGAATACAAGGGATAATATTATAAATATATATATATATATAATAAAAAAATACTTGGGGCAGAGCAAGGGTCCTTCAGTACAATCTGAGAAGTTCTGAAGAAAGTCCCTGAACTGGGGATTAATCCCTGTAAAGTGCAGATGTCTTTAAATGCAAGAAACTTCAAGTGGGGAGTCCTGAGGCAAGTTGGGTGAGGCTGATACCTCAGCAGGTACCACAGAAATTTTCACTCCCCTGACTGCTTGAGGAGCAGGAGTCTGAATCCAGGAAGACTGAGAGAACTTAGACTAATTAGGAACATCAAACCCAGCTGTGCTACAGAGATGAGGCCGCTAGGGCTAGTAGGAACAAGCATCCTTGAGTGCAGAGGCAGTGGGGCAGGGATGCTGCTGACAGTGGGCACTTGTAGGAGTGGGGAGCTGTTGGTTTGGGGTGCCGGATCAGAGGGAAGAGCTGAAGTAAAGCTAAAGAGACCATCACCACCACCCCACAATGAGATGTGCTTTCATTCATACCTCTTATTTTTAAAGCATGAACTGGCAAAGAAAAATCCCACCATAGAAATCTACTATGGGAATAGGAAAGACTAGAGTTCAACTTCAGAGGAGAGTATTGAAATAAAATAAAAAGCTTCAAAACCAAGGAATGACATGAAATGACTCCCTATCCAGGGAGAATTTATAGAAGAACTTGAAAAAGAATTTACAAATAAAATGATAGACACTGAGGAAAAACTAAAAACTAAAAACTAAAAATGAAAACTATCCAAGAAAAACAAGAAGATTCATAAAGGAGGGGAAAGGATTCACATGTGCAAAAATATTTGTAGCACCTATTTTTCTGGTAACAAAGATTTGGAAAATGAGTAGACGTCTATCATTTAGAGAATGACTGAATAATGTGGCATATGAAAATAATGGAATATTATTATTGTTCTATAAAGATGATGAACATGCTGATTCGAGAAAAGCCTGGAAAATTTTACATGAACTGATGTTAAGTGAAACAAGCAGAACCAGGAGTACATTGTAAATAATAACAGCAAGAATGTGTGATGACCAGCTATGAAAGATTTGGTTCTTCTCAGTGGTTCAGTGATCCAAAGCAACTGCAATAGACTTTGGACAGAAAATGCCATCTGAATCCAGAAAAAGAACTGTGGAGATTGAATGTAAATGAACACATATGATGTTCACTTCTTTTTTCTTTTCTTTTTTTCTCTCTCATGGTTTTTTTTCCCCTTTTGCTCTGATTTTTCTCTCCACTATGATTCATAAATCAATGTGTATTAAAAATAAAAAAGAAGATATTCTAAGATTAAACAAAACTAATTCCACCTCAGAAAAATGTTGGCAGTAAATATGGTAAAACAAAATAAATGTATAAACAAATAAAAGAAATCAGTAGATAAGAAAAAAAAAGAAAAACAAGATTATGAAAAGTCAACCAATTAGAAAAGGATATACAGAGTCTCAAAGATGAAAATAATTATTTGAAAACTAAAATTAAGCAAAGGAAAGCCAATGAAGCTATGAGAGACCAAATTACAAAACAAATTACAAAGAATGAAAAAAATAGAACAGAATGTGAAACATAAGAAAAATGACAGATTTGGAGAACAGGTCAAGAAAATATAAGAATAATTGGACTGCTTGAGAGTTGTGACCAAAAAAGGAACCTTGCCACAATAATGCAAGAAATAATCCAAGAAAATTGTCCTAGAATGATAGATCATGAGGGGAAAGTAGAAATAGAAAAAAAATCTACTAATCACTACCTCAACCAAATCCTTAGTGGAAAACACATAAGAATATTATTGTCAAACTTTGAAACCCCCAGATCAAAGAGAAAATTTTGCAAGAAATAAGAAAAAACATTAAAATATGCTGTAACTACAATTAGAATTGTACAGGACTTATCAGCAGCGATAATAAAAGATTGCAGGTCCTGGAATCATATCAACTGACAATCAAAAGAACTAGACCTGTAATGAAAAATTTCATATCTAGCAAAATTATCTGTAATATTGAATGAGGAAAAATGGACATTCAATGAATTTGCAGATTTTTAGAACTTTCTATAAACCAAACTTGAACTTAATAGAAAATTTAACATATAAGAGCCAATATCAAAGATTAATTTCTAGGAATTCAATATGGACAAATTGTTTATGACTTTTTTAATACAGGAAATATATACCATATGTTTAAGTTTGACATCAACAATAGAGTCGCTCAAAAGAAAGATTGGGGCAGACAGAGTAAAAATAGTAGTCATGTTATATAATTGAGGTCTGAGGAGGAATAGACACAAAGGTATTAGAGGGAGGAGGAGGGGTCATAATTCTGAAAGCCTACTCACATCAGGAATGGGTTAAATAGCCAACAACTATATATGTGTTATGAATGATACAGCATCCTCCAAAATCTATAAAGAAATAAGAAGAGAAGGATAGGTGGAAGGGGAAGCAAAGGGTGAAGGAAGTAGATAAGGGAGAGATCCATGGGTGAGAAAAGGTTAAATAATAGCTAAGCAAGTTAGGAGCAGAATTAAAGCAAAGAGTCAACAAGGATAGGAAAGATTGTGTGTGTATTTGAGGTGTGTGTGTATGTGTGTATGCATATGTATATATTATATATATATATATATGTAAATATATCCTTCCTGGCTTGGAGAGACTTGCATGAACTGATGCTGAGTGAAATGAATAGAACCAGAAGATCGCTGTACACTTCAATGTTGTATGAAGATGTATTCTGATGGAAGTGGAAATCTTCAACATAAAGAAGATCCAACTCACTTCCAGTTAATCAATGATGGACAGAAACAACTACATCCAGAGAAGGAACACTGGGAAGTGAATGTAAACTGTTAGCACTACTGTCTATCTCCCCAGGTTACTTATACCTTCGGAATCCAATACTTAATGTGCAACAAGAAAATTGGATTTACACACATATATTGTACCTAGGTTATACTGTAACACATGTAAAATGTATTGGATTGCCTGTCATCTAGAGGAGGTAGTAGAGGGAGGGGGGATAATCTGGAAAAATGAATACAAGGGATAATGCTATAAAAAAAATTACTCATTTATATATACTGTCAAAAAATGTATAATTATAAAGTTAATTTAAAAAAGTAAATATATCCTTTCTTAACTTTAGCCTGCTGGGGGGTGGGAATGAAAGGAGGAGAAAGAATAAAATTAAAAGTACACAACAAAGAACAAAAGAATAATTTACAAGGAAATAAAAAAAGATGGACATTCGTATATATAATTTCTTCTACTAATATATAAAAACATATACTTTCTTGAACTAGTAATTTGTTGTTAAATATTTTGAATCATCCCTGATGTTCTGCTAGATACATGATAATGTTCTCTTTTGTTTTATTTTATTTTATATTCCTTTTGTTTTTCTTTTTTTTATTTAGTATTTTAAAATAAAATAAATTTTTAAAAAAGAAAAAAATAAGAAAACTTATTATTCAGTTGCATAACACAAAATTAATCCCAAAGTGGTTATTAGAGATGTGACAAGAGCACTGGAGTGCAGGGTCATTTTAAATAGATCTATCAGTGGCACCCAAATTCTCCTAGTATTCAGTTAGAAACTTTCCATTCTTTGTTCACTTTCTTTCTTTCATCTCTCTCTCCATAACTGATCTTTTAGTGCATCCATTTATATCTTTTAACTCATCCCTTTCTAGTGCTTCTGCCTTACTCTGGATCTTTGTCAATTCATGTTTGGATGAGTGTAAAAGATAACTCCTGTAGCTTGCCTTTCCTATCAAAGACATAAGCAATAAATTTAAAGAGTTGTAAAAATAATGAAAATTATAATAACAAAGTAGGAACAGACCATCAGAAAAGGAACTCCCATTTGAGGAAATTCCTTCTACCACTGAAGGTCAGCAAGGAGGTCAGCAACTTTTCTGTCATTTGTGATCTTAGAAAATTGTCCAGCGTACCCTACTGGTTGGAATGTAGGCCATGCAACTATATGAGATATCTTTGAAAGAGGAAACATTCTTTTTTTTTTTTTTTTTTTTTTTCAGTGAGATCTCATTTTAGGAAAGTATCCCACGAGGGGAGATGGCCCAGTAGGTCAGTAACTTTCAAGTTCTCCAGGTTTTCCCCATAAATAGAATAAATTTGTGCCTCAAGGTGAACATAGACTGCTGAAAAATCAAGAAGATTTGGACCAAAGCAAGGGTACAATCCAAAAAGATTTGAAGAAATACAGCAGGCTGGGGATTAACCCCTATGAAATGCAAACAATCTGGGCTAACTCCACAAAAACAGCCCATGGGACCCCTAGAATTAGCTGGGTTTGGCGGGAGCCTCAGAAGGAAACACAAAAACTTTCACCTCCTAGACAGTGTGAGGAATTGGGGTCTGAGTCCAGGAAGACAGAGAGAATCTCAACTGATTGGAATCCCATGTCTAGTTGTACTGAAGAGACTCAGCTCTGGGACAAAACCAGCACAAAGGGAGTGCAGAAGCAGGAGGGTAGGAGCTCTTGGTTTGGGGTTCCAGATCAGAGAGGAGAGCTGAAGTTGGAGTACTAAACCCTACCCCATGATTAGAGGGGCTTACACTAATATTTCTTATTTTAAAAAAATAAATGGGCAAAGAAGAAAGAACCCAAACACAAAAACTTACTGTGGGAATAGGAAGACCAGGGTTCATCTTCAAAGGAGGACACTAAAATAAATAAATAAATCTATATATATACATATATATATATATATTCTTCTATTCCAAAAAGTAATATTAAATGGCTCTCTGGGAGAATTTATAGAAGAACTCAAAAAAGAATTTAAAAATCAAATGAGAGACATTGAGGAAAAACTAAAAATAAATAAATAAATAAATGAAAACCATCCAAGAAAAGCAAGATTATAAAATGTGTGTGTGTGTGTCTCTGTCTGTCTGTATCTGTGTCTGTGTCTCTTTCTCTCTCATTCTCTCTCTCTCTCTCTCTCTCTCTCTCTCTCTCTCTCTCTCTCTCTGTATCTCGCTCTCTCTCTCTATCTCTCTGTCTCTCTGTCTCTCTGTCTGTCTCTGTCTCTCTATCTCTCTGTCTCTCTGTCTCTCTGTCTGTCTCTGTCTCTCTGTCTCTCTCTCTCTCTCTCTCTCTCTCTCTCTCTCTCTCTCTCTCTCTCTCTCTCTCCCTCTCTCTCTCTCTCTCTCTCTCTCTCTCTCCCTCTCTGTCTCTGTCTCTGTCTCTGTCTCTCTCTCCTTGTCTCTCTTTTTCCAATTCTTCCTCACTTACCTGCAATTATCTATGAATTATAAATACATAGATAATGGGGAACATGTCTACTATAATAGAAGTAGCTTTTGTAATCTCTCTATATATCTATATATTATCTTTCTATATCTGTACATAGATATTATTTCTATCTCATCTTCTAGAAACAGATCTTTATTTCTCTCTTACTACATTCAGGTTCCATATAAATCAAATTTCTATGGGAAAACCTCATTTAAATACTGTGAAGTATATCCCTAGCACCCTCAGAAGAAACCAGGTTGGCTCTAGATATTAATATCTCATCAAGATGTTGAGGATATGAACATTCACTACACAGAACTGATCTCTACCACCAATTCGTATCTGTATTTATTGTGGGATACCTTACCTTCTTTACTGAAAATATGCCCGGAGCTCAGCTGCTTCTGCTGCCATTTCATCTTCTGACCTCCACATAGCTGGAGAATCTTCTCCTACTTTATCATGCTTCTGAAGCTTTTGGAGAAAAAATAAGATGATACCACTTAATAGGATGTCATATTCCAGTAAATTCTCTTTTATTAAAGGAGAATTCTACCCACAGATTGTCACTGATCATTTCTATCCATTTTACTCACCTGGTTTGAATAGTCTTTTTTATACTCAGAATTTAGAGGAATTATTAAAAACTGTATTAAATGAGTTGTGTGTGTGTGTATGTGTACAATTAACAGTCAAAGGAAAGAAACAATATAGATCCTACATGATAACATAATGAGTTAGAGGTTAGGTACATGATTTCATTAAGGAATTTGATTCATTTATTCCTAATGAATGCAAAGGAGTGAATAATACAATAGGGGACAATAAATATAGGTATGTAAAAAGAGCATCTCTCTTTCCACTTACACCCCCACCACAAGAAGCGGCTTCCAGAAGATAAACAGTAAAAATTAATTAACAATGAAATCAAATGGCTGACAAACTAACATGTCTTCATCAACTGAACTGACTTTAAATATTCTTCAACTGTGAAGGTCCGGGGTAGCTCCTCTGAAGGGCTCAGAATAAGTCCTTTTCAGGATAAGCAAAAGTCCTTGCCCCATGTTGGGCGCCAATATGTAATGTTCTGTTGTCTCCAGAGACTGCCGGTTGCTCTCTGGGAGGAGATCTGCTGTCTCAACTGCCGCCAACTCTGATCTAGAGTAGAGACTCTTTTTCCTCCAGAGAGTCTCCCTCTTTTATCCTCCCAGAGAATGAGCATGGAATAACTCAGGGGCTTCTGGGAAAAAATACTTCAACCAATGATCTTGCTCCTCTTAAACATTAAGCTCCTCCCCAGAAGTTCAAAGGGGTAAAACTCCCTTTAAAGGCCAGAACTAGAAAACTGTTAAGTTAAGTACTGACTTAGCACTTAGTAAGAACCTAATATTTCATTATCTCATTAGCACTTAGTAAGAACCTAACATTCAACCATGATATTATACCATTATCTATTAAAAAGAGTTTGCAATGTTTATCAGAGATGTAATATGTATATTTTCATCTTGTATTTGCTTCCTTTGAATTGTCCCTTCCCTTCCTCCCTTCTTCCCTCCCTCCCTTTCTTCCTTTGTTCTTTCCTTCCTTCGTTCCTTCCTTCCTTCCCTCCTTCCTTCCCTCCTTCCTTTTTTCCTTCCTTCCCTCCTTGTGTCTTTCCTTTCATATTTAACATTTCCTGGAATTTTCTCAACTTTGATTTTTAAAAACTAGTCTCTCCTTGCCTTTGCTACACATGCTTTTCATTACCTCTAATTTTATTAAGTACTTTGATTCTGTTATTCCTAATGAATGCAAAGGAGTGAATAATAAAATGGGGAAGAATAAATATAAGTCCATAAAGAAAGCATCTCTCTTTCCACTTCCATATTCACCACAAGAAGAGGCTTCGAGGTGATAAACAGTAAAGAATAATTAACAATGAATATAAATGAATGACAAATAAATGTCTTCATCAACTGAAATGACTTTAAATATTCTTCAATTATTGATATTATACCACTATGTATTTAAAAGAGTTTGCATAATCTTCAGTGAAATATTAATGTTTAAATAGAATGTTTATATATAAATAGCATATAAACTGGGTGCTCCCAAAGTCTTAGTAAATATAATCTCTTAAAGCATAAAACCATTAAAGTTATCATGTAAAAGAGAGATTTGACAAGTTTAGGTTGGCCTGAAAGGAGACAGTTAGTGCATTGGGATGAGTTTCAAAGAGAAACCTTTTAGGCCCCAAACAGTGCTAATCCCAGAGGGAAATGCATTGCCTCTAATTTTAATGGTTCCCTTTCATGAGAGATTTTTAATCAAAATTTTGACAACTACTGCTCAGGGATGAAGAAAAGATGAAGTAGAAAATTTAAGCAATATAAAAACAAAATATATCCACAAATATCTATTTATAACTCAAGGACATGAAAATTAGCCATGATACCATTATACCAAGAAGCTGTCATTTCCCTCTCCGACAAGTTTTCCTGTTACATATACCAGTTAGAGTATTCTTTTTTATCAATACTTTTAACTACTGAATCCCTTTCCAATTCCAAGGTCCCATGATTTTTAGCTCCCTAAAGTTTTTCCAGGTCAAACATTACTCTATGACAACCATTGGAATAAATCTACTTCCCAAAACAAAGTTCTCCTGGAGAGATGGAGGAATTTCTAATTTATTGAAATGGAAGGGACTTAATCCAATCCTCTTCATTTCACTGAGATCTGGAGATGTCAAATGATTGTCCAAGATGAGACCTGCCCTTGAGGAGCTTATAATATTTTCCACTAAATAAGGGAATTTAATTTAATATATTTAACTAGAATAATTCTAGGTTTAACCCAGCCCAACACTAAGGCTATGGAAGCCAATGGGCATTTTCCTCCTGGTACTTAGAAAGAAACCTCAATACAAAAGGGAAAGCCATTTGAGGAGAGTTGACACATGGTCTGATTTTCAGTAAAGTGGCATTTCGACTCTGGTGTTTTCCAGAGTAAATGAGGATTATTAGCATATAAGCAAACTGCAAATATGTTTATGAGAGAGATCTATCTTCTACTCAGAAGTTAGCTTGCAGCAAGTCAGTTTTGCATTTTGCTACAAGGATTTAATTCTCTTTAGTAGATGGAAATGACATCAGGAAGTAATTTCCTTCCTTGCACAAGGCAGATATGATGCCATTGCCCAGGGCCAGGCAAACTAGATTGCTGTTCTTCTAGTCAGAGACTAATTTCATTCTGATACTTGCTCCAGGTCAGCTGTAAATCCATCTTCTAACAATTCAATAGAATGATGAGGAACACTTCCAACATCCAGAATATATGGCCTCCCCACTTCTGGTACTCCTGTCAAAAGAGACCGAAGCCCAGAAATCAAACATTAAGTGGCTTCGTGGTGATACAGATTCCACCAGATGAGTCCAAATAATTTAGAGCCTTGGAATGTCAGTATTTTCCTGGATATTAGGGTAACCGTCTGTTATTTTCATATGCCTCGCAGATGGTCATATGCCAAAGCTTACGAAGGGTTTACAAGAGAAATTGAGAAAATAAAAAAATGGGTGTTAGCAAAGCTGATACATAGATTGATTTTAATGGGATAGAGGAAAAAGAGAAGGACCTGAGTTCCTATTTCACCTCTGTGAAGTTATTGCTTGGGTGATTTTATATAAATCATTTGGCCTCTTTTTATTGCCTCAGTTTCTTCATCTGTAAGATGAGGAAGGTGGAATAAATGGCTTTTGAGAGCTCTTTTAAGCTCTATATCTGTGATCCTAAAATCCCTGTGAATCCCCTCCCACTCCCACTCCCAGAGAATGTGTGGTCTTTCATGCTGAGGATGGATGTATACCCCAAGCTCCATCTCTAATAGCAGGAGAAAATAGAAACATATCTATTCTTATGGTTGTTCTTCACATTTACACATAACTGGGGCTACTACAAAGACTCTCGATGAATAGAAATGGATAAAAGGGGAGTGAGGAGAAAGAGTTTAGCAAAGTGAACCATTTCAACCTAGTCTGATAATTTATGCCATGTTCCTCATCCATAATTCCCTATCACTACAAAGAAGGGAGAATGGTCCCTATTTTTATCTCTTTTTGTGGAGGGGACAAGTTTGGTTATAATTAAGTATTTAAACATTTTTTAATTTTTTTTTATTTTTAATAATTTTTATTTACCAGATATTTGCATGGGTAATTTTACAACATTGACAACTGCCAAACCATTTGTTCCAATTTTTCGCCTCCTTCCCCCCGCCCAGATGGCAGGTTGACCAATACATGTTAAATATGTTAGAGTAGAAATTAAATACAATATATGTATACATGTCCAAACAGTTTAAACATTTTGTTTTAAAAAACCTATAGAAGATATAGGAAGAGCTAAATAGCACAGCAAGTAAGACTACTGGGTTCTGAAGTTAGGAAAATTCATCTTCTGAGTGCAAATCCAGTCTCAGATACTTGTCAGATTGTGACCTGGGGAAATCATTTAACCTGTTTGCCTCATTTTCCTTATTTGTAAAAATGAGCTGGAAAAGAAAATGGTGAACTAGTCCAGTATTTCTGCCAAGAAAACCCCAAGAGTTAGACATGACTGAAAAACAAACCTAAAAAGGTATAGATTAACAGTAAAAAGATGGACTTGTTATTTTGGATGAGCAAGAAAGTATGAATGGACAACCCATGTATTCCATTGGTATCTTTGTGATGTCAAAAGAAATAAAATAGGTCTTTCTGATACACTGGCTGTTTCCTGTGGCTCAGTTATGGGAGGACATGGGTGAAGGTCATATAGTGTGGGCTGGCATGAATGGGCTGCATATCACTGGAAGAATTCCAACATCCATGAGATCACAAATCCAATTTTATTTCAGTATTTCTGTTTAAGATCCCACTGCTTCTCTAAAATCTTGACAGCACCCCACTGATCTCTGTGAAGGGATACATCCTTCAGAAAGTCTTTACTGCTTTTTGATCTTCCTCCACCCCCTTCTTCCTCTCCAAAGATGGCCAGTCCCCAAGGTCAATCACCAGCGACCAGAGAAATCCCCTTAAACCGCTCAAGATTCCGAGCTAGTTTAGAGGCTTCGGCTGGATGGCTGAGTACTTCAGAGCAGCTTTCTTCCTTCCACACACACCTTGTCCGCCATAAGGAACAGAGATCCAGGTGCTGTGAAACTTGCATATTATGAAGTACTCAGAGTCTAGCTTCACTTCAAGGCAATTCCATAGTGTAGCACTGAAGCCAATTTTCTGTGCTAATAGAGAGGAGCGGTGAAAAGAGAAAATCTACAAACCATGAATAATCCCAAAGAATTTACATTTGCCTCTGAGATACAGCGAGCTATAGTGGCTGAAAAAACAACATTCTAGATCTGGGTTTCAATGCTGAACGCCATTTAACATCTGTGGAGTCTTGGACAAGTAATTTAACTTCTCTGGGGCTCAGGTGTCTCATCTATAAAGTGAGGAAGGTGGACTTCTAAATTGGAATATCCCTCCCTGAGGCCCACCTTCTTCTCCCATTGGTAAGTTTCTCAATTTTGTGGAGGGATCTAAAGTAGCCTTTATTCCTTTCCTGGCCTTGTTCTTGGCTTCTGATTTCAAAACCACGTGACCGAGTGTCTTCATAATCTATTTACCCTTCTCATCCCTACTTTTCAGGCTTCTTCTATGGGTTATTTTAAATGTTTATTTTAGCTATCATCCTTTTTTTGTTTGTTTGTTTAAATGTATGTCTCTAATGCTTAGTACAATGCCTAGCATATGTTCTTCCTTCCCTTTCTCTTTCCTTTTTTCTTTCCTCCTTCTCTCCCTCTTTTCCAACCTTCTTTCTTCTGTACTTTCCTCCCTCCCTCCTTGCCTTCTTCCCTTCCTTCCTTTCTCCCTCACTTCATCCCTTCCTTCCTTCTTTCTTTCTTTCCCTTTCTCCTTTCTTCTCTTTCTTTTCTTTCTTTCCCTCCTTCATCCTTTCCTTCTTTTCCTTTCCTTCTTTTATTTGGGTCAAATTTGGCCATTATAGTTACAAAATATTCAGTCTGTTATTTTATTGTTGATGTTCCTTTCTGAGGTTTCCTCTTCTGCTCCCTGCAATGTGCCATAGCACAAAAATCATTGCTTTTTAGAGTCCAAAAGGATCTGAGTTCTGTCTCTTTCACTTACTAGCTCTGTGTCAGAGGGAGATTTCAAAATCTCTATAAGCTTCAATTTACTCACCTGTAAAAATGATTCCAATCATACTTTTGCAATCTACTTCGCAGGATGATTGCTAGGCAAGTGTTTTGTAAATCTTAAAGCTCTACAGAAATCAAGGTGATTTTTATTTCAGCATTCCTAGGTCATCCTTAATAATCATATGACCATGGACAAAACTGGAGCCTCTCTGAACCTAAATTTCTATGTTTGTAAAATGCGGATACTAATATTCATATCCCCGACTCCATAGGGCGTGATCTGAGGTTCAAATGTATATAAAATTCTTCAAAAACCTGAGAGAACTCTATAAATGTCAATTGCTATGTTCTCTTTCTTCTTCTTTTTACTATTTCCCGGAGTCATTTCACATCAAATGAAATGTCTGATCTCTGTCTACTCTTTGAGCATACATTTGACTTGGTATTTGCACATCCCACATCTTGCCTGAAGCGAGAGAAGGGAAATAAGCCTTCTGTGCTCTCATTAGAGAACTCTCGTAATAATCAATATCTTGGAATAGATGGAGACATTTATTGTATATTAGAGGAAATGTGTTCTCTAAATAGATGTCTTCCATGTTTGTTCCTTCTCACAAGGATTCTTTCTGTGGCTGCATTTCCACACTGATGCAATGGTAACCTGTGGGAGAGTGGTACCCCATGTGCTCCCTTCTTATCGTTCATTTTCCTTCATTGTTTAATTCAATGCCTTTTGTGTGATCCTATGGAAGTTTTTTTCCTCTTCCTGGGCTTTATCTTCCTTGGATTCAGAACCCTCCCAGGTCTCTTTTAATTCTTAATCTGTTCTCCTATAATGCTTTATTATGGACTAACATATCCTCTAGCTAGGGAAAATGTAGCATAGGTCTACAGTAGCCTTATGAGCCATGGTTTTTGGGTGGATGCTGATCCACTGAATTCCTCAAACCTGGAATAACTTCTCTGGAGGATCATATGGAAGGTATATGTGTATGTGTGTGGGAAAAGGAATGATGGTACAACTGAGCCACATCATGTGTTGCATGATAAAGGATTCTACTCATTTTCATATGGGAAATCCCAATTCTCGAAATCTTAAAATGTAAAAGGATCCTATTGCCAAGTTGTTATTAATTACTCTTCTCTCTATCTTTGCAAAGTTGGTAGAGAGATAAATGAGCCCTTTCTTCATTTACTTGCCTACTCAAGGAAATTTTGACAACAGTTTTTTTTTTGTTGTTGTTGTTGTTTTATTTTTTTCCTGGAAGCAGATATTTCTGTAACTTATCTCTGCAATTTGGTTGCTTTATTTTAAGTGCAATACTTGAAAGCATATCCTGAGGGATGAGATGCTCTGTATATGGAAGAAAACACACCCTAAAAAGTAGCTACTAGAATTGGGACATAAACATAGTCTATTTAAACTCATCTGATAAGGAGAAATAGGAAGCTTTCTGTAAAAACAAAAATATGAGGTTCTGGAGGCTTCTTTTGTGTGGCTACAAAAAGCACTAGAGTATTTACAAGTTAGAAAAAGCATCCATAAATTCCCATTTTCATGCAGAAAAGCCCACAGATGCAGTGTAAACAACAAAATGGATCATATTTTCAGAAAATTGCTAAAGGAATTGGACTTCATTCAGCACACATTTATCAAGAAATTGCTATGTGCAAAACCACATCATTCCCTTGGTACTGATATTTAAAATCTAACTCAGACAAGGCCTTTGCCTTCACTGAGCTTACAGTCCAGCAAAGGGGAGAAGTGTATATATCGATAACGACCATTTCCAAGATCACATGAGAAATGCTTTAAAGGGGCACCAAAAAGTGCTAAGTCAGGACTAAGGGATGGCAAGGTCATTATAGATAGAGAATAGGGGTCAATGAATAAATTTAGTGAAATATATAACCACTTATTTGAGAATTCTTAATCTCAAGAATCATTCCTCTGTATTGATCTCATCTTCCCATTGATGAATCATTTTAGTATGTGAAGAAACAGTCAGAGACATGGAAAGAGATAGAGACAGAGAAATGGTGGGAAGGGGGAAAAAAAAGAGACAAGAATAGACAGACACACACACAGAGAAACAAAGCAGGAGAAAAAACCAGACAGAGTCAGAGACAAAGACAAGAGATAGGGACAGAGAGAGAAAAATGGTGGGGAAGGGGGGGGGAAAGAAAGGCAGGAATAGAGACAGAACCACACAGAAACAGAGCCAAAGAAGAACCAGAGAGAGAGACAGAAGGAGAAAGAGAGAGCTACAGAGACAGAGATACAGAAATAGAGAAATGATGGGAAAGGGGGAGAGAGAAAGGCAAAAATAGAAAAAGGCACAAAGAGAAACAAAGTCAGAGAGAGATAGAGACAGTGACAGAAACAGAGATAGACAGAGACAGAAATAAAGACAGAGATAGAAGACAGAGAAATGATGCGAAAGGGAGAGAAAGACAAAAATAAGCTGCCATCTTCTAACGTAAACCCTTCTTTACCTCCAGATCTTGCAGTAGCTACTGGCTTCTTCCTCTTCAAAGGAAGAACTGATTTGGAACTTAAATTCTCCCCATTAAAATGTAAGCTCCACGAGGGCAGGGAATTATTATTATGTCACTAATTTCCCATTTCATAGCACAGTCCCCTGTGTATAACACTGGATTAATAAAAGCTTTCCCAACAAATATGAATAAATAATTTTCTCCTGCTCTTGAAAAAGATAGATTCAATCCCTAGCTTTATCAGAAGTATGCTAGCCCACCTGTTTTTTCCACAGTTATGCCAGCTTTGAATTGTGTACCATCTTTATTATCTTTGACAGTTAGATTGATGTCAAATTTGCATTTCTGTCACTATTAAGGGGCTTAAACTCTCCTTCATGTGGTTAACAGTAATGTGTTTATTCTTTTAAGATCTGCTCATTTTCTTTGACCACTGAGCTTTTGAAGAAAAAAAATCTTACCCTTATAAATATATCAATTCTATAAAAGTTTTGCATACTAGATTTTTCTTTGAAATGTTTATTGCAAGGATTTTCCAAACAGGTTTTTTTTTTCCTTTCATATTCTGTATGCAGGACTTTGTGTTGTGCGAAACTGAAATTTATCTATTTTGTCTCATATTTTCTTCTAAGTCATGAATGTTTAAATATTTTCCCCATTTGAATGGCTCTGAAAGATATAACTTCTATCACAATAAATTTCAGTGTTTTCAAATTATTTAAAACTTCACTGCATTTGAAATTTGTCAGAATATGGCAGAAGATGGATGCAAATCTTTTGACTTTTTTAATGAAGCTATTGTCTTGTTATCCTCAAAATTTATTTTCAATTAAATGTGTTCAGCCATTTTTCAGTCATGTCTAACTCTGTGACTCCATTTGGGGATTTCTTGGCAAAGATACTGAAATGGTTTGGCATTTCTCTCTCCAGCTCATTTTACAAATAAGGAAACTGAGACAAACAGGGTTAAGTGGTTTTCCTGGGTCACACATCTGCTATGTGTTCAAGGATGGATTTGAATTCAAAAAGATGAGTCTTCTTGAGTACAGACCCAGTATTGTATCCATTGTGCCATCTACTTACCCTTTTCCTATTAAATAATGTCTTTTTATTCCTGTTTCATGATCTTGAGCAGGGGTTCTCAAACTATGGCCTGCACTGTGGCCTGCTGAGAATGTTTATGCACACCCCCCCAACTCCTGTTATGGCAAATGGGCTGAGGGGCAGAGACGGAGTGTGAGTTTTTGTTTTTACTATAGTCCGGCCCTCCCACAGTCTGAGGGACAGTCAACTGGCCCCCTATTTAAAAAGTTTGAAGACCACTGATCTTGAGTTTAAGGCACTTTAGTAAACTACATAAATTTGGTTCCAAATAAAGACTATGTAATGTATTCCACAAGTCTTTTTTTTTTTTTCAAAAATAGCACCAAATGTTTTCAATAATTATTTCATCATACTAGATTTTGAGATGTAGTTGTGCAAGTGTTCCTTTTTCGCCTTTCTCCTTTCCACTAAAGGGGCATCCCTTAACATTTTCTTTTTCTTATTTCATATAAATTTTTTTTCTTATCATTGTTATTCTAATTCTTAGACTAATTCCAAAACATTGTCATCTTACCATATTATTTCAATCTCGACATATACATTTTTCTCAAATCATTTAGTTTTTTATTTTACCAAACATGAATAGTTATAAAAATCAGTTATACTTCTTGCTAAATTAATTCATATATATATATATATATATGTATATACATATATATATATATATAATGCTTCTGTCATTATGGAACATTTATTAAGTACTTACTGCATATCAGACACACTGTGTTAAGCATTGGAATACAAAAAAAAAAAAAAAAAAAAAAAAAAAGATTGAAACAGTCCCTTGATTCAGGGAACTTTTATTCTGAGGGGGTGGCTTTCCTGCCTCCTGCATTCCTCCACTAAGACCAGCTGAAGGCCCCCTAGAAAGCTAGCTTGACCCCAGGTGAAGGAGACAGACTGTAAAGGAGATAATGGACTTTGGACTTTATTCCTGACTATTCTTGTGGTGATTATTCTGCTGAAACCAAGACCCATTCAGATGAACTCCAAAAAGCTAGCCAGAACCTTACATTTTGGCATCTGAATGTAGAAGTAAGGATTTACACTCAGCAGTTCCAATTGACACGATCGTGAGTTCAATGGAGAAGTCCCCTGACCTGGAAATAGGGTAAGTACAAAAATAGACAAGCAGGAAACTTTGGTAAAGGATAAACTAGTGTTTCAAATGAAATGGGACAAAAGCTTAGAAAAGAACCTTCCCCACCCAAGGGAAGTGTATAGAGGGCATAGTTAAGCTAAGTTAAGTTGGAAGCAGATCACTGAACTCTTAGAAACATTACAGTACATGTCTCCTTAGTTCTCTAAGAAAGATAAATTAGAACCAGTTAAATGGAAACTAGTGGGAGAGCAATTAATTAAATATTTCAATGATAATGGGTCTGATTCAATTCCTGAAGAAACATTCTATATATACAACATAATACAATTGGCTTTAGGGAATTGCATATGTATTAGGATAAGGAAAAAGGAGAAAGAGCATGAGGGGGATGATATTGATAAAATGGCTGAAAACCATGAAGAATTAGACAAGAAAGGAATTAAGTGCAGTGCTGATGAAATTAAAAAGAGGGATGCTGCTGACAATTTTTTTTTCCTTTTTGATCTGATTTTTCTTCTGCAGCATGATAAATAAGGGAATATGCTTAGAATTGCACATGTTTAACCTATATTGATTGAATTATTGCTGTCTAGGTGGGGAAGGAGGAAAAAATTTGGAACACAGTTTCACAAGGGTGAATGTTGAAAACTATATTTGCATGTATTTGAAAAATAAAAAGCTAATAGTATAAAAAAATTTAAAAAAACAAAAAAGTTATCATTAGAAAGTAGTTTGAATTTGGAGACAACTGGGATTCTAATGCATTGTTGGTGGAGTTGTGAACTGATCTAACCATTCTGGAGAGCAATTTGGAAGGGCTATCAAACTGTGCGTATCCTTTGATCCAGCAGTGCTACTACTGGGCTTATATCCCAAAGAGATCTTAAAGGAGGGAAAGGGACAAGCATGTGCAAAAATATTTGTAGCAGCCCTTTTTACAGTGACAAAGAATTGGATTTGGAGTCAAAGGACTCAGGCTAGAACCTCATCCCTATGATGGCCTGTGTGATTGTGGGGAAGCGATTTAACCACCTGGGGCTCCATTTTCTTTTCTGTGAAGTGATAGGAGTGGACTGGCAGGCTTTTATCTCTACCTCTACCTCTACTAGTGTCAGATCAGGTAAATCACAGAACAGCAAGTGGATGAGATTTCAGAGGTAAGAAGTCATCCAGTCAAACTGGACTGAATTATCCTTTCCTTTTACTTTCAGCAGAAAAAGATATCTCCATTAATTTAATTAATGGCATTTTTGACTAGTTGGCACAGTATGTGAAGAGCACTGATTCTGGACTCAGAGAATTTGTGTTCAAAACCTTCCTTTAGCATTTAACTATTTAAGAGCCCTTGGATAAGTCATTTGCCATGGGTCTTAGTTCCCTTGTTTATAAAATGTGGGGTTTGTACCAGAGTGTTCTCTGTGGTCCCTCACTATGAGCCTATGGAAATTCTTCAAATATTGATTTGTGAATAGTTTCTAATTCCAGGTTCTTCTCATCTTCCCTTTTCCCCCTTCCTTTCTTTTCCTCTTCTTTTTTCCTTCTATGGCACAATTCTGACCTCTGACTAAGGTATCAGTATTGCCAAGTAGTTTCTGGCTCCCTCTTCCCCCATCCCAGAATTCAATTTACTGTGATGGGCCAAAGGCTCGTCCCCTTGTTATTTTATAGAGAGAATCTCAGCCTTCACCATATAAAAGAAAATTGATATCTAGAACCCATTCCTTTGATGAGGGCAAGGTCAAAGTTTTGACATAACTGGACTCACTCAAGACAAGACAAAACTTTTCTACATCCCCTTTGCTGCTAAAATGCTGAAATAAGCTTTTATATTAATTAGTATCATCCCAATTTCAATGAATATAAAGTGTTGATACTTAAGAATTTGTAACCCCCCAAAGTATTTATTAACTAGAAAATCACAGCCCTGGAAAATAATTATGCCAAACCACTGTACTATAACAAAACCCAATTACTTATCCAATTATACATTAAAGTATCACATTGTCAAGCCCATTGCCAAAGAAGTCTATGAAATTTTGCCAGCATCGCAATTTGGATCAGACATTAGCCAGCTGACTGTTAATATGCCTATCCCTTGGAGTAACCAGAATGTCTTATAATACCCATACTAACAGCGGTCTCTGCATTTCAGATTTACTGTAGCATATCATAAACTGTCAGATGCTAGCATTAATTGGTCAGAGATTGAAGTTTCGAGTTTTCTGTTTGAAAGCTTGTTAGGGACAGCTCAGCAAACAACAACTAGTCACTTTTGTTTTTTCTTACCCTGATTTACAGAAAAACATCAAAGGACTCACTTTGGATTTCTGTGGCAATGGAGGACCCTCACTTGAAATTTACAAAAACAGCATTCAGGGGACTCCTATGTATAAGATCAGCATCATTTCAAATATTTTTGTTTAGTGATATTAAGCAAAATACCAGATGAAACAGAGGCAGAATGACAACTTGTTACATAGTTGATACTTGAGTTATTTGGTCTCAAGGAACATGAGAGATGGAGCAAAATGCAGACATATTCTAAGACATATTGCTAATAGGATTATTTATGAGCTCAGTAAAATTTAATCAAAAAGATGCCTTTCCCAATATTTACAATGTCTCTGGACTCTAAGAAGCTATGGGTATGTTCATTATAGCCTTTACTGGAAAAAATAAGATATGTGAATTGTGAGACAGGGATCAAGTAGAATTTAAAAGGGTCATTCAACAAACTTGAATATCCAAGGCCATCTTTCAAAGCACAGTTTTATTAATGAAACCTAACTAATGTCTGTTCAACTTTGAAATAGCTCTGGTCACCTCAAAGGGAGCTGGTATTCAAGTTCCCATCAGATTGTAAAGATATTTATGTGAATGGAAACCAGCAAAGTCAGTTCTGCTGCAATGTTTTGAAAAGCTGAATTTGTTCCAGTGCAATTGATATATTAAAGAATAATTCGAGCATAACAAGAAAAAAATGAAAACTCAGAAAATTGTACAACTTTCCAATAGGTCACAAGCTAAAATTCTTTTAATACCCACTTCCCCAACAAACTTCAGGTCTCTTTCAGGATTAAAGTGCTATAGTTGTTGCCCATCTTTTAAGGCAACAGGAGCTATGAGTAGAGGGGTCTAGTCTCTAAGCATTCTATCCCCTCTTGCACCTTCTGCCATGTCCATGGTGTCTTGTTGCTGCTGACATCTGAGGCTGCCTTCTATTAGTTATCCACTTTTCAGCCTGGATCCCAGTGGAACTTGGGTGCAGACTGATGAGCATGTGAGTCATGAATGCTATATATTTCTTTATATATCTATATCTATATCTATCTATCTATATCTATAGGTATATATCTATATCTATCTATCTATCTATATATATATATATATATATATATATATATATATATATATATATATATATATATATATATATATATATATATGTGTGTGTGTGTTTTTATTAGGGCTCTGTTTTTTTATATTGCTGAGAAAGATTGGAGTATTATACCCCTAATCCCATTTTTCCCCATAAGCCTTCTGGTTTTTATTATACAGAGTTCTATTTGTAGTATCATTGCAATGGTAGCTAGGTAACACAGTAGAAAGAGTGTTAATCCTGAAGTCAGAAGAACCTGAATTCAAATTCAACTTCAGATACACATGTGTGACCCTGGATAAATCATTTCACCCTCTTTGCCTCAGTTCCTCATCTGTAAGAATGAGCTGAAGAAGGAAATGGCAAACCACTTAAATGTTTTGGCCATGAAAATTCCAAATGTGATCACAGACAGTTGGACATGACTGAAGTAACTCAACATAAGACCATTAGTAATGTTGGGCTAACAACATTATATTGATATATTTACTAGTTTTCATCCTTACTATAATTTTAGCTAAAGTATCTGAGTAGGTGCTATTCACAGTGTAGGTCTGGACTAAAGAAAGAACTTTGCCTGAATCTTAGAACTTGTTTTGTCCCATTATCAAGGCAGCCATTACCCTTTCCCTTCCCATTGGAAATCAATGAGTCCTACTAAAAGGATGCTTCTAATAATGCATCTCCTCTGCACCTGTACATGCCTGTACATGCTTTGTACATGCAAAGTGCTTAATAAAGGTCTCTTAAGTGAGTGACCCAACTAATATGCATCCCTTTGCTTTTTGATCTTGGGAAGAAAGAAAGGGGCAGGTTGGGCTTTGTACTTTACCCAACAAAGACACTGTGTCAACTTTTGGCACTTTACACAGGGAACAATGGGAAGAAGCAAGCAAAAAAAAAAAATGGAAATAGAGACTTCTTTGTGGTCTATTATATTGATTGATGGCAGAAAAAAAAAAGCATGATTTTTGAGGCAGATAATCAAACAGGGATTGTAAAGGACCATTCAAAAAGTTGCCTACCCAGGGACACCTTTCAGCAAAGATTTTCATCAGTAAAACCCAACTGACGGCTGTCACTGCTTTTTATTAGCATATTGTTCAAGGATGCAGAGATCAGCAGAAACAGACCCAATAGCCCACCGAGATGTCGGTGCACAGAGCCATGCCGGAATCTATGGAACGGGAATGTGTTTGTCATAAGCCCTAAAAGCCATGCAGTATCCCTGGTCGACCAGCATCAAAGCTCACTGTCCTATCGTCATTCTGCTGAACTGACTCTGTGGAGGGCAATAACTCCTCTCTATAGGCTGATTTAAGAAAGACAAAGCACTCCTTCCCTTCACAAACTCATGAGCTATGTTGCATAGCTATTATCTTCTCCTTTTTGCAGATGAGGAAACTGAGGCTCAAAGTGGCCATGTGTCTTGCTCAACCCAGGACTCCTGATACCAGGCTCAAAGGTCTTTTCTAAGTACCTGCCAGTCAAGGGAAATGTGTGTGTGTAAACTTAGAATATGATTTTTCTTTTTTTTTCCTTTTTTTTAATAGAAGATGATTTTCTTTGAGTTAAATCTATACATCCAGATTGAGTAATCATGTGTAGAATCAGCTCAAAATAAAATAAATGAACACAATAAAAAAATGAATACTATATGGCTAATTGTAGCCATAAAAATAAAGAATTGTTGGATGAATTAAGGAATATGACTTGGATATGGAATGGATATATACATGAATACAATCAGTGATGGGCATTTCTAAAGTGCATGTAAGATTTGTAAAGTGAATTGCATACATTATGTCTTTTTAAAATTTGTTTATTCATTTGTTTGCTGAGGCAATTGGGGTTAAGTGACTTTCCAGCTAGAATGTTTTAAATGTTAGAGGCCATATTTGAACTCAGATCCTCCTGATTTCAGGGCTGGTGCTCTATGTCATTTGACTCTTAGAAAATCCATATGAGGTAAACAGAGTCAGGGATCAGACAAAATTTTGTTACTGTCAGGCACTCCTGGGAAAGGAAACTTCCTTCACTAACACAGATTAGTCTCTTCTCAGCAATGCACACAGTCTTAGAGAGTTTCCTGGATCGCTGATGTGTTCAGGGGCTTGTCCATAGTCACAAGAAGAACATGCTACGGTTATCATCACCCCCATTTTATAGATGAAAAAACTGAGCTGGAGAAATTAAGGGCTTTGCCCACGTTCACACAGCTTTCAGGTGTCAGAAACAGAATTTGAATTCAGATCTTCCTTACTCCAAGTCCAATTCTCTCCATGATTTAAGCTGTCTTGATATATTTATACGTACTAGCAGATGATCCTAGTACTTAAAATTAAATTATAACAAAAAAATTAAATTAGCCCTTGGATCTCTATATCCTACTTGAAAAATAGGAAGAAGTCTTTTTTTTCTGTTTGATGGATGAGAAAAAATGAGTCCTAACATGGATAAATAACTTACCTAAGGCTAGGGACAGAGCTAAGGTCTCAGCTCAGAATTTTGACTTCCTTCCTCTCCCATCCCAGACTTAATTACCTATGGGAATTACCTTAGGTCCAGTATCCGTAAAAGTAGAGATGAGAAAGGGATACCCAGGAGAGAATTCTAAACTCTCCACCACTATCTTTCCTAACTGGAATTATCCATGGGACGTTGTGAAAAAGAAACTAGAAAGTCTGGAGGCAAAGCCCAAGATGCTTATTGCATTTCTAGGAATTAGGAATACTTTGGCATGGTAATCCCTGAGTACCCCGGTGTCTCCAAAACCCATCTCCTTTATTGCTTTTTCAATGGAAAAGAGATCAGGGTGTTCCCAGGAGACTCGAGGCTCCGGCTAGTTCTGTTTCCTCTGGCCTCCTGTTTAAAAACAAACAAACATGCTTACCCAAAAGAAAATGAAACTCCTTCTGGGAGGACATTTCATAAAGGTACAAACTTCAGAGAAGGGAACATTTATTCAAAAAGCAATTTCCTTGGCTGGTCATGTTCAGGAAGCCCTTTTATCTTGTGTGCTTCAGATATTAGTGTTTGAGAAAGATCATTTTCCTGTAATCCTGAAGTGATGTCAGCATGTGGTGCTGGGACCTATGAAGGGAGCCGGCCTACCAGCCACTTGAATTTCCTAAGCCTTTTGTTTCACACTCGGACTTGCCTGAATAATTCCTGCTTTTTACAAAGCACCTTACAATGGCTGGTAAGGTACACCAGCTGTAAGAAAATTGACACCCAGGTGGTGCCTTCATGATGTGGAGCAGCAGTGAAGCTTGCAATTATCCGATTTAAGCCGAACGATACTGGTAGATTCAATGGATAATTTCAATTTTCATTCCCCTATTAAATAAACACATGACTATTTTAGTCTACATGGTATGGTGGGTTCAGAAATTTCCTTCCTATATGAACTAAAAATCTAAGTTGTCAGAAACTGAGATCAATATTTCAGAGGAATAGAATGCATTGTATGATTCATTTAACACTAAACCAATCTCAATGGATCTATTTGAGATTATCAGTTGAATATGTATCTCTTTATGGATAAGACATGACCATTTCCCAATAGGCTATTTCCAAATGTCACTTTGCCATTTTTAAATCCTCTTTTACTTCTAAGGAGCAGGCCCAAATAAAAATCAAAAATGCAAAAGACGTGTTGGAGATTGAGTAAATCGGTAAAAGGATATAAGGAGCAGGCCCAAATAAAAATCAAAAATGCAAAAGACGTGTTGGAGATTGAGTAAATCGGTAAAAGGATATAAGGAGCAGGCCCAAATAAAAATCAAAAATGCAAAAGACGTGTTGGAGATTGAGTAAATCGGTAAAAGGATATAAGGAGCAGGCCCAAATAAAAATCAAAAATTCAAAAAACATGTTGGAGTTGAGTAAATCAGTAAAAAGATATTGCTGCCCTGTAAGAAATTATGGCTATGAAAAATCTGGAGAGGCTACAAATTAACAGATGCAGAGCAAAGTAAGCAGAACCAGAAAAATAATATAGATAAGGACTGTGATAGTAATAAAAAATTTTAAAAAGACAAAAACAATAACAACAGAAAACAGAATTATTACATGTGATAGATTGGAAAATTCAGTAATTCTTGAATCAAAACACTGACCCACATGAGGCATTCACTTCCACCAATGAGGAGATAATCCTATTATTCATATCCACGAACAAAAACAAAAAGCAGGTCCCATACTAGTGCATATAAAGAAAGAAGTTACATTATGTTCTGCATTTAGATTTAAAAATTCATCTTCATTGGAACACAAGGTTTTGCAAGGGTCAATGTTGAAAAATTATCTATGCATGTTTTACAAATTAAAAACTTTAATTAAAAAAATCATCTTCACAAGAATAGGATTTTAAAGGCATAGTTAGACAGGCAATGGTCTGGGGGGAAAAAAAAAAGAAAAAAAAAGATCTGGGGCTTTCAATGGACTTTCACCAATTCACTACAAATCACCCATATGATACAGTACCCACAGAAGCTAAAAGTAACCAGAGCTGCATGAAGAGAATTGTAGTTTCTAGGAACAAGGAATCAAAAGCGTTATGATCCTATGTCCTGCTCATCACATTCCTGGACTCAGTGTAGAATGCTCTGTAAGTAGGATGTTCAAATTTGGAAGAACATTGAAAAGTACACCCTAGGAGTGGGGAAGAGCCTCTAACTCATGTTAAATGAGGATCTTCTGAAAGAACTGGGATTATTTAACAGGCAAAAGAAAAGACTTGAGAGACATGAGAGCTGTTTCAATTATGTGCAAGACTAGTATATGGAAGAAGAATTAAGCTTGTTTGGCTTGGCTTGAGAAGGCAAGACCAGGAGGAAAGGATGGAAATTGCAAATAGGACAAGTTCAGCTTGATGCCAGCCAAAATTTCCTGTTAGTGCCCTCCAAAAACAGAATGGATTTCCTGATGATGCAATACATTTTCCTTTATTTGAAAATTTCAAGCAAAAACTAGAAAGTCACACAGAGTGCCATATCTAGAGCTGGGAGGAATCTTCAGGCCCACCTAATTCAATGGATCTTTTTAAAATAGCATTTTATTTTTTCCAAATACATGCAAAAATAGTTTTCAACATTCACTTTTGCAAAATCTTATGTTCCAAATTTTTCTCTCTCTCTTACCCCTTCCTCTTTCCACTAATCTGATATAGGTTAACTATGTACAATTATTCTAACAATATTTCCATATATATCATGCTACACAAGAAAAATCAGATCAAAAAAGGGGAAAAAAGCATGAGAAAAAAATCAAGCAAACAAACAACAGCAAAAAGGTAAAAAGACTATGTTTTGATTCACATTATGTCTCTACAGTTCTCTCTGGATGCAAATGGCTCTTTCCATCCCAAGTCTAATGGAATTTAAATGGCTCACTTTTTATCAGGAATCTGAGGTTTAAAGAAGGTAAGGGCTTTGTCCAAAGTCACACAAATAGAACCAGGGTTTGAAATACAGTTTGCCTGATATATAATTCAGCCTTCTTTCCTTCCCTGCAAGCTGCTTGGGATTGCAGTAGTGGGCATTTGGGAAATGGCTGAGACACTAGACTGAGGTCCTTTCCAGCTCTCCAATTCCATGATTCTGTCGCCTTCCACAGTTACCAGAGCAGTCCTCAGGCTGCCCATCTGTTATCCTTCACTTTCCTGCCTGATTGGCCCTCTCCCTGTTTTTGGATCGTATATCTCCCGGATGATATGTTATAAGCCCTTCCTAGGTGCCAGCCATCATTGGTAATGTGCCACAACTTATTTATGGCTACCATACATCTTTTCTTTGCCATTTGGGTGACAAGCAATTTAAATTCTTTGAAGGTCTGGGTATTCTGGGATTTCAGCGATATGACAGTTTTTAGAACAAGAGTGGCGTTAAGAAGTTGAACATGGGTTTCAGCACCACACGTTTTTCCATTGGTGAAGATATCAGTCTTGTTGCCTCTCTTACTCAAGGGCTTCTTACCATGAGGTTGAAGTTTAAAATCTCCATCTTAGAAATGGGGAAAGTGAGCCACAAAGAAGACAAATGACTTTCTGAAAGTCAAGAAGTTTAGAGGCTAGTATCCAGATCTTTTGACTTCTGGCCTTTGTCCATCTTCTTTTTCAATAAAAACAAATAGCTCCATACAGCCATACTCACATATGCTTTTAAAACAACAACAGTAACAAAAAGTTGAGTAAAACCAACAGATAGAAAACGCATGCCTAATGGATGATACAATATTGTGTTTGTGTTGCACACTACTTCCTTAAAAATAAACAATAGGAAAAAAAAACACAGCTTTTAATAACATTATTTTATGCCCAAATTACTTTTGCATCTTCTACTGACATATTAAAAATGTTTAACAATTTAATCTTTGGATTGCAAGCACAACTTCCCCCTAGTACCCTTCAAAGAACTGAGTCTATAAGGAATTCCAGAAACAAATTAGTAGACAACCTTTTCAAAATAGCCTTCTCTGTTTCATTTAAAAACCTTCCTTAATGAAGATATAAAGCTTCATAGGCAGCAGAACCCTCTAAGCTCATCCATCCATGTCAACAGATCTCTGTCAAAAAAGGATTTCAAACCTTTCTTAAAGACTCACTTAAATGTAACAACAATGTGAATGTGACACCCTGAACTTGATGTTCATTTTACCTGCTTTATAGAACTGACCCTAATCTGGAAATCCACAATGACAATAAGGATGAAAAATAAACTGAGAGGGGAAAAAACCAGATGGCAAGGCAATGAAACATTAAATCCAAATCCAATACTTGAGCAATATCATGAATATTTCACAGAAGCATGAGGCTTGGAAAGAATACACCCTAACCTTTTCTAGGATCTTACAGAACACCTAACCTCATAATTGATGCTGACAAGCTTTAGATGTACTATTAAAAGAGCAAGTTTAAGGTTTATTTAGTGGGGAAAAGAAATACAATGTATTAGATCCATGGTACATATCTTTTTTAAAATGAGTGTTCCAATTAGAACCTCGTAATATGAATGTCATTGACTAAATTTTAATGAAAGAAAAAAAAAAACACTTTTTTATTCCTCTTGTCCAGGTGTTATTCTGGTGTGTCTTTTGAGAATAAATTGCCAAAAATATTATATAACGACCTATAAAAATTTCAAAGGAATAAAATATCTGGAATATCTTTAGTAATGTTATATTTGTCTTATAGTTCAAGTCATGGAGATTTGTACTTATAAATTGGTATTTATTTAAAAAAAAGTAGCATGATAAAGGGGTAGAAAGCATGTCTCTTAGTCAGGAAGATATTACATAGATGTTTAGGAAAAAAGGTATAGAAATGGTAGTTGGTGATAATAGGAGTTAGATTACAAGAAGTTGAGGAGTGAATAAATGCTAAAGGTATTGAGTATAGAACTTTGCATTAGAATGTAAGTTTCTTCAGAACCAGGAGATCATTATACATGGCAATAACAAGACTATACAACGATCAATTCTGATGGACGTGGCTCTCTTCAACAAGAGGATTGAAACCAGTTCCACTTTTTCAGCGCTAGAGAGAGCCATCTGCACCCAGAGAGAACCATGGGAACAGTCTGGAACACAACATACCATTCTCACTCTCTTTGTTATTTGCTTGCATTTTATTTTCTTTGTCAGTTTTTCTTTTTCTTTCTTCCTGATCTGATTTTTCTTGTGAAGAAAGATAACTGTATCAATATGTGTACATATATTGGATTTAACATATATTTTAACATATTTAACATGTATTGGACTACCTGCCAGCTGGGGAAAGGGTAGGAGGAAGGAGGGGAAAATTTGGAACAAAAGGTTTTACAAGGATTAATGTTGGAAAAATTACCCATGCATATGCTTTGTAAATAAAAAGCTTTAACAATAAAAAAAAAAGAACCTAGAACTTAAAAATCTTAAAAACAAATGTAAAACAACAACAACAACAACAAAAAAAAAACCCAAATGTAAAAAAGTTGTTTTAAATGTAATTGGGGGAAAGTATTAAATAAATCAAATTAAAAAAAAAAAAAGAATATAAGCTTCTTGATGGAAGAAACTTATTTTGTATCCCTAGTACATAGTAAAATGTTTTGGGCATAATAAACAATAGATGTTTATTAACTGACTGACTTACTAAAAGAGTGGTCAGAGATAAAATGATACTGGAGGATCATAAATGGGGATTTATAAGGCAACTTCAAGGCCATGTAGTTCAACTCCTCCCATTTTATTGATAAAAAATCTAATGCACAGAGAGTCTAAGTGATATTATTCAAAGCTAATAAGTAGCAGAAGAGATAGCAGGGTTAAGGAAAAGGTTTCTAAGAATAAAGCTGAACAAATTAGTGTGAGAGAGAAAGGAACTAGTAGAGAGAGCATGAGAAAGAGAGGATGGAATTGGAGTAAAGATAGAGAGGTGAGCCTTAGTAAGGAGAGACTGAAAAGAGCATAATTCTCAAATAGTTAAGGAGCCAAGAATTTGTAGCAATCTATCTAGAACCAATGGAAACTACACACACACACACACACACACACACACACACACAAAACATGAGTTCAATGACAGAACCACAGGGGAAAGTAAGGACAGTTTTAAGTAAATACATGAATTCAATAATGAGTCAAAAGTGAATAGGACCTGAAAGTCTTCTTGTGTTTTATTCATGGAGTTCTGATCTCAGGGTATGAATGATCTTTTTGTTATGGACTGGAAAGTAATCACAGATAGTTAGATGCAAGACTACAATACCACAGGGAGGTAAATTTTGATAGATGGCAGCTAAAGTCAGTTTTGAAAAGTGTGAAAGTGTATTGGAGAAAGTCAGTATGCCAGTATGGAGAGAAATGAGACAAGAAGTAGACAAACCTTCTCGGAAACCATTGAAATAACTTAGGTATGTGAGAGGGAAAATAGAAACTGAATTTGGGTGATCATAATGGAAATGAAAAGAAAAGAAACAGAGGCTTCTCAAAATATGAAATAGCAGAGCATGTATTCCAGACAAGACTCGATGAAAAGGGCAAAATCAAACAAGACTTCAAGGTTTTGAGATTAGATGGATGGAGAAATGGTGGGGCAGTTGATATTAGGGAAATCATGAGAACAAAATGGTTTTGGAGAGCAATTTAATCAGCTCAGTTTGGAAAATCTTGAGTTTAAGTTAGCAACAGGTGGAGATGTCAATAGTTACAATCTCAGGGAATCTTACTTTCCCCATTTAAATTCTTTTCAGTATTTGATGACTCCAACTATTCTTCTAGTGTGACCCCTAGAAAGAATGGGTGGCTCACATAGTTCAGAACAACCTTCTTCCTGCTGAATACTGATAATGGAAAGTCAGAGAGGCCAGCGTGATTATTTCATTTGTCACATACACAATGCTGACACTTGAGGAAGAAAAGGCAAATGCTTGAGGAACCTTGTGGAATCCTTAGGGAGAACACTTCTATTTGAAATAGGAACTAAATGTCCCTATATTTTATTTTCTATGTCATCAGCCAAGGTTTAGAAAGTGACAACATGACATTTATTCCTTCTCAGAATAAAGTTTGGGAAATGTGGATTTTGTTCATGTAGTCTAAACTGTCACTAAGTAAATTTTCCAGTTTTTTTTTTTTTTTTTTTTTTTTTTACATTTCCTACTTTATCACTCACCCAATGTAAGGGATAATAATGATTATTATAACAAAAACTAGCATTTCTAAAGTACTTTAAGGTTCACAAGATACTTTATATAAATTATTTTCCTTTATATTTAAAACAAGCCTATCGTATTAATGAGATTAATTCTCCATTTTATAGAAGTGGAAACAGATGAGGGAGATGAAGTAAATTGGCTATGGTCACACAGTTAGCAAGTATTTGAGATAGGATTTGAATTCCAGTTTTCCTGACTCCCAAGTATAGCAGTCCTTCCATGGTATTCCTAAGGGATGTTGCGGGGTTTTTTAAATTGTCAAACCTTCAACAAAAAACACTTTCTATAATATTAAGTGGATATGAAAATAATAATTAAATACAATGATAAATATGAATGTGATTCCCATGTAAACATCTTTTCCTTTTTGACCCTAAAGACCAGTTTATATAGAGAAAATCTTCTTTCCTTGCAAAATCCCTTGCAAAATCTGCTATGCTAGCCCCTGGAAGAACTCTGAAATAATGGAATCCGATGCACAAAAACTTGGGAGTTATTAACTGGATACCAGACAATGATTCAGTCCTTGCCCAAAGCTTCCCTTAAGATCTGTTTTCAGTATGCTACTTCGTACAAGATGCTGTTTTTAATTAAAAGAGCTCTAGAGTCTTATGTCTATGAAATAGTCTTTTTAACACTTTATATACCATAAACCTAGCTGAAAGGAATACTTGTTGGTGGTTTTGATAAACAGAACAACAATTATAAATGGATGGATGGATGGATAGATGTGTGTATATGTATGAATATGTCCATTCCTTTGGGACTTCCTCTCCAGGCTTCCATGTGCCTGAAAATGGTAGCAGAGCACGGCCCATAAGGATAAAGGAAAGGCTATGGATATATGGGTGTTATAAAAGGAAATAAAAGATTTATTTAATTATAATGTATATATATATACATATATATATACATATGCATATATGTATATATATGTGTGTGTGTATATATATATATATAATTTATAGATGAATAAGATTATTCATTTATAAAGAAATCTCCAAGATAAGAAAATTCCCTCTATTAATGAATTTGTCCATGGAGAATATAAAAAAGATGACCAAGTCACCAGTTGACAGAAGTTCATGGAATTTGTAAAGAAAATATTCAGAGATACATAAGCAGAACTCACTGAAGACAATGTCACAGAAGCCAAATATAGTTAAACACACCCAGCTGCTCTTTTCCAAAGTTGATGTTGTTCATCCTAAACATAATATGACAAATAGAATTTAGACTTAGAGGTCATTTAGCCCATCACCTTGTATTTGTGAAGCACCTACTTTGTGCACGTTGCTGGCCATTGAGGATATAATAGGGAGCGAAATGGCACAAGGGATAGAGAACTTGGCCTGGAGTCAGAAATAAGCATTTTATCTGGCCTCAGACACTTACTAGTCATGTGTCCCTAGGCAAATCACTTAACCCTATTTTCCTCATCTGTCAAATAATTTGGAGAAGGAAATGGCAAAGCACTCTAGTATCTTTGCCAAGAAAACCCCAAACGGGGTCATGAAGAGTCAGACATGACTAAAACAACTCCACAGCAATGACAACAAATAAGGATATGAATGAAGTATGATGTATCCCTCAGGAGCTGACATTCTACTTAGAGAAATAACAAACTCCTGATAAATCAATACAGGAGTCTTACAAACAATAACAACATCTCAAGCTCCAAGGGAGTTTTAAATTTTGCAAAGACTTTTTTATAATTTAGCTCATATGAATCCCCCTCAATAATTCTGTGATGGAGGAAATATTGTCATGCCTGTTTTGCAGATGAAGAAACTGAGGCACAGAAAGGTTAAGTTACCATAAATTAAAGGAGAAAAAAAGTAATTTTGCTGGGGGGTGAAGCATTAGTCATGAGGGGAATGCTAATTGTGAGATGTAGAATTTAAGTTGGGACTTGACAGAAGGTAGGATTTTAAGAGGAAGAACTAAAGAGGGCTTAAGAATTCCATGCACAAAGTTCACCCAGACATATTTTACTAGCCTACTACTAATTTGTATTCTCTTCAGCAGAGCAATGGACAGAGGCCAACCTGGAGCTGTTTACAACTTGGGAAGGACGTGGAGTAAAAACTGGCAAACTCCATGCTTTTCTGTTCATCTCCCATTTATATTCATGAATTTTTGGCCAACTAGATGGAGTCTGTTGCTATTGGGACAGAGACCATGGATCCAATTTTCTTGTTTGAGATCCTCAACTGCTCTTAATTGATTACTCAGGCTTGGAATACAAGACACCAAAATGAAATTGGAATAATTGGGCCACTCTTTTGGTCCTTCAGAAAGAACTGGGGCTCATAACAATTCTGTTTTTTTTCCAATAGTTGTTTTGGCAACATACAAAAGCCTCCAAGCCACCTATTTACTAAACAAAGGAGCTGGACAGCATGACTCTAAGCTCTTGTTTAACCCTGAAATCCAGTGATTTTACAAGCTTTATTCACTCAGAAAATCAGATGGATTGTGGATCTGATTTTTAGCTTACAAGCAAATATTAAGAAAAATAACTGTTCCTCCAGTTGTTTCTATTGCAGCCAGGCAACACAGAATCCCTTTGTTGAAATGACTATCCAGTAGCTGGAATTCCTCAGTTCTCAGGAAAAAAATAGCTTAATTTTTATGAAACTTCAAGCAGTCATAATCATAATATTGCTAGATGGTAGTGCTATTTCTGACTGAGGTAGTAAGAGCTATAGATGTAGTGTAGGGGATAGAGGTTAGTCTCAGAACTATGAAAACCTAGCTTCAAAATATGATACATACTGGCTGTGTGACCCTGGGTAAGTCAACCTCTCGGTAATCTAATCAATTCTCAAAGATGATCAACTGCAGAGAAGGTGCCCAACCACATTGGTAGAGGGGAGTTTCTCATTCCCTAGACCTCTGAAAGCACAGGTTTTGCTTTATCCCCATTGTAGAGATTAATGAAGTACTTCACATAGATTATTTCATTTCCTCCCAAGCATTCCTCTAGGAGGAACCTACTATGATATATTGGTGATTTTTTTTGTTTGTTTGTTTATTTTTAATCCTCCCAAGTACTGTCTTCTTCATCACAGATAGTAATTTTTCATTCCCTGCCAATATTGTCTGTATTTTACCAAAAGTTTCTGATAAATGCTGCAAAACTTCTCTTCCTTCCCAGAAGTGACAAGTTCCCCAATGTATATAGGTATTCAAACACTCCCAACTGTTCATTTCCAAGGATGAGATGTTACTGATTAAAAATCATATAAAAACTACTAGGATTTAAAGGGAGAAAAAATCTGGAAGATCACTTAGTCCATCACTTTTGTTTCAAAGATGAGGAAACTGAAACTCAGAAATTAAAATGAATGACTAAAGGCTTACATAATTTATACATAGAAGAACTAGGATTTCAATCCAAATCTCTTGACTCTAAACCCACTATTCTTTCCAATTTCACCACTCCTTCATAGAACATGGGATTGACAAGAAAAGAGAAAGCAACAGAGGAATTCCAGGATGATCACAAATTAAAAGTTTCATCCAAAACAATAAGACATGCATCAAATCAGAACACTAAAATATGAAGAAAAGACAAAGGGAAATATTTCTCTATGAGCAAATTATTTTAGAAAAAACAAATATTACCAGATAGTCAGCCAATTAAGTGTTTATGAACTAAATGCTATTAAATGCTGAACTAAACACTTAAATTACAAAGAAAGATAAAAACTGTCTCTGAATTCAAGGTTAACACCAAGGTTGCAAACTCAAGTTAGGAGAATGATGTTGCCTTCAACAACTTTGGAACAGGGAAGTTTTTGGAGAGAAAGATAAGTATTGTTTTGGACATACTAAGTTGGAGAAATGTATGAAATATTCAGTTTGAGATGTTTAAAACGCATTTGGTCTGGCTTTGAAGTTTAGGAGGAAGATGAGGACTAGATAAATACATCTAAGAAACATTTACAAATTTATAAAGATGATCATTGAACTTCTTGGAATTGAGAATGTCACCAAACAAATTACAAAAAGAGAAAAATATCAAAAATAGATGCTTGAAGGATATTCACATTACTGGACATGTTCTGGAAGAAGACTCCATAAGGAAGCTTGAAAGGGAATAGACAGGTAGGAGGAAAATCAGCATCACTAAAACTATCTAAAGAAGAAGGAGTATCCAATAGGAGAAAGTGATGATGTGAAAGTTACAAAGCTGTAAAGAAGGATAAGGATTGAGAAAATTGTCCTTGAATTTAGTAGTTAAGAGATCACTGGTAACTTGGGAGAAAGCATTGCCATTTGAATGATGAAATTGGAAGCCAGATTGCAGAACATTTAGAAGACTATAAGAAGGGAGGAAGTAGACATACTGAATACAGATGGCTTTTTAAAGGAATTGAGCTGAGAAAGGAAGGAGGGATAGAGAATGATAGCTGGTAGCAATAGTAGAATCAAGAAATGATTTTTTTTTAAGGATGGCAGTAGGGAATGAGTCAGCAAAGATAGAGGGATTTGATTTAGTGAGAGAGTTCAGATGCTAAGGAAGTCTACTAAAGAAAGTGGGATGAGGATGGAATCAATGGTATAATTTTACTTTTATATTTTCTATTTTTCTCCTTTACCAAGGAGGAAGATTATCTCATTATTTAAGATTGAAAGAAAGGTAGAGAGAATAGTGTATGATATCAGGTATAGATGACATAAATAGACAAGGGTGAACTCTTTGAAAATGCCTTCTTTTTTTGTGCAGAAAGAGGTCTTTAACTGAGAATCAGAGAAGTGAAATGGGAGTCTTGAAGAGAAATTAGAAAAATTTTCACTCAAATATGGAGAATGGGATAATAGAATAAGAGAACAATATAAGGAATTCTTTGCAAAAACGAAGGCCCAGTTGAGATTGGAAAACATAAGTTGGCAATGACACAGGAACTGTTCTCCCTTTGTCTAGCTATACAAAAATAGGAGAAAAAGACTGAAGTGCTGGGAGATTAGCAAAGCATGGTCAGTGATAAGACAGAAGAGGAAGGGATTCAAGGGATGACAGCATAGCCAGTGAAAAGTTGATGGTCTGGGGGAAAAAAACTGAGGAGTGGAGGATTTGGAGGGCATAGTAAGGACAAAGAGCAGATTTATAGGGATTTCAAAATGGAATGATAAGCTGTGATCATATTTATATATGATAAATATATATTTAAAAGAAAAATGTGTTGTGTATGTGTGTGTTTGTGTGTGTCCCAAAATTGAAGTGGAATGAAGCCATGGGAATCAAGTATATTGAGAAACTAGAATGTCAACATATTTGAAGAACATCAGTATACATGAGAAGGGTCAAACTTGGGTTGAACACAAAGATCATGATTTAGGTATTGAACTCCTTGAGGAAAGTGAAGGAATGTGCTAGTAAATAATATTTCCTAGATCTCTATTAGGGAGAAATTTAAATAACATGTAATTTAAGACAGGAGAAGTTGCTGAGTAATGGTTTTAGAAGGAGAATCTGGATATAGCAATGGGAAGCAAGGAATATTCTGACTCTCCTATGATGACCTGTGAATCCAGGAGATAAGAAAAAATGCAGTCAATAATAGAAAAATCCACGAGGAAAATAATAATCCATCATTAAAGCCAGTTACAGGATGGTCCACTGGCTCTTCATTGTTCTTTTTGCTCATATTCAGAGTGTTCCCTTGGCTAAAAGTCAACTTTATTATCAATTCTAAGTTATTTATTTATGATGGGGGAAACTGAGCTTTCCCTATCCTGGTGGTCTGGTTAGGAGAACATTGGCAGTTGAGAATAGGAAAGGGAATTTCAAATGCAGAACTTCTTACAATACTGTTCAGTACAGAAGGGAAGGGTAAAATATAAGCATAGTTGTGCTAAATATAGCTGCTCAATATAATGAGAAACAGTGGTGACCTGACTGAACACCATAGCTTAATGAGGAAAGTTATTGAATTTATCTTGTCCTAGTGGTGAAAAGGATCCAAATAAGTGGAGATGAGAGAAAGAGGTGTGTGTGTGTGTGTGTGTGTGTGTGTGTGTGTGTGTGTGTGTGTGTGTGTGTGTGAGAGAGAGAGAGAGAGAGAGAGAGAGAGAGAGAGAGAGAGAGAGAGAAACAGAGACAGAGACAGAGAGACAGAGACAGAGACAGAGACACAGAGGAGGTAGAGAGACAGAGAGACAAAGAGATATAGAGATAGATACAGAGATAGAGACAAAGATAGAGAAACAGACAAAAAGGAAGGAAGGAAGAAATGAAGAAAGTGATTATAAGTTAAACCTCTATACAAACAAATAAGCAATAAAACAGCTAAGAAAGAAAATAACAAACCATCTAGAAATATACATGATATAACAAACAATATTATAGAATGAATGACAGTAATTTAAAATCTCTGTTAAATCCTTGTTAAAAAGGAAAGCAAATTAATGGGACTTCCAGAAGTAATAAAGAAACATGTAAAAGTAAATAAACTAAAAAAAGCCTTCTAAAAGGATCCTGAACAAAAATAAAAGGTTTTTCTAAAACAAAATAGGAGTGTATATTAAAGCAGAAATTAGAGGTCTCAAAGAACAAATTTTAAAAATTAAAACAATAAAATGCCCAACTTAGAATTTATGACAATTTCTCCAAAAACTCAAAAGCTTATGAAAAGGGAATGGCAGATTTACAACTCAAAAACATGGAAATAGAAGAAAAGTTGACTAAAGACAACTGAAAGGCTATTGAAAATAAAAATACCATGAGTTCTATTATATGTAAGTATGCAAAGAAACAATCTAAGAAGAATTGGTATGCTGGGGAGGAGAGATGGGGCTGGGAAGAAAATTTCATGAAATGAAAAGTTTGAATGTTACATTTCAGGAAATTTAGAGAAATGTCTAGAACTTTTTTTTTTTGGGGGGGAGGAAGGAAAGGGAAGGGCAGAGTGGAAGAGGTAATATGATAGCCTTCATAGGCTGCCTAAATAAAGAAACCTCAAATTCATGGGGGAAGGATTTGAGAGAGAGAGAGAGAGAGAGAGAGAGAGAGAGAGAGAGAGAGATAAATTGGAAAGCAGTAGGGTAGATATTTATTTTATGTCATTACTTATACTATATACAACAATGGCACCAAATGAATAATCTCAATGTAAATAGTCACATCATTAGAATTTTCTTAATTTTAATCATATTTATTGTTATATTTTGATTCTGTCATCTTTACTTTTATATGTATTTTCTTTATGTCTCTAAATAGCAGGTAGTCTTTTATAATAATGATTTCAAAAAAGAAAGAAAACAAAATATGCATACCAAAGCTAATCAATACATTTTGCAAGTCTAAAACTGTATGTAATATTCCATTTCTGAATTTCCCTACCTCTTGCAAAGGTATGGAGGGAGATATACTTTCTCAGCTCTTTACTGGGAACAAATTTTTTTAAGATTAACATATATTGTTGCAATCATATTTTCTATCACTACTTTCTTCACTCAGCATCAATTAAAATTAGTCTTGATAATCTCTAAATTTTTAATAGTCATCAGTTTTTTTATAAAATAGTAATATTTCATTGTATTTACAAACCACAGTTTCCTTAACCAATTCCCAATTTATAAGTATCAACTTTACTTCCAGTTCTTTGCTTCTACAAAAATTGCTGTTAGGAATATTTTGCTATATATGGTACCTATGTCTTCAATATTTATGGAGTGTATATTTCCAATGGGATCTCTAGATGAAAAATATGGACATTTTAAATGTCTTTTTTTTTAATGTTATTCCAAATTATTTTCCAAAGTTGTCAGGCCAATTACAGTTCCACCAAGAGGATATTGGTTTGTTAGTCTTTCCATAAACCCTCAATTGGAATACAGAATATTCATTCCCATCTTCTGTCAAAATCTACTAGTGGTTTCCTCTGCAAAGTTACCCTGTAGTTGATCTAAACGTAGCTGACAAACACCTTCCCCCCATTACAATGAAAGTTAGTAGTAGCAGAGTCTTTTCTACATAATAAACACAAATTTCTGATTGGTCTTTGCCTGATGTAACCAGAGTTACTTTTGATTGATGCATATCAGAATTACCTGGGCTTTGATTTGTCATTTGTAGTATTTTTTTCATATGTTGTCATTTGCATTTATTTGTGGAAAACTACCCTCATCTTTTGACCACTTACTCCTTAGGAAATGGTTCATGGTCCTATAAATTTGCTTTAGTTTCTTTATGTTTTAGATATGGTATACAAATAAAGTATTTTGATATACATTATCCTATCAAAACTTTCCCTTCTATTCTAAGCTGCACTGATTTTGTTCATTCAAAGAAAAAATCCCCGTAATCATTCTATTTCATCATATATAATCATATCTACCCCCTTTGTGCGATTAAGAATCCCTCCCAAACCCACATGAAAGAAATATATCACTTGCTCATATCTTTTTTTAATGAAATGACTTTTAACATTTAGACTACATATCAATTTTTGAGATGATTATAGCACATAGTGTACAATGTCAATCTAAATAATTTCTGCCAACCTGTTTTACTATTTTACAAGAAGTTCTTATTTAAAAAAAAAAGCCCTTTCCAAGTTAAAATTCATTTTATTTTTTCCCAAACCAACTGTTCTTGATCTGGTGTCTGTAAACTAATTTGTTTGGGTTTTTAAAACACATATAATGGAATACCAATATAATGTGTTCCTCTTGTAATCCACTTTATTTTAATTTAGGCATTTAAATGCACTATTTTAAGAAAGATTCCATAAGTTTGTATCAGATTGATAAAGGATTGCATGGCACAAAAAAAAAAAAAGAAAGAATGCCCATTCTTCAATTTGGAAGTATGTCCATTTAAACTGAGCATACTCTTGATCCAGCAATACCATTACTAGTTCTCTATCTCCAAGAGATTATAAAAAGGGAAAAGGACCTACATGTACTAAAATACAGCAGCTCTTTTCATGATGACAAGGAATTGGAAATTGAGGCAATGCCCATCGATGGAGAAATGGCTGAACAAATTATGGAATATGAATGGAATGGAATATTATTGTGCTATAAGAAAAAATAAGCAGGCAAATTTCAGGAAAATCTATTAAGACTTACACAAATTGATACAAAGTGAAGTGAGCAGAACCTGGGAAAAATTGTTCACAATAACATTATGCTAAGATCAGCTATGGATGAGTTGCCTCTTCTCAGTACTAAAGCTATTCAATACAATTCCAAAGATTCATGAAGGAGAATGTTGTCCACCTTGAGCAAAAGAACTGATGGGCTCTGAATACAGATTGAAGCATATTATTTTTGCTTTATTTGTATGTGTGTGTGTGTTTCTTTTTATCTATTTCTTCTTTCACTATATGACTAATATGAAAATATAGTTTATATGATTGCACATGTATAAGCTATATCAAATTGCTTATTTTTTAAGGAGAGGAAAGAAAGGGAGTGAGAACATTTGGAATTCAGTTTTTTAAATGAATGTTAAAAATTGTCTTTATGTGTAATTGAAAAATATATATATTTTAAAAGAAAAAAAAAAGAACTCTTCCTCTACACCCACCCTTCCTCTTAATTACTATAAATAAAAGTTTTATCTTCTGCTTTTATTTGCTAGCTGAAGAAAGCCTGAGCGTGGAGAGGGCTTAGACCACTGCTGCCATCTCTACGGTTCAACCACAATGCTTTCTTGGATGTGCAAAGATCCTGAGACAGTTAATCAAAATTTCCCTATGTTGTAAAGCAAGCCCTGGGTGCTCCAGCTTTTTAACATCCTTTCCCATCATGGGTTTCTCTGGCCATCCTCACAGATGCTCCTTACGCCATAACAGCTGGAGAATGAGACATGGGCAAGGCAGAAAACAAATGAAAACATGGTAGCTGATTATCATCAGCTCAAAAGCCTTCATTCCCATGGATGATGATTTCATTGTTTCATTGTCTCAAAACTATTTAAATCAGAAAGGAGACAGTCTTAGAAGCCAGGCTTCTAATTATTTCATGGGTTAAGTATCATTTGATGAGATATCATAGAATGAATAGAAAGAGGCTTGGAATAGCAAGATGTTGTTTTGAACATATTTTGGGCATATCTGTCAACAGATGAGAGTCTGAATGCCAAATGACCCTTCTGAGAGCCCATTGTGGAATGGGGGAGTGCCCACCCAGAAAATGAAAGCCAGCGAGTGGCCAGTGGCCACCAGGGGCCACTTATGAAGGTGAGTCCGGACTGATGGGCACTCTGCCCATCACCTCCTGCCCAGCTCCAGATCTTTGTCAGCACTCATATTCTTGACTTCTTAATTGTCTCTGTTCAGGGGCTGTGTCAAATAGAGTTTTCCTTTGCCTGTGCTCACTGTGTATTACATCTTTTAATCAGTATATATAATTACTTACCACAATCTGCCATGCCAGATTTTCTAAGCATTAGTCTAATTAACTTAAGCTTGATAATTATGTTTCAGATTCCATAACAGTATGCACAGAACCCACAGATTATGCTGCCAGCTTAGTTGATTCTGATAACATGTTCTCTCTGACAGGTTGGTTTTATGGGTTTAAAAAAAAAAAAAAAAAAACTTAGCAATAATTATATTGGGTTCAAAGTTTTCCTCAAAATAAAATTAGTTTGTTTCTAAAGATAAGTTATCAAATAATTAACACAGATCAGATCTGAAATGTAAAGTTTCTGCTTATGTGTATATACTCAAATATGTTTTTTGCTAATGTATGAGAAGGCATTAGAATATATAGGGACTTGGTGGTTAAAGAAAAGAAGCTTTTTTTATTTCGTAAAGCATTGAATTTACATTGCTGCTTTCTTTTTCCCGTTGGGACAAGGAAAGTAAGAATAAGCCTGGGTCCTAAATGTGAGAAATGTCTTTCTCTTTTCTCAGATAGATCCATGGATCCAGATGTATAACTCAGATATGCTATCCTCCTTCACCCTCCCTCCCTCTCTTCCACTCCCATGTCTACCATAGCAACAAAAATCATCGATTTAGAACTGGAAATGTCCTTAATTATGTTGTGCATAAACACACACACACACATATATTATTGTTGTTGCTATTGTTCAGTCATTTCAGTCATGTCCAACTCTTCATGACCCTATTTGGGGTTTTCTTGGCAAAAATAGTGGAGTGGTTGGCCAATTCCTTCTCCAGCTCACTTACAGAGGGGGCAAATAGTGTTATTTCCTCTGAGTTATACAGCTAGGAAGTATCTGAAGCTAGACATGAATTCAGAAAATTGAGTCTTCTAGCTACATATTGACCTAGTTTTAAAATAAAATATGATTAAACAGATACAACTTATTTTAAAAAATATTTCATAATTACATTTTAATTTGGTTCCTGCTAGATTCCAGAGTGCTGTGGGCCACCACATTTGACACTTCTGATCTATATCAATGCTCTCATTTTCCTAATAAATAAACTGAGTCATAGAGAAATTAATTGAACAGTCCAGGGTCACTGGGCTTAGGTAAGCTGTAGGATTTTTACTTAAAGGCAAGTCTGTTCAGAATTCTTTTCATCTCACCATGTTGCCTGAACCCAGAAGGACTGAGAAGACCAATCTCTGCAAGACCAGAAGTACCTAAAGCTGGATGTTGTTTGACATCAGGGCAAGGTGTGAAACATGACATCTGAGGACCAGGCCTCTCTTCCAGGTGATTAGATCATTTCATGAACTGAACTGAATTGAATTTAGTTGCTGCTGCTTTGTTCTTTGTCAGCTTCATAAAGCAATTATGCACTAAAATATGATTTGACAATAATATAAGGAATAGAAAAATGACATAACCTTATGACTAGAATGGGAAGAAGCAGAGAGACATTTTCATCATTATAAAAAAAGTCAAAATTCCAAGAAGTTTGGTGGAGAAAAGGAGATATTTTTAAGTGATGTTTTTGGAAGCTAATTCATGTAGAGCAATAACAGTTTTAGATGCTAGGCTAGGGTACCAAGAGTTAATTGTATTGCCTAGGGCAATATAGCCAATACTAGTCAGAAGTAGAACTGGAACCCAGGCCTTCTTGACTTAAAGACTGGCCTTTCTGCTCTAATCCTAATTAACTCTCCAGAGGAAGAGAGGAAGACGGAAGGAAGGAAGGAAGGAAGGAAGGAAGGAAGGAAGGAAGGAAGGAAGGAAGGAAGGAAGGAAGGAAGGAAGGAAGGAAGGAAGGAAGGAAGGAAGGAAGGAAGGAAGGAAGGAAGGAAGGAAGGAAGGAAGGAAGGAAGGAAGGAAGGAAGGAAGGGGAAGGGAAGGGAAGGAGGGAGGAAGGGAAGGAGGGAGGGAGGGAGAAGAAAAGGAAAGGAAAAGGGAAAAACAAAGCAAAAAGAAAAAAGCTTGGCTTTTGTTGATGTTAACTAAAAGTGAGGACTGTTTGGAGAAATGAAAACAGAACTTGGTGTTCCTGGGTCCATAAAAATCACCTGGTCCAAAACCCATTGGTCCATCCCCCATTAACTCCTTTTTAAGTGTAGTCTTCCCTCATTAGAATTTAAGCCCCTTAAGGGCAAGGATTGACTTTCTCTTTTGTTTGTATTCTTATTCCAGTCCTTCTCACAGGGCACAGAATTTAGTAAGCGCTTAATACAAGATGTTTTGTTGATGTTGGTTTATAAGCCTGATTTAGTTTTTATAAATGAGTTTCTTCTAGCCAGGCACACCCCAAGTTACTTGAGAATCAGAATTAGAAAGGAGATAATGCTAAAGGATTTTCTATTTTATGTAGTATCCCTCTTAGTACCCTTGGGTTCAAATATTTCCCTAAGGGCCATTAAACTAGTTTAGTTTACTGAATGATTCTTTAACTTTCCCCAGAAGAAGCCCAAAATTTGAATTTGGATTTCATTCCCTGTATCAACCCCCAACAGGAGTACTTTGTAACGTGCTCTCCTGGCAGTTACAATTACTAGTCTGTCCTAGACCCACCAGAGTACCTTTGACCACTATCCTTTGCAGTGTGAGCTCTACCCGGCTCGCCTCCTCTGAGGCCTTCTAAGGTCTCTGGCCACAATCTCTTGAATCTATAGCTTAATAACCGGTAGCGCACTCAAGAACAACCACATGTAATCTTAAAAGCCTTTATTATACCTACTCACATAATGCCCTAGCTGATGCCCTGACTTGTTGGTTCCCGAATGAACACCTGGTCAGAAGACCCACGTGTTCACTACCAAAATCCTTACCTCTTTCGGCTACCCATCTTGGCTTGGCCACCCAGGCTAGGAGCCAGGGTGAACAGCACGAGGTTAAAGAGGGCGGTTGCTGCCTGCAGTGGGCTTACATAGGGCCTGTGAGGTCACACACACAGCCAATCAGCGAGAGAGTCACCCATTACGAAACTATCTCAATATGGCCAGGATCCCGCCCAAGGGCAGTCCTAATATCCACAGAAATTACTTCCGGGCCTCAATCTCCCGATGCACTGTGTCCGCCCATTTAAAGGGCCCTTACAGTACTTAATCTGAGTTCTAATATCTTGTGATTTTTTAAAACAAAATAGAGTTATCAAATTTGTTTTTTGTTTAAAAAATATTTTGATAACTCTTTCATCAAGATTGATTGTGTTTGGTAAAAGTATGTATTTTTTTTTTTTTTTTGCATTTTAACACATTATTCTTTCTTTCATTCTTTATTCATTTCTTTGTTTATTTTGAAGTCCATAGGCTTCATTAGATCTTCAAAGGAAGATACATAAAGATTAAGAACCCCTGAATTGGAGGGAAGATCCCCAAGGGAGTCAAGGGGCCAAAGAAGACCAGAATGTTGATTCCTTGAGGCTAAACTCTGCTTTCACCAATAGCGAAGGGAGAGTAAGGAGAAGCTAGAAGAGAAAGCTTTGAATGTGAGCTAAATTGAGCTTCTAGGAGGATGTTGACTTTTCCCTCTTCTGGTTGAGAGAGTTAAATTTGGCCTTGGGTTGTTTTCTCCTCTAAATCACCATATTTATGGCGTTCCCCATATATATACACACATATATGTCTATGTATGTATATATGTGTGTCTGTGTATGTATATATGTATATATGTGTGTATATGTGTGTGTCTATGTGTGTATATATATGTATGTATATGTGTGTATGTATATATGTGTGTCTATGTATATGTGTATATATGTATATATATGTGTATATGTATATATGTGTGTATGTATATATGTGTGTATATATGTATGTCTATGTGTGAATATGTATATATATGTATATTTATATAATGTGTGTGTGTGTGTATATATATATATATATATATATATATATATATATATATATATATATACATATATATGAGGAAACTGTTGTAGAAATTAAAGTGGTTGAGTTGGAAGAACATTAGACTTAGAGGATTCCAGGAGCCAGAATTCAATTTTAGATTCAATGTGATCCTCTTCATTATTGAAGTTGTCTCTCTTTCCCAATGTGATCATTAAGAGTTGGACACAACTGAAATAACTGAATAATAATTCCTAAATTTTATGCTTAGCTATTTACATGTAAATAAATTAAATTACAAACTCCTTGAAGTTGGGGGCTGCTTCATGTTCCCAGTGTCAAGCACTGTATCATATATATATAGTCAGCATTTAATAAATATTCACTAGATTTAATAGGATTAACACCGCATAGCCCTCTTCTCTCCTTTAAAACCTTCCTCATTTTCCTTAAATCTACTACCTAATTCACCTTTCCTCAGGGTCCCCAGAGCTATTTATTTGCCTGTCCTGTGACTCTGAATATCATTCGCTAATTCATCATTCCTTCTTATTCCACTAATACTGAGTGGTTACAAATGGATCTCCTCAAGGAGCTTGTTTCTGTCATCCTGTATATATGTCATGCTTTAATGGCCAAGTTTCCAGTAGGAAGAGGTCACATTTCTCATTTATTCTGTAAGTTTTTACCAGGGCTAAAGAAAGGATGGGTATCTAGTGCCATGTTCCCAGAGCCTAGAGGTCAGAGTCCTAGTTTTAGCTGTGACTGGGGCAAATTCAGTGTTGGGGGTTGTGAAGATCCAAAGTATTGATGATAATCAATAAAACTGCAAAAACAAAAATTAGCAGTTCCTACCCTCAAGGAGCTTAAGAAGTCTAATAAGTAAATAAAATCGAATTAGAACCTGAAAACACGATAAAATAGACAGATTTGACTAGTGGATCATTTTTGCCAGGATATACAGATGTTCATCCTCTGGAAGGTCTAATTCTGATCCCTCTGGGGAGAGGGAAGGTGAGCCCAGACTGAGGAGTCCCCTGATAAGAGCAGCCCAAAGCACTAGCAATAAATACAGCCAGAGGAATATGAGATAAGATTTACAAAGGAAGTATATCTCCCACCTCAGCCACCGCAGTCTTATCCTCCCTTATGACTGTGCCCTGGGCCAAAGTTTCGTTCTTCCCATGACAGTTTTTGCTCTTCAATGCACCAAAAATCAAAGTTTTTGCTTTTGTTTTATATTTGTTTTGTTTTCTCCCCAAATCTGGGATCTGACACATGTTTCTATATACCGTGGGGGAATTGAGTGGGGGATTGTTCCCCATGAAACCAGTACCATTCCTCTGTGACCTCTCTTCCCAGGGAGCTGCTTAATATTCCACTAGCCTCCAGTGAGTGAGCCTCAGAGCACTACTGATACACAGCGGGGCTGGAAATCCACTTGTATCTAATTTCACTCTGTGATTCTACCTCAATTAATGGGTTTTTTTGCATTTCACACACGAGCAGCTGCATTACTAAAACACACAATCCCTTCCCAAATTTAATAGCGGAGGTACCTTCCTTCCTGATTCTACAAATGAAAGCAAATCATCATCTGCTTGTAGCACAAACCAATTAAAATTCTCTGTGCACCCACTCTGCCTTCCTTGGATGCTGCTGGACCCAAAAGGTCCAACACTGCACACATAATCATTTCTTGGAAATGATCTGTTGCAGAGGGTTTCGAAAGGCCAAAGGGTTTAAAATTCTCAACCAAAAAAAATTCAATTGATTCCCATTTGTCACAGTGAGAAGCTTTAAATTGTGGTCATCAGATGAACACTTTAAATTAGAAAAAGATTGATTAGCATAATTCTTAAAGATCTGAACTATAAACTCACAGAAGGCCCTCTGAGTGGATTGATGACACATAAAGGAGATGAGGATAGATCTAATTAGTTAGGGGGTGTCCATATTTCTCTAGGCAAGAGCAGAAAGAGAGGGAGGAAGTGATGGATGGGCTGCCCACTAATGCAGTCCCTTTCCATCGGTTCTGACTTGTCAGTCTCGATGATGATTGGCTGTGTTTTCCCATGACTAGTTCTGCCCACATCTGCAGGCTAAGTCTGGAGCTCTGACTTCTGACTAAGTGCATCTGGACTATGAATTCCCAGCCAGCATCAAAGCATCTCGTTTCGAGGATCCCGGACATTCTCTAAACATCCCTGGGACCTGTACACACATTTGGAGCGGGCAATTTTCTGTGGAAGCATGGTGTTATATCAGCATGAGGCCCAGTGATTTCTGACCCTGTTTCTCTGCTACTCAAGTTTTCTATGAAATTGTTTATGGTTGGCATATGTTCATCATTGCCAAGGGAAGTTTCATTTTCCTCCTGGTTGAAGTGAGTTCTTTTTATTTTTTATTTTTGCCTTCATTGGAAGGCTTCATTAGCATCAATAAACATTTCTGGAGTGTCCCTTATATATGGAAAGGCAGATTACAGAAAGACAGATTAAATGGATATACACAGATAAAAGCAATCAATGTCATTTGTTTTGTGCATTTAATTTTTTTATCACAAATTTAGATGGGTTGAATACAATGGCAACCCAAGTCCAGAAAGATAATATTCTCATTAAGGGAAATAATAAAACCAAGCCTTAGCTAAAGTGGTGTTTACTTTGTTAGGAACACATTTACCGTATTATACAAAATAAATCATTTATTGACTTTAATAGTATCCTGGCAGTCTCAGCCTACTAAAAGTCCACCTATCCTGTGGGTTTCAGAGCAAATACTGTTTGTCTTCTTTTACGAGCTTCCCAATGTAGGAATCAATGAAAATGTATTTGAAATGATTAATATGATATCAAGCTTTGACTAATTAAGGAGATACAGACAAGGAATTAAAAGACTGTACCTTGTATTTTACTTAGTATTATGTCTTATCCCCATTTAGAAATTGTAAGGTCTTTGGGGACAGAGATGATGTAGACTATATATATATATATATATATATACATATATATATATATATATGTGTGTGTGTGTGTGTATATATATACATATATATGTATGTGTATATATACATATATATGTATGTGTATATATATGTATATATGCATGTATGTAGATAGATAGATAGATAGATATAGATATATAGATTCCTATATATAGGAAAATATATATGTATATGTATATATTTTTTGCTAGCATGTGAAATGGGAGGTAAAGTAAAAAGAACACTAAGTCATAGGAGTTGGATTGAAAGCCACATGACATTGAGCATTATTTTACAGAGAAGAAAGCTAAGACATCAAGAGCGGAAGGTATTTACCTATATAGATTTATTGAATTGAAGTGAGACCTTCTCCTCTCGATGTCTTAGCTTTCTTCTCTGTAAAATAAAGGGGTTAGACTGAATGGTCATTGAGGTCTCTTCCAGATCTAGATTTGTACTCTATGTTTTTTTCTGGAATAAGGTCTTACACATAAAAGACACCTAATATAGATTTATTGAATTGAAGTGAGAAGATGGAGACCAAGAAGCTATGAGCAGATGAATTAGATCATTTCTGCTAATTGTGGACCAGAAAATTCACTTACCCCTGAATCTCATGACTTCAAAATATTAGATACTAGGAACATACTTCCTAAAAGTAAAAAAAAAAAAAGGACCTAGAAGGAGATGTTTTAGAGATCATCTAGTCTGAGACATTGTTTGTACCTTTAAGAAATCTGTCACCTACCCAGAGAAGGAACACTGGGAAGCAAATGTAAATTGTTAGCACTACTGTCTATCTACCCAGGTTACTTATACCTTCGGAAGCTAATAATTAATGTGCAACAAGAAAATGGTATTTACACACATATATTGTATCTAGGTTATATTGTAACACATGTAAAATGTATGGGATTGCCTGCCATCAGGGGGAGGGAGTGGAGGGAGGGAGGGGATAATTTGGAAAAATGAATAAAAAAAAAAATTTAAAAAAAAGAAATTGCTAACAAAGTAAACTAAGAATTTGTTAGATTTATTTTTTAAAGAAATGGAAAAATCAGTCTCAATAATTGAAGTTTTATCTATCTGTATCTATAAATAAAGCACATTTATAAAAAAAAAAAAAAAAAAAAAAAAAAAAAAAAAAAAGAAATCTGTCACCAAAAAAAAGATTTAAAGTCATTTAGCAAGAGTAAGATTTGAACCGGAATAATTGAGTACAAATTTAACCTTGATTCTACTACATGAGACCGGTTAATCAAATCTGACTCATTTTAGAAGATAAGCTCCTGCAGGCAGGCACAATTTTCCCTTTACATTTGTATTCTCAACACTTAGCACAATACATAGAAACTTCATAAGATGTCACTGATGCATTGAGAGAAAATATGGTTTCCATCAAAAAATATGTGGAGAACAGGCTATAAAGTAGATAATCTAGCAGTTATTGTGTGTATTTTACAGAAATGTTGGGACAAGAGTGAAGGTCATATTTGCTCTACCTTCTTACACAGGACATCTGGCTGGATCAGACATTATGTAAAGAATAAAGGGCAAGCACACATTTTTGGTCATCTGACCCACCTTTCTCACTCAAGGTATCTAAGCAGGCTCTTGGGTATTGACATTCTGCTCATCTTAGCTCCAGAGAACAAACTATGAATGCATTTCCCTCTTCTCAGAAGAGAATTAGGGACATGTCAGGTATAGAATTTTACATAATCTTTCAAATGCAGTCATATGGTGAGTTAGTTCTTGATCATTGGTTTTTCTTTGTTAGACCCTTTGTATCCTAATTTGTCTATACTGGCAAGTCAGCTTTGCATGTAGAGACATTGTAACTCACATCATCACTATCATCATCGATTATTGTAATAGTACTTTCAGTCTGTGAGGCACTTCATATATACAATTATATGTGATCCTCACAATAGTAATTATTCTTTCATTTTACAAATGGAGAAACTGAGGCAGAAAAATTAGGTGACTTATCCAGAGTCATACAGTTAATTAGTATCTGAGGCAGGATTTAAATTCAAGTCTTTCTGACTCTAAGTTCTATAATCTATCCACTGTCACTTCGTCACCATTTAAAAACATAGATTCACACTCACACAACACATACTTCCAAAACACCTTTTCCCTAAATGAGAAACACACTAGTTTCAAATGTTTATCATGTTTTTTTCATGATGATGTCTATATCTTATTTTATAATCTGTACCTTGGATCCATAAACTTCGCAAACAAAATTAAAATGTTTCCTGTCAAGTCATAGTTAAGACACTGACAAGCATTTACTAATTACTCTGCGTCAAGAACCATGTAAAATTCTGAAAATACAAAGACAAAAAACAATTCTTCCCCTTACTGAATTCAAATTCAAATGGGGAAGATAATACACAAACAACTACACACATACAAGATATATACTGAGAACATTGGAGGTGATCTCAGAAAGGACACAATTGCATTGAGAGACACTGAGAAAACCTTGCAAAAAATGAAATTTGAGTTGAGACTTGAAAGAAGGCAAGGAAACTGGAAGTGGAGAAGAGGGAGTGGCAAAATGCATGCAGTATTGTGTGTGAGGAGTAAAAAGGAGCAGAGTATAAGTGTGTAGAAATTAAAGTGTAACTTCAACAACAATAGTGTATGAGGACGTATTCTGATGGAAGTGGAAATCTTCAACAAAGAGAAGATCTAATTCAGTTCCAATTGATCAATGATGGACAGAATCAGCCACACCCAGAGAAGGAACACTGGGAAATGAATGTGGATTGTTTGCATTTTTATTTTTCTTCCCAGGTTATTTTTACCTTCTGAATCCAATTCTTCCTGTGCAACAAGAAATTTGGTTCTGCACACATATAGTGTATCTAGGATATATTATAACATATTTAACATGTGTAAGATTGCCTGCCATCTAGGGGAAGGGGTGGAGGTAAAGAAGGGAAAAATTGGAAGTGAGTGCAAGTGATAACATTGTAAAAAATTATCCATGCATATGTATTGTCAAAAAAAAAGTTATAATTATAAAAGAAAAGAAAAGAAATAAAAAAGAAATTAAAGTGTAAAAAGACTAGAAAGTTAGCAATGAGCCATACTGGAAAGGGCTTTGGGAGCAAAATAGATCTTATACTTGATCCAAAACACAACAGAAAGCCACTGAAGTTTATTCAGGAGTGGGGTAAAATTTGTGCTTTAGAAAGATCTCTTTGAAGGACTGGAAGGGGGAAAGGATTAACAGGGAAAGCAACCAGCAGCCAGTTGTCATAGTCCAGAGGTGAGGTGATTAGAATTTATACCAGGGAGGCAGCCTGTGGTCAGTGAAGGAAAGAAGTTATACATGAAAGTTGTTGCAAAAATAGAATTGATAGAGATTGTGCACAGATTGTTTATGGGAAATAAGAGAAAGGGAAGGGTCAAGGATGACACTTAGGATGAAAGGAATCCTTTCTCCCTGGGAGAATGGTGGTACCCTAGACAGTAATAGAAAATTAAAAAGAAAGAATATTTATGTGGGGGAAGGGATGATGATTCACTTTGGGACATATTGATTTTCAGATGTCTTTGGAATATTATCTTTGAATTGGCTGTACAAGACTGGAGCTCAGAAAATAGGTTAGGACTGAGTAATTACATTTATGAATCCTCTACATACATGTGATAATTGAATCCATTGGTACTGATGGGGATCACCAAGTAAGGGAGCATAAAGGAAGATGAGAAAAGAGCCTAGAAGACAATTTTGAGTTTACCCATATTTAAGACATTGAGAGGTTAGAGGAGAACAAGGAAAGAGCAATATCATGAAACCCTAGGGAAAAGATGAAAAGGGCTGCAAAGAGGTCATGAAAAGCATATTGAGGGCATTGCCATTTCTCAGGGGGTTTTTTTTAAGTAAAATGATGAAAACTCATTAAAAAATATTTGGTTGATTCAGAATACCCCACATACCCTATACCCATACCCTAAAAACCAATTGTTTCTACTCATCTGCTTCTATTTGAAACTATTCACCAATGATTTCCTTCTACTTTGTTATTAAGATGGTACCAAAATATGTAGGTTCAAAGTAAATATTTTGAAAAAAAAAACATACTAATGCAGCTTACCAACAGACTCTAAATTTATTAGGACAGGGGGTATTTTAGTTTTTTATCAATAAAATGCAGAGATGCAGTAAAACAGTTAATTCTGGGTTCAAATCACATCTCTGGCACATATTTGTTAAATCTGAGCTAAGTTACTCTTCACTTCTCTAGGCAACTCTCTAAGACTGTTTCAGAAAAGGGGCCAACCCTGCATTGGTGGAACGCATTTCCTGACCTGGAAGCCACTTATCTCAACAATATCCCAGGTCCAATCCTTATTTCTGTCCTTATGACCAGGGCATGGCATAGAGTTTGAGCTTAAGAAATGCTTTCTCAACTCAATTAATTGAATGAATATATGGAAGAAGCAATCACTGTAAAGAGAACCATCTTCTTTGATCCCACACCAACTGCTACTAAGAGCCAACACTCGCCCACCTACTAACCCCAAAGCCATCCCCTGACAAGTCACTCCACTAATGTCAGCCCAGCTTTTGCAGGAGCTATAGATACAAATAAAACCTAGGGGGAAAAAAATTCCCACCACAAAGGTCCTTGACTATATGACATGGTACAATGATAGAAACTGACAGGATTTTATCAGTGGAAATGACATTCAAAAAGATGCATTACCATCTGCTTTGCCACAAATGATGTAGCCTTTCCATCTGACTAGCAGCTGGTGCCTCCTATTTATGTCATCTCCCCCACTAGAATATAAACTCTTTGAGAGTAGGGACTATCTTACTTTTCTATTTATGTTCTCAGTGCTTTGTACTTAATAAGTACTTAATAAATGCTTTCTCCTTCATTCGTTCATTGAAAGGAAGTGGTCAGATAGTAAGTCAGTTCAATATTCTCCCTTGATTGTGGGATTTCTCTCTGGAAGGAGCATATCTGTGCCTCCTAAGCATGATAATTAAAGAGAAACTGGGAATCCTCTTCTCTTTCCATGTTCTCTTCTCCATATGAGATCATATCAAACTCTACCAAGTATCTGAAGACTCTTCGGAGAAAGACAACGTTCTATGCTTTTCATAGAAACAGATAAATATACACAAATAAAAACTCCAACCTTAGACCCTGGGATAAAAAGGGAGAACAAGCTTGAAAGGACACTTTTTCCCTTTTCCACCAAAGATTTCTCAAGATGCTGGCTGATTAGTCCTAACTGGTCTCTTGGGAACCGTTCCATGCATCTTAAGCCCTAGCAGAATCAGTGTGACAGACAGATCTCTACAGCAATGTGTCCAATAACGCCCAAACAATTTCCAATTTTGTTGGGAAATTCTTAGAACGCAGGAACTTCCTAAGTATATAACAATTGACAAGCAGACCGGGCCCTTAATGGAGGTGAACAGAGACTCTTCAATGATAAGTTCAAATAAATTTATGAGCATGAGACCTCCTACAACCTGCTTAGAAGAAGTAGTCCTCATAAATCGGGGATTAACTCAGTTTTCATTTTGGCTTTTCATTTCACCTTTAAGCAACCCCTAAGGCATCCAGTAGGATTTTTTTTGACCTTTAGCTAAAGTTCAACCTCTACCAGGATCTCAATTTTGGCTGGTCCCCTTGGGTGAGCCCTTAAGACAGATTTGAAGCCAATTCAAATAAAGAATAATCCCTGGTCCAACTTTGTCCAAAGATGGGATTCTTAATTGTGGGGTGTGGGGAAAATATTGGTTTGCACTCAGTGAACTTTATTTTTAGGTAACAATGACCACTGAACTCAAGAAAGAAACACAGCATGTTTCTTTAACTCAATATTTCACCTAAATGGGATTAGCTGGATGCAACTTCATACTCTATGGCCTCTAGAAAAGGGGCTATAGTTCAACTAAGGGAAAACTTGCACTTTGTCATTTATTGTCAATTTTCTGCCTATCCACAGCTACTCTGGAGCCAAACCATAGGAAATCTTTTCTATTTTAGTGTGAAATCTCTATATCGGAGGCCATCTAAAGTCTCTCCTGCAACCAGCCCCTCAACTGCACTAGGAGTAAAAGAGAGATGGAAATCAACTAACAGGAAAGAGCCTGGCTGATCCAAAAACTATCTGGGCAGAATGAAGTTGGGAAAGAAGGCCAAAATTATACACCTACAGTATGAAAAGCTAGGTCATCATCCATGTTAACAAAAGCCAAGTTTCTGGCTTGCGGGAGGGTCATTTTATTTCCAGACTCTGAAGCCATTTAAAAAATAATAATAGCAATAACTCAATGGCATCTTACCAATGAATCAAAGCAGGTAATTTTGTTCCTGATGTTTTTTCTGACTTCCAGGAAACCACTGGGAACATTTGGACACTCATTCTTTCTAATACTCCTGGAGAATTAAATGTGCTCAATTTAAAAGAAAAGTTTAGTCCTTTTCTACAGACAGTTCAATAGTGGCTGTGCCAGTTCCTGTTTCCTTCATTTTCTCCACTATTAATTTAGTTATTAGACTTATTAATTTTTTTCTGGTGTGCATATAAGGAGATGAATTCCTCACAAATAATCTCTGAGTTTGTAAGCAAAAAGCCATCTCTGATTTACAATGTATTTATCTTTCTGTTTCTCTTTACCCCAAAAAAGAAGAAAAAGGAAAAAAAAAAGTAAATATTATTACCATGGTTAGATAACAATTAGTGGAGAGAAAGAAAGAAAAAAAAAAAAAAAAGATCCTGAGACTCTAGTGAACTGCAAGACCTAAATAAGTTAATGGTGGGATATGGGACTCCCCAAGAGTTAGGATGGTCTTGTCTGACTTAAAAGAATAAGGAAGGGTTACTCTTTGAGGAGGATTTTTTTGTCCACAGAGAGAATAAATGAAATAGTTAACCCGGGAGGAAGCTTTCTGGTCTCCTAGAGAAAGTGGGGAGTGCAAGGATAGGAGAAAACCTCTATGATATGAAAAAAAAATAATCTGACAAATACATAGTATCACAAGAATGAATCCATATAGAACAGGCTTGGACTTCTCAAAGACTAGTCATCTGTCACTGGTGCATATTCCTGTTTGAGAGAGAAACTTCCATCTCAAAGTCTCCCTCACTTATCGGATCAGGATTGGATACAATTCTTGGCAGAAACCATGCTTCCAGGAAAAGAAGTAAGGAACTGGGAGGGAAACTATGCATCCTCTTCTCTCCAAGGTGGCTGAGTCTTTAACAGACATTCTATCCATCTGTTGGAAAATAACCTCTTTGTGTGCAGGGTTAGGCTCAGAGAGATTATCAAAAAAAAAAAAAAAAAAAAAAAAACCAATAAAACCCAATCATTGCTCTCAAAGGACTATGAGTCTTAAAAGGAAGAGGGAAGAAAAGGAACATGCACTTATTAAGCTCCTACTATGGGCAGTCATACTATGCAGTCATCTCATTTGATCCTGACAACAGCCATGGAAGGTACATGCTTTTAAGATTTTCATTTTAGAGTTGAGGAAACTGAGGCTGGAAAAAATTAGATGATTTGCTCAGGATCTCACAGCTAGTAACTGTCAGACTGAACTTAAACTCATCTTCCCCACTCCAGGTCTAGTGCTATTATTCCCTGCACCACTCAGCTACCTCTCACTAAAAGGCTCCTAAGGGTCACAAGTGGAAAGATACCATGGGAGTTCACAGGTCAAAGAGATTTGCTGTGGTTGGAAGGATTTGGGGGAGATTTGGGGGTGTAATTCAAGACTAATGGAAGAGGAGAACCTGAATATCTTGAATGTTTTTCTAAATGTCTTAATCCATTTCAATATAATCAGTTCCTTTGATAACTCAGTGTATTTTGTCTGTTTGATACCTTGAAAAGGGCTTCACCAGAAGTCCAAGAAGAAGGTCCAAGAAGTCCATTAACAAAGAAGGTTAAAGTTCTTGCTCTAAGCAGACAATAGTTATTTTTATATGCTAATGGACTTTGAGGTGATCTATTTGGGAGTGACACAGATCCCAACCCACCCAAGCCTAATCATGTTGTGCCATTTTCATCTGTGTCTCCCATAAACTCACCAATGTGACTTCACTATGCTGGTGACCTTCTTTGAGTTTTCTTTGCACATTAAGGGTATCAATGCACCATGCAGGCTAATTGAAAATTGTATCTCACTTCATGGTTTGTGTTTCTTAGTTTTTGGTCATACATTTACTTGACACACTATTTCCTCCCTTCTTTTTCTCTTCCTTCTTCTCCCTCTGTCCACATGGGAAATTATATAATTACAAACAATTTTGATCTCTTATATTTTGTTGATCTCTTGGGAAAGATTATTTTCCCTCTTTCTTTGCTATTCATTGTCTTTTGTTCATTTGTTTGTTTTTGAAAAACTGAGACAATTAACACCTTTGTCTCCAGTAGCTTTCATTCACAATTTTTGGAATTATTGTTCTGGTAAACAGGTTTTGATAAAGACCATTGGGATTCAAATGGAACTACTTGACTATGCCTTTAAACCCAAATCATTCCAGCTCTGATTGGCCAATAATAAGATTTACTTACTGATTGGATTTTGATGGCTCAATGTGATATAAATAAATGTAAATATAATACATTCTTATATTATGTATTATATTAAATAAATAAATATAAATATGTAAATAATAAAATAAATATAAATATAAATAACATAAATTGATTCTGTTCTGGCCAGAAATCCTGAGCCTCTTTTTCTTCCAGAATGATTCTTATGGGAAATCAAACTATGTTATCTTTTTGCCTCTTTGGTCTCAATTCTTTGGACTCAATTCAATTGGTCACTTAAATACTTAAATCACAGAATGGGTGTTGCCTCAGACAAATTCAGATCTAAAAAAGATCTTAGCTTAAAAAGGTCCAGGTCTTCTGGGTCATCTGGATCATGGGCAGTCATTCTGATCTATGTGTTGTCACTGGTCTCCCATGACTGTAGAATAGAATAAGGCTGTTTGCACAACTCTTTGCACAACACAAATACAATTCACCAACAATTCAAGACATCACCCTCCTGATGTCATTATCCTTTTTGAGAATGAAGGCTGAAACAACAAAATTTATCTGATGACCTCTTTTACACTGTTTCTTGGTAATTCCCTGATGTCACTGGTATACTCTTGCTCATATTCTCCATGTCTCATTCCACAGACCTTTAAATAGACTTCAGTTTTTGTTCTTCAAAGACTATAGTATTCCAAAATTATTGAAAGAATCTACTATGCCACAATCAGTTCTAAAGTGATATATGACTAAAATACAGAAAGTCTCATTATAAAATGGAGATGTCACTGTAAGCTATGAGGGGGACAATTATTTTTCTTTGAATTCTGAACTTGAAAATCAAATAAAATAGGTATATTCATATGCATAATAGAATATAAAAAGAAGCTTGTACAAGGACTGTGAACCTCTCTTATTTGCTTTTCTTTTAAAATACGTAATAAAGTTAACATGTAACTTTCAAAGCTATCCTAATTGTCTGCTATTCTTTTTGCCCTTCCTATTGATCTCTTGTGCATTTTTTCTAATATTCCAGTTCTTTTATTATTGACCACTATCTCTTTAGTCCCACTAGACTCCCTTCCTTCCATTTCCATAATGGAAAAGAGAAAAAACAAACAAATAAAAAAACAACTATGTAAGCAAGAATGGGGGCTTTATTGACTACCCCATCCAATAAAAATGAATTACCTTCTTTGGGTAGGAATATTTCTTGATTCACTAATTTAAACTTCTTATGAAGAAGATCTATATATCTCCTTTAAATCAGTCAAATCCCTTGTGTGAAAGATTTTGTTATTTCTTGAGGAATTAGTATAAAAAGAAGGGGCTACTATTCAATAATAAGGTGATTCAGAACAATTCCAATGGATTTGTTTTGGAGAGAGATATCTGCATCCAGAAAGAGAACCCATGGATGGGGAATGAACATGGAGCACAACATAGTATTTTCACTTTTTTTGTTGTTCTTTACTTGCCTTTTTTTTTTCTTTCTCATTTTTTCCCTTTTTGATCTGATTTTTCTTGTGTAGCATTATCAATATGGAAATATGAATAGAAGAATTACATGTGTTTACCATATATTGGATTACTTGCTGTTTAGGGGAAAGGGTGGGGAGAAGAGAGGGAGAAAAATTTGGAATGTAGGGTTTTGCAAGTTGAATGTCAAAAAATGATCTTTGCAAATATTTTGAAAATAAAAAGTTATTATTATGACAAACAAAAAAGAAGAAGAAGAAGAAGTAGAAAGAAGAAGAAGAAGAAGAAGAAGAAGAAGAAGAAGAAGAAGAAGAAGAAGAAGAAGGAAAAAGAAGAAGAAGAAGAAGAAGAAGAAGAAAGAAGAAGAAGGAAAAAGAAGAAGAAGAAGAAGAAAGAAGAAGAAGAAGAAGGAAAAAGAAGAAGAAGAAGAAGAAGAAGAAGAAGAAGAAGCAGAAGAAGAAGAAGCAGAAGAAGAAGAAGAAGAAGGAAAAAGAAGAAGAAGAAGAAGAAGAAAGAAGAAGAAGGAAAAAGAAGAAGAAGAAGAAGAAGAAGAAGAAGAAGAAGAAGAAAGAAGAAGAAGAAGAAGAAGAAGAAGAAGAAGAAGAAGAAGAAGAAGAAGAAGAAGAAGAAGAAGAAGAAGAAGAAGAAGAAGAAGAAGAAGAAGAAGAAGAAGAAGAAGAAACAACTATCACAAAACCAGAAAAACAAATTCTGAAGGTCACAAGAGGGAGGTTGGAACAAGTAGGGTATTCTTCCACATCTCAGAAAAATAAAAGTAGAATTAAACTGTGATAGAGAAAGGAGATATTAAAGAAATTACTTGAGTGTAGCTCAGCTAGAAGATGCAGTGAATAGAGTTTTGGGCCTGGAGTAAGGAATATTCATCTTAGTGTGTTGAAATCGGACCTCAGACACTTACTAGCTGTGTAACCCTAAGCAAGTCACTTTAACCCTGTTTGCCTCAATTCCTCATTTGCAAAATGAGCTGGAGAAGAAAATGACTAAATACTTCACTGTCTTTGCCATGAAAACCCCAAATGGGCTCATAAAGAGTTGGACATAACTGAAATGACTGAATAGCAATTGGTTCTAAGGGCATCTTGCAGCAAAAGACCTGGGACTGAGATTGGCTCTTTCCCCAAATCATTTCCTAGTGCCTAGCCATCTACGGAGAGTATAATATAATTTTCAGTTTCATTACCCAAACATTTCCAGTAAATTGAATTTTGTCTTAACCACAAAGAGACCAAGAGTTAAACAGATATAGATATAACTGTAAAGTTAAGCAGAGTTTCTAAATATTAGAATTATTCTTAATTGGGAGCTCAGAGCAATTGTGATTGAACTCAGAATTGTTTATCTAAGATATATCCCCTAAAATTGAAAAGGGTGGGGAATGAGTAGCACCTTAGGAACCATTATGTTTCTCCCTAGGCTTAAAGTGAGCTAATTATTGAAATAGGATGTTATAAATGCATAGTTAAGCAAATATAAATTCAGGAGAAACATGTTTTAACAAAAGAAAGAGGTGTTCATTAAAGATAAAAGATAAATGTGATTACTTAAAATTGAAAAATTTTAAGGAAAAAACTGCAATTAGGATAAAAATGGAAAATATTGATTTGGAAAATATCTATGTATCAAAGGCCTCTGATAAAAGTCTGATGCCCAAGATATATAGAAAATTAATGCAAATACTCAAGACTAAGAGCCATTTAATGGTATATAATTAGTCAAAACAATGCAAATTGTTAACGATCAGATTACTACTCCAAATTAATAATATATATTTATATATTATATATAAGAGAAATGCAAAAAAAAAAATCACCTCATACCTGGAAAATGTCAAAAATGACTAAGATCAACAATCAATGTTGAGGGAAATAAACTGTGAGATTAGAGTCTTGTTGACTTGCAGAAAACAGACCTATCAATAGACCTGCTCAACTATCATGAAAAACAATTTGAAATTATACAAAAAGGTGATAATATTTCTTATATCCTTTGAATCAGAGATCATATTTCTGTATGTATATTCTAAGAAGGTCATGGTAAGAATGAATGGTCCCTTCAAAATATTTATAGCAATGTCTCTTCCAGTATCAAAGAAACAGAAACAAAGTGAGTTCTAATCAACTAGAGAACAGGGAAATAAATTGTGGCACATGAATGTCATAAAATATCATTGGGCCATAAAAAATTCTAAATAAGAGGCATTCTCTGAATGTGAAAGATCATGTTTCACTGGGAACTCCCAGTGTGAGAATATTTTCCATAATCCCGAAGCTCTCAACCTCTGTCTTAGCAAATAAATTATAGAGTTGATGATTAAGACTCAGAGAGAGTTGTCCAGAATCAGAGGAAAAAATGGTCTGAGAAGGGAAGGGAAAAGAATAAGCAGTTATTAAGCACCTAGGTCATGGGTTGTACCAAGCACTTTATAAATATCTCATTTGGTTCTCTTAGCAAGCTTGAAAGGTAGGTGCTATTATCCCCAGTTTTACAAATTGAGATAAACAGAGGTTAAGTGATTTTGTCCAAGTTCATATAGCCTGAAACCAGATTTAAACTCAATTCTTTCAGGGCCAATACTCTATGTACTGTGCTAGCTGATTCTAAGACCAGTATTATATTTACTATGCTAGACTATCTCTATAATTAATTAATTAGTATTGGGAGGAAAGGATGCAGTTGGAGTTAAATGACCTACTAAGGGTCACATAGCTAAGAAGTGTTCAGTGTCTGAGGCTGTACTTCAACTCAGGTTTTCCTAACTTCAGGGCTCTATCCACTGGGCCATCTAGCTGCCCCCAGCCAGACTCAATAAACCAGTGGTCCTCAAACTTTTTAAATAGGGGGCCAGTTCACTGTCCCTCAGACTGTTGAAGGGTCAGATTATAGTAAAAACAAAAACTACGAACCTCAGCCCATGCCGGAAGTGTGCATTGCTAACTCGAGTTTAGGTGGAACTTCACTTCCGGTCTGATTTGCCATAACCCAGTGGGCTGCATAAACCTCCTCAGTGGGCCTCATCTGGCCCGTGGGCCATAGTTTGAGAACCCCTGCTATAAGCCATAATTTTTTAATCTAAGTGAGAAAATTGAGATAGAAGATGCTGCATGCTAAAAGATTTATATATTTAAATTTTTGGTTTGCTATATTTTGAGTAAAACATTTCAAAGAGGACAAAATGAAACTGGTTATCTGGGCAGGAAAGTTCTATGCCTCAGCATCTGTGAGATGGACAAGGGAGCCATCTGAATACCTTGGGTTAACAAATGGCTTTAAGCTCACCTGATCATGCAGATTTTTTACCAAGGGGTGCCATGTTAGATTCCACTCCAAAGAGGAACTCTTTTCAACCAATCATCATTAAGTTGCTAGAATGATTTGAGCAAAACATACCATAATTTTGATATCAAAGACCAAGATTCACATTCTGATTCTTCCTAAGTAATTGGGTAACCTTGGGCAATTCAATTACCCTTTCTGTCCCACAGTTACTCTTCCATAAAATGGGGATCATATGACCTTCACTACCTACTTTACTGGAGTGGAGCTAAGTCTTTGTAAATATTCTAGTGCTATAAAAATGAATATTCTCAAAATATTGTACACAATAATATCAAGATTATGGGATGATCAACTGTGATGGGCTTGGTTCTTTTCAACAAAATGGTGATTCAAGGCAATTCCAATAGACTTGAGATGGAAAGTGCCATCCACATCTAGACAGAGAACTATAGAGACTGAGGATCAAAGCAGAGTATTTTCACCTTTTTGTTGTTGTCTGTTTGCTTGTTTTTCTTTTTTCCCTTTGATCTGATTTTTCTTGTGCAGCATGATGAATATGGAAATATGTTTAAAAGAATTGTACATGTTTAACTTATCTATACAGAATTGTTGCTACTTTGGGGAAGCGGGGGACAGGGAGAAAAATTTGGAATACAAGGTTTTGCAAAGGTGAATGCTGAAATCTCTCTTTGCATGTATTTGGAAAAATAAAACACTATTTTAAAAAATGAGTGTTTTTATGGTGATATAGGGGGTGATATATGGTGATATAGAGGATATAGGGTGATATAGTATAAGGTAAGGGATAGATGACTTAGAATCAAAAAGATCAGACTATCATAAGTCCTAGCTCAGGCACACTGTCATTGTATAACCACAGGCAAATCATTTAACCTTTTAATGCCATAGGCAATTCCTGAAGATGAGAAACTCTGGATCTGTGGAAAAAATTTCCTTGCTGGAAGTTCTCCTTAATGAAACCCAGGACAAAGAAGAAAATATTATGAAAGTGTTGTTGTTGCTCAGTAGTATCCAGCTCTTCATGACCCCATTTGGAATTTCTTGGCAAAGACACTAAACTATTCTAGAGGAAACAGAGGTAAGCAACTTGCTCAGGGTCACACAGCTAGTAAGTGTCTGAAATCAGATATGAATTCACAAAAATGTCATTTCCTGATCTTAGGTCCCAGGCTCTCTCTACTGCACCCATTGCCATTATGTAAATGGTCCAATATGGGAATGTCCAGTCCATAATGATTTAACAAGTACCTATTATGCTCCAGGAAAGATAGAAAGGGGTTAAACAATTGTTTGGTCATGTATACATATATTGTATTTAATTTATACTCTAGCTTATTTGACATGTATTAGTCAACCTGCCATCTGGGGGGGAGGAGGGAGGGGAAAAAATTGGAACAAGGGGTTTGGCAATTGTCAATGCTGTAAAATTACCCATGCATATATCTGGTAAATAAAAATTATTAGTTAAAAAAAAAAGAAAAGAAAAGAAAAGAAAAAAAGTCTTTCACTATCAAACAGGGAATTTTATATTTGGTCCTTGGGTGATTGGGAGCTACTGGAGTTTATTGAGTAAAGGGTGACATAATTGGACCTGTACATTAGGAAAATCACTTTGGTGGTTGAATGGAGGATAGCCTGGATGGGGGAGAGTCTTGAGGCAAGAAGGCTGGCCATCAGAACATCACTATTTTCATGAGGTGAAGTGGGTGTGCATTGGAATACCGACAGTGTCAAAGGAGAGATCTTACAAAGGTACAATCAACAGAGTGAGGATGACACAGATTATAAACCAAGGTAATTGGGAGGATTGGGATTCGTTTTGACAGTAACAAGAAAATCTGGGAGACAACTCTGATGAGTTTCCTATATTTTTGGCTACTGTTAGACTTTTTCCTCTACAATATTCTACCAAAGATGGCCCAAAATGACAAATCAGAGATTTACCATTCTACCTACTGATTTGCTCTTACAGGTACATAGCATTTGAAAGGACATTTATTTCCCTAGTCATTTCCTGATTGTAGCAGTTACTATTTCCCCCCACCAAAAAAAAGAAGAAAAGAAAATATATGAAATTTTGCCTAAAGCATTTTTGCTGAAACGCAAAATGTGTCAGACAGTCAGATGTGTGATAAAATACCAGAGTAATCTAGAATAATGCTTTGAAATGTTGCTAGGGTAAGCATGCATGAAGAAGGATTGAAATAGCCCACAAACACAAATGTTAACTCGGTGACTCATCTCTAATCTCAAGGTATTAAAAAAAGAAAACTATTCTTTTTCTTCTTTGGTGATTTGCATAACCTAACTTTTCTTGAAAGCTAATGAGATTATGCTACTTAAAACAAAACAAAACAAAAAAAACCCTTAGAGATCTGCTAGTTTGAGGGTGTAGTCTGCCTTTGTGTCACAATGGAATTAATCAATTAAACTAGGTATAAATAAGTCCAAATCAATTTCAAAGAAAGTCAGTCAATAAACTTTTCTTAAGCATCCTAAGGACCCAAATACTATGTTAAGTGAGAGCAGCACCAAAAAAAAAAAAAAAAAAAAAAAAGGGCAAAAATAGTTCCTGTCCTCAAGGAGTTCCTTTGGATAAAGTAGGAAATGTGTCAACAACTGTATACAAACAAATAATCCACTAGAGAAACTGGAGCTACTCCACAGAAAGGAGGTGCAAGAATTGAGAGGGATCAGAAAAGGCTCCTCATAGAAAGTGGGATTTTAGATGGAACTTGAAGAAAGTCAGGAAATCCGGGAGGCAGAGAGGAGGAGGAAGGACGGTCCAGACTTTCAGGTAGCTGATGAGAATACCACGAGTCAGGAGAATAAAGTGTATATTGTTGGTGGAAGAAACTGGATCCCAAAGGAGATAGGACTGAGAGTGCTTTTCTGTCTCTGCCTTTTCCTGCTCTGTTTCTCAGCCTGAAATATTCTGTCAAACACTCTTTACCTGTTAAATTCCTATTCAGTCCCTAAAACCCAACTCAAATGCTACAGTGCTAGAGTAATCAGGGAGGACTTTCCAGAGGAAGCAGCATTTCAGTAGACAAAGAGAGATAAAGAGGGAATTCCAAATATAGAACTTGAAAAAAGGTAAAAATAAATTGTGTGTGTGTGTGTGTGTGTGTGTGTGTGTGTGTGTGTGTGTGTGTGAATATTCAGGCAAAGAGACAAATTCAGTTAGGCTGAGACATTTTTAGACCACTGGGGAATAATCTGAGATAAAACTCAATAGGTAATGTGAAGCCAGTTTGATCTTTAGATACCAGATAGAGGAAGTGAAACATTATTTCATAGGCAAAATGAAAGGAAATGTGAAATCTTTCTCTCTGTGTCTCTCTCTCTCTCTCTCTCTCTCCCTATTACTTTTGTACCACAAAGAATATGAAAGTGAAGATACTCGAGTAAAGAGCGGCCCTTACTAGTGTTATACATAAAGAGATTAGATTCACAGTTGTTTGGAGGAGACATTAGAAGATGGTAAACAAAGAAGTTTGTTGTTATTGAGTTTTTGTGTTTGTTTTTTTCAGTCCTAGCAGACTCTTTGTGACCAGATTCTCTTGGCTAAGATAGAGCAATGGTTTGCCATTTCCTTCTCCAGCTCATTTTTATACATGAGAAAACCCAGTTTGCCGGAAAAGAGGGACAAACTGAGGCAAACAGGGTTAAGTGACCTGCACAGAATCACAATAAGTATCTGAAGCTATAGTTGAACTCAGTCTTCCTGACTCCTGGACCAGTGCTCTATCCACTGAGCCACCCAGCTGTCCCAGAGAAGAGGTACGGTGCTTTGTTAGGAGGGAAGTGCAAACATAATCCAGACATTCATGCCAGCTAATGAGGGATTGTAGAAGGCTGGTAGCAGAGGTTTAGATATGAGACAGAGACAAAAAAGAGAGAGGCAATGAGACAGAGACAGAGACAGAGAAAGAAAGACAGAGAGGGAGAGAGACAATGAGACAGAGAGAGACAGAATATAAGAAAGAATTGAGACTGACTGAACATAGTACTATTTGGCATAGGAGATAAGAACAAAGAAGGAAGAAAACTATGATGTTTCAAGCATAGGAAGTTAGTTGAATGTTAGTATAACTACCACCACAAGTAATGAAGTCCAGAGAAAAGCAGATTTAAAGTGAAAAAGTAAATGTTATTTCTCTGTATGTGTCTCTCTCTCTCTCCCTTACTACTTTTCTCTCTCTTCCTCTTCCTCTCCATCTTTCTCTCTCCTCTTTTCTTTACTGTCTCTCCCTGTCCCTCTTCTTTTTCTCCTTCTTTTCCTTTAATTCTCTTCCTCTTTGCCTCCCTTCTTTCCTCTCTGTTCTCCTCCTCCTCTTCCTTCTTCTCTCTCTCTCTCTCTCTCTCTCTCTCTCTCTCTCTCTCTCTCTCTCTCTCTCTCTCTCTCTCTCTCTCTCTCTCTCTCTCTCTCTCTGTCTCTCCTTCCCTCCCTCCCTCTCTCTCTGTCTCTCTCACCACTTGTGTTCCTGAATTATTTTTAGACCACAAAGAATAAGAGAGCATTTGACTAACAGAACCACAAGTAGGATTGAGTTACTTGAACTTTGCCTCAAATTACTTAATTTAGAGACACTGACAGGATCCTTTAGAAGCATAGAAATAACAGTTTAGCACCTACTCAGCAGGAAAAAAATTAGTTAAAAACAAAAGTTAGCAGATAGCAGATTGGGAATAATTCCTTTTCTACCAAGCTACTGTCTCCTCACAAAGAGGAAATTTCCTCCCTGAAATTGGGGCAACTTCATAGATCTCACACTGGCTATATAGTTCATAGTATTTGTCCCTTGTACAGTATTCCTAGTTATGGTTCTGCTGACCAACTGCCCTGAAGGAACCATTTCTATGACTATTTTAGCCAAATGAAATAAGTTCAAATGCTCTCCTTAAAAAATCTGTATTTTACATCCTTGACCTGAGAGCATCAGTGAATTGATTATATCAAGACTGGATGATTTCTTTAATGATTTATTATTAATGATCAAAGGCTAGGAGGGAGAGGGAGGGGGAACAAGCTGATGATGTGATTACCAAACCAGACTTCCTCTGATATCCATTCCATTATATCTCTGTGCCACATTCTTTTCTTAGGAGTAACTTTTTTACTTCTGCCTCTGAACAGCAAATAATCTTGCAGATCAAAGTCTAAGTCTCCAAAAGACTTATGAAATGTTTCAGAAATTCTGCACAGAAATGTACCAATGATGACAGCCACGCTAAGAGGAATAATAATGCTGCACTGAGTGCTAGTTTATCAACCTTTGCCACTTAGGAAATTCACAGCCAATTTAATTAAAAATATAACAGCTCTGAAAGCTGCTAAAACGGTGGCGACAACAATCAGTCATTTTGTAATAGTGCTGAAGATCCATTAGGGACACTGAACTCTATGCCAACTTTTTTTTTTTTTTTTTTAACTCAGATAGTGGGGCATTTCATTCTGCACAATTAATGTCACCATATTTAAAATATTGACTATCTATAAAGAGAAAAATATTCAGGCATCTTTGTAATGCACATTTTTTATGGTCCAAACTCACTTAGAAAGGTGCCTGGAATTTATTCGTTAGCAGCAGCACATTTCACATGCAGAAAATTTAAATGGTTTCTTCTGACTAACTCATTTAATCATTTAGTTGATTTAATGAAAAAATGTTCTCCATTTTTTCTACTGTTGGTTGCTGAGATTAATCCTTCCTATTCATTAGCAATCAAACATTGCAGGAAGGTTTACATCTTATTCTCACTTAACTCCATTTCCTTTTATTTCAAAAAAAAAAATCTAATAGAATTTAAATGGTGTCTTTTAAATCACTTGAATAGTTTCTCTCTTAGTATTTCACTTTGTCTTGTGGAAGAAACATTCCTAGCTCATGACACTGGAAAGAAAATATTCCTGGATCTTTCGGGGTAGAAAAGATGGACAGGAAAGCTACTGGCAGGAAGGATTTGTTGATAGGGCACTGATATTAATTGGATAAGAGAGGGAAGGGCAAGGTAGAAATCAAAGAAAACAATCAGACTGAGACCTTGAATTCCCCTAATTAACAATACAGGAGACACTATAGGGCATCTTGAAATCTGGTTAAGTGGGGTCTCTGACTTATTAAGGGGTTTGTGATCCCATCAACAACACTGGACACAAGCAGTTGGTTTTCATTCTATAGAGAACTGAAACCAGTTTGAGCAAATCCAGACAAACAACTCTCTCCTATCATTCAAGAGGTTCCCATTTTCAATGCAATCTTACCGAGCAGTCTCATTTATAGTTGTGACCGTTATTTGGAGGTGTGATAAAAAATTATATGGTAAATTCATCTCCCCATGAAATATATATATGAGGGCCATTCCCAAATAGAACCTTTATGACCTAATTGGTTGCAAAAATCATATAATCAATTTAAATTATTGAATAATATATTAGAAAATTTTAAAGCAGCACCTTTTTTTTTTTTTTTTTTTTTTCTAAATTCTGGATAAAAGAAGCTGCTTTACAGTCTTTTCCAATGAACAGTTTCCTCATGATGTTCTTCAAGGTGAAACTGTAGAATTCACTAAATAGTCTCTGGCATGAAGGATAGGAACAGTGGTGTGAGGACACTGAATTAGGATTGAATTAATGCACTGAGTCATGAGAATAATAAAATGGTGAGGGATAAATGAAGCTATAACAGTAAGGGGGAAATTATCTGTTTTCATGATTAGAACCAATGAGCCAGAGAGATAAAAGAATGAAAATATCCCTAATTTTTGCTGTTTGTTCCAAGGCACTTAGTACTTCAAAGATATCATAGTAGACAGCATTAGTTCATGTGGGAGAAGACATAGGTCTTGGGTAAATAGAAATGATCATCATTTCCATTTTATAGATTGAAAAACTGAGGACAGTCCAAGTAACTAGCCCAAAATTATTCTGATATTCTTTAGCTGACCTGGAGTTATAAGCAAGGTCATCACACAAATCTCAAACACAAATTTTCACTGGACTTGGCAGCTTGATTAAAATGGATTAAATTTATTCTTGTGGCTTAAGAGGGAAAAGTCAGGAGTTATGACTATAATTTGTGGTAAAATGAGGCGAGTGTAGACCATGTAAAAGGGAAAAAATAGTTCCTCATCATGAGAGCTATTATCCAGAAGTGGGATGAGCTTTATCAGAAGGCGGTGAGTTCCCTCTCAGAAGAGGTTTTCAAAATGCTTAGGTAACCACTAATCAGGTGTAAGGTAATACAGATTCTCTCTGAAATATGGCTGAGACCAGATGGCCACAGAGGTGCCTTTCTACTCAGATTCTTTGTGATTCAGTGACTTTTGCAGCTGGATGTGTGAGAATGCGCAGTAAGCCTGGGAGATAAGTAAGGAGACAAAGAAAGGCTCACCAGTGACCAGTCCAGACACAATTCAATACATGTATGTTTGTTCTTAGTTTTAAAGAGGACCAATGACATCATGGGGAGATAAGTGGATTCTTAAGTGAATTGGACTTAAAGGAGGCAGAGATGTTCAAAGTCATCAACCTCACTTTTTCTTCCAGAGTAATAGAAGTCCAGTGTCAAGACAAAAGTCAAGATGACCAATAATATGCATCCCTAGAGTTTAGCACAGTCCCAGCACAAAGATAATGATGATGATGACCCATCACAAAAGCCTTGGAACTGGACTTTGGGAGCTTTACAATGTTAAATTAATACTAACAAAATTCACCTTTCTACATTTCTAGAATTTCTAGGTCTTCATCATTAGCAGACTCTTACTGCTACAAGTGAAATAAGCATTTCTAATGACAGGAAATGTTCACCAATTTTGAGTTTTACTGAAGTTTTTGCTCCTTGAGTTTTGCTCCTTGGTAAAAACAACATCCCGGCCCCTTCCTCAATGATTTTTTTTTTTTTTTAATGAGTTGTAGTTAGCTTTGGACTCTGAGTACTTGGATGCAAACTCAGATTTTCCTATTTACTTTCTGTATGACCTTGGACAAATCAATCAACTTCTCAAATTGAGCAGGAATTGGAAAAGTTGAACTCTAGCTCTAAATCTATGTTCCCATTACAAACACTGTTACAGTTTAAGTTAAAAATATATATATATGGTCATCTCTAGATAAACCATTTTAGATTAGAACATAAGAATCAGACTTTTCCGGGAAAATTTGAAGAAAGTTCCCAATAGATTGTTTCTCAGAGGAGGGACTTTCAAATTCTCTCAGGCTGAGTTATGCAAAAAGCATGGTGGAAAGTAAATGCACTGACCTGAAATCAGGAAAATCTGCATTTAAAATCTACATCAGACCCTCATGTACTATGTGACCATAGGCAAACCACTTAATCTTTCAGACTCAGTTTCCTTACCTGAAAAACAAGGATAATAATAATAATGCCTACATCCCAGGGTTGCTCTAATTAAGAAAAATGCTCAAATGAGTTAACCTATAAAATGTTTTGGAAATGGTAAAACAGTATATAATTGATATGTTGTAGTAGTAGTAGTAGTAGTAATAGCAGTAGTAGTAGCAATAATAGAAGTAGTAACAGAAGTAGCAGTAGTGGCAATAATAATAGCAATAGTAGTAGCAGTAGTAGTAGTAGTAGTAATAATAACAGTATTAGTAATAACAGTAGTAACAGTAGTAGTATTAATAGCAGTAGTAATAGTGATAGTAGTAGTAGTAGTAATAGCAGTAGTAGTAGTGATAGTAGTAGTAGTAGTAGTAGTAACAGTAGTAGTAGTGGTGATAACAGCAGTAATAATAACAGTAGTAGTAGTAGTGATAGCAGTAGTAATAATAGCAGTAGTAGTAGTAGTGATAGCTGTAGTAATAATGGCAGTAGTAGTAATAGTAGTAACAGTAGTAGTAGTAATAGTGGTAATAGTAGTAGTAGTAGTAATAGCAGTAATGGTAGTAGTGATAGCAGTATTAATAATAGTAGTAACAGTGGCAATATTAGTAGTTATAGTTGTAGCAGTCTTACTGCAAAATGTTTCTTAAAGAATCAAGTTCTCTGTCGCAGAATCCTAATTTTTAGCAATGGCCACAAACACACTAGGAGACTTGCATACATTAAATGTAAGTCTCCCTCCCATTTTTTCTCAAGATATCATAAATACATCAAGCCCAGTACTCTTGTCAAATTCTAGTTATTTTAAGTGCTTCTTTAAAATTCATTACCAAGGCCAAATGGTGTAAGGGTCTCTTAGTCATAAAAGCAGAAACTATCGCAGATGTGACCCAGTCCAGACACTATTCAATACATGTATGCTTGTTCTTAGTTTTAAAGAGGATCAGTGACATCATGGGGAGATAACTGGATTCTTAAGTGAATTGGACTTAATGGAGGCAGAGATGTTCAAAGTCATCATTCTCCCTTTCTCTTCCAGAGTAATAGAAGTCCAGTGTCAAGACAAAAGTCAAGATGACCAATAATAGTCCACCTTATACATGAAATCTCTCTTTCACACTTGTCAAGAGTTCATCCTACTTCACTTTGAGCACCTTCAATGGTGGGGAAACCTCACTTCTTTAGTAGGAAAGACATTGTTTTTTTAGGTGGTTCTAATTTTTAAGAACATTTATTCCACCTCAAATCAGGTAAAAATCTACCTCTTTGTACCTTCCAAACATAAGCCTATGTGCTAACTTTGGGTCTAAGCATAGCAACTATAATCCCTGTTCTATAAGATAACTTGTATAAATCAATAAATGAACCAACAAAATGTATTAAGTACTTAACTATGAGCCAAACACTTACTTAAGTATTGGAGATACAAAACAAAACCTGCCTTCAAGAAGCTTACATTCCAATGGAGGAGACAAAATAAATACATCCAAAAATACAAGATAACTACAGTTGAGGAAAGTGGAGGCACTTGGGGAAGAGGAACCAAGAAAGGCCTCCTGGGACCTTGAATATAGCTATTCTATTATCCCCTTCCCCCCAACTTCTTCCCTAGGTTCAATACCCACAGTTTTTTTCAACTAATTCCCAAATGGCTTAAAGTCTCTCAAGTTTATCAATGAAATTTCTAAATATGTCACCCCAAACCAAAGCCAGGACCCCAACAGTGCTCTGAGCTGGAAGAGTACAGTAGAACTATGCCCTTCCTCATTCTATTTTTTCTCATCTATTTTCTTGATGGAGCTTAAGACTGCATTGACGTTAATGGCTTTCATAAACTATTGTTAACCCAGCTTATTCTTTGAAGCCCACTAAAACCTCCAGATCCTTTCTGATGACCTGTCATTCAACCCTGTCTTAGCCATTTTGAACTTCAGATTCAATTTAAACCAATGCAAAACTTGCCATTGATCCTTTTTAATAAAAGGATTTGGCCCTACCAGCTCTGGGCCAATTGAGCCAGTATATTTACTCTTCCTTTCAGCTTTGAGTAATCTGCTCAGTTGATACGCTTTTCATCTATATCCATATCTAAGTTACTTACATTAATATTCAAACACATACACCCAAAAATATATTTCTGGGGTATTCTATAAGAAACTGTTTTTCAAAATGATATTATTCCATTAATTATTCTTTAGATCTAGTCTTACAACCAGTTCCAAATCTAACTCTAGTACTGTTTTGATTTTATCAGCAAGGGTAGCATGAGAAATTTTGATAAATGCTTAGTAAAATAGTAGTATTTTATATCTATACTATTTCCATGATCTAATGATCCAAATGCCCACTCATTCAAAAAAAGAGACAAGAATAGATGAGTATAACATTAAGCCATGATGACATCTAGTGATAACTATTTCTTTTTTCAGTTCTTCACTCATTATCCCTTTGAAAACAGGTTCTAGAATTTTGACAGTGGTGAAAGTTGAAATTATTGCTTTATTCTTTTTTTTTTTCATTAAATTTATTTAGTATTTTATTTTTTCCTAAGTTTCATGTAAAAACAATTTTTAACATTAATTTCTAAAACTTTGAGTTCCAATTTATCTTCCTTCCTCCTCTACTATCCCTCCCTCATTAAGATATTTGATACAGGTATACATGAAAAATATTTCTACAATAGTGATGTTGTGAAAGGAAATATAACTAAGCCCCATCAAAAAAAAAACCTCAAAAAGAATAAAGTTTATTATATTTATTGTGTATGTTTCAATCTGTATTCAGACACCAACAGTTCTTTCTCTAGTTATGGATAGAAATTTTCATCATAAATCCTTCAGAGTTATCTTGGATCATTATATTGCTGAGAATAGCAAAGCTGATCATCTTACAATATTGCTGTTACTTTGTACACTGTACATTTTACTTTGCAACAGCTCATGTAAGTCTTTCCAGATTTTTCTAAGATCACCCTGCTCATCATTTAACAAAATAGTATTCCATCATCACCACCAAGGCCATATGTTTTGCCTAATCTATGTCTAGCCACTGAATCCAGATGGCTGTGGAGGAGAAAGTGAGGGTGGTGACTTTCCACAATCTACTCTCACTTAAATCCAATTTACATGTACATCATGACATTAGCTTCCTGAGGTCATGATCTTCTTCAAGAATGAAGGAAAAGCAATAATTCCATCATAATTACATCCCACAATTTGTTCAATCATTCCCTGATCAGTGGGCATCCCTTCAATTTCCAATTTTTTGCTCGCAGAAAAGAGCTGCTCTAAATATTTTATATGTATATATATACCTTATATATATATATATATATATATACATATATATACATATGTGTATATATATATATATATATATATATATATATATATATATACATATATATATATATTTACTTTTTTTATTTCTTTGGAGATACAGACTTAGTAATGGTATTGCTAAGTCAAAGGGTGTGCATGGTTTTATAACTCTTTGGCCATAGTTCCAAATTACTGTAAAGAATGATTGAATCAGTTCACAACTTCATCAGCAATAAATAAAGGTCTCTTTTTTCTCACATCCCCTCCACTATTTGCCATTTTCCTTTTCTATCTTATTAGTCAATCTAATAAGTATGAGGTAGTTCCTCAGAAGTGTTTAAATTTGCATTTTCTAAACAATCGTGAATTCAAATATTTTTATATAAATATAGATAGCTTTGATTACTTCATCTGAAAATTTTATACCTTTTGATCATTTATCAATTGGTAAATTACTTTTTTTTTTTACAAATTTGACTCAGTTTTCTGTATGTTTGAGACATGATGTTGTTATCAATAAACTTGCTTCAAAAAGTTTTTCACAGGTACTATTGCTAACTGTATTTCCTACCATTCTATTCTTCCCCACCCTATTTATTCTATTCTCTCTCCTTTCACTCTATTCCTCCTCAACATGTTTTGCTACCACCTCCTATCTGTTCTCCTTTCTATTATCACCCCCACTTCTCTCATCCCCTTTTACTCCTACTTTCCCAACTGAGTGTGTATATTATTCACTATTTGAGCCAATAACTATGATTCACTCATCTCCCCTTACTTTTTTTCCTTACCCTCCCCTATAAAAGCTTTTTTTTGACTCTTTTATGAGACATAATTTATCCCATTTAACTCTTTCCCTTTCTCCCAATACATTCCTCACCCCTTAATTTTATTTATTTAAATAGCATTCTTTCATATTCATCTTACACCTGTGACTTTTTTGTGTATTACATATATAAAATCTCATTTTATATATATATATATATATATATATAATCTCATTAAGTCCCTTATGATTTCCCTTTTCTGTTTATCTTTTTATGCTTCTCTTGGGTATTGTATTTGAAAGTGAAATTTTCTATCCAGCACTGGTATTTTCATCAACAATACTTCAAAGTCCTCTATTTCATCGAATAACCATTTTCCTCCCTGAAGGACTATAGTCAGTTTTACTGGGTAGGTGATTCTTGATTGTAGTCCTAGCTCCTTTTCCTCCTGGAATATCATATTCCAAACTCTCTGATCCTTTAATGAAAAGGTGCTAAATTTTGCATCATCCTGACTGGTTCCATAGAAGTTGAATAGCTTCCTTCTGGCTGCTTATAATACTTTTTCCTTGACCTGGATCTCTGGAATTTGGCTGTAATATTTCTGGTCATTTTCATTTTGGAATCTCCTTCACAAAATGATTGGTGAATTCTTTCAATTTTAATTTTAACTTTTGGTTCTATAATATCAGGGCAGTTTCTCTTAATAATTTCTTGGAAGATGATGTCTAGGATTTTTTTTTTTTTGATTCAATAATTTTAAAATTATCTCTTTTGAATCTCTTTTCCAGGTAAGTTGTTTTTCCAATGAGATATTTCACATTGTCTCTTATTTTTCATTCATTCAGTTGATTGCTTCTTCTTCAGTGAATTTGTGTTCCTCTCTTTCCATTTACCCAAGTCTGCTTTTTAAGGCATTATCCTCATTGATTTTTACCTCCTTTATCACTTGGCTTGGCAAGTTTTTTTTAAGGTGTTATGTTCTGCAGTATTTTTGTGCCTCTTTTACCAATTGTTGATTCATTTTTTTTATGGTTTTCTTGCATCATTCTCATTTCTCTTCCCATTTTTTCCTCTACCTCTCTTACTTGATTTTCAAAATCTTTTTTGAGTTTAGAGGAACATAGGTCAACCCAGGCTGCGCTTAAGGAAGACAGGGCCCCAGCAAAATAGGAGTAGGTGTTGGGAACCACTGAATCAGCAGAAGCAGAGACTGCTTCAGGAGCTCTTGGCCCACAGACATTAAGGGAGTCGAACAACTGGTAAGAAGTTTAAAGGGATCCCTTTGCTAGTACTGAGGGAGAACTCTGTTGCTTTGCCCATAGTTGGATCTAGGTCAAAGTCCTGGGTGGCAGTGCCAGGGTAACGAGGAGCACTGGAACTCCAAAGCTACTGACCACAGAATTGTTTTATGTTTTTAAGATTTACCAAAAAAAGAAATGTTTTTTCCTGCCAAACATTTGCAAAAGTTAGTGTCAATTGACATTAATGAAAGATAGTCTGAGTAAAATCAGGAGACTGCCTAAGAAATTCTACCCCATAAGAACTCTACTTTTCTGGACCAGATCCATGAGTTGCAGTGTTGTTGGTAAATGAAATATCACAGGATTTTCCCCCAGCCAATACTTTAGAGCTGAAAGAGGCCATAAAAATTACCATATTCAAACTTATTATGTATAGTAACCACATTAAAATCCAGAAAAAGGAAATATTTGGACCAAGGTCCAGCCAATAGTTAAGGGGAGAACTGGGAATAGAAACCTAGTCCAATTTTCTCTCATTACACAACATTGCCCCCTAGAAATAAAAGATCAAATTATCATACATGCCATTGACTAAGGACAATTTCAAAATATAAATATGATGACTCTCTTGTTAATCAAATCGACACAACAACACTGTGATGGGATGTCATCTGGTTGAAAATTTTATGGGGGCTCTGAGGCTATGAGTTAAAGGTCTGGATTAAAATTTGTGGTTTTAATATGGTCATCTTTGCTTTCTTTAGGGAGCCAACCAAAATTAGCAGTGACAGATAGGTTATAAACATGTGATAGTTATAGAGCTCTCAAATTTCTAAAGAAAATTGTGGTTGATACTTCAAAGAATTCATAACCTCATGAGTATAAAACCCCCCTCTCTAAGGATGTCTTTTTATTGTTTGATACATATTACTATTATTCCAACAGATTTTGATGATGGTTCTTCCCATTGCACAAGAGGCCTTCCTTTGGTTCTTTTAATATCTGCCATATGCATGGAATGCCTTAAATGTATCAGCTTATGGGGAGATGCTGAAGGCCCTATGTCCCAGAAAATCAGAAAGTCATGTGGAATAGATTTTTAAAATCTATTTAAAAATCTATTTTTAAAAAATATATTTAAAAAGCTTGGAACATGAGTAGACATTCTGTAAGTAGTTCCATTTCTGATCCAGTAATTAGAGGAAGCCTCTTTTGCTTGGCCGCATAGCTGGAACTGGGGCCAAATCCAAAAAGTTGAGAGTCATTCCTGGTTTAGTCTCTGTGGCCATTTTCGCTTTGACAACTCTGGTCATTGGATCTCTTTAGGAGTATCTAGTGAGACAATCTTGTGAAGTTGAAAGCTTTGGGACCTTCTCATCATTAGGCCCAAGAAGCAAATCTCACTCCTACTCTTCTATGTCTATTCTTTTCCATTTTAGTGCTATTTCATGATCACTTAATATTTTGATTCTTCTGAGATCATTATATACCATAATTTAGAGTCATAAATTCAGCTAGAAGATATTAGTATTAAAATATTTTTTTGAGCTTTGAGGCAGCGAACAGCTGAAATTATTGAATGTTTCATTATATCCTAAATTTAATCCAGTGAACTCTTCTCTTCCTTCTAATTACATTTCACAATCTGGACAATATGTATTTTTCATTTACTTGGCTTGCCTGTGTAGATTGCAAAGCCAATCTTTCAACTGATGTCATGGAAGAGATTCTGAAAAACTCTAGGATGTGCTGCCATGAACACAAGATCACCTGAATAGAAGGCCTGGGGAACCTTCCAACTCTATTAAGAAGCTCCCTTCTACTTGGAATGTGCCATCAGAGAAGAGAAGGGGCAGTGATAAAATGGTGAGTTAGGAAAGTTTCTGGTGACACTTTGGGAAGATTTTTGCTGAGGGAGACGATTATTTGCATTCGAAGACATTGTTTACAGGAATTGGCTCTTTGGTAAAACAAAGATATTGGAGATCTACAAAGATTTTTGAAAGGCTGGAAGATTGGGCTGAATCTAACATGATGGAATTTAATAAGATAAGTCTTATTCTCAGGCTTAAGAAATGGATTTCCTAATTTTGTCTGGAAAATGGATTTAGGGGATTTGTAGTTGACTATAAGTGAAGAGGGTTATATGACAGCTAAAAAAACTAGTAGTGATCTTAAGTCAGAGTAAGAAAGGGAAGTAGAGTTTTAGGAATCAGGAAATGATGGGCTTGCTATAATGGGGCAAGCAACATCTGGAATCTTGCATTCAGTTCTGTTATTCCATTTTATGATTGACATTGATAAAGGAAATAAGAATGATCAAAGCACAAGGTCAAGGAGGTTGAGTAATTAGGGGAAGGTTACAGAGGTACTCAGCATCTGAGGAAGAATCTAAAGATGGGTGATTAAGAGTTACAGGGCTCCAGGCAAATACATTCCTACTAGATCTTGTTTAGTACACCTGATCCCTGGCCAGACCCTATTTTTCCTCTATTTTGTGGCAGGGTGCATCCACCAAAATACCCTTCTCAGACAACCAGCTCAATTTCAACCAGAAATTGACTTTTCTCTTCTGCTTTCCTTGCCTTTAATGGGTAGCAGTGATGTGAACAACACATGAAAATTATATAAAATTCAAGTTTCCATGTCCATAAATAATGTTTTATTGGAGCACAGCCATGCTCCTTCATTTAGGTATTGTCTCTGAATTCTTTTGTGCTACAATTGCAGAGATGAGTAGTTGTGACGGAGACCATATGTGGCACTCATTACTTCATGCTGCAGCTTAGCACAATATAAATCACAGTAGTACAGTTATAATTTGATAGTGTTTTGAGTGCTGTGTATGGCCATACTGCAACACTTTATTTTTTTTATTGCCAGTGTGCACCCAGCATATCAAAATAAGAAAAGGAGAGGAAAATTTAAAATTTTTGATTGTCATATATTGATAATATATTATATTGATATATATTATATTATATATAATATGTATATTATACTATATATTACATATATAGTGTATATTATACTATATATTACATATATATAATATGTATTATACTATATATAGTATACATTCTGCAATACATATCCTTTATTATATGTAATTTTATTATGTATATAAGTATATGGATATAAATAATTTTATATATAGCATATATTTTGTTCCAATTATTTAAATTCAAAGGCAATATTGTAATTTTTCTGAAAAAGAAGATCCATCCTCAGCCATTATTATCAAACAATGAAAAAGCTTTGGAAATTAGTTTTTTCTACATATTTGATAATATTTCTTAATGAGCTCAACCCAAAATTACAAGGCAAAATGGGACTTAGTTGTAAAGCTTATAATGCAGTAGAATCAATTTGGCAATTAACATTTGAATCACAGGTAAGATTAAGGCTGCTTTTTATACTTCTTGTGTTTAAAAGTTAAAAGGAGGATTGAGATCTTCATTCTCATACAAATTTGCCACAGGGATATTTTCTGAGTTCAAACTAGAGTGCCAACAGCATTTTTTGGACCTCAATGAAAGATAAATTTAACTCAGAAGACAGGCAATTAGTTGGTAGAGGGGAAGGAGTAGCAGCCTTAGAGTCAGGAGTATCAGAGTTCAAATCTGACTTCAGATATTTACTAGTTGTGTGACCCTGGACAAGTCACTTAATCCTGATAGAAAAAGGAAAAGGAGAAGGAGTGGGGGAAAGGGAAGGGGAAAGAAGAGTATTTTTTTTTTTTACCACACCTCCTTACAGCTTAATTTACATTTCATTCCCAGGAATCTACATGAAATTTTCATAAATAATTTTCATTTATTTCATTACATTAATAATTCATTAATAATTTAAAAAATGTTAACATCAATGCTTTTTCCTTTTTGCCTTTTGACACTACAGTACAAAAAAAAAAAAAAAACTGGTTTTAGGGGCAAAGGAGCTAAGGTGTCAGTACCTGTCTGCCACTTAATACTTGTGTGATCATGGGTAAACCACTTAATATCTTAGTCCTCAGTTTCCTTATTTGTAAAACAAGAGAAGGTTGTAATAGATCTATGATCCTATGATTTCCTAAAGCAGCTACTTCAATACCACTGATATCAATTATATATTTGCCTATTCATTTTCTGGATCCTGGAATCTATTACATTTTATCACTTGACTCTGGTATGTCACCACCAGGATAATTTAGAAAGAAGACATAGTTGGATAAGCTCCATTTTGTACATGCTCAGCTACCACATGTCATCAGATGGATCTTTGGCTTCCAAAGTTGGATTAGCAAGGATCTCCACGTGACTCTCTGTCCCTCTTTCTGTCTTTCTCCTCTATGTCTGGCAGTCATAAGTGAGATGCTTGAATGTCACCACAAATAATTGTAATGTGTTCTGTTTTTCCAACTCAATGGACAGAATTATTGCTTAAATTTAAAAGTACTCATTTCTAAATGATAACAGATTGTAAACTATAATAACACACTCTGCAGCCATCTTCTATGAGTCAGTTTGTCATGAGTTAGACTGATAAAAAGGGCTAGATAACCTCTGGTGGAAGAGTGTAAGTGAATAAACCATGAGAATATATTTAATGTGTCTGAATCAGGAGAGCTAACATAAACCAGCATCCCCATGCTAATTAGAATATTTTCATTGTAGAGTCTTTCTAAGACTATAAGCATTTCGAAGGCAGAGAGTCATTTATCATTTTTCTATATTTTTCTCCCTTCCCCACCTTTGTACCCAGCACGGGTCTTTGTTCATGTTAGTCCCTTCATGAACATTTATTGGGGCATTTATCCCAAATTAATAAGAGGCAGAGTTAGCCTTGAAAGGAAGAACACCCAAGGTCAAGTATTGTCTCAGACATCTACTGACTATGTGACATGTGCATAGACACACACATACACACAATAAATTAGAAATAATCAACAGTGGGAAAGGACTAACATTAAAATGGACCAGGAAAGATTCCCATAGAAGGTAAAATTTCAGCTGAGATTAGTATCCCAGTCCTAATAAAGGTATTAGAAAAATTATAACAATTTTAATATAACTTATCACATGACATGATGCCCATCCAATGGGGATGAACATGAGGATTGTCCCCAAATTTCTAGATGGGATATGGCACAATTTCATCAGAATAAACTTTCCACTAATCATCAGAAATAATCTATTAAATAATTGTTGGAAGAGTGCTGGATACATAAATTGATTGTGACCTCATTCCAAATCTTCCTTACACAACATCGCCCTCCAGATAATTGCCTGGGCAGTTCTGTTCTTTTCTTTTCTTTTGTTAACATTGATGGAAATAAAATGAAAGCACTCTCCTGTCATATTAGATGTCATATCAACTATTTTAGGGAACTAATGATTGTTTTAAAGTATTGCAATAGCCTAGAAAGTATTTTGCCAGTACTTGATTCTAAATAGACTAGAAATGGCAGGGACTCCCTTGAAGATATGATCATGGGTCTTGTATGATCAAGGAAAATCAAATCAATTCATAAACCCTGAAAAACAACTTTGCTCTGAAGTTCAAGTACAAAAAAATAAAATCTGATGGGACAGAAATGAAATCTAGATCAGTGTCTAGAGGTTGAAGGAGAGAAGCATGTCATAGAAAGGAGAAAAGGCTTGAGAGGACGACTGAAAACTCAGAGAGCAAAATATATTTCTAAAAAGGAAGAAATCAGATCATCTGAGAAGAGAGAAGGAAGCTGCTTCTAGTTTTCTAAGGAATAATAAAGTAGAATGTTCAATAGGGGATCAGTGCAGCAAGGGCCAGAAAAAAGAAAAGATGGGTTGTGGTAATTGGTGGCTGCTTGCTCAGGGATACTGAGGCAGCTAATTGTCCACATGTCGACAACTGAGAGTTCTGCTATCTTTCCTGAGTTTTCTAAAAAAGTGACAGAAAAGCTGCCAAGATATGTCATAAAGAATGACTAACACTGATTTCTGGTACTTTTTTTAGATGACAAGGAACACTTCCAAAAGAACCTAGAAAAGTCTTGGGGTAGGGGTGGAGAGGAAATAAGATCTTAGGTAAATTTCCATCATTGTTACTATGGAGGGCTAGGGAATGCTGAAGGGGAGAAAACAGATTTTTAAAGTAATGGAGAAGAATGGGATTTGAATTTCTGGATGACAGTTTTAAAGTAGAAGAATAAGCGCCCAGGCAGGGAAGGAGTCCACTTAACAAGGGCTGACAAGAATGTCTTTGCTTGAAGACTTGCAAATCTAACAGGAAAAGGGGGACTTTTGAACTGAAAAGGAGGAATGAGGGAGAACTTTTTTTATCAGCCAAAGTAGATAACATAAAATCCAAAAAGAACACATGCAGCTTTGGATGATGAAAATACTAATTATCAATTATACATCTTAAATAATTAATAATATTTTATATTTAATTTAAAATAAATATAATTTAATAAAAATAATTAAAAAATAATACATTAATTAATTAAAATTATTAATGTATTAAAAATCCCAATACAAGAGAAATTTTGCCTCATAGACGTCACTAAAACTTGATTAGAATATGGTTCTGGAAAGCTCTAATACTTTATTCAAAAGGAACATGATAGAGCACATTAGTGTGGATTAGCCTTACATATAAAAAAGATGAAGGAATCCAGGAACCCTAATGGGCTGTTGGGGGTGGAAATAAAAGTATTATTAGAGTCTCCTTCGTGACACCTGGACATAGAGAGGAAATACTGAGGAGTTAGGAATGAGTTTAGAAAACTGGCAGGATATATTAGGTGGATGAATAGGTGATTCCAAGTATCTAAACATTTGATGGAGTGTGCTTGTGCTCTCTCTCTCCTCTCTCTCTCTCTCTCTCTCTCTCTCTCTCTCTCTCTCTCTCTCTCTCTCTCTCTCTCTCTCTCTCTCTCTCTCTGTCTCTCTCTCTCTGTCTCTCTCTTCTCTCTCTCTCTCTCTCTCTCTCTCTCTCTCTGTCTCTCTCTCTCTCTCTCTCTCTCTGTCTCTCTCTCTCTCTCTCTCTCTCTCTCTCTCTCTCTCTCTCTCTCTCTCTCTCTCTTCTCTCTCTCTCTCTCTCTCTCTCTCTCTCTCTCTCTCTCTCCCTCCCTCTCCTCCCTCCCTCCTCCCTCCCTCCCTCCCTTCCTTCCTCCTCCCTCCCTCTGTCTCTGTATCTTTTTTGTGTCTATGTCTCTGTTCCTGCCTGTCTCTCTGTCTCTCATTTCTTAAATATTTGTTTACCAACTAACTCTGTGGCAGATAAAAGATGTAAATTTCAAGAATTCAATTCAATATAATACACATTTATTAAGTACCTGTGATATGCCAATGCTGAGGATACAAAAATACTTTTAAAAATTGATTATGAGCTCTCTTTTCCCCAAAGCAGTATTTCTATATTTGCCTTAAGAATATTTTCTTCTTTCAAAGGCAAAGAAACTAGAAAAGACAAATTCTATTCTAGACTTAATTTTCAGCAACAAGGAGGAATTGGATATTGGGATATAAATGATAGGAGTCTTACTGGAGGGAATGAAAGGATGATCTGCCAAACTAGAATTTGTTAAAAAATATTTATTATGAATTTGTCATGGCATTGACAACGGATGCATTCCTGGACCTCAGCACCTGCAATAACTCATCTTGCAAGATGATATCAACTCTAAAATTCACTTCATTGTCTCTGGGGTCTCTCTTCCCCCTGATTGGAGCTGGTGGAGGATAGATGTTGGAGTTTTTGAGTCATTGGGCCCATTTTTTTGTGATCCTATTTGGGGTTTTCTTGGCAAAGATCCCGCCAAGTGAAGTGATTTGTCATTTCCTCCTCCAACTCTTTTTACAGATGAAAAAAACTGAGCAAACAGGGAGACATGTCCAGAATCACACAATTAGTAAGTGTCTGAGAGCATATTTGAGCTCAGGAACCTGAGTCTTCTTAACTCCAAGCCTGGAGTGAGCACTTAACAACTGGAATATAGGAAAGTTCCTCCCAGATCATCCACTGAAGTGCAATAATTTCCCCACTGACTTTGTTTCTCCATCATGTCTCCAGTCCAAGTTCCTTTTTGTTTCTTTTTATATGTTGCTCTTTCTATTAGATTATGAGCTCATTTAGGTCAGAGAATGTCTTTTGTTTTGTTTTGTTTTGTTTTGTTTTGTTTTTTTGGCTGAGGCAATTGGGGTTAAGTGACTTGTCCACAGTCACATAGCTAGGCAGTGTTAAATGTCTGAGGCTAGATTTGAACTCAGGTCTTCCAACTACAGGGCTGGTGCTCTATCCATTGTGCCACCTAGCAGCCACCTATATCTTTTGCTTTTTTTTTTTTCCTATCCCCAATGATTAGCCCAATGCTTGGCACACAGTGGGTGCTTAATAAATGCTTATTAACTGGCTATTCAAATACAGGAAATTCTAGGACTGTCTGAACTGTATCTTATACTGGGCGGGTAGGGGAGGAGAAAAACAGAAATTACAATGGTTTTAAACAAATAAATAACATTACATGAATGAATTCCATGGAAGAGGAAGAAGAGAACAAGCATTTATTAAACACTTAGTATGTGCAAGGCACTGGCAAATGCTTTCTGTTATCTCATGTGATCTTTACAATAACCCAGGGAGTCTGAAGATTTAGGTGAGACAATACAGCCATACATATATGATGCTTATATACACATATATGTGTGTTTGTGCGTATATGTCAGATTGTTGTATAAATATATGTGTGCATGTGTTTATATAGATACACCACACACACATATAGATACTGTCTTCAGCATTTGAAGGCCTGATACTTTTAAGAGATGTGAAATTTGTTCTGCTTGACAATGGGCACATGTAAAAAGGAAATACATTTAAGGCTAGTGAAGAATCACAGTACTTAATTAGAACTTTCTAATGGCAGAATGGGATACTGTAGGACTTACGTGTGTGTGTGTGTGTGTGTGTGTGTGAGAGAGAGAGAGAGAGAGAGAGAGAGAGAGAGAGAGAGAGAGAGAGAGAGAGAGAGAGAGAGAGAGAGTGTGCACTCACCTACTCAGAGTAGGGGTGAGGGTTTTCCTTATTAGATATCTTCGAGGAAAGGCCAGGAGTCACTTGCCAGAAATCAGAGGGGCTTCTTTCTTAGATACTAATTATAAAAGGCTAAGGACACTTCTAATCAAGTTCTGTCATTCTATTATTGGCCAATTAGGTTTGCAATGTGCTAATTAGTGATGAGCCAAAGAAAATGTGCTCAAGTTATAGAGAAAGGAAGCTACTCATGCATTGTTGGTAGAATTGCAAATCCATAGAATCTTCATGGGGAACATTCTGTTGGTATGTTATAAATTACTTAACGTAACAATTAACTATTCCTGGAAATATGATTTGACACTGATAATATTTTAGGCATTTTGTCCAAAGAATTATATTGTTTGTCATTATAAATACACATACACACACACACACACACACACACACACACACACACACACACACACACACACCACCCCTGTCCAAGCAAGCTAAATATTCAACAGTAAGGGAAAGAGTAAATACATTTTTTTGTATCTTATAATGTTTTGAAAAATATAAACAATCTTGAAAAGAGGTTCATGAAATCATTCAAAATGAGAAAAGTACAGTTAGAAAAATGGAGGTACACATAATCACAACAATGTTATCAACAACAATAATAATAACTAGCATTTATACAGCATTTGAAATTTCTCAAAGCATTTTCTATCAGTTGACATCTGATCCCCAAATAATCCTGGGAGGTAGGTGCTATTATTAGCAATTTTTAAAGCAAAATCTCTCATTTTACAGATAAGCAAACTGAGCTGAGAGCAATTGATTTTTCTGTCACTTAATGAATAAATGCGGCATTTGAACTCAGTACTTGTTGACTCAAAGTACAGAGTTGTATCCACATTACCACTGAGCTACCTCCTAATGAGAACCATGAGAGAAGAAAAACAGATAAAAATGAAAGGACTGGGAATCTTGATGGATTGATTATAAGATCTCTTTTATCTGTTGAGATTAATTAATTCAAGTGTAAATAGTTACTAAGCAAGTTTAATTTGTTGTATTGATATTCAATATCATTTAGAAACAGAAATTTAATAAAAGTGGGTCAGCTTCATTAACATCCACACCAGCAGAATTCTTAGAACCATTTGTGCTTTTTAATCAGGATGCCTCTTCTCTCCATGGTCTCATTTGATGCTCACAACAAATTTGCTAAGGAAGGAGGCAGGGCTTAGATTATCTTGACCAGGACCATGGTTTTTGGATAAGGAAACTGAGTCTCAAAAAGGTTTTGATAACTACCCAAAATTGCAAAACTAGTGGTCTAGGTACAACATCCTTGGAATGATCAGATTGAAAATGAAATAGTAAGCAAAGGGAAGAGTGACATGACTTGCTATGAAATTTTATAATTATTTTTATAATTACAAATGAGATTTTGTATTCCTATAATTGTTTTTTATACTACAGTATTGTTTAAAAATACAAACTCACAATTCTATACTTAGCATGGGAGAAGGTGGGGAAAACCAACAAATCTCAATATATCCAGAATTTGTTTGATTGTCTTTTTGTTCTAAAAACATAAAAAACCTTCTTTGGTATTTCAGTGCTATAGGGAACTTCTAGGTAAGGGAATTCCCTCTACTAATACAGTTCTGAATCTTTTCTACAATCCCAGAGTCTTAGACAGAAGTGAATTCCCTTTGGCACACAGCCATGAATATTAGAAGCAGAATTTGAATCTGAGTCTTCCTACAGCATGCTGACTTTGAATATGTAATGCCATTATAGACACACACACACACACACACACACACACACACACACACACACACACACTGGAACCCTATATACTGATCTTGATTTATAGATAGAAAAGACCTCAGAAGCCATAGAATCCAATTCTCTCACTTTACAGATGGGGAAACTGAGGCACAGAAAGTTCAAGTGACTTGCCTGAGACAACTATTAAGCATCGTAGGAAGAATTCACAAGCTCTCTCGTTGTGTCCTATGTCTCTGTGTTGCCCCTCAATAGTTCAGTTTACATACCCCCATTTTGTCACCTAAATCCTCCCCTTAATAACAACCAGAACTCTTTCTAATGATGTTATCACATAATTCTGAAGATACTGAGACAGATTTTAATTCATTTAATAATTAGGTCAATAAAAACTGTTATAGCTGAGGGCTCCATTAAAAGTCCATCATGATACCTTAATGGTAGAAAAACTAATCGAGTTCTGTTGGAATTTTTCCACGAAATGAATATTGTAGAGTTTTAGTGGGTGTCTTAAATAGCTTAAATAGACATTTTTATTAACAGAACTAATCACAAAATTAAAACAAATGAAAATCTTTACATTTGCTATGATGGACTTTTCCCATTTAGAGAACTCAATCAGAGCCCATTCCCAGGGCAAGTCTGAAAATGGAGCACCAGAAGAGAAACATAGTTATCCCTCCTTGGCGCACTATAGAGGGCTTCTTTGGAAGCCGCCCATTGGCAGTGTTTCTGCCTTCGGGGTAGATCCTGTCTTAGAGAGACACGTGCTTGTTATTGTTCTAGATTCTGTACCTCAGAAATCACTGCAATTCCGTCCAGATTCCCTCACTGACTTAGACTGTGACACATCACAGCAAGGAATCCCACAAGTTTGAAGGAGATCCACAATAAGAGATACAGTATAAATCATGATTAAGGATACTATGTGTCAAGGATCCCTGTTAAGTATTGGAAATACAATCTCAGCAAGTAAGACAATTCCTGTCCTCCAAGAGTTCTAATGGAAGAGAAGATAACACATGAAGGTGAGCTAGAAAGCGGGTGGAGGAGAGAGGGATCATGGGGTACAGATATCTAGAAGTGTTTCAGAGACCAGGTGTAAGGCAAGATAGATTAAAGACCAATGCGGTCTTCACAGAGTGAAGAGCCAAGGGTGATGATCAAGTTTCTGGTGGGCTGGAAAGGACTGACTTGAATATGCATTATATATATCCAGAGATAGTTTATTACTTTCCATCTCCTTTGCTAGAGAAAGTCAAGGTAAAGATGACGTCTTTCCTTCCTTTTTCCCTCTCCTTCCTTCCTTTTTTCTTCCTTTATTCCTACCTTTTCTTTCTTTCTTTTTCTTTTCTATGTTTTTCCTCTTTCTCCCCCTTTTTTATTTTCTTTCTTCCTTCTTTTTCTCCCTCCATTCCTTTTTTCTTTCTCTTTCTCAGTCTCTCTAACTTTTCTTCTTTCTTTCTTCTTAAGGACTTTGTCTTACTCTATTTCTGATCTGATCCACTATCTTCTTGGGTATCCCAGTGACCTCTTGCTCTACAGAATATATCTTATTGGTACCAAGTGCAGTTCAGACACCAGATTGGCTTAGTCTACTGCAGCTCAGAACTCCTGAGTGCAAGAGATCAACTAGAATCAGCCTCTCCATAGGTAAGAATTCTCAGGTGGGCGCCACTATGCCAAGTCAATAATTTCCAACATTGGGCACTAAGAGGGAAAGGGAAATATGTTATAAGATCAGGAGTGTTGGCATTCAGGTCACAGAGATTCTGAAATGAGAGGTTACATTCATTATGTAGTAACATGTTTTGCTAACTGCTTTGGATAATTGTATTCAAAATAAATTTTGTAACAGATTTGCTAAGCATCCGGTGATAATCAATATACTCATGTCAAGCAAACTGAAAAAAAGCTTAAGCAGCAGAAAACTGGAGACCTTAATTTGCACATAGAAAGTTTGAAAGAGATAGAGACTGAGATCAAGAAAGACACAGGGAGAGAAAAAGAGAAGGGGATGAATAGAAGGGGGAATAAAGAGAAAAAAGAGATGAAGGAAGAAAGATAGGGAGGGAAGGAGGAAGGAAGGAAGGAAGGAAGGAAGGAAGGAAGGAAGGAAGGAAGGAAGGAAGGAAGGAAGGAAGGAAGGAAGGAAGGAAGGAAGGAAGGAAGGAAGGAAGAGATAAAGGGAGGAAGGAAAGGAGGGAGGAAGGAAGGTAAGAATGGAGGAAGGAAAGAAGATAATGAAGAAGGAAAAAGTTTAGTTCTCCACTGACAGGTAAGAGACAGAGACTACTTTTACTCTTAGGCTATTGGTGTCTTACCTCAGTAAAAAAGAATTCAGAAACTGAATATTTCAAAGGCATATGTAGAAATGATGACGATTAGATTGCTCTTTCTTAGGAGTACTACAGAAATACCAATGTTTGTGCTATCATTCCTCTTTAATATTCCTTTGGGATAACTGACAGAAAAATAATCTCTCAATTATCCAGTTTTATACTCTAGTTTGAAGAGTCTTTTCTTATGTCCATTTCACTTGCCTTTATCAATTTATTATTGCTACACAAAAGCCATTGGTGACTCCTCATTACTCCTCAAAGTTCCAACCACATAATTTAACATTACAAACCCTACCATGTTCCCTTCCCAACATTTCTTTTTTTTTTCTATTAATTTCAACTATTCTTTTTCATTTACACCAGGGTCCTTTTGAGGTAAACTAGTTGTCTTTCTTGAAAAACCCTTGGGTCTTCCTTTTTCTTTGCCTTGATTCATTGAGTCTAAATCCCTATTCTCAGACTGATTTCTTCACTATAAAACTGACACCATAAATCCATTTAAATTTCAAAAGCAGGAAAAAAACCAGGCAACCCATTCCAATGCAACTTTAATTCAGGGCAAATAGATATATTGAGAAAATTAACAGGAGTCTCTTCTTTAGGCACATCCCTTACATTTACATCTTTGCCAATAATTAACATCTTTGAGTTAAATGAGTCTCACAAACTTGGGAAAACCCATTGGATACCTCAGCAGAAATTTACTCTTTTAATTACATGTCTATCTTTCTACCCTTAATCCAGTTAACATATTCTATAGACCAAATAAAGCAGCAATTTGGTTATTCCTAAGGATACCCATCATCTCCCATCTGTCCCCAATGACTGGAAAGCAGACCTTCTAGTCTTAAAAGACTAGGCTTTCTTCCCATCTCCTTTTAATCAACACTTTCTCTTTGAAGACATTCCTAATTCCCTCAGCTACCTTCTGCTCATAAATTACCTTGTGTTTATTTTGCATGTGTTTTAGATATTGTTATATTTATACCTATCTGTCTATATCTCTATATCATCTGTATAGTTTGTCTATCCACTTCTTCAACCATCCATTCACCTATTTGTCTATCTACCTATTATCTATCTAGTTACCTACCTATTTCTGTGTGTTTGTGTGTGTTTGTGTATGTGTTTTGTCTCTCATGTTAAAAAGTCTGAGGATAGGATCAATTTTACTTTTGCCTTTTCATCCCAACATCCCCCAGTGCTGACATATAATGGATGTTTGATAAATACTTGGTTTTATATGATTGATAATTTCTAATGAAATCTTAGTGGCTAAGATACATAGTTGTACAAAGGAGAGTTGAGTTATAAGGTGATGAAAAGTAGTACCTATAGAGTAATGGTAAATTGGGTACCATTCTCATAAGGAGTATTATTAGGTAATCCCTAATGATACCAACAGATGAAAATATATGTGATAAGCGTAGCAGCTCTACAAAGGCAAGGCTAAGTGTTCAATTTGCTTTGAAATAGGTCATCATATAATACTATTCAGTTATCACTTTATGAAAGGCCTTTCCAAGAAATGAGACAACTCTAAAGTTCTCTGGAATAAAGACTGAAGTCATGCAAGAAACTTTCATTGGAAAAACCGTATCTCTGAAATTTCTTTCATTCTGAGCTCATGTTATTGGACATTAACTATGGAGTCACTATTCCCGTGCTAGTATTCACATTTGTTACAATTACCAAATATTCTCCTGGAACTGAGAATCTTATCAGAAAATTGATCTCAAATATATAAAGGCATCTTGCAAGGAAAAGGTCCCTTTGGGGATGTTTTATGGTCTCCTTGCATGCTTGTCACAATCTCATGGAAATTTGGAGATAGCTCAGATATCGTTTCCATAGGAAAAGCTAAACCCAAACAAAAGAGAAATAGAATACTTTTGAGTTTGTGGCCCATCTAGAGTTTTCTCATTTATCCAACAAGGGCAGCAAAGGTTAATAACAAGGAGGCAAAAATCGTCCTGTCATACGGAATTATTTACAAAAAGTGTCTGTGCCCTGCATTCATTTCTCAGACCCCGCTGAATCTGGCACCGAGTACAACTGCATGGTCTCAGTATTACCTAAATTAAATTATTAAAAGTAAATAATAAGGGAGAACATGTCAACAAAGTGTTGGATTACAATACAATGCAAGTGGCCGTACCTCACTGCAACTGAGAGCTGATTACGGTCCTAGAACTAGCCAGGGATCAGACAACAATTCCCTTCCTTTACAGGTAATTGAACATCCAGGATCCTTGCTTTCTTTCTGTGCTGCCTGTGTTACTTTTTAATATTATACAAAATGATTGCAAATGGACCAACTCTTCATTTGACACCTGCTTTATGGTACAAAGTTACAGCAAATAGTGCAAAAAGAAAAGGAACTAAACAAGTGCCAGGTTTTTTATTACTAAAGAAAACCAGTTTCATTTCTCGAACATATTCTAGTTCTAGTCACAGCAGCATTTTACTCCAAGACTAATAAAGTTTAAAGACCCCATTTGCAAAGTGGGGCTTTCTACCTCCATAATGAATTTCAGGTGCAAAAAATAACACCTTCCAACAGCTAATTAAGCTGCTTTTTACCTTCACCTGTGTTTTTAAACCAGAGGGGACCTGCCCCAGCATTTCTTTGCTGGGCCACTGGAGAATGCAAATATTGCAATCAATACTAATTAACTTCAGGGACAGTGTGTATGTTTCCAGAGAGGGGGACAAGTGCTCAAAATGAAGCAGGAAGAGTTCTCACATAATTTTCCCCCAGAATTATTGCTGTTTCAAATGGAGAGATAAGCTCACATTCTGGAATCTCTTGCTAGAAGAGCAGTGGAAAGGTGTGCTGGACTTGGAGGCAAGACCTGCCTTTACAATGCCAGAAACATTCCTTGCAAGACTCTGGGGAAGTGCTCAGTTTCCCCTCCTGCAAAATCAAGGCAATAATAGCATCTGTCTCCTGGGATTGTTAGATGAGATGTAGAGATGATATGGAAAAGCACTTTGCCAACTTTAAAGGGCTCTCTTTGAGTGCTAGCTGTTACATAACAAGAATGGCCCAGGGAAATCTTACTGTGAATCAAAATTCCCTTCAGCCCTAAGAGTCTTAGACAATGTATATCCAGTTAACCAAAATAGAAAAGTATCAGGAAAAGTCCCCAATACTGCACCAAATCATATTAAATGTAACCGGGCAATGTGTAATAAAATAAACTACAATAAATTCACAATGTTAATTTGGGGTTTTCATCTTTTTTTTTTCCCCCCCTGAGGCTGGGGTTAAGTGACTTGCCCAGGGTCACACAGCTAGGAAGTGTCAAGTGTCTGAGACCAGATTTGAAACTCAGGTCCTCCTGAATTCAAGGCTGATGCTCTATCCACTGCACCACTAGGGGTTTTCTAAGTCCATATGCCCCTGAGGGTAGTTTCTATTTGAGTTCCACACCACTGAATGAGAAGGTAAGAATTTACATTGTAGCTCTGTTCATTTATTTATTTATTACCTGTTTGACATTAAGTTACTTCATTTCCTTTGGCTGCAGTTTCTTCTTTTGTAAAAAGAAGGTTTGGATAAAAAGTCCCTGAGGTTCTTATCCAGATTTAAATCACAAATCCTAAGGGCAGCTAAGTGGTGCAGTGGATAGAGCACCACGCCTGAAGTCAGGAGGACCTGAGTTCAAATTTGACCTCAGATACTTAAGACTTCCTAGCTGTGTGACCCTGGGCAAGTCACTTAACCCCAGTTCCCTCAGGGGGAAAAAAATCACAAATCCTAATCCATGACCCTAAATTATATACACCAAGATGACACTACTGCTGCTATTATTACTACTACTACCACCACTCCTCCTACTACAACTCTGCTGCTACTGCTACTACTAGTAGTACTATTACTACTATTACCACCTCTATTACTACTACTGCTACTCCTCCTCCTCTTCCACTTTAGCTCTGTTATTATAGAACTGATTTGTCCTTTCTCTTCTAAGCTCATGAACACACCCATACACAGTTTTGTAATGGCAATTAGGTGGTTCAGTAGATAAAATACCTGGTCAGGTCTTCCTGAGTTCAAATTTAGCCTCAGATATTTATTAAGCGGGTGACCCTGAGCGTCACTTCAGACTATGAGCAACTTCTTTCTTAAATTTCTTCACATCATCTAAGATTTAAAGCTATCTTTTACCTGTGCTTAGGTCTTTTAGTCTTGGGGGGGGGGGGGATATTGCTCTTCCATAGTTAGGGTCATATTTCAACTTTAGAAGAATCATCTTCAGGCCCTTCCCCCACCTCCATAGTTGGAGCTAGAGAGGATTGAAAGTTGGTGGTTTGGGTAGTTGCTGTCAGTGAGACAGGGAATAAGAACACATTAGCCACCCTCCCCCCCAAGCAAAATTCACCATGGACTGATTAGTGGAAAATTGATAAAAATCATGATAATGACATCCATAAGTATTCATGGCTGTCCAAATATTAAACAAATGACAAAGTGTGCACCATTTTTCTCATACTCTTCAGAATGAGAGCTGGATAAATGAATGCCTTGAATTGGAGCTGAGTCAGAGATAGGCCCCAATTTATAGAGGTGCTGATGAGGTCAATTTTTTTTCTCAGTCCAGTGGGTGAAATAAGGACTGAGGAGGCATTTAAACAAAAACAGGGTACCTTTTCCTACATAGAAGGTCCATTTCATAGTAGCTCCCAGCGTGCATAAACCAGGCTGTAGCCTTGGGACCTGTCCCATTGGACAACAAAAACCAGGTATTGTGAATATATTCTGAAAAAATTACTTTCAAGGAGAATGGAGATGGAAAGATGGCAACCCCATTGAAGAATGTTCCCTCTAACTCCACTTAGCAAAATCATTTAGGAAATTGTCTGAATAAAGGAACCTCAAGCATTGTCAAAACTACTAAAGGCCATTTGACCAAAAACAAAAAGTGTGACATTCTACTAACTTTGTTTCTTAGAGATCACATAGGCAGCTGAACTAGAACAAAACCTAAGTTGGTGATATTTAAGAGGCTGTCCATTTGAGTCATCTTTTTTCTTAACAAGCATTTAAAATAAAGTGAATTTATATTTGAGCTACTATATGTAAAGCACTTTGCAAAATTTAGCATTATATAAATGCTATCATATGTATTACATATTATGTTTATAATATGTAATTTTATAATTATTATTATTATTCACTTTTCTTCCTATCCTTCCACTGGGGGGAAAAAAAAAAGAAAATTTTTGTAACAAATATGCAAATTGAAGTAAAACAAACACCCATATTGGTTAAATCCAAAAATGTGAATCTTGTCTTGCCAAGTGAGGCAACAATGAGAGCTTGTATTAAGTACTTACCATATGCCATGCACTGTGGCAAACCTTGGAGACAAAAAGAAAGGCAAAAACAAAACAAAACAAAAAACAAACAAACAAACAAACAAAAACAAAAACAAATAAATAAATAAAAATTAAAAAACAAATAAAAAACACTTCCTGCCTTCAAATAGCTTAGACTCCGGGGGGAGGGGGAGGAAAGGGGAGAAGAGAGCATATTCTGAGGGATAAATACAACTTCACTTTAGAAATGAGGAAGAACTAACTTCTACGAGGATAGAGAAAAGAGGTCAGCACCTAGGATAGAGACTTAAAGGAAAAGAAAGATGTTTAAAGCCTGGAGTTAATCAACCAGCATTTATTGAGCGTTTACAATATATCCAGCACTATGCTAACTGGGCAATGCAAAGAAAGGCAATAACATAGTCCCTGCCATCAAGAAGTCCACATTCTAAGAGTGCAGTTATTTGCATATTATGTAGAAACTCGCTCACACAAGATCTGTACAACGTAAATAAAAGAGTGGGGTAGAGATAGTTTGGGGAAAGAAAAAAGGTAATCCTGAAAGTACAAACAGCCCAGGAAGTCAGCAATCTGAGGCTGTGTCTGGGCTGTGGAACTTCCAAATGCTCAAGCCCCTCCAGATCAGCAGGTGGAAAAGCTCCCTTTCTATCCTTTCTCCTATCCCAGACTTCCCAAATTCCCATATCCTCCAGGCAAGTTCTGTGGATTTCTAATCTGAGTGATTTGGATGAAATTTGTTTGAGGCTCTTGGGAAAAGTTTTGCCCCAGGGCATTTACAGGCAGTGGGAATTTTAGGGGGGTTGCTGTCGATTTATTTGGGGGTAAAGCATGGTCAGAGCTGGTTGTTTCCCTCCGTTCACCCCAGCTAGATGATCAGTATGTTCCTTTAGCCAGTGTTCCTGGCTCACCAAGGGAATTAGGCAATGGCCTGGCAGAAGATGGACTTCATTATCTAATTGACTTTCTTTAAACCTAGCCAATTAGGGCTACAGCAGCATGCTTAATACAGGGTTACCAGCAATTCAGCGAGATAGGTTCCAAGTATTCCTCTAATCCATTTAATTCACTTCCCTCTACCTTGGGAAATGACAGGACCACTGGATTTGACAGGAAAAGAGCTAGGTTCAAATCTCAGCTACACTACTTAATATCTAAGATAAAGTAATATCCTGGTAATATCTTGAATAAAGGAGCTTTGTCATTTTCAATGACACATTTGGACTCTGATCTCAAATGTTTCTTCCAGCTTTCAATTCATGATCCTGAGTTTTTCTACTGATTCCCTTCTGTAATCACCCTAAGTGGATTATATTAGGCTTCCAATTGCATCCATACACTACTTTTGCATGTTTATATGTCCCCATCCAAATGTCTCTTCATTAAAAACAAGCATGATCTCAAGACGACATTGTCTTTGTGCTCCCTTATCTAGAAACTCTCCCTTCCATTCACTCATATCTAGAATCCACTCTCCCATTTTCTCTTGCTTTTCAGAACTTTTATCTCCTTTCAAGGCTCAATTCAGGTGTCTATTTCTCCCCGGAAATCTCCCCTATTCCTAAAAATGTTTTGTTTATTTGTTTGTTTGTTTTGTTTTGTTTTGTTTTTAACCTTTAGACCAAAGGAAATATCCTTCTCTCTTCAGATTTATCCACTAGGTCTTTGTTGATGCTCCTATTGTTACAACAACCCAAGTTCTTTCGTATTTGTTTTTTCTCTCATACTAAATTGTTTCACCATTCTCCCTCACTAGAATGTAAGCATCCTGAGGAAAGGGAGTATTTTATTCTCAAAGCAGTGAGTTGGGTTGAGGAAAAGGAAGAAAAAGTAGGAGGAGAAGATAGGAAGAGGGAGAGAAGAGTAAAAGTCAGAGAAACAGATACAGAGAGATTAAAGAAAGGAGGAAGGAAGGAAGGAAGGAAGGAAGGAAGGAAGGAAGGAAGGAAGGAAGGAAGGAAGGAAGGAAGGAAGGAAGGAAGGAAGGAAGGAAGGAAGGAAGGAAGGAAGGAAGGAAGGAAGGAAGGAAGGAAAGAAAGAAGGAAGGAAGGAAGGAAGGAAGGAAGAATTCTTGTCCTCAAATTTACATTTTATTAAGGGAAAATAGAACACACACAAATTAGCACAAGGGATATTTAAGAGGGGCAGTAACAATTCAATTGATTAAGGTTATTTGTTTCATGATTATTATGACCAAAAGAATCAGTCACCAGTTGACAATGTCTGCTTGAAATGAATGATTAATAATTAATGAATCTAATCAAATCAATAATTCTTGTTGACTGATTGAGCATATGGGAATACATAACCTAAAGTCTTTATTTGTCTATGCTTTCTGTGAATAAAATGCAATAATCCATGGGCTAATTATCTATTCATTCTTTTTCTTTTTTTCCTCAATATACAAAACAATGAAGTGATCTCAGCTACAACTAAATTATATATTTTCTCTAATATTTTATCATACAATTCTGTATGGGGAAAGTCTATATCTTGTTTATCTTTGCCTCTCCAATGATTAGCACTGTGCTTTGCTCAAAGCATTGAAAATCCCTCAGACTATCCTTTGCAACATGGTGTAGTAGACAGGTAATTAAACCTGGATTCAGAAAGACCCGAGTTCAGATCCTGTCTCAGACACTTACTAATTCTTCGAGCCTGGTTAAATCATGCAATCTCTCTGTGCTTCAGTTTTCTCATTATAAAATGAGGGGCTTCATGACCTCTAAGTCATGAAGTACATTCATATAGCTTCTCCCTCATTCAAAGTCCTATCACTTTTTGAGATATTCTGACTAGGATTTAGGGTTACCTCCTTCCTTCCTGAGCATAGTCAAGTAATTGATGAGAATTGTAGCACCCAGATTCCCCCTAATCTACATCAAGAGAAAAAAGTGCCCACCTTGGTTCATCCCTTCCACTTCTTTTCTCCCACTGTCTAATGATGTCCAGAGTTGTGTTGGTTTTTTTTGTTTTTGTTTTTTTTTAACCATCTTGCCTGTGGACAATTTCCTCATCACTCATGGATGCTTCATCTGAATACACAGTTTTGTGCAGGGCTAATCAGGTGTTCCTGCAGATGTGGGTCTATGAAGACCAGAGGATAAACAAGGCTAGTTTTATATTTTGACTACAAGCTGGAGAATAGGCCAAATGGTGTTAGGGGATGATCTTTTTGAAAACCTGACAGTTGAGCATAATAAAATTAGGCTAAATGGGGACCACAGTCTGAAAACAAGGTCTGTTGGCACATAAAGCTGTGAAGGATGTTTTGACTAGCATGAAGCTACAGCTTATGCACTGGGCCCATGCCTGGGTAATTTATAAAATACAGAATCTGATAAAGAGCAGCAGGGGATGTGTGAGACTAATATGGGAAGAAAATGTAAATATTTCAGGACCATGGACATGGATTTTCACTGTTGCATTCCAAGTCCTATTGGATCATCACTATTTACGGGCTAGATGAAGGGAAGATTACATATTACTCAACCTGAGATCTTGAAGAGTAAATCACAACAATAACAAAACAATTTTTAAAACTAGACAAAGGAAATATGAGAATACACCTCCTCCATCTTCCTGCACAGAAGCACTGAGAAAAGTGTGCATGAAACATTTTTTTTGGTATGTACTGAGTTTGCTAATTTTCTTCTCTTTTTCTTTGAAAACAATTCTTTGTTATAAAGGATGGCTCTCTGGGAAGGGGAAGATGAAGGGATGCAAAAATAAATGTAGGTGATATAAAAACAATACACGCAAATAAAATTACTAAAATCATGTTTAAAAAAATACTTAGCAAATTACACCAGAAATGTTCAGGGATTCTCACCAAATTCATAATCCAAGGATTTTCACCAAATAAATAGAGCATATATCCATAACTCTAGAAATGGGAAGGACTTCAAAAGTCCCTTAATCAAACAGCCTCATTTTATAGATGAAGAAACTGAGACTAGGAGAGGCAAGTGACCTGGCCAAAGAAATTCAGGTAATAAATGGAAGATTGGCATTTTTAACCCATGCACTTTGTCTCCAAATCTAGCACTTGCTCTATAGTAAAAAAACAAAAACAAAAACCTGCCTTGATATAAGGAGAATGTATCCTCTGGGATATAGGTCAAATTTGGAGGACTATGGTAGGGCACTAAAACAACCTAGTACAAATTTCAAAAACATTAAAAGGATTTTTTTTTTATCTAAATGACCATTCTCTCTCTCTCTTTTTTTTTTTTTCAGAGAAAAGAAATTGTGAACCTCTCCTATTTTTTCCTTTCTATTGCTCATTTTTACTTCATTTCCTCCAGTCTCCTTGTTGTCTCTAAGGCAACATGCCTTTTCTTAGTCTGTCCTCTTGTACAATTGCTCCTTTTTTCCTAATTTTAACTTTAATCCCTAATTCAGGCCTGGGAAGAAATAGACTCATTACAGTTCTTCCATTTTGATTATAATTTTTTTTTTTATCACATTATATGGGATCCCTCTGGTGGTTACTTGGAGACACATCACTTTGAAAAGATTAGAGTCAAAGACTCATTGTCATCTGAGGGATAAAGGAACTCTGTCCTCCCTGACTTCAGCTTTTAAGTACCACTGTCTTCTTGTTTTGGCTCATTCTAGAGGGTCTAATGGTAGCTCCAGAGACTTGTACGCTGAAATACAATCGGTCCTCAAGAGAATAGAGCTTGGGCACAGTATTCTATGTCAGAAGTCATTGTCTTAGCTGTAACATTGGGTATGGATGTATTTATAGCATCATGATTGTCAGCAAACATTTATTAAGTACCTACTAAATGCCAGAATTAGGAATGAAAAAAAAAAAAAAAAAGAAAAACTGAGGCATTGCTACCATATAATGGGAGAGACAACATGGAAATGATAATGTACAGATAAAATGGAAAAAGATAAAACAGGAAAAAATTAGTGGGAATCCTATCTAAATTGGGGGAGGGTGAGTCTACTTTATTTTACATATGGTAGCATTACATTTCATTGGTCCAGAGATACTTACATGATATGGTTTAAAGAGAGTCAATATTAGAGTCAGGAAAGCCACAATTCACATCCTTTTTTATGACATAAAATACTGTGTGACCCTTGACAAAATTTTAAATCTCTCATTGACCTCAGACAACTAAGACAATCCATTCTAAAAAAGTTGTCAATTTGCATTAATGGAGGGATTTTTTTTTTTCTCACCAGAAATTCTCTACTGTACTCTAGTATAATCACAGGCCATCTTATTACAGAAATCATTTTGAAATTAAGAGGAAAACAGCCAAGAAAAATCAAAAATGGCTTTTGAGATTTTTCACCAAAAATTATAATTTCTCATCCTTAACATCTTAAAAGATACCTTACATAGTTCTTTTGAATTCTTTTTTTTTCTTTTTTTTCTTTTTTTTTTTTTTTTTCCCTGAGGCTGGGGTTAAGTGACTTGCCCAGGATCACACAGCTAGGAAGTGTTAAGTGTCTGAAACCAAATTTGAACTCGGGTCCTCCTGAATTCAGGGCTGGTGCTCTATCCACTGTACCACCTAGCTGCCCCTTCTTTTGAATTCTTAACCTAATTTTTTTTTTTCCATTAAGGGTCCCTTTGTCAGTATTTGATGAAATCTGTAGATCCTTTCCTCAAAAATACTTTTTAAATACATAAAACAAAGTGAATAGAGTTACAAAAGAAACAAATTGTATTGAAAAGAGAAGTCATCAAAATAGGTTTTTTAAGTTTCTGCCCCTTCAATCCAAGGTAAAAACAAATAAACAAAAAAAAACCCTTTATCTCTAAATAAGAGTCAAGGTATAGCTCCATTTGTTTTTGCTTTAATTGAACAGTGAATCCAACTTTAGAAATGGCCATTAGCCCTGTTAATTACAATGACAAAACTACCTTAGTAAATGCATGCATTTCCTTGGTTGACCACATCTTGAGTTTCCTATTACACATTGACATTGGTGTACCACCATGAAAGTTCCTTTATGTCCTTATATTCACAGATGTGTTAATTTATATCATATTCATCAAATTACCCAAATTAATTGCTCTCCAATGAATTTTACAACACCTCATTTCTACATTTTTTCCCTAAAGAACACTGAAAAGGTCAACAACACCATCAAATGCAACACACTTGAGTTTCCTTCCAAGTTTATAATTATAGCTAATTAGTAGTTTTAGTAATTAGTACATGTAAGCTTTCTCCTCTCTGAATTAATAAGACAGTTAGATTTTGAGCCAAGTAGACTTTTTTTTTTTTTTTTAAATAACATACTGGGTTCTAATTCTTAAATGGACTTTGCTTGGTTAATTTGTGACCCATATGTCAAAAGGCAATAATAAGGAATTAGGCAGAAATAATTTTCTCTACTTCCCCCCCCTTTTTTTTCCTTACTCCCCAGAATAACAAGTTAAATATGAAAGGGTCAGTCCTTTAATAACTGGCCATTCTGAACTAGAAAAACTAAATTGGCTCTATCCAATTTACTCTGACTCAACAAACTTGGAATAATCTTTCATATATTATGTCAGAGCATTGACATGTTAGCATAAAGCAGAGTGTGTTCTTTTCCTTTGATGTAAATCATAATTTTGCCTACAATATGCCTAGAATAAGAAAAATGGCTCATTTCAGTTCATTCAAACAAACAAACAAAAGCAATCAATTTATAAAAAGTCTTCAGCCAAGTCCATTTTTGACACTATGTAGACAAAGCAACTCACATGCTGGACTAACTTTGGTCTTGTTAAAAAAATCACTTGTGTGGCCCTCTTGCAGAGAGACAGAAATAAACAGTCAATGAATGCTTTTCATCAAGAAAGTCATCTGCAGCTTATTAAAAGATTAAAATACGCCCTTAAGTTTTTGTTTGAAATTTTAGGCATCCGGTTAGTAAGAAATGGACAACTGGCATACCCATATGTCAATTTATCATATAAGATAATCATTGAAACATTTTAATAACTCAGTGATTCAGGAAAAGACTGAATAATATCACCACATTTCCTCTTCATAAAGGGCAAAGCCTACTTTTTTAATACATTCAGGATGAGAATTATCAAGAAGACACATGAAACAGCCCTGAAACAGTGATAGGAATTGTTCTCATTTCACACACCTGGCACCATTGCAAAATCAACATCCATTTCAATTTAATTCCCATTCACTTGCCCCTTAAGGGGATGCACTTAATGGGAAAGTAGGTCTCCATCTCATTTAAGTGATTCCGATCATGAAGAAGAGGTGGTTTTCAACCCCAAGAGTCACGATTACAATAACCCGAGTCCATTCAGCTCTACAGAGCCCTTTGTCTCATCTGGTCTGGTGACTCTCCTGGATTCACTCAGCTAAGTCTCACTTACAAGGCCTCCAAAGGCCAGGCTGAACAGTGGGGAATTCAATTGTGCCTTTTTCTCTGTCCTATTATGGAGCCTCCACTCTAGCCAGCTAGAGCTTCAGCTTCAGGTTGACCTTGCCTTTCATGACAATGCAAAAAGGTAAATGATATACCACTTAGAGTGGCTAAAGGAAAACTAGGTTAAAAGAAATGAGCAATCCATTTTGTTTTCTTTCTCATTTTTTTCTTTTTGGTCTGATTTTTCTTGTGCAGCAAGATAATTGTATAAATATGTATACATATATTGGATTTAACATATATTTTAACATGTTTGACATATATTGGATTATTTTTTTATTTATAATTTTTTTCACAGTATATATGCATGAGTAATTTTTTTTTTTTATAATATTATCCCTTGTATTCTTTCATATATTGGATTATTTACCATCTAGGGGAGGGGATGGAGGGAAGGAGAGGGAAATTTGGAAGACAAGGTTTTGCAAGGGTGAATGTTGAAAAATTATCCATGCATATGTTTGGAAAATAAAAAGCTTTAATAATAATAATAATCATAATCATAATAATAATAATAATAATAATAAAGAAATAAGCAAACACCACATAGTTCCATCGATGATGAAACCAAAGTGACATTAATTAGGAATGTTCCCACTGTGGGCAAGGTCAACTCACTGCATTATATTTATCCAGGAGAAGTAGGGCAAATGGTTAAAGAATATGAAGTATATCCTGAATGAATCCTAAATAGTTTATTACTGTGGGTCAAGTTTCATCTCCCTGTGGAAATCTGACATTTACTAAAATGCCCATGCATTAATTATTCAGTCCATCCCTCTCATGAAAATCTACATTCTACAACTCAATGGGCCTTTTCCACTTATCTCCTGCTCATTCAACACTTATCTACAAGGACAACTCTATTGCTCCTCTAAGCATTAATTAAATAAAATCTAGAATCATGCTAAAAATGTATCCACCCTTCCATATTCTGCCAAAGACTGAAAAACACTATTTGATTTTATGCTGGGAGCCAATCACCCACAGCCATTTACATTCTTCCTTTTGTTCTTGTGAAGCATAAACCCGGTATCTATTCCCACTGTGAAGAACAACTCTGCTTAGTAATTAAATTACACTGCAGTCAAGTTACTTAACTTAAGTTCACCAGCAGGGAAAATTCCATGCCCCTGGGTTGAACAATAACTCCTAATCATACTTGCCGAGCCTGTATCTTTTTGGTGAGTTGTTATAATTTTCTGTTACTGGAATTCCATTAAAAATAGTAATGTCATTACTCCTGTTAATGCTTAAAACCAACAGCATAATCTTGCATTTTAATTAGTAATTATAATTAATCATTATTTCATTAATGAAATGTTTAGTTGGTAATTGTCTTTGAGCACCTTACTCCCTAGGCTTATCCTGAATTTCATAACATTTAATTCACTGCCTGGTTCTGATTAAGTGACATTGCCAACCTCACTCAAGTTTTTTAACACTTTCATGTGGGTCTCGGTTCTCCACCCTTTGCACAGGAGGCATATTTACACTCTCGAAATGTGTGGCTTCTGGTCTTGATAAGACTTGCTTTTAAGACTGACAGGCACATGCTTTCCTGCCAACTTAAGTAGCCATGTCAGAGTGCTCCCGGAAAGCATAGGACATGAAGAGAAAAATCATTCCGGCAATCCTTAGATTAAGAAGAAGTGGGCATCCACATCTGATGAATTCCTGAGGATTTGAGGGTATGATTAGGAGCAAGAAAGTGGATTTTAGAGTTCAGTCAATCCAAAGGTTGGTCTTTAGAGAATTAAGAACACACTGGCAAAAAATTAGCAGGAAAAAAAAAAAAAAAGAAATGCAAAGAGAGTCACTGTATTTTTCCCCAGGAGATTCTATGTGAATTTCTCAACATGGACTGTTTTTAGGTCATATGGGAGTTTGGGACATAAATACAAGAAAAACACAATTTTGCATGGGACCTGAGAAGACCCATTGTCCTTGGGCAAGAGATGCTTAGGTGTTAAGGAAGACTAGATTGCATTATTAATAGTGTTAATAGGTGTGGGTGGAGTGCTCACAAGTTCCCCGATTATCTGCTGCAGTTATCATTGTGTATTATTTTGAAATAATGAAAGGAGATTAGAATCTTGCTGCCTTTCTTCATCCCACGATCAAACTTATCATTCAAGTTAATTCCAAAGAGCCAAGGACCTCTATTTTACAATTGCCACTCATAAGGACTTAGTTACAATGAAGAATTTTCTCCTTCCCTCTTTTTCTAAGGAGGAACTCACCCTCTATAGGGAAAACTGAGAGCATCCATCCAATTTCTCTCTTCTTCTTTTATTCCAAACCTCAGAATCTCTGTATATATGACCATTCTATTCTTTTGCTTTCAACTCTAAGGAAAACATGGATTTTTCTCCTTGCTAAGGAACTTGTCATTTGTGTCCTTCCTATTCCTTCCCCATCTATCATTCAGAGATAGAAATGTCTCTGTCTCTGTTTCTCCATGTCTTTTTTTCCTGTCTCTGAGTATGCATCTCTCTCTCTCTCTCTCTCTCTCTCTCTCTCTCTCTCTCTCTCTCTCTCTCTCTCTCTCTCTCTCTCTCTCTCTCTCCTCTCTCTCTCTCCTCTCTCTCTCTCTCTCTCTCTCTCTCTCTCTCTCTCCTCTCTCCTCTCTCTCTCTCTCTCTCTCTCTCTCTCTTCTCTCTCTCTCTCTCTCTCTCTCTCTCTCCTCTCTCTCTCTCTCTTCAATTTCTGTTCTGTCTCTGCTTCTCTGTCTCTATCTCTCTGTCTCTGTCTGTCTGTCTCTCTTTCTGTATTTGTCTGTTTTTCTCTCTCTGTGTCTCTGTTTCTCTGTCTGTGTCTGTCTCTGTCTCTCTCTTTCTCCCCCTTCTATATCAAACATATCAGTTTTTAAATGTTCCTGTCCCTTAGCTGGCCTCCTAAATTATCTCCCTATATCTCTTTTGTTGTTGTTGTTGTTTTATGGAAAAAAAGACTAAAATTTTGTCTTTGTTCATTGCCTCTTTCTTATTTCTCCCTCATTTTTGGAGCCTTGCATTCTCACTGCTGACCCCATCATTCAATGGACAGTCTTTAAGATTACCCACAATTTCTTAAATAGCTAACTTCAATGGTCAACGTCATCTCTGATCATCATTCAAGTCACAAAAGCAGTTGTAAAAACTATTGATCAATCCTTTCATTCTAGATACTTTTTTCTATTTTGCTTCCTCCTTACTTATGGTCCTTTTCCTACCTATCTGACTACTCTTTATCCTTGGCTAGATTATTTTATGCTTCTTAGGGATGAGTTTCTCTGAAAAGCTCTTGGTCCTTTGGTTTTCTCTCCCTACATTTTCTCTCAGTGATTTCATATACTCCAATGAGTTCAATTATCATTTTTATGCAAATGTTTCCCAAATAAAAATATCTAATCTTAATTTCTTTCCTCATTTCAGCCTATAGAAAAAGTTGCCTGGAACAGTAATAATGGAACTTATCTCATTAGATATTGCCTTGGAAGGTCTCTTGAGATCATCTAATTCAGTTAGCTCATCTTTCCAATAAGGAAATAGGTTCAGAAAGAGGCTGGGGACAGGCCCAAAGTCATTATGTTATCATGTGTTCATTAGAAGAACAAGGTCTTCTGTGAGTATGCTCATCCTTAGAGGAAGGTATAAATCTGCTATCAAGGTTCTGATTTGCTGAAATGCCCAAAGAGATCTTAAAGGAGGGAAAGGGACCCACAGGTACAAAAATGTGTTTTGTAGTAGCAAGAAACTGGAAACTGAGTGGATGGATGCCCATCAGTTGGAGTATGGCTGAATAAGTTTTGGTATATGAATGTTATGGAATATTATTGTTCTTTAAGAAACGATTAGCAGAATGTGTGCTGAAGAGACTTATATGAACTGAAGCTGAGTGAAATGAGCAGAACCAGGAGATCACTGTACAATAGCAACAAGATTATAGGACAATCAATTCTAATGGACATGGCTCTTTCCAACAATGAGATGATTGAGGCCAGTTCCAATAGTCTTAAGATAAGAGAGCTACACCCACAGAGAGGTGGGAACTGACTCTAGATCACAATATAGCATTTTCACTCTTTTTGTTGTTTGCTTCCATATGGTTTTCTCATATTTTTTTTTCCTTTTTGATCTGAATTTTCTTGTGCAGCAAGATAATTGTATAAATATGTTTACATATATCAGATTTAACATATATTGGATTACCATCTAGGGCAGGGGGGGGGGGGAAGGGGAAAATTTGGAACACAAGGTTTTGCAAAGATCAATGTTGAAAAACCATCCATGCATATATTTTGAAAATAAAAAGCTTTCATTTAAAAAAAGAAAGAAAAAAAATGAAAGAACTAACAAGATAAAAAAAAGTGGAAAAGAGAGAGAGAGGAAGGGGAAGGAAAAGAAAGAGAGGTGGAGGAGAAAAAGCAAGAGAGGGAAGTAGAGAGACAGAGACAGAGAGAAGAGAGGGAGAGGTCACCATAAAAGGAAATAGTTCTTCTCTTAAAGATCACAGGCTCTGTGTTCTCACTACTACAAAGTTTTTGAAAAGCAGATTTCTTTTCCCATATCACTTTTCATTTTCTGGAATTTCTTGGGACACCAAGAAATTCTTCTTCAAGACACCAAATAGAAGCCCACTGCGAACCAGTTGGGGCAGAGGAAGTGGAAAGGCTATAGACCCTCCCACTGAGATCCTCCAAATGGAAAGAAATGAGCCTGATTTGAATTCTCTTCATAAGCCCCAGGCTTAGCCATCACAGCAAAACCATGGGCACATTGTTCTGAGGGACTGCCCTAAACAGATAAAGCTCCTAAGGAGGTTAGTCTAGGAGGTACTTGTAGTTTTTTGTTTGTTTATTTTCCCATCATGTCTTTCAAATTCAATAGCCCTAGGTCTACCCAATGCAAAAGGCAAAAATGCCTGCAACTTAGATGGCTGATCACCTATTTGGAAGAAGGGCTTTCCAGGAAAAATAAGCACACACAAAATCAAGTAAGATAACCAAGTTCTGAAGGATCTAGTTTCTTTAAAACAGAACTAACAACAGGAAAATCAGCAAATGCCCATGTGATTTGCGCTTAAAAGCAGACTGACCATAATGAGAACTAGACAGGGGACTGATAAACATATACATTCATCCCCCCTAATGTGCAGACATACTTTATCTGTTCAGTGGATTTTTCTTTTTCTTTCTCTTTTTTTTTCTTTTCCTCCCTCCTTCCCTCCTTCCCTCCCTCCCTCTCTCCTTCCCTCCTTCCCTTCCTTCCTTCCTTCCTTCCTTCCTTCCTTCCTTCCTTCCTTCCTTCCTTCCTTCCTTCCTTCCTTCCTTCCTTCCTTCCTTCCTTCCTTCCTTCCTTCTTTCCTTCCTTCCTTCCTTCCTTCCTTCCTTCCTTCCTTCCTTCCTTCCTTCCTTCCTTCCTTCCTCCCTCCCTCCCTCCCTCCCTCCCTCCTCCCTCCCTCCCTCCCCCCTCCCTCCCTCCCTCCCTCCCTCCCTCCCTCCCTCCCTCCTCCCTCCCTCCCTCCCTCCCTCCCTCCCTCCCTCCCTCCCTCCCTCCCTCCCTCCCTCCCTCCCTTCCTTCCTTCCTTCCTTCCCTTCTTTTTTTGTAAACCAAAACTGTCATTTCATTGTTAAAAGGGATTCACAGGAAGAAACTCACTTCATTAATGCAAATCAATACTTCTGCAATTCATGGTCATACACTCATGGAGTCCTAGGCTTTGTGCTGAAAGGTATTTCAGGGGCTGTCTAACCCAGTCCTCATTTTACAGATGAAGAAACAAAGGGAAAGGAAGAAAAGTGAAGACTTGTCCAGGATCACACAGTCACTATGCATTATAAGCAGACTTAAACACAATGATGAATACAATAATTAAACCCAATGAAGTCAGTTCTCTATTCACTATTCACTCTTTTCAGATATTCCCTGTGACCATTTTAAAAAGTGATTACAATATGACTTCTCCCCTTTGAACTTTCATAAGATTTCTTCCATTGCTCTAGGGTACTCAGAAGGCCAATGGGTATAATAAAAAATATTTATAAATTTTGAATCAGATCATAGTTTTAGAGATTTTCAAATTTATGTATATATATGTATGTATATATATATATATATATATATATATATATATATATTTTTTTTTTTTTTTTTTTTTTTTTTTTTTTTTTTACCCTCTCATTTTACAGATGAGAAATTCAAGTCACAGAAAATAAATAATTTGCCTAGATCATACAAGTAACAAGCAGCTAGGTTGGGATTTGAATTCAGCTCCAGATCTAGTATGTTTTCCACTGAAGAACTTGGAATGAAATCTTACTTCTAACGCTTATTACCTATATAATTTTAGGTAACTCTCTGGAATCAATTTCCTCTTCTAAAAACTGAGGGCTTTATTAGACAAACATCAAAGTCTCTTCTGGATCTAAATGTATAATCAGGTCTAGGCCTCTGTATCAATGAAATTAAGATCCTTTTCTGAAACTTATAAAGTGTTACCTAGAGCAAAACTTTTTAAACTATGGATTATTGTAGTGACAAGAAACTGGAAACTGAGTGGATGCCCATCAGATGGGGAATGGCTGAATAAGTTGTGGTATATGAATGTTAGGGAATATTATTGTTGACCAACAGGATGATCTCAGAGAGGCCTAGATCAACTTATATGAACTGACACTTAGTGAAGTGAGCAGAACGAGGGGATCATTATATACGCAACAAAAAGATTATATCATGATCAACTCTGATAAACATGGCTCTTCTTAACAATGAGATGATTCAGGCCAGTTCCAATAGACTTGTGATGGAGAGAGCCATCTACACCCAGAGAAAGGACGGTGAGAACTGAGTACAGATGACAATATAGTGTTTCTACTTTTTTGTTGTTTGTTTGCTTTTTGTTTTCTTTCTCATTTTTCCCCTTTTTGATCTGATTTTTCTTGTGCAGCAAGATTAATTGTATAAATATTGAATTTATATATATATATATTTTACCAAGTTTAACATGTATTGGATTACTTGACATTTAGGGGAGGGATTGGGGTAAAGGGGGAGAAAAACTGGAACACAAGGTTTTACAAGGGCCACTGTTGAAAAATTATCCTTGCACATGTTTTAAAAATAAAAAGCTTCAATAAAAGAATAAATAAAATAGAAAAAAAAAAGTATTGAAAGACAAAAAAAAAAAAAACCCTCAAACTGTGGATTATTATGACCTCATATGGTATCTAGTAGCACAATGTATGTGTGTGTGTATGTGTAGGAGAGTCACAGAATTATATTTTATTATCAGTAAATATTTGATTTGTTTACCTGTTTTATAAATCTATATACCCAAGGTTGTGAAGAATTTCTCAGGCAAAAAGGGATGACAAATGCAAGAAATTTCAAAAACCCTGGCCTAAAGTACTGACAAGTCAACAATTTGTTGAATCACCTATGGTGTTTGTCAGCCTTGGGGCTTGAACCATCTTATTGGTTTTGGGACCAGCTCTCCAGCTACTACATCCAAGCTGCCTTTCAGGAAACCAAACAAATGAACATATCTAATCTAATTTTAAAAACAGTGGTAAAAATGATTTGAGCAATATCTGACTTCTTTTGGTCCTCCAACAAAAGCAACATTTCTCTACCAAAATTCCCTGACACTAAATGCTTGAGGACATTTGGGGGGATCTCTCACTTCTCTGTCTCACTTCTACCACTGGGAGCTTCTTTCTCGAATGCCATCTGGGGTGTTTTCACCAACTAGCAAGAGAAACACATGATTTACCCAGATTCTAAGAATGAACAGTCTTGACATGAGTTCATCCTCAGCCACTGATGATCCTGCTCCAGATGGGCTCCCATAGGCTGGTCTGGAGCAGGGATTCGCAGTGACTCTTGTTTAACACTTCCTCATTTTACCCACAGTTCTCTCCAACTCCTATGAGGTGGTGAGAGTAGCTTGTTCCTGTCTCAGCTCTTTTGTTCTGTGTAGAGACACACTGTCTGCCTACAGGTTCTTAGCAGATGGCCCTGGTTCTTTCCCACCATTCTCACCTGGCAACATCACAGTCAGAGACTAAGACCAGAGCTTTCATCTCCAGCTCTGACACAGTGACAAAGGATCCTGCGCTGATTTTTTTTCTTTTGAATGAAAGTTTGGTTAAGTTTTGTTTGGTTTCCTATAATCACACCAAGGAGGTCATCATACTCCACTCTTTACAGCTCAGTTTCTTCTTTGGGAAAATGAGGAAACTGAACTACTCATGATCTTTCACTACAGATTCTCTGATTCAAAACTGGGGTGGATTCTATAATCTGATACTGATGCTCCCCTATCACCTCTCAGCGCCTCCCATTGGTCCTAATTCCCTCCTCAATTGACCTTTTAGGAGCATCTTAAGGGACAATATGGGTGGAATTATCCAGATTACCCGAAGATGCTTCTCTTAACACAGGAAAAGGAAGGTGAGCTTATTGATCAGCCAAGCACTAAAGCAGTGCTTTTGTTCCAGGAATTATTCTATTTATTGTTCTAGGAATAAAATCTTACTGTCTTCTATCCCTTGAGGATGAGGCAATTAGAATCAACCTCCTCACTCCCATCTCCCATACCCCCCAAAATATCTAGGAGTAATAGCAACTAGGGAAACAGGAAAGTAAATGATTTTATTTTAATTTTTAATTGAGAGGCCATCCAAAGCTTTGCGAATGTCAAAGGCACACATTAATCCCTTCCATAAACACTTATTAAATGCCTACTATTTCACCCCATGCCAACTTTGAATTTGGCTCAGGGGGTGATACAAAGATAAATAAGGCACGTTCCCTGTCCTCATGGAACTTATAGGAGCTGGGAAAAATGGCTGTTCTCCACTTGACCCTTCCCTCGGTAAGAAAGTTTCCGAGAGATCACGTACAAGCAGATGGATCAATGGCTTCACATACAATCTGTACTCTCTATAGACCACAGAGGATTCGCAGAGCTGAGGTTTAGCAGATGGTGTTTTTGCATTAATTTTCTAAATTACCAACTATAAGATACTCTGTTTTCTGAAAACTAGTTGCCTTAAGGCTTGAATATTTTAATTTAATTTAAATGTTTTCATGTGTTGTTAGTATACCTATTTTTCAGGTTCTCAATCCCAGAGGTGCTGTGCTTTGGGATCTTGGGAAGTCTAGTAGCAAAAGACCTAATGTGGAGGACAGCCAGCCTCGTTTACTGCCCTCCACTTCCATCCAGCTGAGGACACTGAGCTTGATATTTCTTAAAGGGAAATTCTTAGCCATATTTCCCATGCTGCTGTTGCTGCGTGATTTTCTTTTACTTTTCAAAATAATAGAGTAGATACAAAAGTTGCCAGTGGGCTAATAAATCACCCCTCAGTCTTTGGAGAACTGAACATTTGTTATCTACCCATTCATATTGGCTTTCCAAGCCAACTCTTGGACATAATGGAACTATTTTCTCCCTACAATATTTCTCTCTGCATTTCAGTTTTCTTCCTATCATTGGGAGAAAGGGAAAGAGGAAGGAAAGAAGGGAAAGAAAAGAAGGGATGGAGAGTGAATGGAGGGAAGGAAGAAAGGAAGGAGGGAAATAAGGAAAGGGAAAAAGAAGAAAATGGAAAAGACAGGTAGGGAGAAGGAGGAAGAATGAGAAAAGAAAGATAATAGAAAGAAGAACAAAAGATGAGAAGGCAGAAACCAGCCAGCATTTATAAAATATTTGCCTGGCAAAGTGATAAACTCTGGGGATATAAAAATCATAGGGAAAAAAATAAATAAATAACTATTCTAGTGAAGAAGACTCGTGTGTGTTTGTGTGTGTGTGAGAGAGAGTGTGTGTGTGTTTGTATGTAGAAAGAGAGGAGGGAGGGAAGGAAGAAGAGAGGGAAGAAAAAAGAAAGAGAGATAGAGAAAGAATGAGAGGGGAGGAGGGGGAAGGGAGAGAGAAGTAGTAGTAGCAGTAGCAGTACTAGTAGTAGTAGTAGTAGTAGTAGTAGTAGTAGTAGTAGTAGTAGTAGTAGTAGTAGTAGTAGTAGTAGTAGTAGTAGCAGTAGCAGTACTAGTAGTAGTAGCAGTACTAGTAGTAGTAGTAGTAGTAGTAGGGAAAGGGAGCTCTAAGAAAAATTTCCTAAGATGGTACTGGCAATAAGTGCCAGTGTAAAGGCACAGAAATGAGAGATGGGATATGATGTATTAGGAGCAGCTTTAAACCAGTAAGGCTGGACTCTATTGGACTACATGGAATAGATTACTGTGTAATTAAACTGGAAAAGTACAAAGAGAACAGGAAGTGAAGAACTTTCAACAACCGGACAGAAAAGTTTCTATCTGATAATAGCAGATAGCCAATATACAGTACCAACTATGTATTAGGGATTTTGCTAAGAGCTTTACAGGTATTGTCTTATTTGATCCCAAACTAGGAAGGCAGTTACTATTATTATTCTATTTTACAGATGAGGAAATTGAGATAAGCAGAGGGAGAATGACTGGCCCAGAATCACACAAGCTAGAAAGGATCCGAGATCAGATTTGAATTCACATCTCATTGACTCTAGGCCCAGGGCCCACTGCACCACTTAGTTATCTGATCCTGATCTGAAGAAACAGGAAGTTATTAGAATCTGTTGAGTCATAAGAGAGAGGATGGAGATAGGAGAGTGTGGTGATCAGGCTTGTGCTTTGGGTAAATCACTAATGCAGCAGTGAGGATGAAGGGTCTGGCTGGACAGTGACTTGGGGCAGGCTATTAATGGAGGTGACTGCAATAATCTAGTGACTAAAAGTCAGTAGTGAAGGCCTAAACTAGTGTGGGACTCCTATGAGTGAGGTGTTAATTGAGATATGTTATGAAAGCAGAAATGACAAGATTTGGCAAATGTGGGGTGAGGAAGACTTTGAAACTGAGTTGGAAGTATATTGATGTGATCACCAGTACTGAGGAAGCTGAGGAGGGAGATGGGTAAGGGAGAGAAAAGGAAGGAAAGAAGATCCAAGAATGAGGGTTTTTGTTTGGTTTTTTTGCTGAGGTAATTGGGGTTAAGTAACTTGCCCAGAGTCACAAGAATACAAGCAAACACACAATACAAGGGTGGATGATCCACTGGGAAAATAACTTTCTATATTATGGATTCTTTTGACACCAAACTTGGTTAAATTATTGGAGAGTCCTGGGGTGGGGCCCTCTGCCACACAGCCCCAATCCTGGTCCTTATAAAATCATATTTTTATTTAAACTTATTACTATTATTTTAATGAGGAAGGATGCCCTGTATTAAGAGCTTTATAAGAATTCTTTAAAAAGCCTTTGATCCACACCAAAGAGATAGAAAGAAAACTTCAAAGAAGAATGAAAAGCTCCTGTACTTTGCACCTGATTTCAGTACATGGAAGATTCATTATTTATCAACCTCACCTCCCCCTGGCACCATTTGGGGGCCTCCAAAGACATTCAATTCCAACTCTCAGTCTGATTTTAGAAAGTAAATACACTGTGACTACCCATTTATAAGTGGGGTTAATTCACTGGAGCTCAAAGATGTGGAAGGAATTTTTTACTATAAGGTTTATAACTAAATACAATCTTGACACACAATCATGAAATGAAGGAGAATACATTTCATTTCCATGGAGATCTCTCTCTCTCTCTCTTTCTCTCTCTTTCTCTCTCTCTTTCCTCTCTTTCTCTCTCTCTCTCTCTCTCTCTCTCTCTCTCTCTCTCTCTCTCTCTCTCTCTCTCTCTGTCTCTCTCTCTCTCTCTCTCTCTGTCTCTGTCTCTGTCTCTCTCTCTCTCTGTCTCTGTCTCTCCCTCTCTCTCTCTCTCTCTCTCTCTCTCTCTCTCTCTCTCTCTCTCTCTCTCTCTCTCTCTCTCTCTCTGTCTGTCTGTCTCTCTCTCCCCCCCCCTCTCCTCCTGTTTTTCTTCACTCTCCCTCTACTCCCCTCTCTCTCTGCCCCTTCTTATCTTTCTCTCTTTTCATTTTTCTCTCCTCTCTCTTGCTCTTTCTCTCTACCCTGTGTCTCTCTGTGTTTCTGTATCTCTCATCTACAAGTTGCCTAAATGGCAACAGAGGATATAGACCCCAAAGTCTCTTGAAAGAAGTTTCCTCGAATTGTTCCCCTGAGAATATTATTGACTTAATCCAGTAGTTTTTTATAAAGGACCTTTTGCTTTGCCTTAGGTCACGCACTCAAGAAGGTGAAACTTTCCCTAAAACACTTGAGTAATTTTCCTAGGTTCCAAACACTAACTACTGAAATGCCAGAGAAACTAAGCAAGATAGAGATTAGAGATTATTTAATAATTTATTAAATGGAGAGATATACGGGGACCAATGGATCCATGTTTGGTCCCCGGAGTGAATGAGACTCCAAGTCTCCAAGAATCCAGCAAACAATCAGAGTTTTCAATGACATATATACATGTGTCTCAGATGCAGAGGGGACTGAGGCAGAGGTGGAGTCAGGGTACTGAGAGTGGGAATGGGATTCTGACTGAGTGAGGTGAGCCACTGGAGATGGGGATGACATAATCAGAGGGAGGCGTCCCAGACATGGGAAGAGGCATCTTGATAAGATGGTATCTGATACTCTAATAGCTTGGAATGGGGAGGACATTCTGATGTTCTATCAAGTATTCTGATAAAGAGGGAGGGGAGGTTTTGCAGAACTGAGAAGCAAGGAAACCTAGGAAGGACTGAGTCAGGATGATTATGGAAACTGAGTTAGGACAATAAAAGAGAACTGTGGCATAATACTACATGTTTCTAGGGCTTCCAGTCCAGTTGCTGCTTCTTTTCAGAACAGTACAGACCACCCAGCATGTCAGACTACTGCAGAATGGCAAAGTGGGGAGAGGTTTCTGAGACTCTTGGGGCTTGACCAAGATCTCCCCGTTTCTAAGCAGACACCACTCAGCCTTTGCTTGAATGTGTCACCAGAAGAAACATCTTCTTCCTCAGGAAGTAGTTTTCATTTGTGGATAGCTCAGAACACCTTTTTTTTTTTTTTAAAGTGTTGAGTTTATAGCTATCAATCTATCACTACTTCTTTCCCCACTGTCCACTCTCCCCTATCCCTGTCCCTTGTTCCTATTTCTGCCCTCTGAAGGTCAAGCAAAAGTCTAATCACTTCTCCACTATCAATCTTTCACTTTCTTGAAGATGGGGGCCATGTGATTCCTTCTCCCCCCACATCCACATGCTAATCTATCTTGTTCCCCAATTTTATCTGGTAGGATTTGGTCCCTAAGACTTTCATCTTCCTCATTGCCCTCCTTTAGCTGATCTCTCATTCACCTTTCTATCTAGCCTGTGTCTCCCAGAAGTGAACAAGGGATGGTGTGACCAGCCCAAGAGCAAAGCATTGTCTACTTAAGTAAGTTCACAAGGCCATTCCAGGCAAACCAAGACCACCTTTGGAGTTCTAATTTCATACTGTTGAGGTAGACTGAGCAGCCAAGTAACCCCCACTTCAATTCTTCTCACACAAACTGTCCCCTAGCCATTCCTCCTCTATCTTCTACTTAGGAATCAGAGCTTTGGAACCCAAGTTTGAGATGCTACATTTGCTCATATTTTTTTTTTCATCTTGTTAGATTTGGCCTGTTCTCCTGGCTTACTTATTTTTGGATCTTGACCCTGTCATCCAATGTGTTCACTATCCCTCCCAACTTTGTGTCATCTGCAGATTTGATAAGCAGACCATCTGTGCCGTTATCCAAATCACTGATGATAATTTTGAACAACACAAGGCCAACAGCAGATTCTTGGGGCCTTGTGTTAACTACCTCCTTCTGTGCTGACATCAAAACAATCTCAATTAAACTTTTGGCCTGGTCATTAAAACTGCTTTAAAATCTATTAATTCGTGCCCTGATCCTGCTCCCCTCTCTCTTGACCACAAGGATAGAACAAGAGATTTCAACAAATACTGGTTGAAATCTAGGTAAGATCCATCTGTCATATGAGCTTGAACTATCATTCTAGTTACCCTATCAAAAGAACAGCAGCAGCAACCACAAAAAAAGGAAGTCTGTCAGGGTCAGAGGGAACCATAATTGAATTTTTCTGATCACTGTTTCCTTTTCTAATTATTCACTGGACATCCCTTTGAGAACGCATTCTGAAACGTTGTCAAGAATGAAAGTCAACACTTAATACTTCCTGGCTGTATGACCCTGGACAAGTTACTTAACCCTAATTGCCTCAGGGGAAAAAAAAAAAAAAAAAAAAAAAAAGAATGAAAGTCAAGCTCACTAGGCTATCATCCGCACAGTTTTCAGAAAATTGAAGAATATTGTCTTTCTCAGGTTCTGCAGTAGTTCACCCATCCCCAGTGAGCCCTATGAGATCTCAGCAATTACACTTCACAATTCTTTCAATGCCATAGGATTGCACTAATGAAAACCTGGTCATTTGCATTCATTCCCAACTGTTAGCTATACTTTATCTTGCAGACCAGGGATTTCAGCTCCTTATTCACTACTTTTGTTCTGCACTTTCCATTACAAATATAATTGCCGTTGGCAGAGAAAATGGAAATAAAATAAAAGCTGTCTCTCCACTGTATTATTATTGTCCCTTCGAGGAATAGTGTGTTGCTATTATTGTTTAGTCATTTTCAGGCCAAATCTTTGTGACCACATCTAAGATTTTCTTGGCAAAAAATCTTGAAGTGGTTTTCCATTTCCTTTTCTAGCTCATTTTACAGATGATTAAACTGAGGTAAAGAGGGTTGAGGGACTTGCCCAGGGTCATACATCTAGTAAGAGTCTGAAGCTAGATTGAACTGACTCCAGGGCTAGCACAACCCACTATACTATCTCCAATACTTCCTAACTGTGTGATAAGAAGCAAATCATTTAAATTTTATGAGCCAATTTTCATTAGATATTATATTATTATATAATAGAGCCTCACCGTTACATGAACAGTCCTCTTCTTGGGTTTTGGGATATATATAGAAATGCCTGGTTTATTTGGTGTTTATTTATTTATTATTTACTTATTTTATTATATTCTTTATTATATTCTATATTATTTTATTTTTATTTTATTCATAAAAAATAAAATGAAAAAAAAAAGTATCTGGAGACTAATACCTGGCCAAGGTAAACTCTTTGTTAACCTTAATATAATCTAAGAATTATTAACTCACATATATATAATACTTTAAAGTTTTTAAAAGGCTTTCCTCATAAAGACCTTGTGAAGCAAGTGATACAAGATCAATAATATTCACTTTACAGATGGAGGAAATGAATATCTACAGTTATAGGATGTCTTATCCAAAGTGCCACCACTAAAGAATATCAGAGATTAAGACTGAAAGCCATGTCTTCTAATTTAAGGATTCTCTCTATAGCAATCTGCTTTATAAAACCTGGAAGACACTAGTGAGCATAGGGATAAATGGGATATTCCTTAAAATGATATTAATACCTACGTAAAACCACTAGAAAGCATTATATGTAATGGGGATAAGCTAGAAGCCTTCCCAATAAGATCAGGGGTGAAGTAAGGAAGCACATTATCACCACTATTATTCAATATACTATTATAAATGTTAGCTATAGCAATGAGTAGAAAAAGAAATTGAAGGAATTAGAATAGGTAATGAGCAAACAAAACTATCACCATTTGTAGATAATATTAAAGTATACACAGAGAACTTTAAAGTATCAACTAAAAAATTACTTGAAATTATTAATAACTTTGGCAAGGTTTCAGGATATAAGATAAACCCACATAAATCATTGGCATTTTTTACATGACCAAGTTTAACAGCAAGTTAATAAATAATTTTAAAGAATATTAAATACTTAGGATTCTATCTCCCAAGACAAATCCAGGAACTATATGGATATAATTACAAAATACTTTTTCACAAATAAAGCCAGATATAAACAATTGGAAAATATATCAACTGCTTATGGGTAGCCCAGGACAATAAAAAAAGACAATACTGCCTACATTAATTTACTTATTCAGTGCCACATCAATTAGACTACCAAAAACTTAACATAGAAAAAAAATGATAATAAAATTCATCTGGATAAATAACAGTTCAAGGATATCAAGTGAATTAATGAAAAAAATTGCCCAAAAAGATAGTCTAAGGATTATATTATTGCAATATTATACAGAAATTTATTTTATTGTAAATTTTAAATTATAAAGCAATTATAAATTATAAAGCAATAATCATCAAGACTATCTGGTATTGGCTAAGAAATAGTTATGAAGTAGTGGAATAGACTTAATACATAAGACATAGTAGTCAATAATATAGTAACCTAGTGTTTGATAAACCCAAAGATCCTAGTTTTGGGGATAAGAATATACTATATGAAAGAAATTGCTGGGAAAACCGGAAAACAAAAGGACACAAAGAATGTATAGATCAACATCTTACACTGTATACCTGATAATTTCAAAGTGGATGCATGATTTAGACATAAAGGGTGACACCATAAGTAAATTAGAAGAGCAAGGAATAGTCTAACTATGAGATCTCTGATTAGGGGAAAAATTCATGACCAAGCAAGAGATAGAGAGCATTATGAAATGCAAAATAGAGCATTTTGATCATATTAAATTCAAAAGCTTTTATACAAACAAAACCAATGCAATCAATATTAGAAGGAAAGCAGAAAGCTGGGAAACAATCTTTATACCACGCATCTCTGATAAAGGTCTCATTTCTCAAATATATAGAGAACTGAGTCGAATTTTTAAGAATACAAGCCATTCTCCAACTGATAAATGGTCAAAGGATACGAACAGGCAATATTCAGATGGAGTCAGAAATGACTGAACAACAAAAAGAATTAGACTCCTAAGCTTCTTCTCTGCGTGTTAGGCATTTTGTATGACTTTATTAAAAAAAAGCATCCTAGAACTTTACATTAATTTTCTGAATTTGCTGTCTTTTTTTACAAGAATATCCAACAAATCATAACTTATTCATAACTTAGAATTGGAAGGGACATAACAATTTTATATATATATAACTATAGGATGCTACTAGGGAATATATATTTGCATATGGGTGTTATATTGCATCACGTCATCTTATATTGTAGCATATCTTATGTTATAATATATTATATTATAGATTATATTATGTAGTTGTTATATTATTGTATTATATTATACTATATTGCATTATTATATTTTTATTATAAATATATGGAGAAGAGAAGAGATGTTCAGAAGAATCAATACAAAATATATACTATGTATATAAAGTATACATGATATATATATATAAAATATAATATATAAAGTAACTGTGAGAGTGGTGGGTGAAGATATTATTAATAATAAGGTAATCAGGAAAGGATTGATGACTTATTTGAATCCTTTCATATGTGATGAGTATCTCCTTGGACATGGAAGTTTTTGCCCTTTGGAGAACTGTCAGATTATTCAAGCTGTATCTGACTACCTGGCCTAGGCCCAATGGCCTGTATTATGGTAGGGAATCTCAAACCACCTCCAGAAGAAGGCACTTCAGAGGCTCAGGGCATCACCCACAGTGAAGGCTCTAGAGTTGAGAGGAAGAGAAGGACGAGGAGGAAGAGGAGGAGGAGGAGGAGGAGGAGGAGGAGGAGGAGGAGGAGGAGGAGGAGGAGGAGGAGGAGGAGGTGGCGGCAGTGGTGGCCTGGAAAGGCAGTGATTATAGTCAACATGCTTTTTTTCCTGGGGATAAATCTGTAAAATGACATCTCATTGCCTTTGTATAGACCATTTTCCATTTCTGGGATGCTCTCCCTCTACCCATCTATTTCTCAGAATCCCTATTTCTTACCTTGAAAAATTTGAAAATTGATTTTAATTCTATTTTGCAAAGACTTAATTAGGTTTCATATTCCCTTTCAGGGTTCCTTTCCTTGGCAAACTTCACCCAACACCCACATCCCAGAGAAACTAGCCTAAAGGTCGAACTTCTATCTGGTAATTACCTCCACCCTGGAGCCCCACCCACCACCCACTTTCCAGAGAAACTTGATTAACCTAAAAGGTCAAATCTCATCAATTTAAACTATTGTAGCAACTCCCATTGCCTGAGAACCTTTGCTTTGTAATTTGAATCACATGTCTTGGCTCTAGTTAGAATGTGAGGTCCAAATGATGTAATCTGAATTCTGATTACAGCACTGGTAGCCAATCAGAAAACCTTCATATTGCCTGAAATTTTGCTCTGTCATCTTGCTAATGGTTATAAAAGATGCTGTGGACTCTCACACAGGGTCTTTGGTTACTGAGGAGCATGGACCCAATTTTGCTAGCTTAATAAATTGATCATGCTCAGAGCTTTGTGCCTCAGTTTACCTTGATTTTCAAACCTAATAACCTAAATAAGGGCCTTTTTGAATCTACCAGCTGATAGTTTCCCCTTCTCCCAATTTTTAAATTTATATATATAGAAATATAGATACATCTATATCTATAATATCTATAACATCTATCTATCTATCTATCTATCTATCTATCTATCTATATCTCCCAATAGAATGCAAACTCCTACAGGGTAAAGTAGGACATTTAATTTTTGTCTTGATGACCTTAGGGCCTAGCACAGTTCCTGGCTCACAGGAGGTAATTAATAATCTTTGATTATTAATTGAGCTGCAAAGTCCCTTCCAATCCTAATGGGCTATCTCCCACTTGATTTCTAATGTTTCTTGTGGGTCTAACAGTTTAAAAAAGCAGTCGATGACTGTGAGGTCATTGGACACTGAGATCCTTCAGCATGAGAAGGTGATGTTCTTGACACAAATATTTCCTGGTTCTTCCACCTCAAACAATCAGTGTGTTATCTTGCCACATTATACTAATATGTAGTCCCTTGTGTTTTAGGAATTAGAGGGCATTGGTCTAGGATTGGGGTTATCTAAGGTCCTTAGGAGGCCAGGGAAAAATAAAAAAGCTCTCTGTAGACTATTCATCTCTGTGTGTGAGACTTCCACAAAATGTGACCAGGATGCCTATCTCCATTAATAAGGCAGCTGCAGCTTTGTGTTTTGATACAGTTCCTCTGTACACTCCCACTGTGATGTGGCTATTCTTTTCCCACTGAGCAGATGGCCCTGAAGCTCACTTTGCTATCACTTTTGCAGAGTTCTCTTGGCAGTCCAATTGTTTCCATACTCTCTTGTGCAAATTCAGCCCAAATGAATAAAGAATTTTTCTTTGATTGCCATCAGCCCATCACAAAAAGTGGTTTGAGTGTTGGACTGTCAGGATCAGATTGCAACTCTCCTTCTAATGCAAACAGTACATGTATGCCTTTATATATCTGTAGAAATACACAGAAATATATAACTTTTATTTACCTCTACATATATATATATATATATATATATATATATATATATATATATATGTATATATATAGAATGTGCATGTGATATAGACACTTTTGGGTTAGAGAGAAAGCTCAGGAGCCAGGAGAGATGTCTGAAAGAATCTGAAAAGTCATGGGTTCCCATTAGGTTTGTCCTAATTGACCTTAAAGAATCTAGAATGGGTAGAAATCAAAAAGTTGTAAAGAGATAGATTTAGGCTTGATATGATGAGGGGGAAAAATCTAACAATGAAAGCTGTACAAAAGTGAAATGACCTGCCTAAGAAGGTGAAGGTCTCCCTCCTTAGAGTTCTTCAGGCAGAGCCTGGACAATGGCTGACTCTGTACACTATAGCAGGAAATGCTCAAAAGGCCAATGACATCATTTCCTCTCAAAAATCTTTGATCTGGGCCAATAGTCTCATTACACAGAAGAGGAAACTGAGGTCTGAGAAGCACGCATAGTAAGTAGCCAACCTGTGATTCCAGCTCATGTCTGCTGAGTTCAGCGTGGTATGATTTCCTTAAAATCAGGCTGTCATGGAAACAATCACCAATACTAAAAGCAGAGCCCCAAAGCTGGTAGATAGCTAGAAATTAAGGCCCTCACTTTATATTTATGGAAATGGAGGCACTCTTACTCTAGGGGATTTATCCAAAGTCACATAGGAAGTAAACTTCAGAGGTAAAATTCAAACCCAGAAACAATATTCTCTCCACTGCTACAATTAAGGGACTTCTTTTATAATATGTTGGAGGAAGGCACTAACAGAATCCATCTCTCCCTAACAAAATTAATGGTTAGAACTTTATGTTTAATAGAGGATGGGGAGCAGGGACGTTACTTAAGGGAAACTTCTTTCAAACAAACTGATAAGTTGAGAACACTTTGGGCAAATTTATAATTTCCTTTTTTCTATATTTCTCTCCTTTGTTGTCCCCAAATGATCACATTTACTCTTTTCAAAAATATTTTATTTAATATTGTTATTTTCCCTAGTTACATATAAAACATTTCTTTCTTTTTCTTTCTTTCTTTCTGCTGAGGCAATTGGGGTTAAGTAACTTGCCCAGGGTCATATAGCCAGGAAGTATTAAATATCTGAGGCTAAATTTGAACTCAGGTCCTCTTGACTTCAGGGCCCATTACACTAACTAGTTCCCCTACAATTCTTTTTAAAACCTGAGTTCCTCATTCCCTTTCTCCCTAAGAAGGCACATCTGAAATTATGCAAGACATTTTTTTTAGTCATATTGTGAAAAAAACACAGATTTCGCCCCCCCAAAAAGTAAAAATAAAGTTTAAGAAGTATGCTTCAATCTGTATTTACACACAATCAGTTCTTTTTTTTCTGGGTGTGGATAGCATTTTTTTTTTTTTTTTATCATAAGTCCTTCAAAGTAGTCATGGATCATTGTATTGTTGAGAACAGCAGTCATTCCCAGTTCTCCATCCCATAAGTTTGCTATTACTATGTACAAGTTCATGGAGAATTTTATAGGTTTTTCTGTCACATTTACTTTTAAATATTAATATACCCCAAGCTAGGAGGGGCCCTAAAGTACATAAGGTCCAAACTCCTCATTTTAGGGGAAAAAAAAAAAAAGGAAACTCATGTTTAGAAGTTTTAAGTGTCAAAGATCACACAAGTCAATGGCAGAGCTAAGGTTTGAATGCAAGCCTCTTGATCTATTCTTCCTTCCATCATATCACACTGTCTCCAGTGACTTTTTTAGGTCTTTTAGTGTTGTTGTTCTGGCTACTTTCCTCAAGAATTCTGCAGCACTGGGGTTAGTCAAAGAAGGTTTCAAAGAAGTTTTGAAATTCTCAGGCCCTGGATCTTTTTCTTGGTGTTGTTTGTTGATTTTTCTTTGTAAAATGAGGCAAAGATTTTGTTTATGTTCTTGAGTCTATTTGAAGTTCCCTTCCTTTCCCTTCAGGGTCATTTTCCTTTCCCAACTTGCACATTTGATATTATTGATTGCAGCAGGTTTGATTCTTTTTTTCAATAGCATACTGGCAACTTTCTTGCTTTTATCTATTCTGAGTTCATAACTCTTCTTGGGATGGGTTTTCAGCGAGCACCTCCTCAACTTGTTTGATGTTTAATTTCAAATCTTGTTATATTTCCCCCAGAATCTCTTCTTTATGGATGCTTCTTTTAACATACCAACTTCTTATGGGACTCGTTGTGTGTTGATTTTTTTTTTTTTAATTATCAGTGATTTCAATTGGGGAAAGTAGTTTGAATTTTCCCTTAATTGAGAGTAGAAATAAATTCATTTTCAGTTCTTTGATGTAGTTTATTAAACTTTAAAGAATTAGAGTTGTTGTTCCTGAGGTTTCTTCCAAGACTACCCTCTTTTACTCTCCCAGATGAAAAATTAGTACACTTTTAGAGTTTGAGGAGACCTCTTTGTCCTCTTCTCTCCCAAGAAGCTCTACTACAATAAACCTGGCAATTTGACATTTTTTCTTGAAGAGTTCCAATGAAGAGCCCACTCTACTTTTGGATGTTAACATTTATGAAAAAAAAAAAACCTACAAAATTATTAATAAATTATAGTTATTTTTAAATTTCCCTTTATAGCAACCTTAAATTTATTTCTTCAAACTTCCATCCACTGTTTATAGCTCTGCCTCATGAGGCCAGAAAAAAAGTATCATACTTCTTAAAAATGAGTCTTTCAAATAAGCTTTCATGTTTTCCAAGACTTCTCCCTGTTAAACATTTCCATTTTCTTTACTCAGACCTCATATGTGCTTTGACCATTCTTATTACCTAGATCAATGTCCATCATGAAATGGGATAACACAGAACTGAATGCAAGATTTCAGATGTTGTTTGCCCCATTATAGCAAGCCCATTACTTCCTGAGTCCTAAGAATCTACTTCCCTTTCTTACGGTGATCCAAGATCATACTAGGTTTTTTTAGCTGCCATATCACCTTCTTAACTCATATTCAACAAGTCCCCTAAATCCCCTAAATCTGTTTTTCAGACAAACTTTGAAACTCCACTTCCTAAGCCTGAGCGTAAGACTTTATGTGTAAGCCTATTAAATTCCATCATATAGGATTCAGCCCAATCTTCCAGCCTTTCAAAATCTTCGTGGATCCCCAATATCTTTATTTCAGCAAAGGGCCAATCCCTGTCAACAATGAGTATTCCGATGCAAATAATATCACTAACTATTGAAATCTGGAAGTTCAGCTGTCAAAGGATGCACAAGTCAAGTCTACGTGGCACAGCTGAGGTTCAAACCCAAGCCCTTTACTCCAGATCAACTCTTCGTTCCACTTATTGCATTGTCTCCAGAAACTCTTTTAGGTCATAAATGTTGATGTTCTGGCTACTTTCCCCAAGAATTCTGCAACAATGGGATTAGTCAAAGAAGGTTTCCACCAGCAAAACTCTTCCAAAAGGGTTAAAACATTCACCATTGCATTCTTCTAAAGCACCAGTTTGTTCTGGTTGTTCTTATTCCCAAACAGGATAAGTTCCATTTGTATAAATGGGAAAGGTGGGAAACAGACTTTTTTTTTCCCCCCTGAGGCTGGGGTTAAGTGACTTGCCCAGGGTCACACAGCCAGGAAGTGTTAAGTGTCTGAGACCAGATTTGAACTCTGGTCCTCCTGAATTCAGGGCTGGTGCTCTATCCACTGCTCCACCCAGCTGCCCCCCGGAACTCTTAAAGTATTAAAATACAAAGAAGAAAATGAAAACTAAATTAAGTGACTTGCTTAAGGTCATATAGACAATAAGTGAAAGATGTCTGTCCCTTGGGCTTTCTCACCCTAGAAGATCATGGTGAGTTCTTGAAAGAGCTTTAATTTTGGGAATGGGACAAGAGCAGCCATGTTCCCTCCAAACAGGTCAACCTGACTTCTCCCTCTGGTTTATGGCTCACTTTTATATAGCATTTTCCACCATTAGAACATGAGCTGCTTGAGAGTAGGGACTGTGTTTTTATTTGGGCTTGTATTCTTAAGGTTTAGCATTCCATCTGGCACACTGGTTGTTGTTCAGTCATTCTCAGTTATTTTCCAACATTTCATGAATCTATTTGGGATTTTCTTGGCAGAGATACTGGAATGATTTTCCTTTCCCAGCTCATTTGATGAGGAAACTGAGGCAAAGAGAGTAAAGTGACTTGCCCAGGGCCACCCAGCTACCAAGTGGCTGAGACCAAACTTGAAGTCAGGAATATGAGTTTTTCTGACTCCAGTCCCAGCTTGCCTCTTAGCTGCCTATCTTATACATAGTAAGTACTTTATAAATATGGACTAATTTACCTTGTCAAGAGCTGGACTCAAGCTGAGATTTTCTGTCTCTAAAGAAAGCATTCTCTCCACATCATCGTCTTTCGTATTTTCCAAAACAACTAGCAAAAGAGATGCTTCGAATACTGATTAAATCAAATTAAATTTTGCCATAATTTTTCATTATCCAAATGGGGACCTTTGAACTATCACTTTACACAATTAAAACAAATAAATTTGCCCTAAAGGTAGTCCTGGTGTATTGCACTGTATTTGACTACCTCAGTTAACAAAGGCAATCAAGTTCTCCAATAAAAGTCTTTATGAGAGAGTGGTGACTGGGTTTCTAAAGATGATGACCTCGAAGTACATTGCCAAGTGCACTCGCTGGTCTGACCACACAGATCATTTTTGGGTGCTGCTTCTTGTATGAGGGTGAGTCTGGCTGAGTTAGAAGGAATCACCACTAGAACCTTAGCTGGTGGTGAATTTCTTTTTAGCTACTGTCCCTCCATAGGGCAGTGGGTATCTGTATTAGAAGAAAAACCCTCAACTGTGAAATCAGAGCTCCTTAGAGAACTTGAGGAAAGAGTAAAGAAAAGGCATTGTATTTGTGTAGGAGGTTTTAGTATTTGTTACCAACAGGAAAAGAGCAGTCTTCGGTCTTGCTCTTTAGCCAGTTCCAAATCCATCCAATTAGATTGTCTGGTTAGCCCAAATCTCCATCTTTTCCTAAGAATAGCATGAGAGATCTTTCTTTCTTTCTTTTTTTTTTTTCCTTTTAAATAAAAAAAAGGTTGGGGCAGCTAGGTGGTGCAGTGGATAGAGCACCAGTCATGAAGTCAGGAAGACTTGAGTTCAAATCTGATCTCAAACACTTAACACTTCCTGGCTGTGTGACCCTGGGCAAGTCACTTAACCCCAACCTAAAAAAAAATAAATAAAAATAAAAATAAAAAAAGGTTTTTATTAAAATTTAGGTAGATTATAACATTCTCCTAAAGTTATTCCAATTTAATGACCTCATCAGCAAAGTACATAAGGTAAATCTGGCAATGACCTGTTCAGGAGGAAGCCACACTGGCTTATTGTCCTCACCCTTTCCCTTTCTAAGTGTTTACTAAGCACTTTAAAAAAAATAAGTTCTAAAACAGAAGGTTTTCTTGGCCTGGAACCTTTGCTAGTCTGATGAACCTATGAACTCCTTGGAATAATGATCTCAAAGGTATAAAATAAACAGGATTATGAAGTAAAATGATTATAATGAAATACAAGTAACAAATATCCAGAAACAACTGTTCACGGACTATATATTAAGAACTTTTGTTCTAGGATTTTGACAAAAAGAATAAAACCCAAGCTTTTATAATCTATGGATTCTGTCTTTTTCCTTTAAAAAAAAAATCAGGACAACAATCACCCTTCTTTATCCTCTAGTGCCTTTGCCACTGTCTGTGATCTTTAAAAAGATCACTGACGGGGGCTCGGCAAACACATGTGCCAGGAGCTAGGATGCTGTTCACCTGGTCCAGGTGACTTGAACTCATCACAGGCAGCCAGGCACTTTCTAACTCTCTCCTTACTTATCTCGTATATCAACTCCCTATTAGCCACTTTTGTCCTGCCCTTTCCAGTCCAAGGGTCATTCTCCTTGGCAGAGAAAAGAGAAGCCCAATAATACAGAAGAGCTCAGCCTTCTCTTTGTCACCAGTTAGCCAGGTCTCATCCACTCAGCAGCAGTCCCATGCCTTTTTTGATCTTCTTTTTCCCAATATAGTTTAAAAAACCCTTTTTGTCATCTTTCTTTTTCCTTGACAGCCTCAACTCATTCTGAGCTTTAGTGCTTTCAATATCATTCTTTCAATACCGTGCCCTTTCTGTACCACTCTCAATTCCCTGTCCTGGCTTCCATCTTCTATACATGTCAGTGGAAGTGTTTTCATTGAGGGAGGCAGAAATACAGAGCCAAGGACTCTGCTCTCAAGGGCTCTCTCCATCCCCAAATTTCCCCAGAGTTTTTTTTTTTTAACCTCCTTTTTGTTCCCTTTGCCCCTACTCTTGTGCTAACTTCTAATCCTGCTCTATCCCTCAGAAAGAATGTATGTTTCTTGAGAGCAGGGATTCTCTCATTTTTGTTTTTCTATCTCTAATTACTAGCTCAGGGTCTTTCTCATTGTAGCAAGTGATCAATGTTGGAAGACTGCCTTTGATGACACGTGAGATATGGAAGGAGGTGACAGCTAGTCACCGGTACTAGAACTGGGAAGGATCTGTGGCTCATATCCTACCTCTGATACTTACTGGTGGCTCAGTCAAACATGAAGCATTTAACCACTCTGAACCTCTGTATCTTTTGAAAAAGTGGAGATAATTCCTTTATTAGCCATCACATGGAGTGGCATAAGGATCAATGCAAGTTAAGGCAGTTAAGTGGTATAGTGGATAAAGAGCTGGGCCTGGAGTCAGGAAGATCCGTTTTTGAATCTTACCTCAAACACTTATTAGTTGAGAGACTCTGGCAACTAACTAAACCTCTGTCTGCCTCAGTTTCCTCAGCTTTAAAATAATAGCTCCTACCACTCAGAGCTATTGTGAGGATAAAATTAGATAATATTGGCAAAATGTTTTAAAGTGAGCCTTAAAACAACATATAAATGCTAGCTATTATTAGTTATCATTAAATAATGTGCTTTGCAAACATTGTGATATATTAATGTCAATTACTTTTATATATATATATATATATATATATATATATATATATATATATATTTTTTTTTTTTTTTTTTTTGCTGAGGCAAGTTAAGTGACTTGCCCAGGGTCACACAGCCAGGAAGTGTTAAGTGTCTGAGACCAGATTTGAACTTGGGTCCTCCTGAATTCAAGGCTGGTGCTCTATCCACTGCACCACCTAGCTGCCCCCTCAACTATTGTTATTAATTTTTAAATCTTTGAGGTAGAGCTAGTAAGGATGCAGTGAATGGCAGACTAAATCTAGAATCAAGAAGATCTGAGTTCAAATTTAACCTCAGATACCTATTAGCTATGTGATCTTAGGCTAGTCACTTACCTTCTGCCTATCTCAGTTTCCTCATCTGTAAAATGGAGATAATAATAGCATTTACCTCTCAGGGTTGTTGTTAGGATAAACAGTACACTATTTGTTATACTTTATAAACTCCAACACTTTATGTATTTATAAATGCTAGTTATTACGTAATATTTGGGAAATGCTTTGCTGACTTTTGTTAGATGCCAGATATTCTTAGAAACTGTTAGAGAAAATGTTTACAAAGTTTGAATGTGATATAGGTCCACCATTATCAGTATTGTTGTTATTGTTTTTAAAATCCTTGAGAGCTAAGGGGCCCAGTAGATATAGTCACAGAATAGGGAATTCCTAAATTCAAATCTGCCCTCAGACACATACTGTGTGACCTTGGAAAAGTCACTTAAATCTGTTTCCCTCAGTTTGCTCTTCAATAAAATGAACTAGAGAAAGAAATGGTAAACCACAGTAAGAGCTTTGCCAAAAAACTCCAAACTGGGTCTTTTTCAATCCAGAGGTGATGTCCAATGATATAATTAACATAAAAAAATTCAGGCTCTGGCAAACCTTTAATAGCATAGATGTAACAAATTAGGTTCTGAAATATGGCACAATCAGATCTGGGTTGTTTTAGTTTTTGTTTTGTTTTGTTTTGTTTTTTTTGGTGGTGGTGGGGGGGGAGGAGGACTTTCAGTGGTAGTTACACCTGGATCACAGGTCATTTTAAAACCCACTGTTTAATCCATATGGAGGGTTTCTACTGGGTGTAGTTCTTTCTAACCTGTAATACAATCATTAGAAGATAAAATTTATAGCTCTCTGACAATGGTAGAAAGCTCATTTCCCATGATTTTCTTCAGCTCAAACTCCAAAACAAATTGATGACAACAACAATAAAACTTGAGAGATTTTTTTTTTTTCTGTCTTGTTATCTGTGGGGCAGGTCAACTAGTGCATACCTGGTATCTAGACAATAGAATAAGCAGATGGCTGACTGACAGCAGCCTCCTGCCAAGGAAGAGTCAAGTCCATTACCATGGAGAGTAGTTTGCGTTTCCAATAGCGCACAGCAGCCCAGAGTTATAATTAGGTCATTTGTTCAGATGGGTGATTTATACATGATGTGAAGGCTGTCGCTTCATGCTCAGGTCTGGTATTATCAAAACAGTACCAGGTGGTTTTTTTCCCTGGTTATGTCAATAATGCACCGGATGCTGCTGGCCTCTGAGAGCTTCTCAAATCCTGAGGTCCACGAGAAACTCCAGCTGTGGGAATTGGGGCTGTTTTGGCTGTCGCTGAATACTCACGGACAAGATAACAAGGCTATGGGTAGCTGAGTATGACTAGAAAGGGAAACCTTGCTCCAGCACCGAACAGATCAAGTGGTTTCTGGGTCAACCTCCAACAGATGAGCTAGTTTCCACAACATCCTGCCATTGTTGATTTTGTAAACACCTTTTCCCTTCCAACAACCAACCAAATAAACAAATTACTATAAATTAAGGCTAGGAGAAAGAGTCCTTGTGAATTCTCTGCTGCGTTTTCTTTAGGCAGTAGTAAACTCTGTTTATCTTAAAGAGCTCCAGGATTGCATACAGGGGAAACAAAATCATGTGGAGAGTTCAGAAACTGATGCTTCTCCTTTGGGGTTAGTTCCCTTTTATTCCCTTGCTCACCTGCCTAGGGTCAAACTATCTAAGGTTTTTTAGAACCCAAGCTATTGTTTCCCTTAATACCATAGACCTAGAGTTGGAAAGGTCCCCCTCATTTTACTTGCCCAATATATAATATGAATTTAGTAACTGAGGCAGAATAAGAGAAATAGCAACAACAATGATTATTATTATTATACTCAATAAACATATAATGCTCCTATGTTTGCACAGTTTTATATATATACATACATAATTATATAATAATTATATATAATATATAAATATTTAATATATAATTATATATACACATGTCATATGTATATTATATAATTGTATAATACATATTAAATTTGTAAATTTATTAAATATTTATATTAAATGGGTCTTTCTCTACATAAACACACACACATATATATTTTACAATAATCCTATGAAGTAGATGAGATTACTATCCCCATTTTACAGATGAGTTGAACAGGGTCTCAGAACTACTAAGTGTCCGAGACAGGATTCAAACTCTGGTCTTTCTGCCTCCCAGTGCACTGTGCTAGCCATTATACCTCCCTGCTGCTTCTAGCATGGGAATCCAGGCTCTAACTTTAGAGACAACATTCTATCCCCTCTAGTACAGGTAAGTTATTAAAACATTGATTTTTGTCTGTAGCCTAGAGATGGGAATAGGGCTCTCGAGAGAGCCATAATTAAGAATTGTTGCCCTTGGAGAAATAACCACAGCTCATTCTCAGGGTCACTGGCAGGAAGTTTCCCCTCCGGGAAGGAAGAATACTATTCAGTAGTAGGGGAGACAAAGACCCTGAGATTCCAACACTAAACCACTGATGAAGGGTGGAACTGAGCAGAATTTCACCTCAGTTCTCCATTTTTTTAAACTAATTGATAAGTAGGGGCTAATCATATCAGAATTAATGATGCTACGCAACTGCAAATTTAGGACCTTGAGGCAAAGTCCTATTACTCAGCCCTAGTTATGGCTTTGCCTTCATGACTCCATCTAGAAAGTGCCAGTACCCTTATGTCACCTCCCTTAAATCATCGTGTTTTAAGCTGTGGAGGTCGCAAAGTTATGATTTATTATCAGTAAATGTTTGAGTTGCATATCTATTTTCTAGACCTACATATCTGGGGCCCTCTAAAAGTTTCTTGGATGAAAAGGGGTTGTGAGTGGAAAACGCTTAGAAGTCCTACTTTACAGAAGAGGACATTCATTATCTAAGAAAGTGTGAGTTTCTCGTCCTTATATTGCCACTGACTCTGTGGATGACCTTGTGGAAGTTATTTTTACCTCCGATGGCCTCCATCTTCTCATCTGGAAGATGAAGAAGTCGGGTGGATTGACCTCTAGAATCCCTTCCAGTTCTCATATTTTAAATGTCTATAATCTCCCAAATGATGAGGAAAACCAGCATCTATTACTCCCATCTAATAATAACTGGGTGAGAGCACCTAGTTTGTAACTTAATAAGACTTTCTCACAACATAATCAGGTGATTTTTTTTTCCCTCTCTTTACACTAGAGAGACTGGTTGCTAAGAAAGGTTTCAGGTTGAACTGTTACTGGGAGGCAAACTCATTAAGACATCCCCTGGGCTCTGAAGCAATGAAGAAAAGTCTTACTTTTTAATACAGAGTTAAAGGGCTCAGCAGATGTGGGGGACAGTTAGTGGAAGTTACTTCTTCCTCCCCCCAGAGCCGGACTTGGCTGTGGCCAGGGGCTGCCCGAGTCACTCAGTAAGCTCAGCTCCTATTCAAAGCAATTAAGGAATGACTGCATGGATAGTGCTGGGCTAAAAATAGGTGGGAAAAAAGCTTCCAAGGACCCAGGATTCTACATGGGTGAGACGATAAATATATACACATAGAAGAGCATGCTAGTAATTTCATGAAAGCAAGAGAGCTGATGACTGAAGGTGGGAGGCAAGCAGGAAGGGACTCCCAGAGGAGTTCTGCCTCTAGGAATTCTCCAAGGAAGTGTACAAAGGATTGGTGACTATCCCTACTCAAATGCATGAAGGCAGAAGATGGAAAGTCCCTCCCAGAAGTACACAGACTGACTCCCAGGCATGAGCAGCTCAGTTAGGGTTCAAAACTGCTAAGGGGTGCTAGAGATAGAGTGTTGGACTTGGTGACAGACAGACCTGAGGTCTGAGTTCAAATTCTGCCTAAATTTTAGATGGATAGCCTCAGATAAGTCACTTAATTTCTGTCTGCCTCAGTTTCCTCATTTGTAAAAAGGGGATACTAATAGTATCTATCTTAAGGGTTGTTGTCAGTATTAAATAAGATAATATTTGTAATAGTACCTATCTTAAGGATCGTTGTATTAAATGAGATTATATTTGTAAAGTGCTTTATAAGCTTTATTCAATCAATTAAAAATTATGAAGTGCCCACTTTGCTAAGGACGAGGGATAGAAAAAGGGGAAAGGACAGTACCTGACTTCAGGGAACTCAAAATCTAATGGGGTGGACAACTAAATAAAGATGCACCACCAGGCTGCACACAGGAAAAAATAGGAAGTGCTGTCCAGGGGGAAAGGGCTGAAATGAAGAAGGATTGGAAAGACTTCCTATAGAAGATGCAGTTTTAGTTACTTAAAAGGGAGACTTGGAAGCCAGGAGTTTGAGATGAAGATGAAGAATATTCCAAGTCTGGGGAACAGAGAAAATGTCTAGAACTGAGAATGCTTCAAGGACTATCAGAATACAAGCTGTTGGTAATTATTATTGTTGTTGCTGCTGCAGTAGTAGCAGTAGTAGCCGTAGTAGTAGTAGTAATAGTAGTAGTAATAGTAGTAGTAGTAGTAGTAGTAGTAGTAGTAGTAGTAGTAATAGTAATAGTAGTAGTAGTAGTAGTAGTAGTAGTAGTAGTAGTAGTAGTAGTAGTAGTAGTTGTTGTTGTTGTTGTTGTTGTTGTAGAAGTAGGGCTTCTAAACGTTTTCTACTTACAACCCCTTTTCACCCAAGAAACTTTTAGAGGGCCCCATCTTCCTATTCCTGAATGTTATTGTATGATTAAAAACATATTCATAGACACAGAACTAGAAAGGGTTTAGAGATTTTCTAGTGTTTAATCCAAACCAATAATTATAACAGAGCAGCAAGGCATAGTAGTTAGGACACTGGACTTGGTATCAAGAACACGTGTTCAAATCCTGCTTTAGATGCTTACTAATATCATGACTTTGAACAAGCCATTCAATTTATCTGTGCTTCAATTTCCCAATCAATAAAAATAACTCAATTGTATAACTTTCTAATTTACCTTCCATATCTCAATCTCTGATCCCATTTTCACTCTGGGTCTGGAGTTAACTACCCAAGTTTCTAGGTATTATATGGTTATGGAATTATCCCAAACAAATTTTCATTATCTCTACTTTATAGAGAATATCCTATAATAGATGCTTCACCGGACCTGGATACAACAACTGAATACAATTCCAGGCTCTGGCCAAGACCAAAGACGTAAGATACCTCTGTCTCTTAGTTTTCTCTACTGTAAAATGGAGGTGATAATGGCACCTACCTTCTCAGGATCAAGTGAAACAATATTTGTAAAGTGATTTATGCAATACCTGATGTATAGTAGGTGCTTAATGAAGCTTATTTTCTTTCTTAAATAAGGAATCTGGAGCCTAGAGGGTAAAATGACTTCTAGTAAATGCCAGAGCCAGGACCAATCTGACTAAAGTCCAAGTCTCCCAACTCCCAGTCTGGGGCTCTTATAATTTTGACACACTGTCTCTCACTCCTAAAAGAAAAGGTGTGCTAATACAAATGGCTGACAGATTGTCCTAAATAGTTCTGACATCTTGTCTTTGTAAAGTGTGCCGAGAAATTGCAACCTGCTTTGGTTGCATTGATTTTGGAGGACAAAGATCTTTGACTTGCATTAACCTGGGCCAAACCAATCAGTAGCATGGATTTTGCTCTTTCCCACTTAATAGACTAAACATTAAGGAACTGAGGGAAAGGTTTAGCTAGTCAAACATGACTATTAAGCTGGTTTTAGGAGATGGAAAAATTGTGAGAAACAAAATTGTTTCAGCAAAAACATCTTTCTTTTTCACTTCTTCAGATGCTGATGTCAGTCAATTCATTAACAAATATTTATTAAATGTTTCCTAGATGCCAGGATGAACTCCACATTGGAAGCCCTCTTAAGCCATCATATTTACACAAATCTATCCTCCTGGGGAGCTGCTTATTCTTTGGTTACCAGTTCTGGCTGTGGACAAAAGTCAAGGACTTGATGTATGTAAAAATAGTTCCTATTTTTTGAGAATATCCTTGTAAATGCTTGTGAGGGGCATGTGCCCCTCACTGATCATTCACTATGTCTGATTTCTGTTTCACTATAAATAGAAACCGTGTTTTACCTTATGTTCTCATTATTGCACAAATTCTAGGAGAAAGGACCTGAGGAAGGGCACTGAAAGGCCCTTCAATGCAATATCAGTCCTTGTATCAAAACATTGTCTCAGAAAATTTTACATAAAATTTTGGGGGGAATTATATGCTTTAAAAAAAGACATTGTTTCTTTGACCGCCTTGCCCCCTTAAAAATAATGCACTGGGAGAGATGAAGAAGAGTTGCTCAGAGTTCTTTGTCTTGTTTATCAAGTAAACTGACTAGCACCTTGGACAGAGGATGCAAACAGCCTAGAGAAAAGGTTTGGGGCAGGTCTAAGCAACATTAGCCTGCAGAGTGAAACAGCTGAGCCCTAAATGAGTAAGGAAGCAGTTTAGCCCAAGGGAAAAAATCCTAAACTTGGCAGTTTAGATTTCAGTTGGTCTGCCTAGTGCCCAAGCCCAACTCTGACAGTTTCACATCACTGCCTACATTCACTTATTCATTCAATAAGGAGTATGATTATCCAAGTAAAATCAAATAATGAGTGAATGAATGATTTCATGAATGAACGATTCCCTCATTCTTCCTCCCCTATTCTATCTTTGTGCTTTTCTTTTTCTCTCCTTTTAACTTTTTCTTTTAATATTATTTCAAGGGTCACTCCTAGATACCTAGTCTCACTAAAGCCCCTCTATGACCCCTGGTAACATTAGGATTCTTAGGGGACAGAAATCATTTCTCCCTAGAATGTAAACACTTTGTACCTCTGTTATCCCTTCTGATTACTCAAATCTTTCTAGCTTTTTATGTTTCTCTTGACTCTTGTGTTTGTATTTCAAAGATGAGCAATGAATGGATGGATATTCTTAATAGCAAGCGTGTATATAGTACTTTAAGGTTTGAAAAGTGCTTTACAAATATCATGTCATTTTATCATAACGATAATTCTGGGAGATAAATGCTCTTATGAGAGAGCTGAGGCAGACAGCAATAAAGTGATTTGTTTGGGGTTACATAATAAATATATTTGAGCCTGGATTTGATCTCAGATCTTCCTAACTCCAATTGATCAATCAATATATATTAAGTGTTCATTGTGCAACAAGCATTGTGCTAAGTGCTGGGAATAAAAAGAGATAAAAGACAGTTCTTGCCCACAAAAGCTTGCAATGAAAGACAGCAGTCTCTCCAAAGTCCAATCTAGCTACAAGAACATGGCCCCAGGCTATCTGTTCCTCCACAAATAGTCCCAGCATCCATCATCCCAAAGCTCAGGCCACAGGGGTCTCTTTTTCTCCTTTCCCAAGCAGCACAGTGCTGTTTGTTCCAGCCTTTCATCCTAGCCTCTGAAGATGTACTCCTGTTCAAGTCCCATTACCTCTCTCTTACAGCATCAAATGCCAGCAACACAATAGCTTCTAAGATCTATGTTTTCTAAGCGGGATTCAGAGGCTCGTAGATATTAGAGATGAAGGAGAGGAAAAATCTATCAGGACATCTTGTCTTCTCCTGGTGCAAAATGGCTCAGCAAGAACATTTTCCAAATATTTGTCAGGTCCAGTGTTAAAAGCAGGACTGACGAGGGCCCCAGAGGAGGGGGAACTATTAAGCCCCAAGGTTAAAGATGATGCCTTTGCTTTATTGAATCTCCCCCTTTCCTTGAGTCTGCAGGACCTCACAATATTCACTAGGGAGAGGCACTCGTATAGAAGGGCTTATGCAACTGGAAATAATGAAGGTTAAAGATGATGGCGGTTGTCAGAGGTCATTCTCATCCAAGTAGCAGAGTCTCTAATGGTGTCCTTAGAGGGGAAGGATGCTGAAAAAAATAAAACTACTGGAACAAAGGAGTCCTCCAGTTAGAATCCTCTCTCAGGCATTTGCTAACTGGGGGACCCTGGGCAACTTCACAGCCTCACTTTCCTCATCTGCAAAATGGAATAATGGTAGTACCTATCTACACCACAAGATTGTTGTGTGAGGATCAAATTAGGAATTACACGTAAAACATCATGCACACCTTGAAGCACTATACCAAGCTAGTTATTTTGTGTATATAATTACTGCCTAGAAAATTCTATTTTAAAGAAAGTGTTCCCAATCATGCAGACTTTTCTCTGTACAGGCAGGAGGTCTGGACAAATTTCCTAATTTTAAGTTCTGAGTAGCCTTGTGTCTACAAGGAAAAACTATGTAGTAATTGGTTTGTCTGAGGTTCCTTTCTTTGTGCTCATTTTCTTTTGTAGGTACTTTCCACATCGATCTTCCTCTGTACCTCAAAATATTGGTCAGCATTGGGGTTCCTATTAACAATATCTCTACCCCTCCTAATTCCTGACCCATATGTACCAGAATTGTAGCCCATTTCCAAGGGACCAGCTAGGTCACTGAATCTAAGACCAGCTAGGTCAACAAATCAGGATGACATAGTAGAAAAGGATTCTTTTTGTGCATGGGATAGTACAGATGGTCACTATGGTTCCTTCCAACTCTTAGCTTCAGTGACTGTATGAAAGCTCAATGCATTTGGTGTCTAAATATCTGGGTTGAAATCCTGGCTCAGCCTCTTGCTGTTTACTTGACTTTGGACAAGTCTTCTAGTCTCAATTTCTTCATCTCTAAGGTGAAGTTTTAGGACTCAGCTTCCAGGATTCTAAGTGGATGCTCCAATGATCCTAAAGCTTAGTGATCAGTTGTTTTTCTTACCAAGGTGTCATTTTTTCAGTGAGGTCTTCTGCGTCTGAACCCCAAGAAGGGAAACAGAGCAATATGTTAACTTTTTCTGCAAATGCCTCACTGTTGATATGGAGGTGACTCTGAAGTATTACATCAGGGAAGCATGAGTATGTTCTAATGAGCTAAAATGCTTTCTGGTTGGAATCTAATGATGACCTATGATGTATGTGCCTTGCTAAATTCTGAAAAGCTCATCATCACACTGGCTACAGGGCAAGGAAATTTAGACCACAGTGACTCCCAGAAAACATAATGGCATAGATGGGGTGAATACTAAAATTTGAAATATTTAAGTGGCAAGACAGTAGAGAGAATATTTAGAGCAGGGGTTCTCAAACTACGACCTGTGGGCCACATGTAGCCCACTGAGGATGTTTATGCGGCCCGCCGGGTTATGGCAAATGGGTTGAGGGGTGGAGATAGAGTGTGAATTTTTGTTTTTACTATAGTCTGGCCCTCCAACAGTCTGAGGGACAGTGAACTGGCCCCCTGTTTAAAAAGTTTGAGGACCAGTGCTTTCGAGGTTGGATTGCCTTTTTTAGTTTTTTCTGATGGCTATCAGATCATGGAATCTTAGACTCTCCATTGATTATTGCTACCAGATTACACTTTATAAAGTATTGTCCTGATCACGGAACTCCTGCTCAAAAGTCTTCCTTGGCTGCCTATTGACTAGAGAAGAAAATACAGATGTACTCCCTTCGTGATCCAGCTGCACCTCATTAAAGAAATGTATCTCTTACTATTCTCATACATAAATCTTGGCCTCTATCCTTTGCTATTCCCCCTTCTCTCCCTTCTTCTCCTATTCCTGGATGTTTTCTAAAGTTTTGTTCTACTTAAAATCCCTATTGACAATGATATTCTTCAGTACTTCTTAGGGTAAATATTCCATAGTACATGAGACTTTGCATGATCATCATAGAAGGAAATATCTTCTCCTACACATCAGATTTACATCACTCACCAAAATAATGAACAGCCATCATTTCTATAGCACTGAAAGGTCTGCTAAGGGCTTTGCATATATTGTCATTTTTTAAGCTTCATACCTACCCTGAGGGGTATTACACTTGTACGTGTGCCTCTTTCCTGGTTATAAACTCCTCAATGGCAGGAATTGTCATGTTTGTTTTTATAGTACCAGGACCTCATACAGTGCTTTGCATGTAATAAGAATCTATTATATATTTGTGGAAGGAAAGAACAGAGGGAGATAGAACGTGAAAGAGGAAAAGAGAGAGGGAATGATGAAGGGAAGGAGGAAAAGAGGGAGGAAGAGAGAGGAAGAGGAAAAGAGAAAGGGAAGGATGAAGGAAGGGATGAAAAATGAAGTGAAGGAAGGAATGAGAGAGAAGAAAAGGAATGTTTTTCAAAGAAGCAGCATGTTGCTGTGTATAGAATCCAGGCTTTAGAGTCAGGAATCCCTATGTTCAGATGCGCCTCTAATACATATGTCCCTTAATTGTTCCAGGCAATGTTCCAGGCAACTCTCTTAAAGTATACATTGCAGAGAAAATACCCATTTGTGTGGTCAGTTAGATGGCACAGGGGAAAAAAAGGCCAGGCCATGAGTCAGGAGGACCTGAATTCAAATCTAGCCTCAGATGCTTGTTAGCTGTGTGACCCTGGTCAAGTCACTTAACCTTGTTTGCCTCAGTTTCCTCATCTATAAAATGAGATGGAGAAATAAATGGCAAATCACTCCAGTATCTTTGACGAGAACACTCCAAATGGAGTCACAAATAGTTAGATACGACTGGAAAGTGACTAAATAATACCCATTTATGTTGGCAAAACTAGTTCCTCCCTGTCCCATGGCCAGGATATATCAAAAGTGGGGCTTGAACATTTGAACAAGAATGTTTTCGTGTCTGAGTCCATTTCTTTGTCCACTATCCTCTCTTATGGATTCATAATTATTCATATAATTCACATATCATTGAGTGATAATTTAGACTAATAATAAAAGTTACAGAAGAAAACACCAGTAGTGGAGCCCATGCCCAATTCTTCTCTGAAATAATCAATTGTGTTTGTCATTACTTTTAGTCATTACTTCCCCTATTACCATAAGAGCTCTTGATTTTAGGTGAAATATATCTTATTACTACTCAGAGCCCATCCAGGATGGATGGTCACATCCCTCTTCCTCCTAATATGAACTTCTTATGAATACCTATTCATCGAAAAACAGCACTTCCCATTTTAAAATGCATAACAGAGAGATAATGATGCATGCAATATAGACCATGTCTGAAGTATAATCTCAAAGCAAATCTGAGTGTTGGCCCACAAATGACTTTGTTCCACTCCTTGTTTCACAAAAAAAAAAAATAAAGGTATGTTTTAGGAGTGATCTTACAATAAACTTTGAATTTTGAGCTAAAAAAGCAGATTTAATTTCAAGGGCCGTGATTCAGTTTGATCACAGTGTCAGATTAGGAGTTGGAGAGTGAGAGAGAGACAGAGACAGAGACAGGAGGTGGGGGAGAGGGAAAGAATGGGGGAGGGGAAAAAGAGAGAGAGAGAAACAGAAAGAGAGAGACAGAGAGAGAAAGAGATAGAGACAAAGAGACAGAGAGATAAGAGAAGGGGAAAGGAAGGAAAGAAGAAATGGATTCAATAAAAAAAAATCACTAAACATTATCAAATGCCTCTTACATATGAGGTGATGTTTGAAAATAGGATTGTTCTGAAATAGCCAACTGTATTACACTCGCATCTAAATAAAAAAGACATAGAGAATGTCTAGAGGGCAACCGGGGTGGCTTGAGTCCATATTAAAGGAGATGAGTTGAAGGAAATGGGATTGTTTGTCTAGGAGAAGAGACTTCAAATACCTGAAGATCCCTATCATGGAGGAAGAATTAAATTTATTCTATATGGCCTCAGGGAATTGAAAATTGCAAAGAAGCAAATTTAGGCTCAGTGTTAGGGGCAGGGTGAGTGGTGAGGAATAAAATCAATAGCAACAACAGTAATAGCAAACTTGCTGACAGTTTGAGCTGTCCCAAAATAGACCTTTTGGTCCTCTTTTGGACCTCTTCAGCAGAAACTGTGCAACTACTTTTCAGATATAACATGGTGGGGATTCCTTATGGATTAAGGTTGAACTTGATGGGTCTGAGATCCCTTCAACTTGCTGTAATTTTTATTTCTCTACCACAATGAAACATTAAAATTCAACCACCTTAATTTAATTTGAAGTAAATTTTAATAAAAGCAGAAGAATAAAACTAAAGATTTCACCTTCATCTTGACTTCTTAAAAAAATTAAAGGATTGGACTCTATAGGTTTATAATGACATTTTAATTAGATGACTTCCTAAATCTATTTGAAATGAACTACTTGGATCGAACCCTAGGATGAGATTTCAAATATGCAGACAGTAACTAGAATGGCAATTAAAAAGGTGAAGTCCAACTTCCTAAAGAGGGGAAAAAAAATCTTAATATAGGTTTTCATCATTTCCATGCAAATTACAGGAGTTGGAACTCCAGATATTAGCATGGAAACAGGAGGAAACTGTCAGCTTTCATCAACCAAGGATAAATGTTTTAATTTGCAAATTTTCTCAACAAATTTCTAACCAGCAAGTGTGCCTCTATATCAACGTCTGCCTTCATTCATAATTTGCAACTTCATAAATAAAATGTCGAAGGCCATGAGTTGTTGTATGTGTCTTTCAGGGAAAAGCACCGGCTGAGTTTCTGGAGTTATCTCATTAAAATAAGACTCAGACTCAATCTAACCCCCAAAGACCTAAGACCTCAAATAAAAATGCTGCACATCTCTCTTTTTACATTATCGAGGACAAGCAAAGTCTGGCTCATCAAACAATAAGGAGAAGCTAAAGGCTAAGCTATTAGAGTTAATGAGCCATTCTGAGTCCAACTTCTCTAACCTACAAGGTTAGAGACTGAGCACATGGTCACAAAACTATCAAACTTTATCTAAAATTTTAATTTAAAAAAAAAGTCACTTTACTTATCGGTGCCCTGAGTTATAACTGGATCTAGTCACATGAGGTAGATTTATGAAGCATCAAAGAAAAATCTCCTTCTGTCATTTGACTGAACGTGAGGCAGACTTGTCCATAGAATTCTCATGAAGTGACCGAGATTTGGGAAGGGTCTTAAAGGCAATATTTTAATCTCCTTTGCTCCTACACTCATTTAAGAGGATGACTAGGAATTACCACATACCCACATCCTTATTTCTGTAAAACCTTAAGGAGAATGGTCTATGCACCCATTGTTGGTATCCTTGAAGAATATGTGAGAAGAGGAGTTATTTTTCTGCTTTGTGCCATTCCATCCCTGATTTGGACTGCTAGCTATCTCTTTAGCTCTTTTTTTATTCTTTGTTTCTCCCTCTCTGTACATCTTCCTCTTCTTCCTCCATCTTTCTTTTCTTTATCCATCTTTTAAACGTAGATATCAGCTACTCTGTTTGCCTAGATCCATTGAAGAAGATAATGGCAAATCAGACTTGTGTCTTTGCCAAGAAATCTCTATCAAAGATATGTCCCTGAAATCACAATCAGACATGACTGAACAATGGTGACAAGCAGCCACTTGTGTTGGAATACTGAACTATAAACATAGACTGGAGGCAGGAGCTTGGAGGAAAGGAGAGAGAGATTCATTCCATCGTCCACCTTTGTGGTGGTTGGAGACTGAAGCACAAACCCTTGGACCCAGACTCACTTCATCTCACACCACCTTGGTGGTTTATCCTCCTGCATTTTCTCCACTGAAACCAAGTCCCCTCTCAAGGCCACTAGAGAGCTAGCTGAGCACCAGGTGAAGGAGACAATAAAGACATTTTGATTTTAACACCTGGCTGCTCTTGTGGTGATTACTCTGACTGAAAAGGATGCTGCCCCAGAGACCTCCAGAAAACTGAAACAAGAACATTACAACTTGACTTTGGCAGTTATGCAAACCTCACGTACCCTATGCAAGTCAATGCAATATCCCTCAGATTATTCTTTCTACAGTGTGAGAAGTGAGAACCCTAGCCCTTTTGCTTTCAAATGACCATTGCAAACACCCGTTTTCTACCCATATCTTTACTGTAGGCATAATTGTACACAATATAAAAATTCCTACTCTCTGAACAGATCAAGCACCATGTTTTTTGTTTGTTGGTTTTTTGGTTTGTTTTTAAGAATGAGTCACCAGAACTTATATAGGTTAATGATGCACTGGCTACTTAAAGGCTCAGTCTCACTACTGAGAGCTACAAAAGCTTTAGTCATCCTAGACTTCCTTCCTTCCTTCCTTCCTTCCTTCCTTCCTTCCTTCCTTCCTTCCTTCCTTCCTTCCTTCCTTCCTTCCTTCCTTCCTTCCTTCCTTCTTTCCTTCCTTCCTTCCTTCCTCCCCTTCTTTCCCTCCCTCCCTCCCTTCCTTTCTTCCTTCCTTCCTTCCTTTCTCTTTACACTGTCCTATAAGGTTCTGGAGATTTATCATAGTGGGGTTAGACTTAGTACAGTCTGTCAGTTGGCTTAGTCCCCCTGAAATTCAGAATTAATCAGCTCATGAGCACAAGTAATCTACCAGTCTGAGATTCAAGAGTAACAGGGATTAACGGTCTGCGCCATCAACCAAACCTCTGTGGATTTTGCTGAATTAATGGGGCCACAGAGTCACAGAAATGTGAGAAAACTTGGAACTCATCTGGCCAAACCATATTAATTTTGCAGCTGAAAGAAGTGACTCTCATAAAGTATATATGACTTGTAAAAGTCAAAAAGAAAGTTAGGAAAGATCTGGGACTAGAACGAGTGCCTTCTGAGACTTAAACTAGTGTCTGAGTACCTTTGTACCTTAGGAGGTAATACTGAGTTGGTCAGTTAAAGATATTAGGAATATTTAATCTAGAGAAGGAAGAGAAAGGAGAGATAAGTCAAATAAGTAACTTCTACAAAAGTCATTTGATTTTTTTAGCTTCAGATTGGCCAAGGACCATGAAAAGAAAACAATGGTTGTCAAAGAGGCAAATTTAACTTGAAGTAGAGAAAAAATTTCCAAACCATCAGAGTTATCCAACACACACACACACACACACACACACACACACACACACACACACACACACACACACAAAATTGAGCTACCCTCAAGAGACAGTGAGTCCTTTCCATTTGAGAGCCTCAAGGAAAGGCTGGATAATCATCTGCTGAGTGTATTGTGGGGATTCTCTTTCAGCTATGGTTTGTAATACATTACCTCTGAGATACTTTCCAATTCTGAAGTTCTGTGATTCCGAGGTAACTCATTACTATGCTAGTTTTTAGACAAAGATATGACTTTAAAAAAGAAAAGAAAAGAAACCTGCAAGATTAAAGCTTTTACAAGCTTCCAACTGTCTGAAAATCAGAAATTACTTTGAAGGTTTTTTCCCCCCAGCAAAACAGTAGGAGTACTCCAATTAAGTGACATGCAGTAGGCACATACCTTTAAAACTGATTCCAATTTACACCTTAATCATGTTTTAATAAATACTGCATGAATCTCAGCTTCTACAAAGATGAGATCCACCCAGGAGGGGGATATTAGTTCAAGAGCAAAACACAGTCTTAAAGTGCTTGTGCATATGGTAAGACTGAGAAGAATGGCAA